>NW_027667948.1:0-618573 GCF_963924665.1 Micromys minutus
CTGCAATTTTACCCAAAAATAAGGGATTTGATATTTTTGCCCCAAAATAAGTGGAATTTCTATCATTTTGCCATGAAATATTTGAATTTTTTTCAATTTTACCCCAAAATAATAAGAATTTCTGCCTTTTTGCCCCAAAATAAGGGGAATTTCAGCCTTATTACCTCAAAATAAGGGGAATTTCTGCCTTTTGCCACAAAATATGGGAAATTTCTGCCTTTTTGTTTCAAAATAAAGAAAATTTCTTCAATTTTGTACCAAAATAGAAGAAATTTCTGATTTTTGCCCCAAAATAAAAGGAATTTCTGACTTTTTGTCCTGAAATAAATGAAATTTCTCCAATTTTGCCTGAAAATAAGAAAAATTTCTGCCTTTTTCCACAAAATATATAAAATTTCTGCCTTCTTGCCACGAAATAAGAAATATTTCTGCAATTCTGTACCAAAATAAAAGAAATTTCTCCAATTTTGCCCCAAAATAAGAGAAATTTCTGCAATTTTGCCCCAAAATAAGGGAAATTTCTTCAATTTTGCCCCAAAATAAGGGGAATTTCTGATTTTTTCCCCGAAATAAGGAGAATTTCTGTATTTTTGCCCCAAAATAAAGGGAATTTCTGAATTTTTGCCCCAAAATTAGGGGAGTTTCTGCAATTTTGCTTCAAAATACAGGGAATTTCTGATTCTTTCCCCGAAAATAAGAGGAACTTCTGCGTTTTTAGCCCAATGAAAGGAATTTCTGCATTTTTGCCCAAATATTAGGGGAATTTCTGCAATTTTGCTCCAAAATACGGGGAATTTTTGACCTTTTACCCGAAATTAAGGGGATTTTCTGCCTTTTTGCTCCCAAAGAAGGGAAATTTCGGCAATTTTATCACAAAATAAGGGGAATTTCTGCTTTTTTGCCAAAAATAAAGGAAATTTCTGCATTTTTGCCCCAAAATAAGAAAAAATTTTGCTTTTTTTCTCTGAAATAAGTGAAATTTCTGCAATTTTGCCCTAAAATAAGAGAAATTTCTGCAATTTTTCCCCATAGTAAAAGAAATTTCTGCAATTTTCCCCAAATTAAGGGAATTTCTGATTTTTACCGCCAAATAAAAGAAATTTCTGCAATTTTGCCCTAAAATAAGGGGAATTTGTGACTTTTTCCCCAAAATAAGGGGAATGTCTGCCTTTTAGCCCCAAAATTAAGGGAATTTCTTCATTTTCCCATAATATTAGGGGAATTTCTGCGTTTTTCCTCTAAATAAGGGGAATTTCTGGATTTTACACCAAAAAATGGGGAATTTCTGACTTTTTGTTCCAAAAAAAGGAAAATTTCTTAAATTTTGTACCATAATAAAAGAAATTTCTGCTTTTTGCCCCAATATAAGGGGAATTTCTGACTTTTAACCCTGAAATAAATGAAATTTCTGCAATTTTGCCTGAAAATAAGGGAAATTTTTGCCTGTTTGCCCCAAAATGAGGGGAATTTCTGCATTTTGCCCCAAAATATGAGGAATTTCAGAATTTTACCTCAAAATGAGGGGAATTTCAGTCTTTTTGCACCAAAATATGGGGAATATCTGCCTTTTTGCTCCAAAATAAAGGGAATTTCTGCATTATTGCACCAATATTAGAGGAATTTCTGCAATTTTGCTCCGATATACAGGTCATTTCGGCCTTTTTGCCTGAAATTAAGTGGAATTTCTGCCTTTTTGTCCCAAAATAAGTGAAATATCGGCAATTTTAGCCAAAAATAAGGTATTTAATCTTTTTGCCCCAAAATAAGGGGAATTTCTGCCATTTTGCCCTGAAATATTTGAAATTTTTTTAATTTTACCCCAAAATAAAAAGAATTTCCGCCTTTTTGCCTCAAAATAAGGGGAATTTCAGCCTTTTTACCTCAAAATAAGGGGAATTTCTGCCTTTTGCCACAAAATATGGGGAATTTCTACCTTTTTGTTCCAAAATAAGGAAAATTTCTTCAATTTTGTACCAAAATAGAAGAAATTTCTGCTTTTTGCCCCAAAATAAAAGGAATTTCTGACTTTTTGTCCTGAAATAAATGAAATTTCTGCAATTTTGCCCGAAAATAAGAAAAATTTGTGCCTTTTTGCCACAAAATATAAAAAATTTCTGCCTTCTTGCCACAAATAAGAAAAATTTCTGCAATTCTGTACCAAAATAAAAGAAATTTCTCAATTTTGCCCCAAAATAAGGAAAATTTCTGCAATTTTGCCCCAAAATAAGGGAAATTTCTTCAATTTTGTCTCAAAATAAGAAGAATTTCTGTATTTTTGCCCCTAAATAAATTAAATTTCTGATTTTTTGGCCCAAAATTAGGAAAGTTTCAGCAATTTTGTTTCAAAATACAGAAAATTTTTGCCTCTTTCCCAGAAAATAAGGGGAATTTCTGCCTTTTTGCCACAAGTAAAAGGAATTTCTGCATTTTTGCCCCAATATTTGGGGAATTTCTGCAATTTTGCTCCAAAATACGGGGAATTTTTGCCTTTTTCCCCGAAATTAAAGGGATTTTATGCCTTTTTGCCTCCAAATAAGGGAAATTTCGGCAATTTTATCTCAAAATAAGGGGAATTTCTGCTTTTTTGCCAAAAAATAAAGAAAATTTCTGCATTTTTGCCCAAAAATAAAAAAAATTTTTGCTTTTTTTCTCTGAAATAAGTGAAATTTCTGCAATTTTGCCCTAAAATAACAGAAATTTCTGCAATTTTTCCCCAAATTAAGGGAATTTCTGTTTTTTATCACCAATTAAAGGAAATTTCTACAATTTTGCCCTAAAAAAAGGGGAATTTGTGACTTTTTCCCCAAAATAAGGGGAATTTCTGCCTTTTAGCCCCAAAATAAAGGGAATTTCTTCATTTTCACCCAATATTAGAGGAATTTCTGCGTTTTACCTCTAAATAAGGAGAATTTCTGGATTTTACCCTAAAAAATGGGGAATTTCTGCCTTTTTGTTCCAAAAAAAAAGAAAATTTCTTAAATTTTGTACCATAATAAAAGAAATTTCTGCTTTTTGCCCCAAAATAAGAGGAATTTCTGACTTTTTACCCTGAAATAAATGAAATTTCTGCAATTTTGCCTGAAAATAAGGGAAATTTGTGCCTTTTTGCCTCAAAATGAGGGAAATTTCTAACTTTTGCCCCAAAATATGAGGAATTTCAGCATTTTACCTCAAAATGAGGGGAATTTCAGCCTTTTTGCACCAAAATATGGGGAATATCTGCCTTTTTGTTACAAAAAAAGAAAATTTCTTAAATTTTTTACCATAATAAAAGAAATTTCTGCTTTTTGCCCCAAAATAAGGGGAATTTCTGATTTTTGCCCCGAAATAAGGAGAATTTCTGTATTTTTGCCCCAAAATAAAGGGAATTTCTGCATTTTTGCCCCAAAATTAGGGAAGTTTCTGAAAATTTGCTTCAAAATACAGGTAATTTCTGCCTCTTTCCCCAAAAATAAGTGGAACTTCTGCCTTTTTGCCCCAAATAAAAGTAATTTCTGCATTTTTGCCCCAATATTAGGGGAATTTCTGCAATTTTGCTCCAAAATACGGGGAATTTTTGCCTTTTGCCCGAAATTAAGGGGATTTTCTGCCTTTTTGCCCCCAAATAAGGGAAATTTCGGCAATTTTATCCCAAAATAAGGGGAATTTCTGCTTTTTTGCCCAAAAATAAAGGAAATTTCTGCATTTTTGCCCCAAAATAAGAAAAATTTTTGCTTTTCTTCTTTGAAATAAGTGAAATTTCTGCAATTTTTCCCTAAAATAAGAGAAATTTCTGCAATTTTTCCCCATAATAAAGGAAATTTCTGCAATTTTCCCCAAATTAAGGGATTTCTGTTTTTTACCGCCAAATAAAAGAAATTTCTGCAATTTTGCCCTAAAATAAGGGGAATGTGTGACTTTTTCCCCAAAATAAGGGAAATGTCTGCCTTTTAGCCCCAAAATAAAGGGAATTTCCTCATTTTCCCCCAATATTAGGGGAATTTCTGCGTTTTACATCTAAATAAGGGGAATTTCTGGATTTTACCCCAAAAAATGGGGAATTTCTGCCTTTTTGTTCCAAAAAAAGAAAATTTCTTAAATTTTTTACCATAATAAAACAAATTTCTGCTTTTTGCCCCAAAAGAAGGGGAATTTCCCTCTTTTTACCCTGATATAAAGGAAATTTCTGCAATTTTGCCTGAAAATAAGGAAAATTTGTGCCTTTTTGCCCCAAAATATGAGGAATTTCAGCATTTTACCTCAAAATGAGAAGAATTTCAGCCTTTTTGCACCAAAATATGGGGAATATCTGCTTTTTTGCTCCAAAATAAAGGGAATTTCTGCATTATTGCACCAATATTAGAGGAATTTCTGCAATTTTGCTCTAAATACGGGTCATTTCTGCCTTTTTGCCCGACATTAAGTGGAATTTCTGCCTTTTTGTCCCGAAATAATTGAAATATCTGCAATTTTACCCAAAAATAAAGGATTTCATCTTTTTGCCCAAAAATAAGGAGAATTTCTGCCATTTTGCCCTGAAATATTTGAAATTTCTACAATTTTACCCCAAAATAAAAGAATTTCTGCCTTTTTGCCCCAAAATAAGGGGAATTTCAGACTTATTACCTCAAAATAAGGGGAATTTCTGCCTTTTCGCCCCAAAATATAAGAAATTTCTGCCTTTTTGCTGCAAAATAAGGAAAATTTCTGCAATTTTGCCCCAAAGTAAGGGGACTTTCTCCCTTTTGGCCCCTAAATAAAGGAAATTTCAACCTTTTTACCTGAAAATAAGTGAAATTTCTGCAATTTTGCCCCAAATAAAGGAAATTTCTGCAATTTTGCCCAAAAATAAAGGAAATTTCTGGAATTTTGCCCCAAAATAAGGGGAATTTCTGATTTTTGCCCCAAAATAAAGAGAATTTCTGCCTTTTGCCCCAAATTTAGGGGAATTTCTGCAATTTTGCTCCAAAACACGGGGAATTTCTGCCTTTTTTCCCGAAAATAAGGGGAATGCAAACCTTTTTGCCATAATAAAGGGAAATTTCTTGATTTTTGCCCCAAAATGAGGGGAATTTCTTCCTTTTTGCCACTAAATAAGTGGAATTTCTGTCTTTCCCCCAAAACAAAAAGAATTTCTGTCTTTTTTTGCCCCAAAATAAGGGGAATTTCTGACTTATTACCCTCAAATAAGTGAAATTTCTTCAATTTTGCCCCAAGATAAGGGGAATTTCTGACTTTTTACCCCCAAATAAGGGGAATTTCAGACTTTTTACCTCAAAATAAGGGGAATTTCTGCATTTTTGCAACAAAATATTAGGAATTTCTGCCCTTTTGCCCTAAAATAAGGAAAATTTCTGCCTTTTATTCCTGAAATAAGGGAAATTTCTGCAATTTTGCCCCCAAAAAACGGAAATTTCTGCATTTTGCCTTAAAATAAGGGAAATTTCTGGAATTTTGCCCCAAAATAAGTGGAATTTCTGAGCTTTGCCCCAAAATAAGAATTTCTGTCTTTTTGCCCTAACATATAGGGAATTTCTGCCTTTTTGCCCCACAATTAGGGGAATTTCTAGAATTTTGCTCCAAAATACGGGGAATTGCTGCCTTTTTGCCCGAAAATTAAAAGAATGCAAACCTTTTTGCCATAAAAAAATGGAAATTTTTTCATTTTTGCCCCAAAATAAGGGGAATTTCTGCCTTTTTGCATCTAAATAAGTGGAATTTCTTTTTCCCCCAAAACAAAGGGAATTTCTGTCTATTTTGCCCCAAAATAAGGGGAATTTCTGACTTATTACCCTGAAATAAGTGAAATTTCTTCAATTTTGCCCCAAAATAAGGAAAATTTCTTCCTTTTTGCCCGCAAATAATGGGAATTTCAGCCTTTTTACCTCAAAATAAAAGGAATTTCTGAATTTTTGCCACAAAATATTAGGAATTTCTGCACTTTTGCTCTAAAATATGAAAAATTTCTGCGTTTTTTTCCTGAAATAAGGAAATTTCTGCAATTTTGACCCAAAATATGGAATTTCTGCAATTTTGCCCTAAAATAAGGGAAATTTCTGGAATATTGCCCCAAAATAAGTGGAATTTTTGAGTTTTGCCCCATAATAAGGAGAATTTCTGTCTTTTTGCCCCAACATATAGGGAATTACTGCCTTTTTGCCCCACAACTAGGGGAATTTCTGCAATTTTGCTCCAAAATACGGGGAATTTCTGCTTTTTTGCCCGAATATAAGGGGAATGTATATCTTTTGCCACAAAAAAGAGAAATTTCTTCATTTTACCCAAAATAATAGGAATTTCTGCATTTTTACCCCAAAATAAACGGAATTTCTGTATTTTTGCCCCAAAATAAGGGGAATTTTTGAATTTTGCCCTGAAATAAGTTAAATTTCTGCAATTTTGCCACAAAATAAGAGAAATTTCTGCCTTTTTGCCACAAAATAAGGGGCATTTCTGTCTTTTTGCCTCAAAATAAGGGGAATTTCAGCCTTTTTACCTCATAATATCGGGAATCTCTCCTTTTTTGCCCCAAAATATAGGGAGTTTCTGCATTTTTGCCTCAAAATAATGAAAATTTCTGCAATTTTCTACAAAAATAAAAGAAATTTCTTCCCTTTTGCCCCAAAACAAGAGAAATTCCTGTCTTCTTTCCCTGAAATAAGTGAAATTTCTGCAATTTTGCTCAAAATAAGAAAAATTTCTGCAATTTTGCCCCAAAATAAGAGGAATTTCTGAGTTTTTGCCCTGAAATAAAGAAAATTTCTGTCTTTTTGCCCCAAAGTAATGTGTATTTCTGCATTTTCCCTCAAAATTAGGAAAATTTGTGCAATTTTGCTTCAAAATACAAAGGATTTCAGCCTTATTTCACCAAAATAAAGGGAATTTCTGCATTTTTGCACCAATATAAGGGGAATTTCTGAAATTTTGCTCCAAAATACGGGAAACTTCTGCCTTATAGCCCGAAATTAAGTGGAATTTCTGCCTTTTTACCCTGAAATATTTGAAATTTCTGCTATTTTACCCCAAAATAAGGGGAATATCTGTTTTTGGCCCCAAAATTAGGGGAATTTCTGCTTTTTGCCCCAAAGTAAGGCAAATTTCTGACTTTTTGCCCTGAAATAAGTGAAATTTCTGCAATTTTGCCCCAAAATAAGGCGAATTTCTGCCTTTTTGCCAAAATAAGGAGATATTCAGCATTTTACCTCCAAATAAAAGGAATTTCTGCCTTTTTGCCACAAAATATGGCGAATTTCTGCCTTATTGCTTCCTAAGAAGGAAAATTTCTGCTTTTCTGCCCCAATTAACAGGAATTTCTGCCTTTTTGCCACAAAGTAAAGGGAGTTTCTGCCTTTTTGCCCCAAAATAAGGGGAATTTCAGCCTTTTTACCTCAAAAAAAAAAAAAAGAATTTCTGCCTTTTGCCCCAAAATATGGGGAATTTCTGCCTTTTTGTTCTAAAATAATGAAAATTTCTTCAATTTTGTACTAAAATAAAAAAAATTTCTGCTTTTTGCCCCAAAATAAAAGGAATTTCTGACTTTTTGTCCTGAAATAAATAAAATTTCTGCAATTTTGCCTGAAAATAAGAAAAATTTGTGCCTTTTTGCCACAAAATATAAAAAATTTCTGCCTTCTTGCCACAAAATAAGAAAAATTTCTGCAATTCTGTACCAAAATAAATTTCTCCAATTTTGCCCCAAAATAAGGGAAATTTCTGCAATTTTGCCCCAAAATAAGGGAAATTTCTTCAATTTTGCCCCAAAATAAGGGGAATTTCTGACTTTTTGCCCCAAAATAAGGAGAATTTCTGTATTTTTGCCCCAAAATAAAGGGAATTTCTTCCTTTTTGCCCAAAAATTAGGGGAGTTTCTGCAATTTTGCTTCAAAATACAGGGAATTTCTGCCTCTTTACCCGTAGACAAGGGGAACTTCTGCCATTTTGCCCCAAATAAAAGGAATTTCTGCATTTTTGCCCCAATATTAGGGGAATTTCTGCAATTTTGCTCCAAAATACGGGGAATTTCTGCCTTTTTGCCCGAAATTAAGGGGATTTTCTGCCTTTTTGCCCCCAAATAAGGGAAATTTCTGCAATTTTATCCCAAAATAAGGGGAATTTCTGCCTTTTTGCCCCAAAATAAGGGGAATTTCTGCTTTTTGCTTTGAAATATGTGAAATTTCTGCAATTTTATCCCAAAATAAGGGAAATTTCTGCCTTTTTGCCCCAAAATAAGGGAAATTTCTGCATTTTTGCCCCAAAATATAAAAAAAATTTGATTTTTTTCCCTGAAATAAGTGAAATTTCTGCAATTTTGCCCTAAAATAAGGGAAATTTCTGCAATTTTTCCTCATAATAAAGGAAATTTATGCAATTTTTCCCCAAAATAAGGGGAATTTCTCTTTTTTGCCCCAAAATAACTGAAATTTCTGCAATTTAGCCCTAAAATGAGGGGAATTTCTGCCTTTTGCCCCAAAATAAGGGGAATTTCTGCTTTTTTGCCCCAAAATAAAGAAAATTACTGCATGTTTTACCCCAAAATTAGGTGAATTTCTGCAATTTTGCTCAAAATATGGGGATTTTCTGCCTTTTTCAACAAAAATAAGGGGAATTTCTGCCATTTTGCCACGAAATAAGTGAAATTTCTGCAGTTTTACCCCAAAATAAGGAAAATTTCTGCCTTTTTGCCCCAAAATAAGGGGAATTTCAGCCTTTTTTCCTCAAAATAAGGGGAATTTCTGCCTTTTACCCCAAAATATGGGGAATTTCTGCCTTTTTGTTCCAAAATAAGGAAAATTTCTTCAATTTTGTACTAAAATAAAAGAAATTTCTGCTTTTTGCCCCAAAATAAAAGGAATTTTTGACTTTTTGTCCTGAAATAAATGAAATTTCTGCAATTTTGCCTGAAAATAAGAAAAATTTGTGCCTTTTTGCCACAAAATATAAAAAATTTCTGCCTTCTTACCACAAAATAAGAAAAATTTCTGCAATTCTGCACCAAAATAAATTTCTTTAATTTTGCCCCAAAATAAGGGAAATTTCTGCAATTTTGCCTCAAAATAAGGGAAATTTCTTCAATTTTGCCCCAAAATAAGGAGAATTTCTGACTTTTTGCCCCGAAATAAGGAGAATTTCTTTATTTTTGCCCAAAAATAAAGGGTATTTCTTCCTTTTTGCCCAAAAATTAGGGGAGTTTCTACAATTTTGCTACAAAATACAGGGTATTTCTGCCTCTTTACCCGAAAACAATTGGAACTTCTTCTTTTTGCCCCAAATAAAAAAAAATTTTGCATTTTTGACCCAATATTAGGGGAATTTCTGCAATTTTGCTCCACAATACAGGGAATATCTGGCTTTTTGCCCGAAATTAAGGGGATTTTCTACCTTTTTGCCCCGAAATAAGGGAAATTTCTGCAATTTTATCCCAAAATAAGGGGAATTTCTGCCTTTTTGCCCCAAAATAAGGGGAATTTCTGCATTTTTGCCCCAAAATATGAAAAAATTTTGATTTTTTTCTCGGAAATAAGTGAAATTTCTGAAATTTTGCCCTAAAATAAGGGAAATTTCTGCAATTTTTCCTCATAATAAAGGAAATTTATGCAATTTTTCCCCAAAATAAGGGGAATTTCTGTTTTTTGCCCCAAAATAACTGAAATTTCTGCAATATTGCCCTAAAATGAGGGGAATTTTTGCCTTTTGCCCCAAAATAAGGGGAATTTCTGCCTTTTTGCCCCAAAATAAGGGGAATTTCAGCCTTTTTACCTCAAAAAAAGGGAATTTCTGCCTTTTGCCCCAAAATATGGGGAATTTCTGCCTTTTTGTTCCAAAATAAGGAAAATTTCTTCAATTTTGTACTAATATAAAAGAAATTTCTGCTTTTTGCCCCAAAATAAAAGGAATTTCTGACTTTTTGTCCTGAAATAAATGAAATTTCTGCAATTTTGCCTGAAAATAAGAAAAATTTTTGCCTTTTTGCCACAAAATATAAAAAATTTCTGCCTTCTTGCCACAAAATAAGAAAAATTTCTGCAATTCTGTACCAAAATAATAGAAATTTCTCCAATTTTGCCCCAAAATAAAAAAAATTTCTTCAATTTTGCCCTAAAATAATGGGAATTTCTGACTTTTTGCTCTGAAATAAGGAGAATTTCTGTATTTTTGCCCCAAAATAAAGGGATTTTCTTCCTTTTTGCCCAAAAATTAGGGGAGTTTCTGCAATTTTGCTTCAAAATACAGGGAATTTCTGCCTCTTTACCCGAAAACAATTGGAACTTCTGCCATTTTGCCCCAAATAAAAGGAATTTCTGCATTTTTGCCCCAATATTAGGGGAATTTCTGCAATTTTGCTCCAAAATATGGGCAATTTCTGCCTTTTTGCCCGAAATTAAGGGGATTTTCTGTATTTTTGCCCCCAAATATGGAAAATTTTTGCAATTTTATCCCAAAATAAGGCGAATTTCTGCCTTTTTGCCCCAAAATAAGGGGAATTTCTGCCTTTTGCCCTGAAATATGTGAAATTTCTGCAATTTTATCCCAAAATAAGGGGAATTTCTGCCTTTTTGCCCCAAAATAAGGGAAATTTCTGCATTTTTGCCCCAAAATATGAAAAATTTTTGATTTTTTTCTCTGAAATAAGTGAAATTTCTGCAATTTTGCCCTAAAATAAAGGAAATTTCTACAATTTTTCCTCATAATAAAGGAAATTTATGCAATTTTTCCCCAAAATAAGGGGAATTTATGATTTTTGCCCCAAAATAACTGAAATTTCTGCAATTTTGCTCTAAAATGAGGGGATTTTCTGCCTTTTGCCTTAAAATAAGGGGAATTTCTGCCTTTTTGCCCCAAAATAAAGAAAATTAATGCATGTTTTACCCCAAAATTAGGTGAATTTCTGCAATTTTGCTCCAAAATATGGGGATTTTCTGCCTTTTTCAACGAAAATAAAGGGAATTTCTGCCATTTTGCCACAAAATAAGTGAAATTTCTGCAGTTTCACCCCAAAATAAGGGGAATTTCTGCCTTTTTGCCCCAAAATTAGGGGAATTTCTGCTATTTTGCTCTAAAATCCGGGGAATTTCTGCCTTTTTGCCCTAAAATAAAGGGAATGTATATGTTTTTGCCATAAAGAAGTGAAATTTCTTCACTTTTGCCCCAAAATAAGCGAATTTTCCGCCTTTTTGACTCAAAAAAGGGCAATTTCTGCCTTTTCCCTAAAAATAAACGGAATTTCTGTTTTTTTGCCCCAAAAAAGGGGAATTTCTGACTTTTTTGCCCTGAAATAAGTGAAATTTCTAAAATTTTTCCTCAAAATAAGGGAAATGTCTGCTTTTTGTCCCAAAATAAGGGGAATTTCTGTCTTTTTGCCCCAAAATAAGAGGAATTTCAGCCTTTTTTCCTCAAAATAAGGGGAATTTCTGCCTTTTGCCCCAATATATGGGGAATTTCTGCATTTTGCCCCAAAATAAGAAAAATTTCTGCAATTTTGTACCAAAATAAAAGAAATTTCTGCCTTTTTGCCCCAAAATAAGAGAAATTTCTGCCTTTTTTCCCTGAAATAAGTGAAATTTCTGCAATTATGCCCCAAAATAAGGGAAATTTCTGCAATTTTGCCCCAAAGTAAAGGAAATTTCTGCAATTTTGCCCCAAATAAGGGGAATTTCTGAATTTTGCACCCAAAAAAAGGAGATTTTCTGTCTATTTGCCCCAAAATAAGGAGAATTTCAGCCTTTTTACCCAAAAATTATGAGAATTTCTGCAATTTTTCTTCAAAATACGGAAAATTTCTGCCTTTTAGCCCCAAAATATTGGGAATTTCTGCATTTTTCCCCTATATTAGGGGAATTTCTGCATTTTACATCTAAATAAGGGGAATTTCTGCATTTTACCTCAAAATAAAAGAATTTCTGCCTTTAACCCCAAAATATAGGAAATTTCTGCATTTTTGTTCCAAAATAAAGAAAATTTCTTCAATTTTGTACCATAATCAAAGAAATTTCTCATTTTTGCCCCAAAATAAAGGGAATTTCTGACTTTTTACCCTGAAATGAATGAAATTTCTGCAATTTTGCATGAAAATATGGGAAATTATTGCCTTTTTGCCTCAAAATAAGGGGAATTTCTGCCTTTTGCCCCAAAATATGGGGAATTTCAGGATTTTACTTCAAAATAAATGGAATTTCTGCATTTTTGCCCTGATATATGTGAAATTTCTGCAATTTTACCCCCAAATAAGGTGAATTTCTGCCTTTTGGCCCCCAAATAATGGGAATTTCTGCCTCTTTGCCACAAAATAAGAAAAATTTTTGCTTTTTTTCTCTGAAATAAGTGAAATTTCTGCAATTTTGCCCTAAAATAAGGGAAATTTCTGCAATTTTTCCCCATAATAAATCAAATTTCTGAAATTTTGCTGCAGAATAATGGGATTTTCTGTTTTTTGCCCCCAAATAAGGGATATTTCTGCAATTTTGCCCTAAAATAAGGGGAATTTCTGCAATTTGCCCTAAAATAAGGGGAATTTCTGCCTTTTGGCCACAAAATAAGAAAAATTACTTCATGTTTTACCCCAAAATTATGTGATTTTCTAAAATTTTACTCCAAAATATGAGGATTTTCTGCCTTTTTCGCCGAAAATAAGGGGAATTTCTGCCATTTTGCAGCGAAATAAGTGAAATTTCTGCAGTTTTACCCCAAAATAAAAAAAATTTCTGCCTTTTTGCCCCAAAATTAAGGGAATTTCTGCAATTTTGCTTCAAAATCCGGAGAATTTCTGCTTTTTTGCCCGAAAATAAATGGAATGTATACCTTTTTGCCATAAAAAAAAGAAATTTCTTCACTTTTGCCCCAAAATAATGGGATTTTCATCCTTTTTGACTGAAAATAAGTGCAATTTTTACCTTTTCCCCAAAAATAACCGGAATTTCTGTCTTTTTGCCCCAAAATAAGGGGAATTTCTGAATTTTTGCCCTGAAGTAAGTGAAATTTCTAAAATTTTTCCCCAAAATAATGGAAATGTCTGCTTTTTGACCCAAAATAAGGGGATTTTCTGCCTTTTTGCCCCAAAATAATGGAAATTTCAGCCTTTTTTCCTCAAAATAATGGGAATTTCTTCCTTTTTGCCTAAAAATATGAAGAATTTCTGCCTTTTTGCCACAAAATAAGAAAAATTTCTGCAATTTTGTACCCAAATAAAAGAAATTTCTGCCTTTTTGCCCCAAAATAAGAGAAATTTCTGCTTTTTTTCCCTGAAATAAGTGAAATTTCTGCAGTTTTGCCCCAAAATAAGGAAAATTTCTGCAATTTTGCTCCAATGTAAAGGAATTTTTTTTTGCCCCCAAATAAGAAAATTTTCTGAATTTTAGCTCCCGAAAAAAGGGGATTTTCTAATTTTTTGCCCCAAAATAAGGAGAATTTCTTCCTTTTTGCGCGAAAACTATGAGAATTTCTGCAATTTTGCTTCAAAATACGGGTAATTTCTGCCTTTTAGCCTCAAAATAAAAGAAATTTCTGCATTTTACCTCAAAATAAAAATAATTTCTGCATTTTGCCCCAAAATATGGGGAATTTCTGCCTTTTTGTTCCAAAATAAAAAAAAAATTCTTCAAGTTTGTACCATAATAAATTTCTGCTTTTTGCCCCAAAATAAGGGGAATTTCTGACTTTTTGCCTTGAAATAAATGAAATTTCTGCAATTTTTCCCGAAAATAAAGGAAATTTGTGCCTTTTTGCCCCAAAATAAGAAGAATTTCTGCCTTTTGCCCCAAAATATGGGGAATTTCACAATTTTACCTAAAAATAAGAAAAATTTCAGCCTTTTTGCACCAAAATATGGGGAATTTCTTCCTTTTTGACTCCAAAATAAAGGGAATTTCTGCAATTTTGCACGAATATTAGGGGAATTTCTGCAATTTTGCTCCAAAATACGAGTCATTTCTGCCATTTTGCCCGAAATTAAGAAGATTTTCTGCATTTTTGCCCTCAAATAAGAGAAATTTCTGCAATTTTATTCCAAAATAAGGGGAATTTCTGCCTTTTTGCCCCAAAATAAAAAAAATTTTGCTTTTTATCCCTAAAAAAGGTGAAATTTCTGTAATTTTGCCCTAAAATAAGGGAAATTTCTGCAATTTTTCCACATAATAAACCAAATTTCTGCAATTTTGCCCCAAAATAAGGGGAATTTCTGTTTTTTGCCCTCAAATAAGGGAAATTTCTGCAATTTTGCCCTAAAATAGGGGAATTTCTGCCATTTGCCCCAAAATAAGGGGAAATTCTGCCTTTTTGCCACAAAATAAAGAAAATTACTGCATGTTTTACTTCATAATTAGGTGAATTTCTGCAATTTTGCTCCAAAATACGAGGATTTTCTGCCTTTTTCGCCGAAAATAAGGGGAATTTCTGCCATTTTGCCGATAAATAAGTGAATTTTCTGCAGTTTTACCGCAAAATACGGGGAATTTCTGCCTTTTTGTCCGAAAAGAAAGGGAATGTATACATTTTTGCCATAAAAAAGAAAATTTCTTCACTTTTGTCCCAAAATAAGGGGATTTTCCGCCTTTTTGACTCAAAATAAGTGCAATTTCTGCCTTTTCCCCAAAAATAAACGGAATTTCTGTCTTTTTGCCCCAAAATAAAGGGAATTTCTGACTTTTTACCCTGAAATAAGTGAAATTTCTAAAATTTTTCCCCAAAATAAGGGAAATGTCTGCTTTTTGCCCCAAAAAAGGGGAATTTCTGCCTTTTTGCCCCCAAATAAGAAGAATTTCAGCCTTTTTACCTCAAAATAAGGGGAATTTCTGCCTTTTTGCCCCAAAATATGGGGAATTTCTGCTTTTTTGCCCCAAAATAAGAAAAATTTCTGCAATTTTGTACTAAAATAAAAGAAATTTCTACCTTTTTGCCCCAAAATAAGAGAAATTTTTGCCTTTTTTCACTGAAATAAGTGAAATTTCTGCAATTTTGCCCCAAAATAAGGAAAATAACTGCCATTTTGCAACAATGTAAAGGAAATTTCTGCAATTTTGCCCCAAAATAAGGGGATTTTCTGACTTCTTGCTCCCGAAAAAAGGGGATTTTCTGTCTTTTTACCCCAAAATAAGGAGAATTTCTGCATTTTTGCCCGAAAATTCTGAGAATTTCTGCAATTTTTCTTCAAAATACGGAAAATTTCTGCCTTTTAGCCCAAAAATAAAGGGAATTTCTGCCTTTTTCCCCAATATTATGGGAATTTCTGCATTTTACCTCTAAATAAGGGGAATTTCTGCATTTTACCTCAAAATAAGAAGAATTTCTGCCTTTTACCACAAAATATGGGAAATTTCTGCCTTTTTGTTCCAAAATAAAGAAAATTTCTTCAATTTTGTACCATAATAAAAGAAATTTCTCTTTTTTGCCCCAAAATAAGAAGAATTTCTGCCTTTTGCCCCAAAATATGGAGAATTTCAGCATTTTACCTCAAAATAAGGGGAATTTCTGCCTTTTGCCCTGAAATATGTGAAATTTCTGCAATTTTACCCCAAAATAAGGTGAATTTCTGCATTTTTGCCCCAAAATAATGGTAATTTATGCCTTTTTGCCAGAAATTATGAAAAATTTTTGCTTTTTTTTTTCTGAGATAAGTGAAATTTCTGCAATTTTGGCCTAAAATAAGGGAAATTTCTGCAATTTTTCCCCATAATAAAGCAAATTTTTGCAATTTTCCCCCAAAATAAGGGGAATTTCTGTTTTTTTGCCCCCAAATAAGAGAAATTTCTGCAATTTTGGCCTAAAATAAGGGAAATTTCTGCAATTTTTCCCCATAATAAAGCAAATTTCTGCAATTTTCCCCCAAAATAAGGGGAATTTCTGTTTTTTGCCCCCAAATAAGAGAAATTTCTGCAATTTTGCCCTAAAATAAGGGGAATTTCTGCCATTTGCCCCAAAATAAGGGGAATTTCTGTTTTTTGCCCCCAAATAAAGCAAATTTCTGCACTTTTGCCCCAAAATAAGTGGAATTTCTGTTTCTTGCCCCCGAATAAGGGAAATTTTTGCAATTTTGCCCTAAAATAAGGGGAATTTCTGCCATTTGCCCCAAAATAAAAGGAATTTCTGCCTTTTTGCCACAAAATAAAGAAAATTACTGCATGTTTTACCCCAAAATTAGGTGAATATCTGCAATTTTGCTCCAAAATACGAGGATTTTCTGCCTTTTTCGCCGAAAATAAGAGGAATTTCTGCCATTTTGCCGCGAAATAAGTGAAATTTCTGCAGTTTTACCCCAAAATAAGGGTTATTTCTGCCTTTTTGCCCCCAAATTAGGGGAATTTCTGCAATTTTGCTCCAAAATACGGCTCATTTCTGCCATTTTGCCCGAAATTAAGAAGATTTTCTGCATTTTTGCCCTCAAATAAGAGAAATTTCTGCAATTTTATTCCAAAATAAGGGGAATTTCTGCCTTTTTGCCCCAAAATAAAAAAAAATTTGCTTTTTATCCCTGAAAAAGGTGAAATTTCTGTAATTTTGCCCTAAAATAAGGGAAATTTCTGCAATTTTTCCACATAATAAACCAAATTTCTGCAATTTTGCCCCAAAATAAGGGGAATTTCTGTTTTTTGCCCTCAAATAAGGGAAATTTCTGCAATTTTGCCCTAAAATAGGGGAATTTCTGCCATTTGCCCCAAAATAAGGGGAAATTCTGCCTTTTTGCCACAAAATAAAGAAAATTACTGCATGTTTTACTTCATAATTAGGTGAATTTCTGCAATTTTGCTCCAAAATACGAGGATTTTCTGCCTTTTTCGCCGAAAATAAGGGGAATTTCTGCCATTTTGCCGATAAATAAGTGAATTTTCTGCAGTTTTACCGCAAAATACGGGGAATTCCTGCCTTTTTACCCTGAAATAAGTGAAATTTCTAAAATTTTTCCCCAAAATAAGGGAAATGTCTGCTTTTTGCCCCAAAAAAGGGGAATTTCTGCCTTTTTGCCCCCAAATAAGAAGAATTTCAGCCTTTTTACCTCAAAATAAGGGGAATTTCTGCCTTTTTGCCCCAAAATATGGGGAATTTCTGCTTTTTTGCCCCAAAATAAGAAAAATTTCTGCAATTTTGTACTAAAATAAAAGAAATTTCTACCTTTTTGCCCCAAAATAAGAGAAATTTTTGCCTTTTTTCACTGAAATAAGTGAAATTTCTGCAATTTTGCCCCAAAATAAGGAAAATAACTGCCATTTTGCAACAATGTAAAGGAAATTTCTGCAATTTTGCCCCAAAATAAGGGGATTTTCTGACTTCTTGCTCCCGAAAAAAGGGGATTTTCTGTCTTTTTACCCCAAAATAAGGAGAATTTCTGCATTTTTGCCCGAAAATTCTGAGAATTTCTGCAATTTTTCTTCAAAATACGGAAAATTTCTGCCTTTTAGCCCAAAAATAAAGGGAATTTCTGCATTTTTCCCCAATATTATGGGAATTTCTGCATTTTACCTCTAAATAAGGGGAATTTCTGCATTTTACCTCAAAATAAGAAGAATTTCTGCCTTTTACCCCAAAATATGGGAAATTTCTGCCTTTTTGTTCCAAAATAAAGAAAATTTCTTCAATTTTGTACCATAATAAAAGAAATTTCTCTTTTTTTGCCCCAAAATAAGAAGAATTTCTGCCTTTTGCCCCAAAATATGGAGAATTTCAGCATTTTACCTCAAAATAAGGGGAATTTCTTCCTTTTGCCCTGAAATATGTGAAATTTCTGCAATTTTACCCCAAAATAAGGTGAATTTCTGCATTTTTGCCCCAAAATAATGGTAATTTTTGCATTTTTGCCACAAATTAAAAAAAAATTTTGCTTTTTTTTTCTGAGATAAGTGAAATTTCTGCAATTTTGGCCTAAAATAAGGGAAATTTCTGCAATTTTTCCCCATAATAAAGCAAATTTCTGCAATTTTCCCCCAAAATAAGGGGAATTTCTGTTTTTTGCCCCCAAATAAGAGAAATTTCTGCAATTTTGGCCTAAAATAAGGGAAATTTCTGCAATTTTTCCCCATAATAAAGCAAATTTCTGCAATTTTCCCCCAAAATAAGGGAATTTCTGTTTTTTGCCCCAAATAAGAGAAATTTCTGCAATTTTGCCCTAAAATAAGAGGAATTTCTGCCATTTGCCCCAAAATAAAGGGAATTTCTGTTTTTTGCCCCCAAATAAAGCAAATTTCTGCACTTTTGCCCCAAAATAAGTGGAATTTCTGTTTCTTGCCCCCGAATAAGGGAAATTTTTGCAATTTTGCCCTAAAATAAGGGGAATTTCTGCCATTTGCCCCATAATAAAAGGAATTTCTGCCTTTTTGCCACAAAATAAAGAAAATTACTGCATGTTTTACCCCAAAATTAGGTGAATATCTGCAATTTTGCTCCAAAATACGAGGATTTTCTGCCTTTTTCGTCGAAAATAAGGGGAATTTCTGCCATTTTGCCGTGAAATAAGTGAAATTTCTGCAGTTTTACCCCAAAATAAGGGTTATTTCTGCCTTTTTGCCCCCAAATTAGGGGAATTTCTGCAATTTTGCTCCAAAATACGTGGAATTGCTGCTTTTTTGCCCGAAAAGGAAGGGAATGTATACCTTTTTGCCATAAAAAAGAGAAATTTCTTCACTTTTGCCCCAAAATAAGGGGATTTTCCGTCTTTTATCTCAAAATAAGTGCAATTTCTGCCTTTTCCCCAAAAATAAAAGGAATTTCTTTTTTTTTGCCCCATAATAAGGAGAATTTCTGCTTTTTTGCCCCAAAATAAGGGAAATTTCAGCCTTCTTTCTAAAAATAAGAGGAATTTCTGCCTTTTGCCCCGAAATATGGGGAATTTCTGCCTTTTTGCCCCAAAATAAGAAAAATTTCTGCAATTTTGTACCAAAATAAAAGAAATTTATGTCTTTTTGCTCCAAAATAAGAGAAATTTCTGCCTTTTTTCCCTGAAATAAGTGAAATTTCTGCAATTTTACCCCAAAATAAGGGAAATTTCTGCAATTTTGCCCCAAAGTAAAGGAAATTTCTGCAATTTTGCCCCAAAGTAAACGAAATTACTGCAATTTTGCCCCAAAGTAAAGAAAATTTCTGCAATTTTGCCCCAAATAAAAGGAATTTCTGAATTTTTGCAACCGAAAAAAGGAGATTTTCTGACTTTTTGCCCCAAAATAAAGAGAATTTCAGCCTTTTTGCCCAAAAATTATGAGAATTTCTGCACTTTTTCTTCAAAATATGAAAAATTTCTGCCTTTTAGCTCCAAAATAAAGTGAATTTCTGCATTTTTTCCCAATATTAGGGGAATTTCTGCATTTTACCTCTAAATAAGGGAAATTTCTGCATTTTACCTCAAAATAAGAAGAATTTCTGCCTTTTACCCCAAAATAAGGTGAATTTCTGCTTTTTGCCCCAAAATAATGGGAATTTCTGCCTTTTTGCCCCAAAATAAGAAAAAATTTTGCTTATTTTTTCTGAAATAATTGAAATTTCTGCAATTTTGCCCTAAAATAAGGGAAATTTCTGCAATTATTCCCCATAATAAAGCAAATTTCTGCAATTTTGCCCCAAAATAAGGGGAATTTCTGTTTTTTGCCCCCAAATAAAGCAAATTTCTGCAATTTTTCCCCAAAATAAGAGGAATTTATGTTTTTTGCCCCCGAATAAGGGAAATTTTTGCAATTTTGCCCTAAAATTAGGGGAATTTCTGCCATTTGCCCCAAAATAAGGGGAATTTCTGCCATTTTGCCGCAAAATAAGTGAAATTTCTGCAGTTTTACCCTAAATTAAGGGGAATTTTTGCCTTTTTGCCCCAAAATTAGGGGAATTTCTGCAATTTTGCTTCAAAATACATGGAATTTCTGCCTTTTTGCCCGAAAATAAAGGGAATGTACATCTTTTTGCCATAAAAAAAGGGAAATTTCTTCACTTTTGCCCCAAAATAAGGGGATTTTCCGCCTTTTTGACTCAAAATAAGTGCAATTTCTACCTTTTCCCCAAAAATAAATGGAATTTCTGTCTTTTTGCCCCAAAATAAGGGGAATTTCTGACTTTTTGCCCTGAAAATAGTGAAATTTCTAAAATGTTTCCCCAAAATAAGGGAAATGTCTGCTTTTGCCCCAAAATAAGGGGAATGTCTACCTTTTAGCCCCAAAATAAAGGGAATTTCTGCATTTTACCTTCAAATAAGAATATTTTCTGCATTTTTCTCTAAAATATGGGGAATTTCTGCCTTTTTGTTCCAAAATAAAAATTTTCTTCAATTTTGTACAATAATACAAGAAATTTCTGCTTTTTGCCCCCAAATAAGGGGAATTTCTGACTTTTTGCCCTGAAATAATTGAAATTTCTAAAATTTTCCCCAAAATAAGGGAAATGTCTGCTTTTTGTCCCAAAATAAGTGGAATTTCTACATTTTTGCCCCCAAATAAGGGGAATTTCAGCCTTTTTACCTCAAAATAACGGGAATTTCTGCCTTTTTGCCCCAAAATAGGAAAAATTTCTGAAATTTATACCAAAATAAAAGAAATTTCTGACTTTTTGCCCCAAAATAAGGGAAATTTCTGAAATTTTGACCCAAAGTAAAGGAAATTTCTGCAATTTTGCCCCAAATAAGGAGAATTTCTGACTTTTTGCACCCGAAAAAAGGAGATTTTTTTTCTTTTTGCCTCAAAATAAGGAGAATCAGTTTTTTTGCCCGAAAATCATGAGAATTTCTGCAATTTTTTTTCAAAATACGGAAAATTTCTGCCTTTTAGCCCTAAAATAAAGGGAATTTCTGCATTTTTCCCCAATACTAAGGTAATTTCTACATTTTACTTCTAAATAAGGGGAATTTCTGCATTTTACCTCAAAATAAGAACCATTTCTGCCTTTTACCCCAAAATATGGGGAATTTCTGCCTTTTTCTTCCAAAATAAAAAAAATTTCTTTAATTTTGTACCGTAATAAAAGAAATTTCTCCTTTTGCCCCAAAATAAGGGGAATTTCTGACTTTTTACCCTGAAATAATTGAAATTTCTGAAATTTTGCCCGAAAATAAGGGAAATTTGTGGCTTTTTGCCCCAAAATAAGGGGAATTTCTGCCTTTTGCCCCAAAATATGGGGAATTTCAGCATTTTACCTAAAATATGGGGAATTTCTGCCTTTTTGCCCTAAAATCTGTGAAATTTCTGCAATTTTACCCCAAAATAAGGTAAATTTCTGCCTTTTGCCCCAAAATAATAGGAATTTCTGCATTTTTGCCCCAAAATAAGAAAAATTTTTGCTTTTTTTTCTGAAATAAGTGAAATTTCTGCAATTTTGGCCTAAAATAAGGGAAATTTCTGCAATTTTTCCCCATAATAAAGCAAATTTCTGCAATTTTGCCCCAAAATAAATGGAATTTCTGGTTTTTGCCCACAAATAAGGGAAATTTCTGCAATTTTGCCCTAAAATAAGGGGAATTTCTGCCATTTGACCCAAAATAAGGGGAATTTCTGCCTTTTTCTCACAAAATATAGAAAATTACTGCATGTTTTACCCCAAAATTATGTGAAATTCGGCAATTTTGCTTCAAAATACGAGGATTTTCTGCGTTTTTCGCCGAAAATAAGGAGAATTTCTGCCATCTTGCCGCGAAATAAGAAAAATTTCTGCAGTTTTACCCCAAAATTAGGGGAATTTCTGCCTTTTTGCCCCAAAATTAGGGGAATTTCTTCAATTTTGCTCCAAAATACAGGGAATTTCTGCCTTTTTGCCCGAAAATAAAGGGAATGTATACCTTTTTGCCATAAAAAAAGGAAATTTCTTCACTTTCGCCCCAAAATAATGTGATTTTCTGCCTTTTTGACTAAAAATAAGTGCAATTTCTGCCTTTTCCTCAAAATAAACGGAATTTCTGTCTCTTTGCCGCAAAATAAGGGGAATTTCTGACTTTATGCCCTGAAATAAGTGAAATTTCTAAAATTTTTTCCCAAAATAAGAGAAATGTCTGATTTTTGCCCCAAAATATGGGGAATTTATTCCTTTTTGCCCCAAAATAAGGGGAATTTCTGCTTTTTTGCCCCAAAATAAGAAAAATTTCTGCGTTTTTGCCCCAAAATAAGAGAAATTTTTGCCTTTTTTTCCTGAAATAAGTGAAATTTCTGCAATTTTGCCCCAAAATAAAAAAAAATTTCTGCAATTTTGCCCCAATGTAAAGGAAATTTCTGCAATTTTGCCCCAAAATAAGGGAAT
Source organism: Micromys minutus (assembly GCF_963924665.1). Classification (NCBI taxonomy): domain Eukaryota; kingdom Metazoa; phylum Chordata; class Mammalia; order Rodentia; family Muridae; genus Micromys; species Micromys minutus. Next base: position 22,162 of record NW_027667948.1, read on the forward strand.
TTTCTGACTTTTTGCTCCTGAAAAAAGGGGATATTCTGTCTTTTTGCCCCAAAATAAGGAGAATATCTGCCTTTTTGCCCAAAAATTATGAGAATTTCTGCAATTTTGTTTCGAAATACGGGGAATTTCTGCCTTTTAGCCCCAAAATAAAGGGAATTTCTGCATTTTACCTCAAAATAAGAATAATTTCTGCATTTTGCTCCAAAATATGGGGAATTTCTGCCTTTTTGCACGAAAAGAAAGGGAATGTATACCTTTTTGCCATAAAAAAAAGAAATTTCTTCACTTTTGCCCAAAAATAAGGGGATTTTCCGCCTTTTTGACTCAAAATAAGTGCAATTTCTGCCTTTTCCCCAAAAATAAACGGAATTTCTGTCTTTTTGCCCCAAAATAAAGAAAATTTCTGACTTTTTACCCTGAAATAAGTGAAATTTCTAAAATTTTTCCCCAAAATAAGGGAAATGTCTGCTTTTTGCCTCAAAATAAGGGGAATTTCTCCCTTTTTGCCAACAAATAAGGAGAATTTCAGCCTTTTTTCCTCAAAATAAGAGGAATTTCTGCCTTTTGCCCCAAAATATGGGGAACTTCTGCCTTTTTGCCCCAAAATAAGAAAAATTTCTGCAATTTTGTACCAAAATAAAAGAAATTTCTGCATTTTTGCCCCAAAATAAGAGAAATTTCTGCCTTTTTTCCCTGAAATAAGTGAAATTTTTGCAATTTTGCCCCAAAATAAGGGAAATTTCTGCAATTTTGCCCCAAACTAGAGAAAATTTCTGCAATTTTTCCCCAAATAAGGGGAATTTCTGACTTTTTGCACCCAAAAAAGGAGATTTTTTGTCTTTTGCCCCAAAATAAGGAGAATTTCAGCCTTTTTGCCCGAAAATTATGAGAATTTCTGCAATTTTTCTTCAAAATATGGAAAATTTCTGCCTTTTAGCCCCAAAATAAAGGGAATTTCTGCATTTTTTCCCAATATTAGGGGAATTTCTGCATTTTACCTCTAAATAAGGGAAATTTCTGCATTTTACCTCAAAATAAGAAGAATTTCTGCCTTTTAGCCCAAAATATGAAGAATTTCTGCCTTTTTGTTCCAAAATAATGAATATTTCTTCAATTTTGTACGATAATAAAAGAAATTTTTCCTTTTTGGCCCAAACTAAGGGGAATTTCTAACTTTTTACCCTGAAATAAATGAAATTTCTGCAATTTTGCCCGAAAATAAGGGAAATTTGTGCCTTTTTGCCCCAAAATAAGGGGAATGTCTGCCTTTTGTCCCAAAATATGGGGAATTTCAACATTTTACCTCAAAATAAGGGGAATTTCTGCTTTTTTGCTCTGACATATGTGAAATTTCTGCAATTTTACCCCAAAATAAGGTGAATTTCTGCTTTTTGCCGAAAAATAATGGGAATTTCTGCCTTTTTGCCCCAAAATAAGAAAAATTTTTGCTTTTTTTTTCTGAAATAAGTGAAATTTCTGCAATTTTGCCTTACAATAAAGGAAATTTCTGCAATTTTTCCCCATAATAAAGCAAATTTCTGCAATTTTGCACCAAAATAAGAGGAATTTCTGTTTTTTTCCCACAAAAAAGGGAAATTTCTGCAATTTTGCCCTAAAATAAGGGTAATTTCTGCCATTTGCCCCAAAATAAAAGAAATTTCTGCCTTTTTGCCACAAAATAAAGATAATTACTGCATGTTTTACCCCAAAATTAGGTGAATTTCTGCAATTTTGCTCCAAAATATGAGGATTTTCTGCCTTATTCGCCAAAAATAAGGGGAATTTCTGGCATTTTGCCGAAAATAAGTGAAATTTCTGCAGTTTTACCCCAAAATAAGGGAAATTTCTGCCTTTTTGCCCAACAATTAGGGGAATTTCTGCAATATTGCTCCAAAATACGGGGAATTTCTGCCTTTTTGCCCGAAAATAAAGGGAATGTATACCTTTTGCTATAAAAAAGGGAAATTTCTATACTTTTGCCCCAAAATAAGAATATTTTCTGCCTTTTTGACTCAAAATAAGTGCAATTTCTGCCTTTTCCCCAAAAATAAACGGAATTTCTGTTTTTTTGCCCCAAAATAAAGGGAATTTCTGACTTTTTGCCCTTAAATAAGTGAAATTTTTAAAATTTTTCCCCAAAATAAGGGAAATGTCTGCTTTTTGCCCCAAAATAAGGGGAATGTCTGCCTTTTAGCCCCAAAATAAAGGGAATTTCTGCATTTTTGTACCGAAATGAAAGAAATATTTTCCTTTTTGCCCCAAAATAAGAGAAATTTTTGCCTTTTTTCCCTGAAATAAGTGAAATTTCTGCAATTTTGCCCCAAAATAAAGGTAATTTCTGCAATTTTTCCCCAAAGTAAAGGAAATTTCTGCAATTTTGCCCCAAATAATGGGAATTTCTGACTTTTTGCACCAGAAAAATGGAGATTTTCTGTCTTTTTGCCCCAAAATAAGGAGAATTTCAGCCTTTTTTCCCGAAAATTATGAGAATTTCTGCAATTTTTCTTCAAAATACGAAAATTTTTTGCGTTTTAGCCCCAAAATAAAGGGAATTTCTGCATTTTGCCACAATTTTAGGGGAATTTCTTCATTTTACCTCTAAATAAGGGGAATTTCTGCATTTTCCCTAAAAATAAGAACAATTTCTGCCTTTTACCCCAAAATATGGGGAATTTTGCCTTTTTGTTCCAAAATAAAGAAAAGTTTTTCAATTTTGTACCATAAAAAAAGAAATTTCTCCTTTTTGCCCCAAAATAAGGGGAATTTCTGACTTTTTACCCCGATATAAATGAAATTTCTGCAATTTTGCCCGAAAATAAGGGAAATTTGTGCCTTTTTGCCCCAAAATAAGGGGAATTTCTGCCTTTTTCCCCAAAATATTGGGAATTTCAGCATTTTACCTCAAAATATGGGGAATTTGTGCCTTTTTGCCCTGAAATATGTGAAATTTCTGCAAATTTACCCCAAAATAAGGTGAATTTCTGCTTTTTTGCCCCAAAATAATGGGAATTTTGGCCTTTTTGCCCCAAAATAAGAAAAATTTTTGCTTCTTTTTCTGAAATAAGTGAAATTTCTGCAATTTTGCCCTAAAATAAGAGAAATTTCTGCAAATTTTCCCCATAATAAAGCAAATTTCTGCAAATTTACCCCAAAATAAGGGGAAATTCTGTTTTTTGCCCCCAAATAAGGGAAATTTCTGCAATTTTGCCCTTAAATAAGGGGAATTTCTGCCATTTGCCCGAAAATAAGGTGAATTTCTGCCTTTTTGCCACAAAATAAAGAAAATTACTGCATGTTTTACCCCAAAATTAGGTGAATTTCTGCAATTTTGCTCCAAAATACGAAATTTTCTGCCTTTTTCGCCGAAAATAAGGGGAATTTCTGCCATTTTGCCGCAAAATAAGTGAATTTTCTGCAGTTTTACTGCAAAATAAGGGGAATTTCTGCTTTTTACCCCAAAATTAGGGGAATTTCTGCAATTTTGCTCCAAAATACGGGGAATTTCTGCCTTTTTGCCCGAAAAGAAAGGGAATGTATACCTTTTTGCCATAAAAAAAAAGAAATTTCTTCACTTTTGCCCAAAAATAAGGGGATTTTCCGCCTTTTTGACTCAAAATAAGTGCAATTTCTGCCTTTTCCCCAAAAATAAACGGAATTTCTGTCTTTTTGCCCCAAAATAAAGAAAATTTCTGACTTTTTACCCTGAAATAAGTGAAATTTCTAAAATTTTTCCCCAAAATAAGGGAAATGTCTGCTTTTTGCCTCAAAATAAGGGGAATTTCTCCCTTTTTGCCAACAAATAAGGAGAATTTCAGCCTTTTTTCCTCAAAATAAGAGGAATTTCTGCCTTTTGCCCCAAAATATGGGGAACTTCTGCCTTTTTGCCCCAAAATAAGAAAAATTTCTGCAATTTTGTACCAAAATAAAAGAAATTTCTGCATTTTTGCCCCAAAATAAGAGAAATTTCTGCCTTTTTTCCCTGAAATAAGTGAAATTTTTGCAATTTTGCCCCAAAATAAGGGAAATTTCTGCAATTTTGCCCCAAACTAGAGAAAATTTCTGCAATTTTTCCCCAAATAAGGGGAATTTCTGACTTTTTGCACCCAAAAAAGGAGATTTTTTGTCTTTTGCCCCAAAATAAGGAGAATTTCAGCCTTTTTGCCCGAAAATTATGAGAATTTCTGCAATTTTTCTTCAAAATATGGAAAATTTCTGCCTTTTAGCCCCAAAATAAAGGGAATTTCTGCATTTTTTCCCAATATTAGGGGAATTTCTGCATTTTACCTCTAAATAAGGGAAATTTCTGCATTTTACCTCAAAATAAGAAGAATTTCTGCCTTTTAGCCCAAAATATGAAGAATTTCTGCCTTTTTGTTCCAAAATAATGAATATTTCTTCAATTTTGTACGATAATAAAAGAAATTTTTCCTTTTTGGCCCAAACTAAGGGGAATTTCTAACTTTTTACCCTGAAATAAATGAAATTTCTGCAATTTTGCCCGAAAATAAGGGAAATTTGTGCCTTTTTGCCCCAAAAGAAGGGGAATGTCTGCCTTTTGTCCCAAAATATGGGGAATTTCAACATTTTACCTCAAAATAAGGGGAATTTCTGCTTTTTTGCTCTGACATATGTGAAATTTCTGCAATTTTACCCCAAAATAAGGTGAATTTCTGCTTTTTGCCGAAAAATAATGGGAATTTCTGCCTTTTTGCCCCAAAATAAGAAAAATTTTTGCTTTTTTTTTCTGAAATAAGTGAAATTTCTGCAATTTTGCCTTACAATAAAGGAAATTTCTGCAATTTTTCCCCATAATAAAGCAAATTTCTGCAATTTTGCACCAAAATAAGAGGAATTTCTGTTTTTTTCCCACAAAAAAGGGAAATTTCTGCAATTTTGCCCTAAAATAAGGGTAATTTCTGCCATTTGCCCCAAAATAAAAGAAATTTCTGCCTTTTTGCCACAAAATAAAGATAATTACTGCATGTTTTACCCCAAAATTAGGTGAATTTCTGCAATTTTGCTCCAAAATATGAGGATTTTCTGCCTTATTCGCCAAAAATAAGGGGAATTTCTGGCATTTTGCCGAAAATAAGTGAAATTTCTGCAGTTTTACCCCAAAATAAGGGAAATTTCTGCCTTTTTGCCCAACAATTAGGGGAATTTCTGCAATATTGCTCCAAAATACGGGGAATTTCTGCCTTTTTGCCCGAAAATAAAGGGAATGTATACCTTTTGCTATAAAAAAGGGAAATTTCTATACTTTTGCCCCAAAATAAGAATATTTTCTGCCTTTTTGACTCAAAATAAGTGCAATTTCTGCCTTTTCCCCAAAAATAAACGGAATTTCTGTTTTTTTGCCCCAAAATAAAGGGAATTTCTGACTTTTTGCCCTTAAATAAGTGAAATTTTTAAAATTTTTCCCCAAAATAAGGGAAATGTCTGCTTTTTGCCCCAAAATAAGGGGAATGTCTGCCTTTTAGCCCCAAAATAAAGGGAATTTCTGCATTTTTGTACCGAAATGAAAGAAATATTTTCCTTTTTGCCCCAAAATAAGAGAAATTTTTGCCTTTTTTCCCTGAAATAAGTGAAATTTCTGCAATTTTGCCCCAAAATAAAGGTAATTTCTGCAATTTTTCCCCAAAGTAAAGGAAATTTCTGCAATTTTGCCCCAAATAATGGGAATTTCTGACTTTTTGCACCCGAAAAATGGAGATTTTCTGTCTTTTTGCCCCAAAATAAGGAGAATTTCAGCCTTTTTTCCCGAAAATTATGAGAATTTCTGCAATTTTTCTTCAAAATACGAAAATTTTTTGCGTTTTAGCCCCAAAATAAAGGGAATTTCTGCATTTTGCCACAATTTTAGGGGAATTTCTTCATTTTACCTCTAAATAAGGGGAATTTCTGCATTTTCCCTAAAAATAAGAACAATTTCTGCCTTTTACCCCAAAATATGGGGAATTTTGCCTTTTTGTTCCAAAATAAAGAAAAGTTTTTCAATTTTGTACCATAAAAAAAGAAATTTCTCCTTTTTGCCCCAAAATAAGGGGAATTTCTGACTTTTTACCCAGAAATAAATGAAATTTTTGCAATTTTGCCCGAAAATAAGGGAAATTTGTGCCTTTTTGCCCCAAAATAAGGGGAATTTCTGCCTTTTTCCCCAAAATATTGGGAATTTCAGCATTTTACCTCAAAATATGGGGAATTTGTGCCTTTTTGCCCTGAAATATGTGAAATTTCTGCAAATTTACCCCAAAATAAGGTGAATTTCTGCTTTTTTGCCCCAAAATAATGGGAATTTTGGCCTTTTTGCCCCAAAATAAGAAAAATTTTTGCTTCTTTTTCTGAAATAAGTGAAATTTCTGCAATTTTGCCCTAAAATAAGAGAAATTTCTGCAAATTTTCCCCATAATAAAGCAAATTTCTGCAAATTTACCCCAAAATAAGGGGAAATTCTGTTTTTTGCCCCCAAATAAGGGAAATTTCTGAAATTTTGCCCTTAAATAAGGGGAATTTCTGCCATTTGCCCGAAAATAAGGTGAATTTCTGCCTTTTTGCCACAAAATAAAGAAAATTACTGCATGTTTTACCCCAAAATTAGGTGAATTTCTGCAATTTTGCTCCAAAATACGAAATTTTCTGCCTTTTTCGCCGAAAATAAGGGGAATTTCTGCCATTTTGCCGCAAAATAAGTGAATTTTCTGCAGTTTTACTGCAAAATAAGGGGAATTTCTGCTTTTTACCCCAAAATTAGGGGAATTTCTGCAATTTTGCTCCAAAATACGGGGAATTTCTGCCTTTTTGCCCGAAAAGAAAGGGAATGTATACCTTTTTGCCATAAAAAAAAAGAAATTTCTTCACTTTTGCCCAAAAATAAGGGGATTTTCCGCCTTTTTGACTCAAAATAAGTGCAATTTCTGCCTTTTCCCCAAAAATAAACGGAATTTCTGTCTTTTTGCCCCAAAATAAAGAAAATTTCTGACTTTTTACCCTGAAATAAGTGAAATTTCTAAAATTTTTCCCCAAAATAAGGGAAATGTCTGCTTTTTGCCTCAAAATAAGGGGAATTTCTCCCTTTTTGCCAACAAATAAGGAGAATTTCAGCCTTTTTTCCTCAAAATAAGAGGAATTTCTGCCTTTTGCCCCAAAATATGGGGAACTTCTGCCTTTTTGCCCCAAAAAAAAGAAAAATTTCTGCAATTTTGTACCAAAATAAAAGAAATTTCTGCATTTTTGCCCCAAAATAAGAGAAATTTCTGCCTTTTTTCCCTGAAATAAGTGAAATTTTTGCAATTTTGCCCCAAAATAAGGGAAATTTCTGCAATTTTGCCCCAAACTAGAGAAAATTTCTGCAATTTTTCCCCAAATAAGGGGAATTTCTGACTTTTTGCACCCAAAAAAGGAGATTTTTTGTCTTTTGCCCCAAAATAAGGAGAATTTCAGCCTTTTTGCCCGAAAATTATGAGAATTTCTGCAATTTTTCTTCAAAATATGGAAAATTTCTGCCTTTTAGCCCCAAAATAAAGGGAATTTCTGCATTTTTTCCCAATATTAGGGGAATTTCTGCATTTTACCTCTAAATAAGGGAAATTTCTGCATTTTACCTCAAAATAAGAAGAATTTCTGCCTTTTAGCCCAAAATATGAAGAATTTCTGCCTTTTTGTTCCAAAATAATGAATATTTCTTCAATTTTGTACGATAATAAAAGAAATTTTTCCTTTTTGGCCCAAACTAAGGGGAATTTCTAACTTTTTACCCTGAAATAAATGAAATTTCTGCAATTTTGCCCGAAAATAAGGGAAATTTGTGCCTTTTTGCCCCAAAAGAAGGGGAATGTCTGCCTTTTGTCCCAAAATATGGGGAATTTCAACATTTTACCTCAAAATAAGGGGAATTTCTGCTTTTTTGCTCTGACATATGTGAAATTTCTGCAATTTTACCCCAAAATAAGGTGAATTTCTGCTTTTTGCCGAAAAATAATGGGAATTTCTGCCTTTTTGCCCCAAAATAAGAAAAATTTTTGCTTTTTTTTTCTGAAATAAGTGAAATTTCTGCAATTTTGCCTTACAATAAAGGAAATTTCTGCAATTTTTCCCCATAATAAAGCAAATTTCTGCAATTTTGCACCAAAATAAGAGGAATTTCTGTTTTTTTCCCACAAAAAAGGGAAATTTCTGCAATTTTGCCCTAAAATAAGGGTAATTTCTGCCATTTGCCCCAAAATAAAAGAAATTTCTGCCTTTTTGCCACAAAATAAAGATAATTACTGCATGTTTTACCCCAAAATTAGGTGAATTTCTGCAATTTTGCTCCAAAATATGAGGATTTTCTGCCTTATTCGCCAAAAATAAGGGGAATTTCTGGCATTTTGCCGAAAATAAGTGAAATTTCTGCAGTTTTACCCCAAAATAAGGGAAATTTCTGCCTTTTTGCCCAACAATTAGGGGAATTTCTGCAATATTGCTCCAAAATACGGGGAATTTCTGCCTTTTTGCCCGAAAATAAAGGGAATGTATACCTTTTGCTATAAAAAAGGGAAATTTCTATACTTTTGCCCCAAAATAAGAATATTTTCTGCCTTTTTGACTCAAAATAAGTGCAATTTCTGCCTTTTCCCCAAAAATAAACGGAATTTCTGTTTTTTTGCCCCAAAATAAAGGGAATTTCTGACTTTTTGCCCTTAAATAAGTGAAATTTTTAAAATTTTTCCCCAAAATAAGGGAAATGTCTGCTTTTTGCCCCAAAATAAGGGGAATGTCTGCCTTTTAGCCCCAAAATAAAGGGAATTTCTGCATTTTTGTACCGAAATGAAAGAAATATTTTCCTTTTTGCCCCAAAATAAGAGAAATTTTTGCCTTTTTTCCCTGAAATAAGTGAAATTTCTGCAATTTTGCCCCAAAATAAAGGTAATTTCTGCAATTTTTCCCCAAAGTAAAGGAAATTTCTGCAATTTTGCCCCAAATAATGGGAATTTCTGACTTTTTGCACCCGAAAAATGGAGATTTTCTGTCTTTTTGCCCCAAAATAAGGAGAATTTCAGCCTTTTTTCCCGAAAATTATGAGAATTTCTGCAATTTTTCTTCAAAATACGAAAATTTTTTGCGTTTTAGCCCCAAAATAAAGGGAATTTCTGCATTTTGCCACAATTTTAGGGGAATTTCTTCATTTTACCTCTAAATAAGGGGAATTTCTGCATTTTCCCTAAAAATAAGAACAATTTCTGCCTTTTACCCCAAAATATGGGGAATTTTGCCTTTTTGTTCCAAAATAAAGAAAAGTTTTTCAATTTTGTACCATAAAAAAAGAAATTTCTCCTTTTTGCCCCAAAATAAGGGGAATTTCTGACTTTTTACCCAGAAATAAATGAAATTTCTGCAATTTTGCCCGAAAATAAGGGAAATTTGTGCCTTTTTGCCCCAAAATAAGGGGAATTTCTGCCTTTTTCCCCAAAATATTGGGAATTTCAGCATTTTACCTCAAAATATGGGGAATTTGTGCCTTTTTGCCCTGAAATATGTGAAATTTCTGCAAATTTACCCCAAAATAAGGTGAATTTCTGCTTTTTTGCCCCAAAATAATGGGAATTTTGGCCTTTTTGCCCCAAAATAAGAAAAATTTTTGCTTCTTTTTCTGAAATAAGTGAAATTTCTGCAATTTTGCCCTAAAATAAGAGAAAGTTCTGCAAATTTTCCCCATAATAAAGCAAATTTCTGCAAATTTACCCCAAAATAAGGGGAAATTCTGTTTTTTGCCCCCAAATAAGGGAAATTTCTGCAATTTTGCCCTTAAATAAGGGGAATTTCTGCCATTTGCCCGAAAATAAGGTGAATTTCTGCCTTTTTGCCACAAAATAAAGAAAATTACTGCATGTTTTACCCCAAAATTAGGTGAATTTCTGCAATTTTGCTCCAAAATACGAAATTTTCTGCCTTTTTCGCCGAAAATAAGGGGAATTTCTGCCATTTTGCCGCAAAATAAGTGAATTTTCTGCAGTTTTACTGCAAAATAAGGGGAATTTCTGCTTTTTACCCCAAAATTAGGGGAATTTCTGCAATTTTGCTCCAAAATACGGGGAATTTCTGCCTTTTTGCCCGAAAAGAAAGGGAATGTATACCTTTTTGCCATAAAAAAAAAGAAATTTCTTCACTTTTGCCCAAAAATAAGGGGATTTTCCGCCTTTTTGACTCAAAATAAGTGCAATTTCTGCCTTTTCCCCAAAAATAAACGGAATTTCTGTCTTTTTGCCCCAAAATAAAGAAAATTTCTGACTTTTTACCCTGAAATAAGTGAAATTTCTAAAATTTTTCCCCAAAATAAGGGAAATGTCTGCTTTTTGCCTCAAAATAAGGGGAATTTCTCCCTTTTTGCCAACAAATAAGGAGAATTTCAGCCTTTTTTCCTCAAAATAAGAGGAATTTCTGCCTTTTGCCCCAAAATATGGGGAACTTCTGCCTTTTTGCCCCAAAATAAGAAAAATTTCTGCAATTTTGTACCAAAATAAAAGAAATTTCTGCATTTTTGCCCCAAAATAAGAGAAATTTCTGCCTTTTTTCCCTGAAATAAGTGAAATTTTTGCAATTTTGCCCCAAAATAAGGGAAATTTCTGCAATTTTGCCCCAAACTAGAGAAAATTTCTGCAATTTTTCCCCAAATAAGGGGAATTTCTGACTTTTTGCACCCAAAAAAGGAGATTTTTTGTCTTTTGCCCCAAAATAAGGAGAATTTCAGCCTTTTTGCCCGAAAATTATGAGAATTTCTGCAATTTTTCTTCAAAATATGGAAAATTTCTGCCTTTTAGCCCCAAAATAAAGGGAATTTCTGCATTTTTTCCCAATATTAGGGGAATTTCTGCATTTTACCTCTAAATAAGGGAAATTTCTGCATTTTACCTCAAAATAAGAAGAATTTCTGCCTTTTAGCCCAAAATATGAAGAATTTCTGCCTTTTTGTTCCAAAATAATGAATATTTCTTCAATTTTGTACGATAATAAAAGAAATTTTTCCTTTTTGGCCCAAACTAAGGGGAATTTCTAACTTTTTACCCTGAAATAAATGAAATTTCTGCAATTTTGCCCGAAAATAAGGGAAATTTGTGCCTTTTTGCCCCAAAAGAAGGGGAATGTCTGCCTTTTGTCCCAAAATATGGGGAATTTCAACATTTTACCTCAAAATAAGGGGAATTTCTGCTTTTTTGCTCTGACATATGTGAAATTTCTGCAATTTTACCCCAAAATAAGGTGAATTTCTGCTTTTTGCCGAAAAATAATGGGAATTTCTGCCTTTTTGCCCCAAAATAAGAAAAATTTTTGCTTTTTTTTTCTGAAATAAGTGAAATTTCTGCAATTTTGCCTTACAATAAAGGAAATTTCTGCAATTTTTCCCCATAATAAAGCAAATTTCTGCAATTTTGCACCAAAATAAGAGGAATTTCTGTTTTTTTCCCACAAAAAAGGGAAATTTCTGCAATTTTGCCCTAAAATAAGGGTAATTTCTGCCATTTGCCCCAAAATAAAAGAAATTTCTGCCTTTTTGCCACAAAATAAAGATAATTACTGCATGTTTTACCCCAAAATTAGGTGAATTTCTGCAATTTTGCTCCAAAATATGAGGATTTTCTGCCTTATTCGCCAAAAATAAGGGGAATTTCTGGCATTTTGCCGAAAATAAGTGAAATTTCTGCAGTTTTACCCCAAAATAAGGGAAATTTCTGCCTTTTTGCCCAACAATTAGGGGAATTTCTGCAATATTGCTCCAAAATACGGGGAATTTCTGCCTTTTTGCCCGAAAATAAAGGGAATGTATACCTTTTGCTATAAAAAAGGGAAATTTCTATACTTTTGCCCCAAAATAAGAATATTTTCTGCCTTTTTGACTCAAAATAAGTGCAATTTCTGCCTTTTCCCCAAAAATAAACGGAATTTCTGTTTTTTTGCCCCAAAATAAAGGGAATTTCTGACTTTTTGCCCTTAAATAAGTGAAATTTTTAAAATTTTTCCCCAAAATAAGGGAAATGTCTGCTTTTTGCCCCAAAATAAGGGGAATGTCTGCCTTTTAGCCCCAAAATAAAGGGAATTTCTGCATTTTTGTACCGAAATGAAAGAAATATTTTCCTTTTTGCCCCAAAATAAGAGAAATTTTTGCCTTTTTTCCCTGAAATAAGTGAAATTTCTGCAATTTTGCCCCAAAATAAAGGTAATTTCTGCAATTTTTCCCCAAAGTAAAGGAAATTTCTGCAATTTTGCCCCAAATAATGGGAATTTCTGACTTTTTGCACCCGAAAAATGGAGATTTTCTGTCTTTTTGCCCCAAAATAAGGAGAATTTCAGCCTTTTTTCCCGAAAATTATGAGAATTTCTGCAATTTTTCTTCAAAATACGAAAATTTTTTGCGTTTTAGCCCCAAAATAAAGGGAATTTCTGCATTTTGCCACAATTTTAGGGGAATTTCTTCATTTTACCTCTAAATAAGGGGAATTTCTGCATTTTCCCTAAAAATAAGAACAATTTCTGCCTTTTACCCCAAAATATGGGGAATTTTGCCTTTTTGTTCCAAAATAAAGAAAAGTTTTTCAATTTTGTACCATAAAAAAAGAAATTTCTCCTTTTTGCCCCAAAATAAGGGGAATTTCTGACTTTTTACCCAGAAATAAATGAAATTTCTGCAATTTTGCCCGAAAATAAGGGAAATTTGTGCCTTTTTGCCCCAAAATAAGGGGAATTTCTGCCTTTTTCCCCAAAATATTGGGAATTTCAGCATTTTACCTCAAAATATGGGGAATTTGTGCCTTTTTGCCCTGAAATATGTGAAATTTCTGCAAATTTACCCCAAAATAAGGTGAATTTCTGCTTTTTTGCCCCAAAATAATGGGAATTTTGGCCTTTTTGCCCCAAAATAAGAAAAATTTTTGCTTCTTTTTCTGAAATAAGTGAAATTTCTGCAATTTTGCCCTAAAATAAGAGAAATTTCTGCAAATTTTCCCCATAATAAAGCAAATTTCTGCAAATTTACCCCAAAATAAGGGGAAATTCTGTTTTTTGCCCCCAAATAAGGGAAATTTCTGAAATTTTGCCCTTAAATAAGGGGAATTTCTGCCATTTGCCCGAAAATAAGGTGAATTTCTGCCTTTTTGCCACAAAATAAAGAAAATTACTGCATGTTTTACCCCAAAATTAGGTGAATTTCTGCAATTTTGCTCCAAAATACGAAATTTTCTGCCTTTTTCGCCGAAAATAAGGGGAATTTCTGCCATTTTGCCGCAAAATAAGTGAATTTTCTGCAGTTTTACTGCAAAATAAGGGGAATTTCTGCTTTTTACCCCAAAATTAGGGGAATTTCTGCAATTTTGCTCCAAAATACAGGGAATTTCTGCCTTTTTGCCCGAAAAGAAAGGGAATGTATACCTTTTTGCCATAAAAAAAAAGAAATTTCTTCACTTTTGCCCCAAAATAAGGGGATTTTCCGCCTTTTTGACTCAAAATAAGTGCAATTTCTGCCTTTTCCCCAAAAATAAACGGAATTTCTGTCTTTTTGCCCCAAAATAAAGAAAATTTCTGACTTTTTACCCTGAAATAAGTGAAATTTCTAAAATTTTTCCCCAAAATAAGGGAAATGTCTGCTTTTTGCCTCAAAATAAGGGGAATTTCTCCCTTTTTGCCAACAAATAAGGAGAATTTCAGCCTTTTTTCCTCAAAATAAGAGGAATTTCTGCCTTTTGCCCCAAAATATGGGGAACTTCTGCCTTTTTGCCCCAAAAAAAGAAAAATTTCTGCAATTTTGTACCAAAATAAAAGAAATTTCTGCATTTTTGCCCCAAAATAAGAGAAATTTCTGCCTTTTTTCCCTGAAATAAGTGAAATTTTTGCAATTTTGCCCCAAAATAAGGGAAATTTCTGCAATTTTGCCCCAAACTAGAGAAAATTTCTGCAATTTTTCCCCAAATAAGGGGAATTTCTGACTTTTTGCACCCAAAAAAGGAGATTTTTTGTCTTTTGCCCCAAAATAAGGAGAATTTCAGCCTTTTTGCCCGAAAATTATGAGAATTTCTGCAATTTTTCTTCAAAATATGGAAAATTTCTGCCTTTTAGCCCCAAAATAAAGGGAATTTCTGCATTTTTTCCCAATATTAGGGGAATTTCTGCATTTTACCTCTAAATAAGGGAAATTTCTGCATTTTACCTCAAAATAAGAAGAATTTCTGCCTTTTAGCCCAAAATATGAAGAATTTCTGCCTTTTTGTTCCAAAATAATGAATATTTCTTCAATTTTGTACGATAATAAAAGAAATTTTTCCTTTTTGGCCCAAACTAAGGGGAATTTCTAACTTTTTACCCTGAAATAAATGAAATTTCTGCAATTTTGCCCGAAAATAAGGGAAATTTGTGCCTTTTTGCCCCAAAAGAAGGGGAATGTCTGCCTTTTGTCCCAAAATATGGGGAATTTCAACATTTTACCTCAAAATAAGGGGAATTTCTGCTTTTTTGCTCTGACATATGTGAAATTTCTGCAATTTTACCCCAAAATAAGGTGAATTTCTGCTTTTTGCCGAAAAATAATGGGAATTTCTGCCTTTTTGCCCCAAAATAAGAAAAATTTTTGCTTTTTTTTTCTGAAATAAGTGAAATTTCTGCAATTTTGCCTTACAATAAAGGAAATTTCTGCAATTTTTCCCCATAATAAAGCAAATTTCTGCAATTTTGCACCAAAATAAGAGGAATTTCTGTTTTTTTCCCACAAAAAAGGGAAATTTCTGCAATTTTGCCCTAAAATAAGGGTAATTTCTGCCATTTGCCCCAAAATAAAAGAAATTTCTGCCTTTTGCCACAAAATAAAGATAATTACTGCATGTTTTACCCCAAAATTAGGTGAATTTCTGCAATTTTGCTCCAAAATATGAGGATTTTCTGCCTTATTCGCCAAAAATAAGGGGAATTTCTGGCATTTTGCCGAAAATAAGTGAAATTTCTGCAGTTTTACCCCAAAATAAGGGAAATTTCTGCCTTTTTGCCCAACAATTAGGGGAATTTCTGCAATATTGCTCCAAAATACGGGGAATTTCTGCCTTTTTGCCCGAAAATAAAGGGAATGTATACCTTTTGCTATAAAAAAGGGAAATTTCTATACTTTTGCCCCAAAATAAGAATATTTTCTGCCTTTTTGACTCAAAATAAGTGCAATTTCTGCCTTTTCCCCAAAAATAAACGGAATTTCTGTTTTTTTGCCCCAAAATAAAGGGAATTTCTGACTTTTTGCCCTTAAATAAGTGAAATTTTTAAAATTTTTCCCCAAAATAAGGGAAATGTCTGCTTTTTGCCCCAAAATAAGGGGAATGTCTGCCTTTTAGCCCCAAAATAAAGGGAATTTCTGCATTTTTGTACCGAAATGAAAGAAATATTTTCCTTTTTGCCCCAAAATAAGAGAAATTTTTGCCTTTTTTCCCTGAAATAAGTGAAATTTCTGCAATTTTGCCCCAAAATAAAGGTAATTTCTGCAATTTTTCCCCAAAGTAAAGGAAATTTCTGCAATTTTGCCCCAAATAATGGGAATTTCTGACTTTTTGCACCCGAAAAATGGAGATTTTCTGTCTTTTTGCCCCAAAATAAGGAGAATTTCAGCCTTTTTTCCCGAAAATTATGAGAATTTCTGCAATTTTTCTTCAAAATACGAAAATTTTTTGCGTTTTAGCCCCAAAATAAAGGGAATTTCTGCATTTTGCCACAATTTTAGGGGAATTTCTTCATTTTACCTCTAAATAAGGGGAATTTCTGCATTTTCCCTAAAAATAAGAACAATTTCTGCCTTTTACCCCAAAATATGGGGAATTTTGCCTTTTTGTTCCAAAATAAAGAAAAGTTTTTCAATTTTGTACCATAAAAAAAGAAATTTCTCCTTTTTGCCCCAAAATAAGGGGAATTTCTGACTTTTTACCCAGAAATAAATGAAATTTCTGCAATTTTGCCCGAAAATAAGGGAAATTTGTGCCTTTTTGCCCCAAAATAAGGGGAATTTCTGCCTTTTTCCCCAAAATATTGGGAATTTCAGCATTTTACCTCAAAATATGGGGAATTTGTGCCTTTTTGCCCTGAAATATGTGAAATTTCTGCAAATTTACCCCAAAATAAGGTGAATTTCTGCTTTTTTGCCCCAAAATAATGGGAATTTTGGCCTTTTTGCCCCAAAATAAGAAAAATTTTTGCTTCTTTTTCTGAAATAAGTGAAATTTCTGCAATTTTGCCCTAAAATAAGAGAAATTTCTGCAAATTTTCCCCATAATAAAGCAAATTTCTGCAAATTTACCCCAAAATAAGGGGAAATTCTGTTTTTTGCCCCCAAATAAGGGAAATTTCTGCAATTTTGCCCTTAAATAAGGGGAATTTCTGCCATTTGCCCGAAAATAAGGTGAATTTCTGCCTTTTTGCCACAAAATAAAGAAAATTACTGCATGTTTTACCCCAAAATTAGGTGAATTTCTGCAATTTTGCTCCAAAATACGAAATTTTCTGCCTTTTTCGCCGAAAATAAGGGGAATTTCTGCCATTTTGCCGCAAAATAAGTGAATTTTCTGCAGTTTTACTGCAAAATAAGGGGAATTTCTGCTTTTTACCCCAAAATTAGGGGAATTTCTGCAATTTTCTCCAAAATACGGGGAATTTCTGCCTTTTTGCCCGAAAAGAAAGGGAATGTATACCTTTTTGCCATAAAAAAAAAGAAATTTCTTCACTTTTGCCCAAAAATAAGGGGATTTTCCGCCTTTTTGACTCAAAATAAGTGCAATTTCTGCCTTTTCCCCAAAAATAAACGGAATTTCTGTCTTTTTGCCCCAAAATAAAGAAAATTTCTGACTTTTTACCCTGAAATAAGTGAAATTTCTAAAATTTTTCCCCAAAATAAGGGAAATGTCTGCTTTTTGCCTCAAAATAAGGGGAATTTCTCCCTTTTTGCCAACAAATAAGGAGAATTTCAGCCTTTTTTCCTCAAAATAAGAGGAATTTCTGCCTTTTGCCCCAAAATATGGGGAACTTCTGCCTTTTTGCCCCAAAATAAGAAAAATTTCTGCAATTTTGTACCAAAATAAAAGAAATTTCTGCATTTTTGCCCCAAAATAAGAGAAATTTCTGCCTTTTTTCCCTGAAATAAGTGAAATTTTTGCAATTTTGCCCCAAAATAAGGGAAATTTCTGCAATTTTGCCCCAAACTAGAGAAAATTTCTGCAATTTTTCCCCAAATAAGGGGAATTTCTGACTTTTTGCACCCAAAAAAGGAGATTTTTTGTCTTTTGCCCCAAAATAAGGAGAATTTCAGCCTTTTTGCCCGAAAATTATGAGAATTTCTGCAATTTTTCTTCAAAATATGGAAAATTTCTGCCTTTTAGCCCCAAAATAAATGGAATTTCTGCATTTTTTCCCAATATTAGGGGAATTTCTGCATTTTACCTCTAAATAAGGGAAATTTCTGCATTTTACCTCAAAATAAGAAGAATTTCTGCCTTTTAGCCCAAAATATGAAGAATTTCTGCCTTTTTGTTCCAAAATAATGAATATTTCTTCAATTTTGTACGATAATAAAAGAAATTTTTCCTTTTTGGCCCAAACTAAGGGGAATTTCTAACTTTTTACCCTGAAATAAATGAAATTTCTGCAATTTTGCCCGAAAATAAGGGAAATTTGTGCCTTTTTGCCCCAAAAGAAGGGGAATGTCTGCCTTTTGTCCCAAAATATGGGGAATTTCAACATTTTACCTCAAAATAAGGGGAATTTCTGCTTTTTTGCTCTGACATATGTGAAATTTCTGCAATTTTACCCCAAAATAAGGTGAATTTCTGCTTTTTGCCGAAAAATAATGGGAATTTCTGCCTTTTTGCCCCAAAATAAGAAAAATTTTTGCTTTCTTTTTCTGAAATAAGTGAAATTTCTGCAATTTTGCCTTACAATAAAGGAAATTTCTGCAATTTTTCCCCATAATAAAGCAAATTTCTGCAATTTTGCATCAAAATAAGAGGAATTTCTGTTTTTTTCCCACAAAAAAGGGAAATTTCTGCAATTTTGCCCTAAAATAAGGGTAATTTCTGCCATTTGCCCCAAAATAAAAGAAATTTCTGCCTTTTTGCCACAAAATAAAGATAATTACTGCATGTCTTACCCCAAAATTAGGTGAATTTCTGCAATTTTGCTCCAAAATATGAGGATTTTCTGCCTTATTCGCCAAAAATAAGGGGAATTTCTGGCATTTTGCCGAAAATAAGTGAAATTTCTGCAGTTTTACCCCAAAATAAGGGAAATTTCTGCCTTTTTGCCCAACAATTAGGGGAATTTCTGCAATATTGCTCCAAAATACGGGGAATTTCTGCCTTTTTGCCCGAAAATAAAGGGAATGTATACCTTTTGCTATAAAAAAGGGAAATTTCTATACTTTTGCCCCAAAATAAGAATATTTTCTGCCTTTTTGACTCAAAATAAGTGCAATTTCTGCCTTTTCCCCAAAAATAAACGGAATTTCTGTTTTTTTGCCCCAAAATAAAGGGAATTTCTGACTTTTTGCCCTTAAATAAGTGAAATTTTTAAAATTTTTCCCCAAAATAAGGGAAATGTCTGCTTTTTGCCCCAAAATAAGGGGAATGTCTGCCTTTTAGCCCCAAAATAAAGGGAATTTCTGCATTTTTGTACCGAAATGAAAGAAATATTTTCCTTTTTGCCCCAAAATAAGAGAAATTTTTGCCTTTTTTCCCTGAAATAAGTGAAATTTCTGCAATTTTGCCCCAAAATAAAGGTAATTTCTGCAATTTTTCCCCAAAGTAAAGGAAATTTCTGCAATTTTGCCCCAAATAATGGGAATTTCTGACTTTTTGCACCCGAAAAATGGAGATTTTCTGTCTTTTTGCCCCAAAATAAGGAGAATTTCAGCCTTTTTTCCCGAAAATTATGAGAATTTCTGCAATTTTTCTTCAAAATACGAAAATTTTTTGCGTTTTAGCCCCAAAATAAAGGGAATTTCTGCATTTTGCCACAATTTTAGGGGAATTTCTTCATTTTACCTCTAAATAAGGGGAATTTCTGCATTTTCCCTAAAAATAAGAACAATTTCTGCCTTTTACCCCAAAATATGGGGAATTTTGCCTTTTTGTTCCAGAATAAAGAAAAGTTTTTCAATTTTGTACCATAAAAAAAGAAATTTCTCCTTTTTGCCCCAAAATAAGGGGAATTTCTGACTTTTTACCCAGAAATAAATGAAATTTCTGCAATTTTGCCCGAAAATAAGGGAAATTTGTGCCTTTTTGCCCCAAAATAAGGGGAATTTCTGCCTTTTTCCCCAAAATATTGGGAATTTCAGCATTTTACCTCAAAATATGGGGAATTTGTGCCTTTTTGCCCTGAAATATGTGAAATTTCTGCAAATTTACCCCAAAATAAGGTGAATTTCTGCTTTTTTGCCCCAAAATAATGGGAATTTTGGCCTTTTTGCCCCAAAATAAGAAAAATTTTTGCTTCTTTTTCTGAAATAAGTGAAATTTCTGCAATTTTGCCCTAAAATAAGAGAAATTTCTGCAAATTTTCCCCATAATAAAGCAAATTTCTGCAAATTTACCCCAAAATAAGGGGAAATTCTGTTTTTTGCCCCCAAATAAGGGAAATTTCTGCAATTTTGCCCTTAAATAAGGGGAATTTCTGCCATTTGCCCGAAAATAAGGTGAATTTCTGCCTTTTTGCCACAAAATAAAGAAAATTACTGCATGTTTTACCCCAAAATTAGGTGAATTTCTGCAATTTTGCTCCAAAATACGAAATTTTCTGCCTTTTTCGCCGAAAATAAGGGGAATTTCTGCCATTTTGCCGCAAAATAAGTGAATTTTCTGCAGTTTTACTGCAAAATAAGGGGAATTTCTGCTTTTTACACAAAAATTAGGGGAATTTCTGCAATTTTGCTCCAAAATACGGGGAATTTCTGCCTTTTTGCCCGAAAAGAAAGGGAATGTATACCTTTTTGCCATAAAAAAAAAGAAATTTCTTCACTTTTGCCCAAAAATAAGGGGATTTTCCGCCTTTTTGACTCAAAATAAGTGCAATTTCTGCCTTTTCCCCAAAAATAAACGGAATTTCTGTCTTTTTGCCCCAAAATAAAGAAAATTTCTGACTTTTTACCCTGAAATAAGTGAAATTTCTAAAATTTTTCCCCAAAATAAGAGAAATGTCTGCTTTTTGCCTCAAAATAAGGGGAATTTCTCCCTTTTTGCCAACAAATAAGGAGAATTTCAGCCTTTTTTCCTCAAAATAAGAGGAATTTCTGCCTTTTGCCCCAAAATATGGGGAACTTCTGCCTTTTTGCCCCAAAATAAGAAAAATTTCTGCAATTTTGTACCAAAATAAAAGAAATTTCTGCATTTTTGCCCCAAAATAAGAGAAATTTCTGCCTTTTTTCCCTGAAATAAGTGAAATTTTTGCAATTTTGCCCCAAAATAAGGGAAATTTCTGCAATTTTGCCCCAAACTAGAGAAAATTTCTGCAATTTTTCCCCAAATAAGGGGAATTTCTGACTTTTTGCACCCAAAAAAGGAGATTTTTTGTCTTTTGCCCCAAAATAAGGAGAATTTCAGCCTTTTTGCCCGAAAATTATGAGAATTTCTGCAATTTTTCTTCAAAATATGGAAAATTTCTGCCTTTTAGCCCCAAAATAAAGGGAATTTCTGCATTTTTTCCCAATATTAGGGGAATTTCTGCATTTTACCTCTAAATAAGGGAAATTTCTGCATTTTACCTCAAAATAAGAAGAATTTCTGCCTTTTAGCCCAAAATATGAAGAATTTCTGCCTTTTTGTTCCAAAATAATGAATATTTCTTCAATTTTGTACGATAATAAAAGAAATTTTTCCTTTTTGGCCCAAACTAAGGGGAATTTCTAACTTTTTACCCTGAAATAAATGAAATTTCTGCAATTTTGCCCGAAAATAAGGGAAATTTGTGCCTTTTTGCCCCAAAATAAGGGGAATGTCTGCCTTTTGTCCCAAAATATGGGGAATTTCAACATTTTACCTCAAAATAAGGGGAATTTCTGCTTTTTTGCTCTGACATATGTGAAATTTCTGCAATTTTACCCCAAAATAAGGTGAATTTCTGCTTTTTGCCGAAAAATAATGGGAATTTCTGCCTTTTTGCCCCAAAATAAGAAAAATTTTTGCTTTCTTTTTCTGAAATAAGTGAAATTTCTGCAATTTTGCCTTACAATAAAGGAAATTTCTGCAATTTTTCCCCATAATAAAGCAAATTTCTGCAATTTTGCATCAAAATAAGAGGAATTTCTGTTTTTTTCCCACAAAAAAGGGAAATTTCTGCAATTTTGCCCTAAAATAAGGGTAATTTCTGCCATTTGCCCCAAAATAAAAGAAATTTCTGCCTTTTTGCCACAAAATAAAGATAATTACTGCATGTCTTACCCCAAAATTAGGTGAATTTCTGCAATTTTGCTCCAAAATATGAGGATTTTCTGCCTTATTCGCCAAAAATAAGGGGAATTTCTGGCATTTTGCCGAAAATAAGTGAAATTTCTGCAGTTTTACCCCAAAATAAGGGAAATTTCTGCCTTTTTGCCCAACAATTAGGGGAATTTCTGCAATATTGCTCCAAAATACGGGGAATTTCTGCCTTTTTGCCCGAAAATAAAGGGAATGTATACCTTTTGCTATAAAAAAGGGAAATTTCTATACTTTTGCCCCAAAATAAGAATATTTTCTGCCTTTTTGACTCAAAATAAGTGCAATTTCTGCCTTTTCCCCAAAAATAAACGGAATTTCTGTTTTTTTTTGCCCCAAAATAAAGGGAATTTCTGACTTTTTGCCCTTAAATAAGTGAAATTTTTAAAATTTTTCCCCAAAATAAGGGAAATGTCTGCTTTTTGCCCCAAAATAAGGGGAATGTCTGCCTTTTAGCCCCAAAATAAAGGGAATTTCTGCATTTTTGTACCGAAATGAAAGAAATATTTTCCTTTTTGCCCCAAAATAAGAGAAATTTTTGCCTTTTTTCCCTGAAATAAGTGAAATTTCTGCAATTTTGCCCCAAAATAAAGGTAATTTCTGCAATTTTTCCCCAAAGTAAAGGAAATTTCTGCAATTTTGCCCCAAATAATGGGAATTTCTGACTTTTTGCACCCGAAAAATGGAGATTTTCTGTCTTTTTGCCCCAAAATAAGGAGAATTTCAGCCTTTTTTCCCGAAAATTATGAGAATTTCTGCAATTTTTCTTCAAAATACGAAAATTTTTTGCGTTTTAGCCCCAAAATAAAGGGAATTTCTGCATTTTGCCACAATTTTAGGGGAATTTCTTCATTTTACCTCTAAATAAGGGGAATTTCTGCATTTTCCCTAAAAATAAGAACAATTTCTGCCTTTTACCCCAAAATATGGGGAATTTTGCCTTTTTGTTCCAAAATAAAGAAAAGTTTTTCAATTTTGTACCATAAAAAAAGAAATTTCTCCTTTTTGCCCCAAAATAAGGGGAATTTCTGACTTTTTACCCAGATATAAATGAAATTTCTGCAATTTTGCCCGAAAATAAGGGAAATTTGTGCCTTTTTGCCCCAAAATAAGGGGAATTTCTGCCTTTTTCCCCAAAATATTGGGAATTTCAGCATTTTACCTCAAAATATGGGGAATTTGTGCCTTTTTGCCCTGAAATATGTGAAATTTCTGCAAATTTACCCCAAAATAAGGTGAATTTCTGCTTTTTTGCCCCAAAATAATGGGAATTTTGGCCTTTTTGCCCCAAAATAAGAAAAATTTTTGCTTCTTTTTCTGAAATAAGTGAAATTTCTGCAATTTTGCCCTAAAATAAGAGAAATTTCTGCAAATTTTCCCCATAATAAAGCAAATTTCTGCAAATTTACCCCAAAATAAAGGGAAATTATGTTTTTTGCCCCCAAATAAGGGAAATTTCTGCAATTTTGCCCTTAAATAAGGGGAATTTCTGCCATTTGCCCGAAAATAAGGTGAATTTCTGCCTTTTTGCCACAAAATAAAGAAAATTACTGCATGTTTTACCCCAAAATTAGGTGAATTTCTGCAATTTTGCTCCAAAATACGAAATTTTCTGCCTTTTTCGCCGAAAATAAGGGGAATTTCTGCCATTTTGCCGCAAAATAAGTGAATTTTCTGCAGTTTTACTGCAAAATAAGGGGAATTTCTGCTTTTTACCCCAAAATTAGGGGAATTTCTGCAATTTTGCTCCAAAATACGGGGAATTTCTGCCTTTTTGCCCGAAAAGAAAGGGAATGTATACCTTTTTGCCATAAAAAAAAAGAAATTTCTTCACTTTTGCCCAAAAATAAGGGGATTTTCCGCCTTTTTGACTCAAAATAAGTGCAATTTCTGCCTTTTCCCCAAAAATAAACGGAATTTCTGTCTTTTTGCCCCAAAATAAAGAAAATTTCTGACTTTTTACCCTGAAATAAGTGAAATTTCTAAAATTTTTCCCCAAAATAAGGGAAATGTCTGCTTTTTGCCTCAAAATAAGGGGAATTTCTCCCTTTTTGCCAACAAATAAGGAGAATTTCAGCCTTTTTTCCTCAAAATAAGAGGAATTTCTGCCTTTTCCCCCAAAATATGGGTAACTTCTGCCTTTTTTCCCCAAAATAAGAAAAATTTCTGCAATTTTGTACCAAAATAAAAGAAATTTCTGCATTTTTGCCCCAAAATAAGAGAAATTTCTGCCTTTTTTCCCTGAAATAAGTGAAATTTTTGCAATTTTGCCCCAAAATAAGGGAAATTTCTGCAATTTTGCCCCAAACTAGAGAAAATTTCTGCAATTTTTCCCCAAATAAGGGGAATTTCTGACTTTTTGCACCCAAAAAAGGAGATTTTTTGTCTTTTGCCCCAAAATAAGGAGAATTTCAGGCTTTTTGCCCGAAAATTATGAGAATTTCTGCAATTTTTCTTCAAAATATGGAAAATTTCTGCCTTTTAGCTCCAAAATAAAGGGAATTTCTGCATTTTTTCCCAATATTAGGGGAATTTCTGCATTTTACCTCTAAATAAGGGAAATTTCTGCATTTTACCTCAAAATAAGAAGAATTTCTGCCTTTTAGCCCAAAATATGAAGAATTTCTGCCTTTTTGTTCCAAAATAATGAATATTTCTTCAATTTTGTACGATAATAAAAGAAATTTCTCCTTTTTGGCCCAAACTAAGGGGAATTTCTAACTTTTTACCCTGAAATAAATGAAATTTCTGCAATTTTGCCCGAAAATAAGGGAAATTTGTGCCTTTTTGCCCCAAAATAAGGGGAATGTCTGCCTTTTGTCCCAAAATATGGGGAATTTCAACATTTTACCTCAAAATAAGGGGAATTTCTGCTTTTTTGCTCTGACATATGTGAAATTTCTGCAATTTTACCCCAAAATAAGGTGAATTTCTGCTTTTTGCCGAAAAATAATGGGAATTTCTGCCTTTTTGCCCCAAAATAAGAAAAATTTTTGCTTTTTTTTTCTGAAATAAGTGAAATTTCTGCAATTTTGCCTTACAATAAAGGAAATTTCTGCAATTTTTCCCCATAATAAAGCAAATTTCTGCAATTTTGCACCAAAATAAGAGGAATTTCTGTTTTTTTCCCAAAAAAAAGGGAAATGCTGCAATTTTGCCCTAAAATAAGGGTAATTTCTGCCATTTGCCCCAAAATAAAAGAAATTTCTGCCTTTTTGCCACAAAATAAAGATAATTACTGCATGTTTTACCCCAAAATTAGGTGAATTTCTGCAATTTTGCTCCAAAATATGAGGATTTTCTGCCTTATTCGCCAAAAATAAGGGGAATTTCTGGCATTTTGCCGAAAATAATTGAAATTTCTGCAGTTTTACCCCAAAATAAGGGAAATTTCTGCCTTTTTGCCCAACAATTAGGGGAATTTCTGCAATATTGCTCCAAAATACGGGGAATTTCTGCCTTTTTGCCCGAAAATAAAGGGAATGTATACCTTTTGCTATAAAAAAGGGAAATTTCTATACTTTTGCCCCAAAATAAGAATATTTTCTGCCTTTTTGACTCAAAATAAGTGCAATTTCTGCCTTTTCCCCAAAAATAAACGGAATTTCTGTATTTTTGCCCCAAAATAAAGGGAATTTCTGACTTTTTGCCCTTAAATAAGTGAAATTTTTAAAAATTTTCCCCAAAATAAGGGAAATGTCTGCTTTTTGCCCCAAAATAAGGGGAATGTCTGCCTTTTAGCCCCAAAATAGAGGGAATTTCTGCATTTTTGTACCGAAATGAAAGAAATATTTTCCTTTTTGCCCCAAAATAAGAGAAATTTTTGCCTTTTTTCCCTGAAATAAGTGAAATTTCTGCAATTTTGCCCCAAAATAAAGGTAATTTCTGCAATTTTTCCCCAAAGTAAAGGAAATTTCTGCAATTTTGCCCCAAATAATGGGAATTTCTGACTTTTTGCACCCGAAAAACGGAGATTTTCTGTCTTTTTGCCCCAAAATAAGGAGAATTTCAGCCTTTTTTCCCGAAAATTATGAGAATTTCTGCAATTTTTCTTCAAAATACGAAAATTTTTTGCGTTTTAGCCCCAAAATAAAGGGAATTTCTGCATTTTGCCACAATTTTAGGGGAATTTCTTCATTTTACCTCTAAATAAGGGGAATTTCTGCATTTTCCCTAAAAATAAGAACAATTTCTGCCTTTTACCCCAAAATATGGGGAATTTTGCCTTTTTGTTCCAAAATAAAGAAAAGTTTTTCAATTTTGTACCATAAAAAAAGAAATTTCTCCTTTTTGCCCCAAAATAAGGGGAATTTCTGACTTTTTACCCAGAAATAAATGAAATTTCTGCAATTTTGCCCGAAAATAAGGGAAATTTGTGCCTTTTTGCCCCAAAATAAGGGGAATTTCTGCCTTTTTCCCCAAAATATTGGGAATTTCAGCATTTTACTTCAAAATATGGGGAATTTGTGCCTTTTTGCCCTGAAATATGTGAAATTTCTGCAAATTTACCCCAAAATAAGGTGAATTTCTGCTTTTTTGCCCCAAAATAATGGGAATTTTGGCCTTTTTGCCCCAAAATAAGAAAAATTTTTGCTTCTTTTTCTGAAATAAGTGAAATTTCTGCAATTTTGCCCTAAAATAAGAGAAATTTCTGCAAATTTTCCCCATAATAAAGCAAATTTCTGCAAATTTACCCCAAAATAAGGGGAAATTCTGTTTTTTGCCCCCAAATAAGGGAAATTTCTGCAATTTTGCCCTTAAATAAGGGGAATTTCTGCCATTTGCCCGAAAATAAGGTGAATTTCTGCCTTTTTGCCACAAAATAAAGAAAATTACTGCATGTTTTACCCCAAAATTAGGTGAATTTCTGCAATTTTGCTCCAAAATACGAAATTTTCTGCCTTTTTCGCCGAAAATAAGGGGAATTTCTGCCATTTTGCCGCAAAATAAGTGAATTTTCTGCAGTTTTACTGCAAAATAAGGGGAATTTCTGCTTTTTACCCCAAAATTAGGGGAATTTCTGCAATTTTGCTCCAAAATACGGGGAATTTCTGCCTTTTTGCCCGAAAAGAAAGGGAATGTATACCTTTTTGCCATAAAAAAAAAGAAATTTCTTCACTTTTGCCCAAAAATAAGGGGATTTTCCGCCTTTTTGACTCAAAATAAGTGCAATTTCTGCCTTTTCCCCAAAAATAAACGGAATTTCTGTCTTTTTGCCCCAAAATAAAGAAAATTTCTGACTTTTTACCCTGAAATAAGTGAAATTTCTAAAATTTTTCCCCAAAATAAGGGAAATGTCTGCTTTTTGCCTCAAAATAAGGGGAATTTCTCCCTTTTTGCCAACAAATAAGGAGAATTTCAGCCTTTTTTCCTCAAAATAAGAGGAATTTCTGCCTTTTGCCCCAAAATATGGGTAACTTCTGCCTTTTTTCCCCAAAATAAGAAAAATTTCTGCAATTTTGTACCAAAATAAAAGAAATTTCTGCATTTTTGCCCCAAAATAAGAGAAATTTCTGCCTTTTTTCCCTGAAATAAGTGAAATTTTTGCAATTTTGCCCCAAAATAAGGGAAATTTCTGCAATTTTGCCCCAAACTAGAGAAAATTTCTGCAATTTTTCCCCAAATAAGGGGAATTTCTGACTTTTTGCACCCAAAAAAGGAGATTTTTTGTCTTTTGCCCCAAAATAAGGAGAATTTCAGCCTTTTTGCCCGAAAATTATGAGAATTTCTGCAATTTTTCTTCAAAATATGGAAAATTTCTGCCTTTTAGCCCCAAAATAAAGGGAATTTCTGCATTTTTTCCCAATATTAGGGGAATTTCTGCATTTTACCTCTAAATAAGGGAAATTTCTGCATTTTACCTCAAAATAAGAAGAATTTCTGCCTTTTAGCCCAAAATATGAAGAATTTCTGCCTTTTTGTTCCAAAATAATGAATATTTCTTCAATTTTGTACGATAATAAAAGAAATTTCTCCTTTTTGGCCCAAACTAAGGGGAATTTCTAACTTTTTACCCTGAAATAAATGAAATTTCTGCAATTTTGCCCGAAAATAAGGGAAATTTGTGCCTTTTTGCCCCAAAATAAGGGGAATGTCTGCCTTTTGTCCCAAAATATGGGGAATTTCAACATTTTACCTCAAAATAAGGGGAATTTCTGCTTTTTTGCTCTGACATATGTGAAATTTCTGCAATTTTACCCCAAAATAAGGTGAATTTCTGCTTTTTGCCGAAAAATAATGGGAATTTCTGCCTTTTTGCCCCAAAATAAGAAAAATTTTTGCTTTTTTTTTTCTGAAATAAGTGAAATTTCTGCAATTTTGCCTTACAATAAAGGAAATTTCTGCAATTTTTCCCCATAATAAAGCAAATTTCTGCAATTTTGCACCAAAATAAGAGGAATTTCTGTTTTTTTCCCACAAAAAAGGGAAATTTCTGCAATTTTGCCCTAAAATAAGGGTAATTTCTGCCATTTGCCCCAAAATAAAAGAAATTTCTGCCTTTTTGCCACAAAATAAAGATAATTACTGCATGTTTTACCCAAAAATTAGGTGAATTTCTGCAATTTTGCTCCAAAATATGAGGATTTTCTGCCTTATTCGCCAAAAATAAGGGGAATTTCTGGCATTTTGCCGAAAATAAGTGAAATTTCTGCAGTTTTACCCCAAAATAAGGGAAATTTCTGCCTTTTTGCCCAACAATTAGGGGAATTTCTGCAATATTGCTCCAAAATACGGGGAATTTCTGCCTTTTTGCCCGAAAATAAAGGGAATGTATACCTTTTGCTATAAAAAAGGGAAATTTCTATACTTTTGCCCCAAAATAAGAATATTTTCTGCCTTTTTGACTCAAAATAAGTGCAATTTCTGCCTTTTCCCTAAAAATAAACGGAATTTCTGTATTTTTGCCCCAAAATAAAGGGAATTTCTGACTTTTTGCCCTTAAATAAGTGAAATTTTTAAAATTTTTCCCCAAAATAAGGGAAATGTCTGCTTTTTGCCCCAAAATAAGGGGAATGTCTGCCTTTTAGCCCCAAAATAAAGGGAATTTCTGCATT
Organism: Micromys minutus; assembly: GCF_963924665.1. NCBI lineage: Eukaryota > Metazoa > Chordata > Mammalia > Rodentia > Muridae > Micromys > Micromys minutus. Next base: position 50,672 of record NW_027667948.1, read on the forward strand.
TTTGTACCGAAATGAAAGAAATATTTTCCTTTTTGCCCCAAAATAAGAGAAATTTTTGCCTTTTTTCCCTGAAATAAGTGAAATTTCTGCAATTTTGCCCCAAAATAAAGGTAATTTCTGCAATTTTTCCCCAAAGTAAAGGAAATTTCTGCAATTTTGCCCCAAATAATGGGAATTTCTGACTTTTTGCACCCGAAAAATGGAGATTTTCTATCTTTTTGCCCCAAAATAAGGAGAATTTCAGCCTTTTTTCCCGAAAATTATGAGAATTTCTGCAATATTTTTTCAGAATATGGAAAATTTCTGCTTTTTAGACCCAAAATAAAGGGAATTTCTGAATTTTCCCCCAATATTAGAGGAATTTCTGCATTTTACCTCTAAATAAGGGGAATTTCTGCATTTTACCTCAAAATAAGAAGAATTTCTGTCTTTTGCCCCAAAATATGGGGAATTTTGCCTTTTTGTTCCAAAATAAAGAAAATTTCTTCAATTTTGTACTATAATGAAAGAAATTTCTCCTTTTTGCCCCAAAAGAAGGGGAATTTTTGACTTTTTACCCTGTAATAAATGAAATTTCTGCAATTTTTCCCGAAAATAAAGGAAATTTGTGCTTTTGCCCCAAAAATAAGGGGAATTTCTGACTTTTGCCCCAAACTATGGGGAATTTCAGGATTTTACCTCAAAATAAGGGGAATTTCTGCCTTTTGGCCTTGAAATATGTGAAATTTCTGCAATTTTACCCCAAAATAAGAAAAATTTTTGCTTTTTTTTCTGAAATAAGTGAAATTTCTGCAATTTTGCCCTAAAATAAGGGAAATTTGTGCAATTTTTCTCTATAATAAAGCAAATTTTTGCAATTTTGCCCCAAAATAAGGCGAATTTCTGTTTTTTGCCCCCAAATGAGGGAAATTTCTGCAATTTTACCCTAAAATAAGGGGAATTTCTGCCATTTGCCCCAAAATAAATGGAATTTCTGCCTTTTTGCCACAAAATAAAGAAAATTACTGCATGTTTTACCCCAAAATTAGGTGAATTTCTGCAATTTTGCTCCAAAATACGAGGATTTTCTGCCTTTTTCGCCGAAAATAAGGGGAATTTCTGCCATTTTGCCGCGAAATAAGTGAAATTTCTGCAGTTTTACCCCAAAATAAGGAGAATTTCTGCCTTTTTGCCCCCAAATTAGGGGAATTTCTGCAATTTTGCTCCAAAATACGGGGATTTTCTGACTTTTTGACCGAAAATAAAGGGAATGTATATATTTTTGCCATAAAAAAGGGAAATTTCTTCACCTTTGCCCCAAAATAAGGGGATTTTCCGCCTTTTAATACAAAATAAGTGCAATTTCTGCCTTTTCCCCAAAAATAAAAGGAATTTCTGTCTTTTTGCCCAAAAATAAGGTGTATTTCTGCCTTTTTATCCCAAAATAAGGAGAATTTCAGCCTTTTTTCTTAAAATAATAGGAATTTCTGCCTTTTGCCCCAAAATATGAAGAATTTCTGCCTTTTTGCCCCAAAATAAGAAAAATTTCTGCAATTTTGTACCAAAATAAAAGAAATTTCTTCCTTTTTGCCTCAAAATAAAGAAAATTTCTGCAATTTTGCCCCAATGTAAAGGAAATTTCTGCAATTTTGCCCCACAATAAGGGGATTTTCTGACTTTTTGCTCCTGAAAAAAGGGGATATTCTGTCTTTTTGCCCCAAAATAAGGAAAATTTCTGCCTTTTTGCCCAAAAATTATGAGAATTTCTGCAATTTTGCTTCAAAATACGGGGAATTTCTGCCTTTTAGCCCCAAAATAAAGGAAATTTCTGCATTTTACCTCAAAATAAGAATAATTTCTGCATTTTGCTCCAAAATATGGGGAATTTCTGCCTTTTTGTTCCAAAATAAGGGAAATTTCTTCAATTTTAGACTATAATAAAAGAAATTTCAGCTTTTTCCCCAAAATAAGGGGAATTTTTGACTTTTTGCCCTGAAATAAGTGAAATTTCTAAAATTTTTCCCCAAAATAAGAGAAATGTTTGCTTTTTGCCTCAAAATAAGGAGAATTTTTGCCTTTTTGCCCCCAAATAAGGGGAATTTCAGTCTTTTTACCTCAAAATAAGATGAATTTCTGCATTTTTGCCCCAAAATAGGAAAAATTTCTGCAATTTTGTACCAAAATAAAAGAAATTTCTGCCTTTTTGCCCCAAAATAAGAGAAATTTCTGCCTTTTTTTTCTGAAATAATTAAATTTCTGCAATTTTTCCCCAAAATAAGGGGAATTTCTGTTTTTTGGCCCCAAATGAGGGAAATTTCTGCAATTTTGCCCTAAAATAAGGGGAATTTCTGCCATTTGCCCCAAAATAAATGGAATTTCTGCCCTTTTGCCACAAAATAAAGAAAATTACTGCATGTTTTTCCCCAAAATTAGGTGAATTTCTGCAATTTTGCTCCAAAATACGAGGATTTTCTGCCTTTTTCGCCGAAAATAAGGGGTATTTCTGCCATTTTGCCGCGAAATAAGTGAAATTTCTGCAGTTTTACCCCAAAATAAGGAGAATTTCTGCCTTTTTGCCCCCAAATTATGGGAATTTCTGCAATTTTGCTCCAAAATACGGGGATTTTCTGACTTTTTGACCGAAAATAAAGGGAATGTATATCTTTTTGCCATAAAAAAGGGAAATTTCTTCACTTTTGCCCCAAAATAAGGGGATTTTCCGCCTTTTAATACAAAATAAGTGCAATTTCTGCCTTTTCCCCCAAAATAAAAGGAATTTCTGTCTTTTTGCCCAAAAATAAGGGGTATTTCTGCCTTTTTGCCCCAAAATAAGGAGAATTTCAGCCTTTTTTCTTAAAATAAGTGGAATTTCTGCTTTTTGCCCCAAAATATGGGGAATTTCTGCCTTTTTGCCATAAAATAAGAAAAATTTCTGCAATTTTGTACCAAAATAAAAGAAATTTCTGCTTTTTTGCCCCAAAATAAAGAAAATTTCTGCAATTTTGCCCCAATGTAAAGGTAATTGCTGCAATTTTGCCCCAAAATAAGAAGAATATCTGTCTTTTTGCCCGAAAATTATGAGAATTTCTGCAATTTTGCTTCAAAATACGGGGAATTTCTGCCTTTTAGCCCCAAAATAAAGGGAATTTCTGCATTTTACCTCAAAATAAGAATAATTTCTGCATTTTGCTCCAAAATATGGGGAATTTCTGCCTTTTTGTTCCAAAATAAGGGAAATTTCTTCAATTTTGTACTATAATAAAAGAAATTTCTGCTTTGTTCCCAAAATAAGGGGAATTTTTGACTTTTTGCCTTGAAATAAGTGAAATTTCTAAAATTTTTCCCCAAAATAAGGGAAATGTTTGCTTTTTGCCTCAAAATAAGGAGAATTTTTGCCTTTTTGCCCCCAAATAAGAGGAATTTCAGCCTTTTTACCTCAAAATAAGATGAATTTCTGCATTTTTGCCCCAAAATAGGAAAAATTTCTGCAATTTTGTACCAAAATAAAAGAAATTTCTGCTTTTTTGCCCCAAAATAAAGAAAATTTCTGCAATTTTGCCCCAATGTAAAGGTAATTGCTGCAATTTTGCCCCAAAATAAGGGGATTTTCTGACTTTTTGCTCCTGAAAAAAAGGGGATATTCTGTCTTTTTGCCCCAAAATAAGAAGAATTTCTGCCTTTTTGCCCGAAAATTATGAGAATTTCTGCAATTTTGCTTCAAAATACGGGGAATTTCTGCCTTTTAGCCCCAAAATAAAGGAAATTTCTGCATTTTACCTCAAAATAAGAATAATTTCTGCATTTTGCTCCAAAATATGGGGAATTTCTGCCTTTTTGTTCCAAAATAAGGGAAATTTCTTCAATTTTGTACTATAATAAAAGAAATTTCTGCTTTTTTCCCAAAATAAGGGGAATTTTTGACTTTTTGCCTTGAAATAAGTGAAATTTCTAAAATTTTTCCCCAAAATAAGGGAAATGTTTGCTTTTTGCCTCAAAATAAAGAGAATTTTTGCCTTTTTGCCCCCAAATAATACGAATTTCAGCCTTTTTACCTCAAAATAAGATGAATTTCTGCATTTTTGCCCCAAAATAGGAAAAATTTCTGCAATTTTGTACCAAAATAAAAGAAATTTCTGCCTTTTTGCCCCAAAATAAGAGAAATTTCTGCCTTATTTCCCTGACATAATTAAATTTTTGCAATTTTCCCCCAAAATAAGGGGAATTTCTGTTTTTTTCCCCCAAATAAGGGAAATTTCTGCAATTTTGCCTTAAAATAAGGGGAATTTCTGCCATTTGCCCCAAAATAAGGCGAATTTCAGTTTTTTGCCCCCAAATAAAGCAAATTTCTGCAATTTTGCCCCAAAATAAGGGGAATTTCTGTTTTTTGCCCCCGAATAAGGGAAATTTTTGCAATTTTGCCCTAAAATAAGGGGAATTTCTACCATTTGCCCAAAAATAAGGGGAATTTCTGCCTTTTTGCCACAAAATAAAGAAAATTACTGCATGTTTTACCACAAAATTAGGTGAATATCTGCAATTTTGCTCCAAAATATGAGGATTTTCTGCCTTTTTCTCCGAAAATAAGGGGAATTTCTGCCATTTTGCCGCGAAATAAGTGAAATTTCTGCAGTTTTACCCTAAATTAAGGGGAATTTCTGCCTTTTTGCCCCAAAATAAGGGGAATTTCTGCAATTTTGCTTCAAAATACGGGGAATTTCTGCCTTTATGCCCGAAAATATAGGGAATGTACACCTTTTTGCCATATAAAAGGGAAATTTCTTCACTTTTGCCCCAAAATAAGGGGATTTTCCGCCTTTTTGATTCAAAATAAGTGCAATTTCTGCCTTTTCCCCAAAAATAAACGGAATTTCTGTCTTTTTGCCCCAAAATAAGGGGAATTTCTGACTTTTTGCCCTGAAATAATTGAAATTTCTAAAATTTTTTTCCAAAATAAGGGAAATGTCTTTTTTTTGCCCCAAAATAAGGGGAATGTCTGCCTTTTAGCCCCAAAATAAAGGGAATTTCTGCATTTTACCTCAAAATAAGAATAATTTCTGCATTTTGCTCCAAAATATGGGGAATTTCTTCGTTTTTGTTTCAAAATAAAAAAAATTTCTTCAATTTTGTACCATAATAAAAGAAATTCCTGCTTTTTGCCCCAAAATAAGGGGAATTTCTGACTTTTTGCCCTGAAATAATTGAAATTTCTAAATTTTTTTTCCAAAATAAGGGAAATGTCTGCTTTTTGCCCCAAAATAAGGGGAATATCTGCTTTTTAGCCCCAAAATAAAGGGAATTTCTGCATTTTACCTCAAAATAAGAATAATTTCTGCATTTTGCTCCAAAATATGGGGAATTTCTGCGTTTTCGTTTCAAAATAAAGAAAATTTCTTCAATTTTGTACCATAATAAAAGAAATTTCTGCTTTTTGCCCCAAAATAAGGGGAATTTCTGACTTTTTGCCCTGAAATAAGTAAAATTTCTAAAAATTTTCCCCAAAATAAGGGAAATGTCTGCTTTTTGCCCCAAAATAAGAGGAATTTCTGCATTTTTGCCCCCAAATAAAAGGAATTTCAGCATTTTTACCTCAAAATAAGGGGAATTTCTTCCTTTTTGCCCCAAAATAGGAAAAATTTCTGCAAATTTATACCAAAATAGAAGAAATTTCTGCCTTTTTGCCCCAAAATAAGGGAAATTTCTGCAATTTTGAACCAAAGTAAAAGAAATTTCTGCAATTTTGACCCAAAGTTAAAAAAATTTCTTCAATTTTGCCCCAAATAAGGAGAATTTCTGACTTTTTGCACCCGAAAAAAAAAGGATTTCTTTCTTTTTGCCCCAAAATAAGGAAAATCAGCCTATTTGCCCGAAAATCATGAGAATTTCTGCAATTTTTTTTCAAAATACGGAAAATTTCTGCCTTTTAGCCCTAAAATAAAGGTAATTTCTGCATTTTTCCCTAATATTAAGGGATTTTCTACATTTTACCTCTAAATAAGAGGAATTTCTGCATTTTACCTCAAAATAAGAACCATTTCTGCCTTTTACCTCAAAATATGTGGAATTTCTTCCTTTTTCTTCCAAAATAAAAAAAAATTTCTTCAATTTTGTACCATAATAAAAGAAATTTCTCCTTTTTGCCCCAAAATAAGGGGAATTTCTGACTTTTTACCCTGAAATAAATGAAATTTCTGAAATTTTGTTCGAAAATAAGGGAAATTTGTGGTTTTTTGTTCCAAAATAAGGGGAATTTCTGCCTTTTGCCCCAAAATATGGGGAATTTCAGCATTTTACCTCAAAATAAGGGGAATTTCTGCCTTTTTGCCCTGAAATATGTGAAATTTCTGCAATTTTGGCCTAAAATAAGAGAAATTTCTGCAATTTTTTCCCATAATAAAGCAAATTTCTGCAATTTTGCCCCAAAATAAGGGGAATTTCTGGTTTTTGCCCACTAATAAGGGAAATTTCTGCAATTTTGCCCTAAAATAAAAGGAATTTCTGCCATTTGACCCAAAATAAGGGGAATTTCTGCCTTTTTGCCACAAAATAAAGAAAATTACTGCATGTTTTACCCCAAAATTAGGTGAATTTCTGCAATTTTGCTCCAAAATACGAGGATTTTCTGCTTTTTTCGCCGAAAATAAGGGGAATTTCTGCCATCTTGCCGCGAAATAAGTAAAATTTCTGCAGTTTTACCCCAAAATAAGGGTTATTTCTGCCTTTTTGCCCCAAATTAGGGGAATTTCTGCAATTTTGCTCCAAAATACGGGGAATTTCTGCCTTTTTGCCCGAAAATAAAGGGAATGTATACCTTTTTGCCATAAAAAAAGGAAATTTCTTCACTTTTGCCCCAAAATAAGGGGATTTTCTGCCTTTTATCTCAAAATAAGTGCAATTTCCGCCTTTTCCCCAAAAATAAAAGGAATTTCTGTTTTTTTGCCCAAAAATAAGGGGAATTTCTTCCTTTTTGCCCAAAAATAAGGGGAATTTCAGCCTTTTTTCTCAAAATAAGGGGAATTTCTGCTTTTTGACCCAAAATATGGTGAATTTCTGCCTTTTTGCCCCAAAATAAGAAAAATTTCGGCAATTTTGTACCAAAATAAAAGAAATTTCTATTTTTTTGCCCCAAAATAAGAGAAATTTCTGCCTTTTTTTCCTGAAATAAGTGAAATTTCTGCAATTTTACCCCAAAATAAGGGGAATTTCTGTTTTTTGCCCGCGAATAATGGAAATTTTTGCAATTTTGCCCCAAAATAGGGGGAATTTCTGCCATTTGCCCCAAAATAAGGGGAATTTCTGCCTTTTTGCCACAAAATAAAGAAAATTACTGCATGTTTTACCCTAAAATTAGGTGAATATCTGCAATTTTGCTCCAAAATATGAGGATTTTCTGCCTTTTTCGCTGAAAATAAGGGGAATTTCTGCCATTTTGCCACAAAATAAGTGAAATTTCTGCAGTTTTACCCTAAATTAAGGGGAATTTCTGCCTTTTTGCCCCAAAATAAGGGGAATTTCTGCAATTTTGCTTCAAAATACAGGGAATTTCTGCCTTTTTTCCCGAAATAAAGGGAATGTACACCTTTTTGCCATAAAAAAGGGAAATTTTTTTAGTTTTGCCCCAAAATAAGGGGATTTTCCGCCTTTTTGACTCAAAATAAGTGCAATTTCTGCCTTTTCCCCAAAAATAAACGGAATTTCTGTCTTTTTGCCCCAAAATAAGGGAAATTTCTGTCTTTTTGCCCTGAAATAAGTGAAATTTCTAAAATTTTTCCCCAAAATAAGGGAAATGTCTGCTTTTTGCCCCAAAATAAGGGGAATGTCTGCCTTTTAGCCCCAAAATAAAGGGAATTTCTGCATTTTACCTCAAAATAAGAATAATTTCTGCATTTTGCTCCAAAATATGGGGAATTTCTGCCTTTTTGTTCCAAAATGAAGAAAATTTCTTCAATTTTGTACCATAATAAAAGAAATTTCTGCTTTTTGCCTCAAAATAAGGGGAATTTCTGACTTTTTGCCCTGAAATAAGTGAAATTTCTGAAATTTTCCCCAAAATAAGGGAAATGTCTGCTTTTTGACCCAAAATAAGAGGAATTTCCGCATTTTGCTTCCAAATAATGGGAATTTCAGCCTTTTTACCTCAAAATAAGGGGAATTTCTGCGTTTTTGCCCCAAAATAGGAAAAATTTCTGCAAATTTATACCAAAATAAAAGAAATTTCTGCCTTTTTGCCCCAAAATAAGGGAAATTTCTGCAATTTTGACCCAAAGTAAAAGAAATTTCTGCAATTTTGCCCCAAATAAGGGGAATTTCTGACTTTTTGCACCCGAAAAAAAGGAGATTTTCTTTCTTTTTGCCCCAAAATAAGGAGAATCAGCTTTTTGCCGGAAAATCATGACAATTTCTGCAATTTTTTTCAAAATACGGAAAATTTCTGCCTTTTAGCCCTAAAATAAAGGGAATTTCTGCATTTTTCCCCAATATTAAGGGAATTTCTACATTTTACCTCTAAATAAGGGGAATTTCTTCATTTTACCTCAAAATAAGAACCATTTCTGCCTTTTACCCCAAAATATGGGAGATTTCTGCCTTTTTCTTTCAAAAAAAAAATTTCTTCAATTTTGTACCATAATAAAAGAAATTTCTCCTTTTTGCCCCAAAATAAGGGGAATTTCTGACTTTTTACCCTGAAATAAATGAAATTTCTGAAATTTTGCCCAAAAATAAGAAAAATTTGTGGCTTTTTGCCCCAAAATAAGGGGAATTTCTGCCTTTTGCCCCAAAATATGGGGAATTTCAGCATTTTACCTCAAAATAAGGGGAATTTCTGCCTTTTTGCCCTGAAATATGTGAAATTTCTGCAATTTTACCTCAAAATAAGGTGAATTTCAGCATTTTGCCCCAAAATAATAGGAATTTCTGCCTTTTTGCCCCAAAATAAAAAAAATTTTTGCTTTTTTTTCTGAAATAAGTGAAATTTCTGCAATTTTGGCCTAAAATAAGGGAAATTTCTGCAATTTTTCCCCATAATAAAGCAAATTTCTGCAATTTTGCCTCAAAATAAGGGGAATTTCTGGTTTTTGCCCACAAATAAGGGAAATTTCTGCAATTTTGCCCTAAAATAAGGGGAATTTCTGCCATTTGACCCAAAATAAGGGGAATTTCTGCCTTTTTGCCACAAAATATAGAAAATTACTGCATGTTTTACCCCAAAATTAGGTGAATTTCTGCAATTTTGCTCCAAAATATGAGGATTTTCTGCGTTTTTTGCCGAAAATAAGGGGAATTTCTGCCATCTTGCCGCGAAATAAGTAAAATTTCTGCAGTTTTACCCCAAAATAAGGGGAATTTCTGCCTTTTGGCCCCAAAATTAGGGGAATTTCTGCAATTTTGCTCCAAAATACAGGGAATTTCTGCATTTTTGCCCGAAAATAAAGGGAATGTATAACTTTTTGCCATAAAAAAGAAAAATTTCTTCACTTTTGCCCCAAAATAAGGTGATTTTCTGATTTTTTGACTCAAAATAAGTGCAATTTCTGCCTTTTCCCCAAAAATAAATGGAATTTCTGTCTTTTTGCCGCAAAATAAGGGGAATTTCTGACTTTATGCCCTGAAATAAGTGAAATTTCTAAAATTTTTCCCCAAAATAAGAGAAATGTCTGCTTTTTGCCCCAAAATATGGGGAATTTATGCTTTTTTGCCCCAAAATAAGGGGAATTTCTGCTTTTTTGCCCCAAAATAAGAAAAATTTCTGCAATTTTGTACCAAAATGAAAGAAATTTCTGCATTTTTGCTCCAAAATAAGAGAAATTTTTGCCTTTTTTTCCTGAAATAAGTGAAATTTCTGCAATTTTGCCCCAAAATAAAAAAAATTTCTGCAATTTTGCCCCAATGTAAAGGAAATTTCTGCAATTTTGCCCCAAAATAAGGGGATTATCTGACGTTTTGCTCCTGAAAAAAGGGGATATTCTGTCTTTTTGCTCCAAAATAAGGAGAATTTCTGCCTTTTTGCCCGAAAATTATGAGAATTTCTGCAATTTTGCTTCAAAATACGGGGAATTTCTGCCTTTTAGCCCCAAAATGAAGGGAATTTCTGCATTTTAAGTCAAAATAAGAATAATTTCTGCATTTTGCTCCAAAATATGGAAAATTTCTGCCTTTTTGTTCCAAAATAAGGGAAATTACTTCAGTTTTGTACTATAATAAAAAAAATTTCTGCTTTTTCCCCAAAATAAGGGGAATTTCTTACTTTTTGCCCTGAAATAAGTGAAATTTCTAAAATTTTTCCCCAAAATAAGGGAAATGTTTGCTTTTTGCCTCAAAATAAGGAGAATTTCTGCCTTTTTGCCCCCAAATAAGGGGAATTTCAGCCTTTTTACCTCAAAATAAGGGGAATTTCTGCCTTTTTGCCCCAAAATAGGAAAAATTTCTGCAATTTTGTACCAAAATAAAAGAAATTTCTGCCTTTTTGCCCTAAAATAAAAGAAATTTCTGCCTTTTTTTCCCTGAAATAAGTGAAATTTCTGCATTTTTCCCCAAAAATAAGGGGAATTTCTGTTTTTTTCCCCCAAATAAGGGAAATTTCTGCAATTTTGCCCTAAAATAAGGGGAATTTCTGTTTTTTGCCCCAAAGTAAGGGGAATTTCTGTTTTTTGTCCCCAAATAAAGAAAATTTCTGCAATTTTGCCCCAAAATAAGGGGAATTTCTGTTTTTTGCCCCCGATAAGGGAAATTTTTTCAATTTTGCCGTAAAATAAGAGAAATTTCTGCCATTTGCCCCAAAATAAGAAGAATTTCTGCCTTTTTGCCACAAAATAAAGAAAATTACTGCATGTTTTATCCCAAAATTAGGTGAATATTTGCAATTTTGCTCCAAAATACGAGGATTTTCTGCCTTTTTCGCTGAAAATAAGGGGAATTTCTTCCATTTTGCCGCGAAATATGTGAAATTTCTGCAGTTTTACCCCAAAATAAGGGTTATTTCTTCCTTTTTGCCCCCAAATTAGGAAAAATTCTGCAATTTTGCTCCAAAATACGGGGAATTTCTGCCTTTTTGCCCGAAAATAAAGGGAATGTATACGTTTTTGCCATAAAAAAGGGAAATTTCTTCACTTTTGCCCCAAAATAAGGGGATTTTTCACCTTTTATCTAAAAAAAAGTGCAATTTCTGCCTTTTCCTTAAAAATAAAAGGAATTTCTGGTTTTTTGCCCCAAAATAAGGGGAATTTCGGCCTTTTTGCCCAAAAATCATGAGAATTTCTGCAATTATTTTTCAAAATACGAAAAATTTCTGCCTTTTAGCCCTAAAATAAAGGGAATTTCTGCATTTTTCCCCAATATTAAGGGAATTTCTACATTTTACCTCTAAAAAGGGGAATTTCTGCATTTTACCTCAAAATAAGAACCATTTCTGCCCTTTACCCTAAAATATGGGGAATTTCTGCCTTTTTCTTCCAAACTAAAAAAAATTTCTTCAATTTTGTACCATAATAAAAGAAATTTCTCCTTTTCGCCCCAAAATAAGAGGAATTTCTGACTTTTTACCCTGAAATAAATGAAATTTCTGAAATTTTGCCCGAAAATAAAAGAAATTTGTGGCTTTTTGCCCCAAAATAAGGGGAATTTCTGCCTTTTGACCCATAATATGGGGAATATCAGCATTTTACCTCAAATTAGGGGAATTTCTGCTTTTTTGCCCTGAAATATGTGAAATTTCTGCAATTTTACCCCAAAATAAGGTGAATTTCTGACTTTTGCCCCAAAATAATAGGAATTTCTGCATTTTTGCCCCAAAATAAGAAGAATTTTTGCTTTTTTTTTCTGAAATAAGTGAAATTTCTGCAATTTTGGCCTAAAATAAGGGAAATTTCTGCCATTTGCCCCAAAATAAGGGGAATTTCTGCCTTTTTGCCACAAAATAAAGAAAATTACTGCATGTTTTAACCCAAAATTAGGTGAATATCTGCAATTTTGCTCCAAAATACGAGGATTTTCTGCCTTTTTCGCCAAAAATAAGGGGAATTTCTGCCATTTTGCCGCGAAATAAGTAAAATTTCTGCAGTTTTACCCCAAAATAAGGGTTATTTCTGCCTTTTTGCCCCCAAATTAGGGGAATTTCTGCAATTTTGCTCCAAAATACGGGGAATTTCTGCCTTTTTGCCTGAAAATAAAGGGAATGTATACCTTTTTGCCATAAGAAAGGGAAATTTCTTCACTTTTGCCCCAAAATAAGGGGATTTTCTGCCTTTTATCTCAAAATAAGTGCAATTTCTGCCTTTTCCCCAAAAATAATAGGAATTTCTGGTTTTTTGCCCAAAAATAAGGGGAATTTCTGCCTTTTTGCCCCAAAATAAGGGGAATTTCAGCCTATTTTCTCAAAATAAGGGGAATTTCTGCCTTTTTCCCCAAAATATGGGGAATTTCTGCATTTTTGCCCCAAAATTAGAATAATTTCTGCAATTTTGTACCAAAATAAAAGAAATTTCTGTCTTTTTGCCCCAAAATAAGAGAAATTTCTGCCTTTTTTCCCTGAAATAAGTGAAATTTCTGCAATTTTACCCCAAAATAAGGGAAATTTCTGCAATTTTGCCCCAAAGTATAGGAAATTTCTGCAATTTTGCCCCAAATAAAAGGAATTTCTGAATTTTTGCAACCGAAAAAAGGAGATTTTCTGACTTTTTGCCCCAAAATAAAGAGAATTTCAGCCTTTTTGCCCGAAAATTATGAGACTTTCTGCAATTTTTCTTCAAAATATGAAAAATTTCTGCCTTTTAGCTCCAAAATAGAGTGAATTTCTGCATTTTTTCTCAATATTAGGGGAATTTCTGCATTTTACCTCTAAATAAGGGGAATTTCTGCATTTTACCTCAAAATAAGAAGAATTTCTGCCTTTTACCCCAAAATAAGGTGAATTTCTGCCTTTTTGCCCCAAAATAATGGGAATTTCAACCTTTTTGCCCCCAACAAATCAATTTTGCTTTTTTTTCTGAAATAAGTGAAATTTCTGCAATTTTGCCCTAAAATAAGGGAAATTTCTGCAATTATTCCCCATAATAAAGCAAATTTCTGCAATTTTGCCCCAAAATAAGGGGAATTTCTGTTTTTTGCCCCAAAATAAAGCAAATTTCTGCCATTTTGCCCCAAAATAAGGGGATTTTCTGTTTTTTGACCCGAATAATTGAAATTTTTGCAATTTTGCCCTAAAATAAGGGGAATTTCTGCCATTTGCCCCAAAAGAAAGTAAATTTCTGCCTTTTTGCCACAAAATAAAGAAAATTACTGCATGTTTTACCCCAATATTAGGTGAATATCTGCAATTTTGCTCCAAAATACGAGGATTTTCTGCCTTTTTTGCCGAAAATAAGGAGAATTTCTGCAATTTTGCCGCGAAATAAGTGAAATTTCTGCAGTTTTACCCCTAAATAAGGGTTATTTCTGCCCTTTTGCCTCAAAATTAGGGGAATTTCTGCAATTTTGCTCCAAAATACGGGGAATTTCTGCCTTTTTGCCCGAAAATAAAGGGAATGTATACCTTTTTGCCATAAAAAAGGGAAATTTCTTCACTTTTGCCCCAAAATAAGGGGATTTTCCGCCTTTTTGACTCAAAATAAGTGCAATTTCTGCCTTTTCCCCAAAAATAAAAGGAATTTCTGTTTTTTTGCCCAAAAATAAGGGGAATTTCTGCCTTTTTGCCCCAAAATAAGGGGAATTTCAGCCTATTTTCTCAAAATAAGGGGAATTTCTGCCTTTTGCCCCAAAATATGGGGAATTTCTGCCTTTTTGCCCCAAAATAAGAAAAATTTCTGCAATTTTGTACCAAAATAAAAGAAATTTCTGTCTTTTTGCCCTAAAATAAGAGAAATTTCTGCCTTTTTTCCCTGAAATAAGTGAAATTTCTGCAATTTTACCCCAAAATAAGGGGAATTTCTGTTTTTTGCCCCCGAATAAGGGAAATTTTTGCAATTTTGCCCTAAAATAAGGGGAATTTCTGCCATTTGCCCCAAAATAAGGGGAATTTCTGTCTTTTTGCTACAAAATAAAGAAAATTACTGCATGTTTTACCCTAAAATTAGGTGAATATCTGCAATTTTGCTCCAAAATACAAGAATTTTCTGCCTTTTTTGCCGAAAATAAGGGGAATTTCTGCCATTTTGCCACGAAATAAGTGAAATTTCTGCAGTTTTACCCCAAAATAAGGGTTATTTCTGCCTTTTTGCCCCAAAATTAGGGGAATTTCTGCAATTTTGCTCCAAAATACGGGGAATTTCTGCCTTTTTGCCCGAAAATAAAGGGAATGTATACCTTTTTGCCATAAAAAAAGGAAATTTCTTCACTTTTGCCCCAAAATAAGGGGATTTTCCGCCTTTTATCTCAAAATAAGTGCAATTTCTGCCTTTTCCCCAAAAATAAAAGGAATTTCTGTTTTTTTGCCCAAAAATAAGGGGAATTTCTGCCTTTTTGCCCCAAAATAAAAGGAATTTCAGCCTTTTTTCTCAAAATAAGGGGAATTTTTGACTTTTGCCCCAAAATATGGGGAATTTCTGCCTTTTTGCCCCAAAATAAGAAAAATTTTTGCAATTTTGTACCCAAAAAAAGAAATTTCTGTCTTTTTGCCCCAAAATAAGAGAAATTTCTGCCTTTTTCCCTGAAATAAGTGAAATTTCTGCAATTTTACCTCAAAATAATGGGAATTTCTGTTTTTTGCCCCCGAATAAGGGAAATTTTTGCACTTTTGCCCTAAAATAAGGGGAATTTCTGCCATTTGCCCCAATATAAGGGGAATTTCTGCCTTTTTGCCACAAAATAAAGAAAATTACTGCATGTTTTACCCCAAAATTAGGTGAATTTCTGCAATTTTGCTCCAAAATATGGGGATTTTCTGCCTTTTTCGCCGAAAATAAGGGGAATTTCTGCCATTTTGCCGCGAAATAAGTGAAATTTCTGCAGTTTTACCCTAAATTAAGGGGAATTTCTGCCTTTTTGCCCCAAAATTAGGGGAATTTCTGCAATTTTGCTTCAAAATACGGGGAATTTCTGCCTTTTTACCCGAAAATAAAGGGAATGTACACCTTTTTGCCATAAAAAAGGGAAATTTCTTCACTTTTGCCCCAAAATAAGGGGATTTTCCGCCTTTTTGACTCAAAATAAGTGCAATTTCTGCCTTTTCCCCAAAAATAAACGGAATTTCTGTCTTTTTGCCCCAAAATAAGGGGAATTTCTGACTTTTTGCCCTGAAATAAGGGGAATGTCTGCCTTTTAGCCCCAAAATAAAGGGAATTTCTGCATTTTACCTCAAAATAAGAATAATTTCTGCATTTTGCTCCAAAATATGAGGAATTTCTGCCTTTCTATTCCAAAATAAAGAAAATTTCTTCAATTTTGTACCATAATAAAAGAAATTTCTGCTTTTTGCCCCAAAATAAGGGGAATTTCTGACTTTTTGCCCTGAAATAAGTGAAATTTCTAAAATTTTCCCCAAAATAAGGGAAATGTCTGCTTTTTGCCCCAAAATAAGGAGAATTTCTGCCTTTTTTCCCGAAAATTATGAGAATTTTTGCAATTTTGCTTCAAAATACGGGGCATTTCTGCCTTTTAGCCCCAAAATATAGGGAATTTCTGCATTTTACCTCAAAATAAGAATAATTTCTGCATTTTGCTCCAATATATGGGGAATTTCTGCCTTTTTGTTACAAAATAATGAAAATTTCTTCAATTTTGTACCATAATAAAAGAAATTTCTGCTTTTAACCTCAAAATAAGGGGAATTTCTGCCTTTTTGCCCCAAAATAGGAAAAATTTCGGCAAATTTATACCAAAATAAAAGAAATTTCTGCCTTTTTGCCCCAAAATAAGGGAAATTTCTGCAATTTTGACCCATAGTAAAAATTTTGCCCCAAATAAGGGAAATCTCTGACTTTTTGCACCTGAAAAAAGGAGATTTTCTTTCTTTTTGCCCCAAAATAAGGAGAATAAGCCTTTTTGCCCAAAAATCATGAGAATTTCTGCAATTATTTTTCAAAATACGAAAAATTTCTGCCTTTTAGTCCTAAAATAAAGGGAATTTCTGCATTTTTTCCCAATATTAAGGGAATTTCTTCATTTTACCTCTAAAAAGGGGAATTTCTGCATTTTACCTCAAAATAAGAACCATTTCTGCCTTTTACCCCAAAATATGGGGAATTTCTGCCTTTTTCTTCCAAACTAAAAAAAATTTCTTCAATTTTGTACCATAATAAAAGAAATTTCTCCTTTTCGCCCCAAAATAAGAGGAATTTCTGACTTTTTACCCTGAAATAAATGAAATTTCTGAAATTTTGCCCGAAAATAAAAGAAATTTGTGGCTTTTTGCCCCAAAATAAGGGGAATTTCTGCCTTTTGGCCCAAAATATGGGGAATATCAGCATTTTACCTCAAAATAAGGGGAATTTCTGCTTTTTTGCCCTGAAATATGTGAAATTTCTGCAATTTTACCCCAAAATAAGGTGAATTTCTGACTTTTGCCCCAAAATAATAGGAATTTCTGCATTTTTGCCCCAAAATAAGAAAAATTTTTGCTTTTTTTTTTCTGAAATAAGTGAAGTTTCTGCAATTTTGGCCTAAAATAAGGGAAATTTCTGCCATTTGCCCCAAAATAAGGGGAATTTCTGCCTTTTTGCCACAAAATAAAGAAAATTACTGCATGTTTTAACCCAAAATTAGGTGAATATCTGCAATTTTGCTCCAAAATACAAGGATTTTCTGCCTTTTTCGCCAAAAATAAGGGGAATTTCTGCCATTTTGCCGCGAAATAAGTGAAATTTCTGCAGTTTTACCCCAAAATAAGGGTTATTTCTGCCTTTTTGCCCCCAAATTAGGGGATTTTCTGCAATTTTGCTCCAAAATACGGGGAATTTTTGCCTTTTTGCCCAAAAATAAAGGGAATGTATACCTTTTTGCCATAAAAAAGGGAAATTTCTTTACTTTTGCCCCAAAATAAGGGGTTTTTCTGCCTTTTATCTCAAAATAAGTGCAATTTCTGCCTTTTCCCCAAAAATAAAAGGAATTTCTGGTTTTTTGCCCAAAAATAAGGGGAATTTCTGCCTTTTTGCCCCAAAATAAGGGGAATTTCAGCCTATTTTCTCAAAATAAGGGGAATTTCTGCCTTTTTCCCCAAAATATGGGGAATTTCTGCATTTTTGCCCCAAAATTAGAATAATTTCTGCAATTTTGTACCAAAATAAAAGAAATTTCTGTCTTTTTGCCCCAAAATAAGAGAATTTTCTGCCTTTTTTCCCTGAAATAAGTGAAATTTCTGCAATTTTACCCCAAAATAAGGGAAATTTCTGCAATTTTGCCCCAAAGTATAGGAAATTTCCGCAATTTTGCCCCAAATAAAAGGAATTTCTGAATTTTTGCAACCGAAAAAAGGAGATTTTCTGACTTTTTGCCCCAAAATAAAGAGAATTTCAGCCTTTTTGCCCGAAAATTATGAGACTTTCTGCAATTTTTCTTCAAAATATGAAAAATTTCTGCCTTTTAGCTCCAAAATAGAGTGAATTTCTGCATTTTTTCTCAATATTAGGGGAATTTCTGCATTTTACCTCTAAATAAGGGGAATTTCTGCATTTTACCTCAAAATAAGAAGAATTTCTGCCTTTTACCCCAAAATAAGGTGAATTTCTGCCTTTTTGCGCCAAAATAATGGGAATTTCTACCTTTTTGCCCCCAAAAAAACAATTTTGCTTTTTTTTCTGAAATAAGTGAAATTTCTGCAATTTTGCCCTAAAATAAGGGAAATTTCTGCAATTATTCCCCATAATAAAGCAAATTTCTGCAATTTTGCCCCAAAATAAGGGGAATTTCTGTTTTTTGCCCCAAAATAAAGCAAATTTCTGCCATTTTGCCCCAAAATAAGGGGATTTTCTGTTTTTTGACCCGAATAATTGAAATTTTTGCAATTTTGCCCTAAAATAAGGGGAATTTCTGCCATTTGCCCCAAAAGAAGGTAAATTTCTGCCTTTTTGCCACAAAATAAAGAAAATTACTGCATGTTTTACCCCAATATTAGGTGAATATCTGCAATTTTGCTCCAAAATACGAGGATTTTCTGCCTTTTTTGCCGAAAATAAGGAGAATTTCTGCAATTTTGCCGCGAAATAAGTGAAATTTCTGCAGTTTTACCCCTAAATAAGGGTTATTTCTGCCCTTTTGCCTCAAAATTAGGGGAATTTCTGCAATTTTGCTCCAAAATACGGGGAATTTCTGCCTTTTTGCCCGAAAATAAAGGGAATGTATACCTTTTTGCCATAAAAAAGGGAAATTTCTTCACTTTTGCCCCAAAATAAGGTGATTTTCCGCCTTTTTGACTCAAAATAAGTGCAATTTCTGCCTTTTCCCAAAAAATAAAAGGAATTTCTGTTTTTTTGCCCAAATAAGGGGAATTTCTGCCTTTTTGCCCCAAAATAAGGGGAATTTCAGCCTTTTTCTCAAAATAATGGGAATTTCTGCCTTTTGCCCCAAAATATGGGGAATTTCTGCCTTTTTGCCCCAAAATAAGAAAAATTTCTGCAATTTTGTAGCAAAATAAAAGAAATTTCTGTCTTTTTGCCCTAAAATAAGAGAAATTTCTGCCTTTTTTCCCTGAAATAAGTGAAATTTCTGCAATTTTACCCCAAAATAAGGGGAATTTCTGTTTTTTGCCCCCAAGTAAGGGAAATTTTTGCAATTTTGCCCTAAAATAAGGGGAATTTCTGCCATTTGCCCCAAAATAAGAGGAATTTCTGCCTTTTTGTCACAAAATAAAGAAAATTACTGCATGTTTTACCCCAAAATTAGGTGAATATCTGCAATTTTGCTCCAAAATACGAGGATTTTCTGCCTTTTTCGCCGAAAATAAGGGGAATTTCTGCCATTTTGCCGCGAAATAAGTGAAATTTCTGCAGTTCTACCCTAAATTAAGGGGAATTTCTGCCTTTTTGCACCAAAATTAGGGGAATTTCTGCAATTTTGCTTCAAAATACGGGGAATTTCTGCCTTTTTGCCCGAAAATAAAGGGAATGTACACCTTTTTGCCATAAAAAAGGGAAATTTCTTCACTTTTGCCCCAAAATAAGGGGATTTTCCGCCTTTTAGACTCAAAATAAGTGCAATTTCTGCCTTTTCCCCCAAAATAAACGGAATTTCTGTTTTTTTGCCCCAAAATAAGGGGAATTTCTGACTTTTTGCCCTGAAATAAGTGAAATTTCTAAAATTTTTCCCCAAAATAAGGGAAATGTCTGCTTTTTGCCCCAAAATAAGGGGAATGTCTGCCTTTTAGCCCCCAAATAAAGGGAATTTCTGCATTTTACCTCAAAATAAGAATAATTTCTGCATTTTGCTCCAAAATATGGGGAATTTCTGCCTTTTTGTTCCAAAATAAGGAAAATTTCTTCAATTTTGTACCATAATAAAGGAAATTTCTGCTTTTTGCTCCAAAATAAGGGGAATTTCTGACTTTTTGCCCTGAAATAAGTGAAATTTCTAAAATTTTCCCCAAAATAAAGGAAATGTCTCATTTTTACCCCAAAATAAGAGGAATTTCTGCCTTTTTGCCCCCAAATAAGGGGAATTTCAGCATTTTTACCTCAAAATAAGGGGAATTTCTGCCTTTTTGCCCCAAAATAGGAAAAAATTCTGCAAATTTATAACAAAATAAAAGAAATTTCTGCCTTTTTGCCCCAAAATAAGGGAAAGTTCTGCAATTTGACCCATAGTAAAAAAAATTTCTGCAATTTTGCCCCAAATAAGGGGAATTTCTGACTTTTTGCACCCGAAAAAAGGAGATTTTCTTTCTTTTTGCCCCAAAATAAAAAGAATCAGCTTTTTTGCCCGAAAATCATGAGAATTTCTGCAATTTTTTTTTCAAAATACGGAAAATTTCTGCCTTTTAGCCCTAAAATAAAGGGAATTTCTGCATTTTTCTCCAATATTAAGGGAATTTCTACATTTTACCTCTAAAAAGGGGAATTTCTGCATTTTACCTCAAAATAAGAACCATATCTGCCTTTTACCCCAAAATATGGGGAATTTCTGCCTTTTTCTTCCAAAATAAAAAAAATTTCTTCAATTTTGTACCATAATAAAAGAAATTTCTCCTTTTCGTCCCAAAATAAGGGGAATTTCTGACTTTTTACCCTGAAATAAATGAAATTTCTAAAATTTTGCCCAAAAATAAATGAAATTTGTGGCTTTTTGCCCCAAAATAAGGGGAATTTCAGCATTTTACCTCAAAATAAGAGGAATTTCTGCCTTTTTGCCCTGAAATATGTGAAATTTCTGCAATTTTACCCCAAAATAAGGTGAATTTCTGACTTTTGCCCCAAAATAATAAGAATTTCTTCCTTTTTGCCCCAAAATAAAAAAAATTTTTGCTTTTCTTTTCTGAAATAAGTGAAATTTCTGCAATTTTGGCCTAAAATAAGGGAAATTTCTGCAATTTTCCCCATAATAAAGCAAATTTCTGCAATTTTGCCCCAAAATAAGGGGAATTTCTGGATTTTGCCTACAAATAAGGAAAATTTCTGCAATTTTGCCCTAAAATAAGGGGAATTTCTGCCATTTGACCCAAAATAAGGGGAATTTCTGCCTTTTTGCCACAAAATATAAAAAATTACTGCATGTTTTACCCCAAAATTAGGTGAATTTCTGCAATTTTGCTCCAAAATACGAGGATTTTCTGCGTTTTTCGCCGAAAATAAGGGGAATTTCTGCTATCTTGCCGCGAAATAAGTAAAATTTCTGCAGTTTTACCCCAAAATAAGGGGAATTTCTGCCTTTTTGCCCCAAAATTAGGGAAATTTCTGCAATTTTGCTCCAAAATACAGGGAATTTCTGCCTTTTTGCCCAAAAATAAAGGGAATATATACCTTTTTGCCATAAGAAAGGGAAATTTCTTCACTTTTGCCCCAAAATAAGGTGATTTTCTGCCTTTTTGACTCAAAATAAGTGCAATTTCTGCCTTTTCCCCAAAAATAAATGGAATTTCTGTCTTTTTGCCGCAAAATAAGGGGAATTTCTGACTTTATGCCCTGAAATAAGTGAAATTTCTAAAATTTTTCCCCAAAATACGAGAAATGTCTGCTTTTTGCCCCAAAATATGGGGAATTTATGCCTTTTTGCCCCAAAATAAGGGGAATTTCTGCTTTTTTGCCCCAAAATAAGAAAAATTTCTGCAATTTTATACCAAAATAAAAGAAATTTCTGCCTTTTTGCCCCAAAATAAGAAAAATTTTTGCCTTTTTTTCCTGAAATAAGTGAAATTTCTGCAATTTTGCCCCAAAATAAAGAAAATTTATGCAATTTTGCCCCAATGTAAAGGAAATTTCTGCAATTTTGCCCCAAAATAAGGGGATTTTCTGACTTTTTGCTCCTGAAAAAAGAGGATATTCTGTCTTTTTGCCCCAAAATAAGGAGAATTTCTGCCTTTTTGCCCGAAAATTATGAGAATTTCTGCAATTTTGCTTCAAAATACGGGGAATTTCTGCTATTTTGCCCCAAAATAAAAGGAATTTCTGCATTTTACCTCAAAATAAGAATAATTTCTGATTTTTGCTCCAAAATATGGGGAATTTCTGCCTTTTTGTTCCAAAATAAGGGAAATTTCTTCAATTTTGTACTATAATAAACGAAATTTCTCCTTTTTGCCCAAAAATAAGGGGAATTTCTGACTTTTTGCCCTGAAATAAGTGAAATTTCTAAAATTTTTCCCCAAAATAAGGGAAATGTTTGCTTTTTGCCTCAAAATTAGGAGAATTTCTGCCTTTTTGCCCCCAAATAATGGGAATTTTAGCTTTTTTACCTCAAAATAAGGGGAATTTCTGCCTTTTTGCCCCAAAATAGGAAAAATTTCTGCAATTTTTTACCAAAATAAAAGAAATTTCTGCCTTTTTGTCCCAAAATAAGAGAAATTCTCCCTTTTTTCCCTGAAATAAGTGAAATTTCTGCAATTTTGCCCCAAAATAAAGGAAATTTCTGCAATTTTGACCCAAAGTAAAGGAAATTTCTGCAATTTTGCCTCAAAAAAGAGGAATTTCTGAATTTTTGCACTCGAAAAAAGGTGATTTTCTGCCTTTTTGCCCGAAAATAAAGGGAATGTATACCTTTTTGTCATAAAAAAGGGAAATTTCTTCACTTTTGCCCCAAAATAAGGGGATTTTCCGCCTTGTTGACTCAAAATAAGTGCAATTTCTGCCTTTTCCCCAAAAATAAAAGGAATTTCTGTTTTTTTGCCCAAAAATAAGGGGAATTTCTGCCTTTTTGCCCCAAAATAAGGGGAATTTCAGCGTTTTTTCTCAAAATAAGGGGAATTTCTGCCTTTTGCCCCAAAATATGGGGAATTTCTGCCTTTTTGCCCCAAAATAAGAAAAATTTCTACAATTTTGTACCAAAATAAAATAAATTTCTGTCTTTTTGCCCCAAAATAAGAGAAATTTCTGCCTTTTTTCCCTGAAATAAGTGAAATTTCTGCAATTTTACCCCAAAATAAGGGGAATTTCTGTTTTTTGCCCCCAAATAAGGGAAATTTTTGCAATTTTGCTCTAAAATAAGGGCAATTTCTGCCATTTGCCCCAAAATAAGAGGAATTTCTGCCTTTTTGCCACAAAATAAAGAAAATTACTGCATGTTTTACCCCAAAATTAGGTGAATATCTGCAATTTTGCTCCAAAATACGAGGATTTTCTGCCTTTTTCGACGAAAATAAGGGGAATTTCTGCCATTTTGCCGCGAAATAAGTGAAATTTCTGCAGTTTTGCCCTAAATTAAGGGGAATTTCTGCCTTTTTGCCCCAAAATTAGGAGAATTTCTGCAAATTTGCTTCAAAATACGGGGAATTTCTGCCTTTTTGCCCGAAAATAAAGGGAATGTACACCTTTTTGCCATAAAAAAGGGAAATTTCTTCACTTTTGCCTCAAAATAAGGGGATTTTCCGCCTTTTAGACTCAAAATAAGTGCAATTCCTGCCTTTTACCCCCAAAAAAATGGAATTTCTGTTTTTTTGCCCCAAAATAAGGGGAATTTCTGACTTTTTGCCCTGAAATAAGTGAAGTTTCTAAAATTTTTCCCCAAAATAAGGGAAATGTCTGCTTTTTGCCCCAAAATAAGGGGAATGTCTGCCTTTTAGCCCCCAAAAAAAGGGAATTTCTGCATTTTGCCTCAAAATAAGAATAATTTCTGCATTTTGCTCCAAAATATGGGGAATTTCTGCCTTTTTGTTCCAAAATAAGGAAAATTTCTTCAATTTTGTACCATAATAAAAAAAATTTCTGCTTTTTGCTCCAAAATAAGGGGAATTTCTGACTTTTTGCCCTGAAATAAGTGAAATTTCTAAAATTTTCCCCAAAATAAGGGAAATGTCTTCTTTTTACCCCAAAATAAGAGGAATTTCTGCCTTTTTGCCCCCAAATAAGGGGAATTTCAGCATTTTTACCTCAAAATAAGGGGAATTTCTGCCTTTTTGCCCCAAAATAGGAAAAATTTCTGCAAATTTATACCAAAAAAAAAATTTCTGCCTTTTTGCCCTAAAATAAGAGAAATTTCTGCCTTTTTTTCCCTGAAAAAAGTGAAATTTCTGCAATTTTGCCCCAAAATAAGGGAAATTTCTGCAATTTTGACCCAGAGTAAAGGAAATTTCTGCAATTTTGCCTCAAAAAAGGGGAATTTCTGAATTTTTGCACTCAAAAAAAGGAGATTTTCTGTCTTTTTGTTCCAAAATAAGGAGAATTTCAGCCTTTTAGCCCGAAAATTATGAGAATTTCTGCAATTTTTCTTCAAAATACAGAAAATTTCTGCCTTTTAGCCCCAAAATAAAGGGAATTTCTGCATTTTTCCCCAATATTAGGGGAATTTCTACATTTTACCTCTAAATAATGGGAATTTCTGCATTTTACCACAAAATAAGAAGAATTTCTGCTTTTACCACAAAATATGGGGAATTTCTGCCTTTTTGTTCCAAAATAAAGAAAATTTCTTCAATTTTGTACCATAATAAAAAAAATTTCTCCTTTTTGCCCCAAAATAAGGGAAATTTCTGACTTTTTACCCTGAAATAAGTGAAATTTCTGCAAATTTGCCCCAAAATAAGAAAAATTTCTGCCTTTTTACCCCCAAATAAAGGGAATTTCAGCCTTTTTACCTCAAAATAAGGGAAATTTCTGCATTTTTGCAACAAAATATTAGGAATTTCTGCATTTTGCCACAAAATATTAGGAATTTCTCTCTTTTGCGCCAAAATAAGGAAAATTTCTGCCTTTTTTTCCCTGAAATAAGTGAAATTTCTGCAAATTTGCCCCAAAAAAAGGGAAATTTCTGCCTTTTGCCCCAAAATAAGGGGAATTTCTGCCTTTTTGCCACAAAATATGGGGAATTTCTTCCTTATTGCCCCCAAATACGGAAAAGTTTTGCTTTTCTGCCACAATTAATGGGAATTTCTGCCTTATTGTCCCAAAATATCGGGAATTTCAGCCTTTTTACCCCAAAATAAGGGGAATTTCTGCCTTTTGCCCAAAATATGGGGAATTTCTGACTTTTTGTTCCAAAATATGAAAAATTTCTTCAATTTTGTACCAAAATAAATGAAATTTCTGCTTTTTGCCCCAAAATAAAAGTAATTTCTGACTTTTTGCCCTGACATAAATGAAATTTCTGCAATTTTGCTCGAAAATAAGGGAAATTTGTGCCTTTTTGCCCCAAAATGAGGGGAATTTCGGCCTTTTAACCCCAGAATATGGGGAATTTCAGGATTTTACCTCAAAATAAGGGGAATTTCAGCCTTTTTGCACAAAAATATGGGGAATTTCTGCCTTTTTGCCACAAAATAAGAAAAATTTCTGCAATTCTGTACCAAAATATAAGAAATTTCTAAAATTTATCCCCAAAATAAAAGAAATTTCTGATTTTTGCACCGAAATAAGGAGAATTTCTGTATTTTTGCCCCCCAAAAAAGGGAATTTCTGCCTTTTTGCCCCAAAATTAGGGGAGTTTCTGCAATTTTGCTTCAAAATACAGAGAATTTCTGCCTCTTTTCCCGAAAATAAGGGGAACTTCTGCCGATTTGCCCCAAATAAATGGAATTTCTGCATTTTTGCCCCAATATTTAGGGAATATCTGCAATTTTGCTTTAAAATACGGGGAATTTCTGCCTTTTTGCCCCAAAACAAAGAAAATTACTGCATGTTTTACGCCAAAATTAGGTGAATTTCTGCAATTTTGCTCCAAAATACAGGGATTTTCTGCTTTTTTCACAGAAAATAAAGGGAATTTCTGCCATTTTGCCGCAAAATAAGTGAAATTTCTGCAGTTTTACTCCAAAATAATAGGATTTTCTGCCTTTTTGATCCAAAATTAGGGGAATTTCTGCCTTTTTGCCCGAAAATAAAGGGAATGTATACCTTTTTGCCATAAATAGGGAAATTTCTTTATTTTTACCCCAAAATAAGGGGATTTTCCGCATTTTTGACTCAAAATAAGTGCAATTTCAGACTTTTTTCCAAAAATAAATGGAATTTCTGTCTTTTTGCCCCAAAATAAGGGGAATTTCCGAATTTTTGCCCTGAAATAAGTTAAATTTCAAAAATTTTTCCACAAAATAATTGAAATTTCTGCAATTTTGCCCAAAATAAGGGGAATTTCTGTATTTTTGCCCCCAAATAAGGAAAATTTCTGCCTTTTTACCTCAAAATAAGGGGAATTTCTGCATTTTTGCCACAAAATATAA
Organism: Micromys minutus; assembly: GCF_963924665.1. NCBI lineage: Eukaryota > Metazoa > Chordata > Mammalia > Rodentia > Muridae > Micromys > Micromys minutus. The sequence continues at coordinate 76,374 of NW_027667948.1, forward strand.
GGAATTTCTGCCTTTTTGCCACAAAATATTAGGAATTTCTGCCTTTTTTTCCTAAAATAAGTGAAATTTCTGCAATTTTGGCCCAAAAAAATTGAAATTTCTGCAATTTTGTCCCAAAATAAGAAAAATTTCTGGAATTTTGCCCCAAAATAAGTGGAATTTCTGAGTTTTGCCCCAAAATAAGGAGAATTTCTGTATTTTTGCCCCAACATATAGGGAATTTCTGCCTTTTTGCCCCACAATTAGTGGAATTTCTGCAATTTTGCTCTAAAATACGGGGAATTTCTGCTTTTTTGCCCGAAAATAAGAGGAATGTTTACCTTTTGCCACAAAATAGGGAAATTTCTTCATTTTTGCCCCAAATAAGAGGAATTTCTGCTTTTTTCCCTCAAAATAATTGAAATTTCTGCCTTTTTACTCAAAAATATATGGAATTTCTGTATTTTTGCACCAATATAAATGCAATTTTTGAATTTTGACGTGAAATAAGTGAAATTTCTTTAATTTTGCCTCAAAATAATGGAAATTTCTGCCATTTTGCCACAATATAAGGGGAATTTCTGTCTTTATGCCCCAAAATAAGGAGAATTTCAGCCTTTTTACCTAATAATAAGGGGAATCTCTCCTTTATGCCCTAAAATATGGGGAATTTCTTTATTTTTGCCCCAAAATAATAAAATTTTCCGCAATTTTGTACCAAAATAAAAGTAATTTCTGCCTTTATGCCCCAAAATAAGAGAAATTTCTGCGTTTTTTCCCTGAAATAAGTGAAATTTCTGTAATTTTGCCCCCAAATTAGGGAGATTTATGCAATTTTGCCCCAAAATGAAGGAAATTTCTGGAATTTTGCCCCAAAATAATGTGAATTTCTGCATTTTCCCTCAAAATTAGGGGAATATGTGCAATTTTGCTTCAAAATACGGGGAATTTTTGCCTTATTGCACCAAAATAAAAGGAATTTCTCCATTTTTGCACCAATATAAGGGGAATTTCTGAAATTTTGCTCCAAAATACGGAGAATTTTTGCCTTATTGCCCGAAATAAAGTGGAATTTCTGCCATTTTGCCCGGAAATATTTGAAATTTCCGCAATTTTACCCCAAAATAAGGGGAATTTCTGTTTTTGGCCCCAAAATTAGGAGAATTTCTGTTTTTGCCCCAAATTAAGGCAAATTTCTGACTTTTTGCCCTGAAATAAGTGAAATTTCTGCAATTTTGCCCCAAAATAAGGGGAATTTCAGCCTTTTTGCCAAAATAAGGGAAATTTCAGCATTTTACCTTCAAATAAGGGGAATTTCTGCCTTTTTGCCACAAAATATAGGGAATTTCTGCCTTATTGCCCCCAAATAAGGAAAAGTTTTGCTTTTCTGCCCCAATTAATGGGAATTTCTGCCTTTTGGGCACAATGTAAAGTGAATTTCTGCCTTTTTGCCCCAAAATAACGGGAATTTCAGCTTTTTTACCCCAAAATAAGGGGAAATTCTGCCTTTTGCCCAAAATATGGGGAATTTCTTACTTTTTGTTCCAAAATAAAGAAAATTTCTTCAACTTTGTACCAAAATAAAAGAAATTTGTGCTTTTTGCCCCAAAATAAAAGTAATTTCTGACTTTTTGCCCTGAAATAAATGAAATTTCTGCAATTTCGCCTGAAAATTAGGGAAATTTGTGCCTTTTTGCCCCAAAATGAGGGGAATTTCTGCCTTTTAACCCCAAAATATGGGGAATTTCAGCATTTTACCTCAAAATAAGGGGAATTTCAGCCTCTTTGCACCAAAATATGGAAAATTTCTGCCTTTTTGCCACAAAATAAGAAAAAATTCTGCAATTCTGTACCAAAATAAAAGAAATTTCTAAAATTTTGCCCCAAAATCAGGGAAATTTCTGATTTTTGCCCTGAAATAAAAAAAATTTCTGTATTTATGCCCCCCAAAAAAGGGAATTTCTGCCTTTTTGCCCCAAAATTAGGGGAGTTTCTGCAATTTTGCTTAAAAATACAGGGAATTTCTGCCTCTTTTCCCGAAAATAAAGGGGACCTTCTGCCGGTTTGCCCCAAATAAAGGGAATTTCTGCATTTTTGCCCCAATATTTAGGGAATTTCTGCAATTTTGCTTTAAAATACGGGGAATTTCTGCCTTTTTGCCCAAAATTAAGGGGATTTTCTGCCTTTTTGCCCCCAAACAAGGGAAATTTCTGCAGTTTTATCCCAAAATAATAGGAATTTCTGCCTTTATGCCCTCAAATGATGGGAATTTCTGCCTTTTTGCCCTGAAATATGTGAAATTTCTGCAATTTTACCCCAAAATAAGGTGAATTTCTAACTTTTTGCCCCCAAATAATGGGAATTTCTGCCTTTTTGCCCCAAAATAGGAAAAAATTTTGCTTTTTTTCTCTGAAATATGTGAAATTTCTGCAATTTTGCCTTAAAATAACAGAAATTTCTGCAATTTTTCCCCATAATAAAGGAATTTTTTGCAATTTTGCCCCAAAATAAGGGGAATTTCTGTTTTTTGTCCCCAAATAGGGGAAATTTCTGCAATTTTGCCCTAAAATAAGGGTAATTTCTGCCTTTTGCCCCAAAATAAGGAGAATTTCTGCCATTTTGCCCCAAAACAAAGAAAATTACTGCATGTTTTACGCCAAAATTAGGTGAATTTCTGCAATTTTGCTCCAAAATACGGGGATTTTCTGCCTTTTTCGCAGAAAATAAAGGGAATTTCTGCCATTTTGCCGCGAAATAAGTGAAATTTCTGCAGTTTTACCCCAAAATAAGGGGATTTTCCGTCTTTTTGACTCAAAATAAGTGCAATTTCTGACTTTTTTCCAAAAATAAATGGAATTTCTGTCTTTTTGCCCCAAAATAAGGGGAATTTCTGACTTTTTGCCCTGAAATAAGTTAAATTTCAAAAATTTTTCCCCAAAATAATTGAAATTTTTGCAGTTTTGCCCCAAAATAAGGGGAATTTTTGTATTTTTGCTCAAAAATAAGGGAAATTCCTGCCTTTTTACCTCAAAATAAGGGGAATTTCTGCATTTTTGCCACAAAATATAAGGAATTTTTGCCTTTTTGCCCCAAAATAAGAAAAATTTCTGCCTTTTTTCCCTGAAATAAGTGAAATTTCTGCAATTTTGGCCCAAAAAAATTGAAATTTCTGCAATTTTGTCCAAAATAAGAAAAATTTCTGGAATTTTTCCCCAAAATAAGTGGAATTTCTGAGTGTTGCCCCAAAATAAGGAGAATTTCTCTCTTTTTGCGATAACATATAGGGAGTTTCTGTCTTTTTGCCCCACAATTAAGGGAATTTCTGCAAATTTGCTCCAAAATTTGGGAATTTCTGCTTTTTTGCCCGAAAATAAGGGGAATGTTTACCTTTTGCCACAAAAAGGGAAATTTCTTCATTTTTGCCCCAAAATAAGAGGAATTTCTGCCTTTTTACGTCAAAATAAGTGAAATTTCTGCTTTTTTACTCAAAAATATACGAAATTTCTGTATTTTTGCCCCAAATTAAAAGGAATTTTTGAATTATGCCCTGAAATAAATGAAATTTCTCCAATTTTGCCTCAAAATAAGGGAAAATTCTGCTTTTTTGCCACAAAATAAGGGGAATTTCTGTCTTTTTGCCCCAAAATAAAAGGAATTTCAGAATTTTTACCTAATAATAAGGGGAATCTCTCCTTTTTGTCCTAAAATATGGGGAATTTCTGTATTTTTGCCCCAAAATAAAATAATTTTCTGCAATTTTGTACCAAAATAAAAGTAATTTCTGCCTTTATGCCCCAAAATAAGAGAAATTTCTGCGTTTTTTCCCTGAAATAAGTGAAATTTCTGTAATTTTGCCCCAAAATTAGGGAGATTTCTGCAATTTTGCCCTAAATAATAAACATTTCTGGAATTTTGCCCCAAAATAAGGGGAATTTCTGACTTTTTGCCCTGAAATAAGGAGAATTTCTGTCTTTTTGCCCCAAAATAATGTGAATTTCTGCATTTTCCCTCAAAATTATGGGAATATGTGCAATTTTGCTTCAAAATACGGTGAATTTTTGCCTTATTGCACCAAAATAAAAGGAATTTCTGCATTTTTGCACCAATATAAGGGGAATTTCTGAAATTTTGCTCCAAAATACGGGGAATTTTTGCCTTATTGCCCGAAATATGTGGAATTTCTGCCATTTTGCCCTGAAATATTTGAAATTTCCGCAATTTTACCCCAAAATAAGGGGAATTTCTGTTTTTGGCCCTAAAATTAGGAGAATTTCTGTTTTTGCCCCAAATTAAGGCAAATTTCTGACTTTTTGCCCTGAAATAAGTGAAATTTCTGCAATTTTGCCCCAAAATAAGGGGAATTTCTTCCTTTTTGCCAAAAAAGTGAAATTTCAACATTTTACCTTCAAATAAGGGGAATTTCTGCCTTTTTGCCACAAAATATGGGGAATTTCTGCCTTATTGTCCCCGAATAAGGAAAATTTTTGCTTTTCTGCCCCAATTAATGGGAATTTCTGCCTTTTTGCCACAAAGTAAAGGGAATTTCTGCCTTTTTGCCCCAAAATATGGGGAATTTCTGACTTTTTGTTCCAAAATAATAAAAATTTCTTAAATTTTGTACCAAAATGAAAGAAATTTCTGCTTTTTGCCCCAAAATAAAAGTAATTTCTGACTTTTTGCCCTGAAATAAATGAAATTTCTGCAATTTTGCCCGAAAATAAGGGAAATTTGTGCCTTTTTGCCCCAAAATGAGGGGAATTTCTGCCTTTTAACCCCAAAATATGGGGAATTTCTGCATTTTACCTCAAAATAAGGGGAATTTCAGCCTTTTTGCACCAAAATATGGGGAATTTCTGCATTTTTGCCACAAAATAAGAAAAATTACGGCAATTCTGTACCAAAATAAAAGAAATTTCTAAAATTTTGCCCCAAAATAAGGGAAATTTCTGATTTTTGCCCCGAAATAAGGAGAATTTCTGTATTTTTGCCCAAAAAATGGGAATTTCTTCCTTTTTGCCCCAAAATTAGGGGAGTTTCTGCAATTTTGCTTCAAAATACAGGGAATTTCTGCCTCTTTTCCCGAAAATAAGGGGAACTTCTGCCGATTTGCCCCAAATAAAGGGAATTTCTGCATTTTTGCCCCAATATTTAGGGAATATCTGCAATTTTGCTCTAAAATACGGGGAATTTCTGCCTTTTTGTCCAAAATTAAGGGGATTTTCTGCCTTTTTGCCCCCAAACAAGGAAATTTCTGCAATTTTATCCCAAAATAAAAGGAATTTCTGCCTTTATGCCCTCAAATAACGGGAATTTCTGCTTTTTTGCCCTGAAATATGTGAAATGTCTGCAATTTTACCCCAAAATAAGGTGAATTTCTACATTTTTGCCCCAAATAAATGGGAATTTCTGCCTTTTTGCCCCAAAATATGAAAAATTTTTGCTTTTTTTCTCTGAAATATGTGAAATTCTGCAATTTTCCCTTAAAATAAAAGAAATTTCTGCAATTTTTCCCCATAATAAAGGAATTTTTTGCAATTTTGCCCCAAAATAAAGGGAATTTCTGTTTTTTGTCCCCAAATAAAGGAAATTTCTGAAATTTTGCCCTAAAATAAGGCGAATTTCTGCCTTTTGCCCCAAAATAATGAAAATTTCTGCCTTTTTGCCCCAAAAAAAAGAAAATTACTGCATGTTATACGCCAAAATTAGGTAAATTACTGCAATTTTGCTCCAAAATACAAGGATTTTCTTCCTTTTTCGCAGAAAATAAGGGTAATTTCTGCCATTTTGCCGCGAAATAAGTGAAATTTCTGCAGTTTTACCCCAAAATAAGGGGAATTTCTGCCTTTTGCCCCAAAATTAGGGGAATTTCTGCAATTTTGCTCCAAATACGGGGAATTTCTGCCTTTTTGCCCGAAAATAAAAGGAATGTATACCTTTTTGCCATAAAAAGGGAAATTTCTTAATTTTTAACCCAAAATAAGGGAATTTTCTGCCTTTTTGACTCAAAATAAGTGCAATTTCTGACTTTTTTTTAAAAAATAAATGGAATATCTGTCTTTTTGCCCCAAAATAACGGGAATTTCCGACATTTTGCCCTGAAATAAGTTAAATTTCAAAAATTTTTCCCCAAAATAATTGAAATTTCTGCAGTTTTGCCCCAAAATAAGGGGAATTTCTGTATTTTTGCACCAAAATAACGGAAATTTCTGGCTTTTTACCTCAAAATAAGGGAAATTTCTGCATTTTTTGCCACAAAATATAAGGAATTTCTGCCTTTTTGCCCTAAAATATAAAAAATTTCTAATTTTTTTTTCTGAAATAAGTGAAATTTCTGCAAATTTGGCCCAAAAAAATTGAAATTTCTGCAATTTTGTCCCAAAATAAGAGAATTTTGTGGAATTTTGCCCCAAAATAAGTGGAATTTCTGAGTTTTGCCGCAAAATAAGGAAAATTTCTGTCTTTTTGCCCCAACATATAAAGAATTTCTGCCTTTTTGCCCCACAATTAAGGAAATTTCTGCAATTTTGCTCCAAAATAGGGGGAATTTTTGCTTTTTTGCCCGAAAATAAGGGGAATGTTTACCTTTTGCCACAAAGAAGAGAAATTTCTTCATTTTTGACCCAAAATAAGAGGAATTTTTTCCTTTTTACGTCAAAATAAGTGAAATTTCTGCCTTTATACTCAAAAATATTCGGAATTTCTGTATTTTTGCCCCAAAATAAAAGGAATTTTTGAATTTTGCCCTGAAATAAATGAAATTTCTCCAATTTTGCCTCAAAATAAGGGAAATTACTGCTTTTTTGCCACAAAATTAGGGGATTTTTTGTCTTTTTGCCCCAAAATAAAAGGAATTTCAGCCTTTTTACCTAATAATAAGGGGAATCTCTTCTTTTTGCCCTAAAATATGGGGAATTTCTGTATTTTTGCCCCAAAATAAAATAATTTTCTGCAATTTTGTACCAAAATAAAAGTAATTTCTGCCTTTATGCCCCAAAATAAGAGAAATTTCTGCGTTTTTTCCCTGAAATAAGTGAAATTTCTGTAATTTTGCCCCAAAATTAGGGAGATTTCTGCAATTTTGCCCTAAATAATAAACATTTCTGGAATTTTGCCCCAAAATAAGGGGAATTTCTGACATTTTGCCCTGAAATAAGGAGAATTTCTGTCTTTTTGCCCCAAAATAATGTGAATTTCTGCATTTTCCCTCAAAATTATGGGAATATGTGCAATTTTGCTTCAAAATACGGTGAATTTTTGCCTTATTGCACCAAAATAAAAGGAATTTCTGCATTTTTGCACCAATATAAGGGGAATTTCTGAAATTTTGCTCCAAAATACGGGGAATTTTCGCCTTATTGCCCGAAATATGTGGAATTTCTGCCATTTTGCCCTGAAATATTTGAAATTTCCGCAATTTTACCCCAAAATAAGGGGAATTTCTGTTTTTGGCCCTAAAATTAGGAGAATTTCTGTTTTTGCCCCAAATTAAGGCAAATTTCTGACTTTTTGCCCTGAAATAAGTGAAATTTCTGCAATTTTGCCCCAAAATAAGGGGAATTTCTTCCTTTTTGCCAAAAAAGTGAAATTTCAACATTTTACCTTCAAATAAGGGGAATTTCTGCCTTTTTGCCACAAAATATGGGGAATTTCTGCCTTATTGTCCCCGAATAAGGAAAATTTTTGCTTTTCTGCCCCAATTAATGGGAATTTCTGCCTTTTTGCCACAAAGTAAAGGGAATTTCTGCCTTTTTGCCCCAAAATATGGGGAATTTCTGACTTTTTGTTCCAAAATAATAAAAATTTCTTAAATTTTGTACCAAAATGAAAGAAATTTCTGCTTTTTGCCCCAAAATAAAAGTAATTTCTGACTTTTTGCCCTGAAATAAATGAAATTTCTGCAATTTTGCCCGAAAATAAGGGAAATTTGTGCCTTTTTGCCCCAAAATGAGGGGAATTTCTGCCTTTTAACCCCAAAATATGGGGAATTTCAGCATTTTACCTCAAAATAAGGGGAATTTCAGCCTTTTTGCACCAAAATATGGGGAATTTCTGCATTTTTGCCACAAAATAAGAAAAATTACGGCAATTCTGTACCAAAATAAAAGAAATTTCTAAAATTTTGCCCCAAAATAAGGGAAATTTCTGATTTTTGCCCCGAAATAAGGAGAATTTCTGTATTTTTGCCCAAAAAATGGGAATTTCTTCCTTTTTGCCCCAAAATTAGGGGAGTTTCTGCAATTTTGCTTCAAAATACAGGGAATTTCTGCCTCTTTTCCCGAAAATAAGGGGAACTTCTGCCGATTTGCCCCAAATAAAGGGAATTTCTGCATTTTTGCCCCAATATTTAGGGAATATCTGCAATTTTGCTCTAAAATACGGGGAATTTCTGCCTTTTTGTCCAAAATTAAGGGGATTTTCTGCCTTTTTGCCCCCAAACAAGGAAATTTCTGCAATTTTATCCCAAAATAAAAGGAATTTCTGCCTTTATGCCCTCAAATAACGGGAATTTCTGCTTTTTTGCCCTGAAATATGTGAAATGTCTGCAATTTTACCCCAAAATAAGGTGAATTTCTACATTTTTGCCCCAAATAAATGGGAATTTCTGCCTTTTTGCCCCAAAATATAAAAAATTTTTGCTTTTTTTCTCTGAAATATGTGAAATTCTGCAATTTTCCCTTAAAATAAAAGATATTTCTGCAATTTTTCCCCATAATAAAGGAATTTTTTGCAATTTTGCCCCAAAATAAAGGGAATTTCTGTTTTTTGTCCCCAAATAAAGGAAATTTCTGAAATTTTGCCCTAAAATAAGGCGAATTTCTGCCTTTTGCCCCAAAATAATGAAAATTTCTGCCTTTTTGCCCCAAAACAAAGAAAATTACTGCATGTTATACGCCAAAATTAGGTAAATTACTGCAATTTTGCTCCAAAATACAAGGATTATCTTCCTTTTTCGCAGAAAATAAGGGTAATTTCTGCCATTTTGCCGCGAAATAAGTGAAATTTCTGCAGTTTTACCCCAAAATAAGGGGAATTTCTGCCTTTTGCCCCAAAATTAGAGGAATTTCTGCAATTTTGCTCCAAATACGGGGAATTTCTGCCTTTTTGCCCGAAAATAAAAGGAATGTATACCTTTTTGCCATAAAAAGGGAAATTTCTTCATTTTTAACCCAAAATAAGGGAATTTTCTGCCTTTTTGACTCAAAATAAGTGCAATTTCTGACTTTTTTTAAAAAAATAAATGGAATATCTGTCTTTTTGCCCCATAAATAACGGGAATTTCCGACATTTTGCCCTGAAATAAGTTAAATTTCAAAAATTTTTCCCCAAAATAATTGAAATTTCTGCAGTTTTGCCCCAAAATAAGGGGAATTTCTGTATTTTTGCACCAAAATAACGGAAATTTCTGGCTTTTTACCTCAAAATAAGGGTAATTTCTGCATTTTTTGCCACAAATTATAAGGAATTTCTGCCTTTTTGCCCTAAAATATAAAAAATTTCTAATTTTTTTTCCTGAAATAAGTGAAATTTCTGCAAATTTGACCCAAAAAAATTGAAATTTCTGCAATTTTGTCCCAAAATAAGAGAAGTTTGTGGAATTTTGCCCCAAAATAAGTAGAATTTCTGAGTTTTGCCGCAAAATAAGGAAAATTTCTGTCTTTTTGCCCCAACATATAAAAAATTTCTGCCTTTTTGCCCCACAATTAAGGAAATTTCTGCAATTTTGCTCCAAAATAGGGGGAATTTTTGCTTTTTTGCCCGAAAATAAGGGGAATGTTTACCTTTTGCCACAAAGAAGAGAAATTTCTTCATTTTTGACCCAAAATAAGAGGAATTTTTTCCTTTTTACGTCAAAATAAGTGAAATTTCTGCCTTTATACTCAAAAATATTCGGAATTTCTGTATTTTTGCCCCAAAATAAAAGGAATTTTTGAATTTTGCCCTGAAATAAATGAAATTTCTTCAATTTTGCCTCAAAATAAGGGAAATTACTGCTTTTTTGCCACAAAATTAGGGGATTTTTTGTCTTTTTGCCCCAAAATAAAAGGAATTTCAGCCTTTTTACCTAATAATAAGGGGAATCTCTTCTTTTTGCCCTAAAATATGGGGAATTTCTGTATTTTTGCCTCAAAATAAAAAAATTTTCTGCAGTTTTGTACCAAAATAAAAGTAATTTCTGCCTTTTTGCCCCAAAATAAGAGAAATTTCTGCGTTTTTCCCTAAAATAAGTGAAATTTCTGTAATTTTGCCCCAAAATAAGGGAGATTTCTGCAATTTTGCCCCAAAATAAAGGAAATTTCTGGAATTTTGCCTCAAAATAAGGGGAATTTCTGAATTTTGCCCTGAAATAAGGAGAATTTCTGTCTTTTTGCCCCAAAATAATGTGAATTTCTGCATTTTCCCTCAAAATTAATGGAATATGTGCAAATTTGCTTCAAAATACCGGGAATTTTTGCCTTATTGCACCAAAATAAAAGGAATTTCTGCATTTTTGCACCAATATAACGGGAATTTCTGAAATTTTGCTCCAAAATACGGGGAATTTTTGCCTTATTGCCCGAAATAAAGTGGAATTTCTGCCTTTTTGCCCTGAAATATTTGAAATTTCCAACAATTTTACCCCAAAATAAGGGGAATTTCTGTTTTTGGCCCCAAATAAGGGAAATTTTTGCAATTTTGCCCTAAAATAAGGGGAATTTCTGCCTTTTGCCCCAAAATAAGGAGAATTTCTGCCTTTTTGCCCCAAAACAAAGAAAATTACTGCATGTTTTACGCCAAAATTACGTGAATTTTTGCAATTTTGCTCCAAAATACGGGGATTTTCTGCCTTTTTGCCCGAAAATAAAGGGAATGTATACCTTTTTGCCATAAAAAGGGAAATTTCTTCATTTTTACCCCAAAATAAGGGGATTTTCCGCCTTTTTGACTCAAAATAAGTGCAATTTCTGACTTGTTTCCAAAAATAAATGGAATTTTTGTCTTTTTGCCCCAAAATAAGGGGAATTTCCGATTTTTTGCCCTAAAATAAGTTAAATTTCAAGAATTTTTCCCCAAAATAATTGAAATTTCTGCAGTTTTGCACAAAAATAAGGGGAATTTCTGTATTTTTGCCCCAAAATAAGGGAAATTTCTGCCTTTTTACCTCAAAATAATGGGAATTTCTGCATTTTTTGCCACAAAATATAAGGAATTTCTGCCTTTTTGCCCCAAAATAAGAAAAATTTCTGCCTTTTTTTCCCTGAAATAAGTGAAATTTCTGCAATTTTAGCCCAAAAAAATTGAAATTTCTTCAATTTTGTCCCAAAATTAGAGAAATTTCTGGAATTATGCCCCAAAATAAGTGGAATTTCTGAGTTTTGCCCCAAAATAAAAAGAATTTCTGTCTTTTTGCCCCAACTTATAAGGAATTTCTGCCTTTTAGCCCCACAATTAGGGGAATTTCTGCAATTTTGCTCCAAAATACGGGGAATTTCTGCTTTTTTGCCCAAAAATAAGTGGAATGTTTACCTTTTGCCACAAAAAAAGGAAATTTCTTCATTTTTGCCCCAAAATAAGAGGAATTTCTGCCTTCTTATGTCAAAATAAGTGACATTTCTGCCTTTTTACTCAAAAATATACGGAATTTCTGTATTTTTGCCTTAAAATAAAAGGAATTTTTGAATTATGCCCTGAAATAAATGAAATTTCTCCAATTTTGCCTCAAAATAAGGGAAATTTCTGCTTTTTTGCCCCAAAATAAAAGGAATTTCAGCCTTTTTACCTAATAATAATGGGAATCTCTCATTTTGCCCTAAAATATAGGGAATTTGTGTATTTTTGCCCCAAAATAAAAAAATTTTCTGCAATTTTGTACCAAAGTAAAATTAATTTCTGCCTTTTTGCCCCAAAATAAGAGAAATTTATGCGTTTTTTTCCCTGAAATAAGTGAAATTTCTGTAATTCTGCCCCAAAATTAGGGAGATTTCTGCAATTTTGACCCAAAATAAAAAAAAATTCTGTAATTTTGCCCCAAAATAAGGGGAATTTCTGACTTTTTGCCCTGAAATAAGGAGAATTTCTGTCTTTTTGCCCCAAAATAATGTGAATTTCTGCATTTTCCCTCAAAATTAGAAGAATATGTGCAATTTTGCTTCAAAATACGGGGAATTTTTGCTTTATTGCACCAAAACAAAAGGAATTTCTGCATTTTTGCACCAATATAAGGAGAATTTCTCAAATTTTGCTCCAAAATACGGGGAATTTTTGCCTTATTTCCCGAAATAAAGTGAAATTTCTGCCTTTTTGCTCTGAAATATTTGAAATTTCCGCAATTTTACCCCAAAATAAGGGAAATTTCTGTTTTTGGCCCCAAAATTAGCAGAATTTCTGCTTTTTGCCCCAAATTAGGGTAAATTTCTGACTTTTTGCCCTGAAATAAGTGAAATTTCTGCAATTTTGCCCCAAAATAATGGGAATTTCTGCCTTTTTGCCAAAATAAGGGGAATTTCAGCATTTTACCTTCAAATAAGGGGAATTTCTGCTTTTTGGCCACAAAATATGGGGAATTTCTGCCTTATTGCCCCCAAATAAGGAAAAGTTTTGCTTTTCTGCCACAATTAATGGGAATTTCTGCCTTTTTGCCACAAAGTAAAGGGAATTTCTGCCTTTTTGCCTGAAAATAACGGGAATTTCAGCCTTTTTACCCCAAAATAAGGGGAATTTCTGCCTTTTGCCCAAAATATGGGGAATTTCTGACTTTTTGTTCCAAAATAAGGAAAATTTCTTCAATTTTGTACCAAAATAAAAGAAATTTCTGCTTTTTGCCCCAAAATAAAAGTAATTTCTGACTTTTTGCCCTGAAATAAATGAAATTTCTGCAATTTTGCTCGAAAATAAGGGAAATTTGTGCCTTTTTGCCCCAAAATGAGGGGAATTTCTGCCTTTTAACCCTAAAATATAGGGAATTTCAGCATTTTACATCAAAATAAGGGGAATTTCAGACTTTTTGCACCAAAATATAGGGAATTTCTGCATTTTTGCCACAAAATAAGAAAAATTTCTGCAATTCTGTACCAAAATAAAAGAAATTTTTAAAATTTTGCCCCAAAATAAGGGAAATTTCTGATTTTTGCCCCGAAATAAGGAGAATTTCTGCCCCCCCAAAAAAAAATTTCTGCCTTTTTGCCCCAAAATTAGGGGAGTTTCTGCAATTTTGCTTCAAAATACAGGGAATTTCTGCCTCTTTTCCCGAAAATAAGGGAACTTCTGCCGATTTGCCCCAAATAAAGGGAATTTCTGCATTTTTGCCCTAATATTTAGGGAATTTCTGCAATTTTGCTTTAAAATACGGGGAATTGTTGCCTTTTTGCCCAAAATTAAGGGGATTTTCTGCCTTTTTGCCCCCAAACAAGGGAAATTTCTGCAATTTTATCCCAAAATATAATGAATTTTTGCCTTTATGCCCTCAAATAACGGAAATTTCTGCCTTTTTGCCCTGAAATATATGAAATGTCTGCAATTTTACCCCAAAATTAGGTGAATTTCTACCTTTTGCCCCAAAATAATGGGAATTTCTGGCTTTTTGGCCCAAAATATGAAAAATTTTTGCTTTTTTCTCTGAAATATGTGAAATTTCTGCAATTTTGCCTTAATATAAAAGAAAAATCGGCAATTTTTCCCCATAATAAAGGAATTTTTTGCAATTTTGCCCCAAAATAAAGGAAATTTCTGTTTTTTGTCCCCAAATAAGGGAAATTTCTGAAATTTTGCCCTAAAATAAGGCGAATTTCTGCCTTTTGCCCCAAAATAATGAAAATTTCTGCCTTTTTGCCCCAAAACAAAGAAAATTACTGCATGTTTTACGCCAAAATTAGGTGAATTTCTGCAATTTTGCTCCAAAATATGGGGATTTTCTGCCTTTTTCGCAGAAAATAAGAGGAATTTCTGCCATTTTGACGCGATATAAGTGAAATTTCTGCAGTTTTACCCCAAAATAAGGGGAATTTCTGCCTTTTTGCCCCAAAATTAGGGGAATTTCTGCAATTTTGCTCCAAAATACGGGGAATTTCTGCCTTTTTGCCCGAAAATAAAGGGAATGTACACCTTTTTGCCATAAAAAGGGAAATTTCTTCATTTTTACCCCAAAATAAGGGGATTTTCCACCTTTTTGATTCAAAATAAGTGCAATTTCTGACTTTTTTCCAAAAATAAATGGAATTTTTGTTTTTGCCCCAAAATAAGAGAAATTTCCGACTTTTTGCCCTGAAATAAGTTAAATTTCAAAAATTTTTCCCCAAAATAATTGAAATTTCTGCAGTTTTGCCCCAAAATAAGGGAAATCTCTGTATTTTTGCCCCCAAATAATGGAAATTTCTGCCTTTTTACCTAAAAATAAGGGGAATTTCTGCATTTTTTGCCACAAAATATAAGAAATTTCTGCCTTTTTGCCCCAAAATAAGAAAAATTTCTGCCTTTTTTCCCTGAAATAAGTCAAATTTCTGCAATTTTGGACCAAAAAAATTGAAATTTCTGCAATTTTGTCCTAAAATAAGACAAATTTCTGGAATTTTGCCCCAAAATAAGTGGAATTTCTGAGTTTTGCCCCAAAATAAGGAGAATTTCTGTCTTTTTGCCCCAACATATAGGGAATTTCTGCCTTTTTGCCCCACAATTTGGGGAATTTCTGCAATTTTGCTCCAAAATACGGGGAATTTCTGCTTTTTTGCCCGAAAATAAGGGGAATGTTTACCTTTTGCCACAAAAAGGGAAATTTCTTCATTTTTGCCCCAAAATAAGAGGAATTTCTGCCTTTTTACGTCAAAATAAGTGAAATTTCTGCCTTTATACTCAAAAATATACGGAATTTCTGTATTTTTGCCCCAAAATAAATGCAATTTTTGAATTTTGCCCTGAAATAAGTGAAATTTCTCCAATTTTGCTTCAAAATAAGGGAAATTTCTGCTTTTTTGCCACAAAATAAGGGGAATTTCTGTCTTTTTGCCGCAAAATAAAAGGAATTTCAGACTTTTTACCTGATAATAAGGGTAATCTATTCTTTTTGCCCTAAAATATGGGGAATTTCTGTATTTTTGCCCCAAAATAAAAAAAAATTCTGCAATTTTGTACCAAAAGAAAAGTAATTTCTGCATTTTTGCCCCAAAATAAGAGAAATTTCTGCGTTTTTTTCCCTGAAATAAGTGAAATTTCTGTAATTTTGCCCCAAAATTAGGGAGATTTCTGCAATTTTGCCCCAAAATAAAGGAAATTTCTGGAATTTTGCCCCAAAGTAAGGGGAATTTCTGACTTTTTGCCCTGAAATAAGGAGAATTTCTGTCTTTTTGCCCCAAAATAATGTGAATTTCTAAATTTTCCCTCAAAATTAGGGGAATATGTGCAATTTTGCTTCAAAATACGGGGAATTTTTGCCTTATTGCACCAAAATAAAAGGAATTTCTGCATTTTTGCACCAATATAAGGGGAATTTCTGAAATTTTGCTCCAAAATACGGGGAATTTTTGCCTTATTGCCCGAAATAAAGTGGAATTTCTGCATTTTTGCCCTGAAATATTTGAAATTTCCAACAATTTTACCCCAAAATAAGGGGAATTTCTGTTTTTGGAACCAAATAAGGGAAATTTTTGCAATTTTGCCCTAAAATAAGGGGAATTTCTGCCTTTTGCCCCAAAATAAGGAGAATTTCTGCCTTTTTGCCCAAAAACAAAGAAAATTACTGCATGTTTTACGCCAAAATTACGTGAATTTTTGCAATTTTGCTCCAAAATACGGGGATTTTCTGCCTTTTTGCCCGAAAATAAAGGGAATGTATACCTTTTTGCCATAAAAAGGGAAATTTCTTCATTTTTACCCCAAAATAAGGGGATTTTCCGCCTTTTTGACTCAAAATAAGTGCAATTTCTGACTTGTTTCCAAAAATAAATGGAATTTCTGTCTTTTTGCCCCAAAATAAGGGGAATTTCCGATTTTTTGCCCTAAAATAAGTTAAATTTCAAGAATTTTTCCCCAAAATAATTGAAATTTCTGCAGTTTTGCACAAAAATAAGGGGAATTTCTGTATTTTTGCCCCAAAATAAGGGAAATTTCTGCCTTTTTACCTCAAAATAATGGGAATTTCTGCATTTTTTGCCACAAAATATAAGGAATTTCTGCCCTTTTGCCCCAAAATAAGAAAAATTTCTGCCTTTTTTCCCTGAAATAAGTGAAATTTCTGCAATTTTAGCCCAAAAAAATTGAAATTTCTTCAATTTTGTCCCAAAATAAGAGAAATTTCTGGAATTATGCCCCAAAATAAGTGGAATTTCTGAGTTTTGCCCCAAAATAAAAAGAATTTCTGTCTTTTTGCCCCAACATATAAGGAATTTCTGCCTTTTAGCCCCACAATTAGGGGAATTTCTGCAATTTTGCTCCAAAATACGGGGAATTTATGCTCTTTTGCCCAAAAATAAGGGGAATGTTTACCTTTTGCCACAAAAAAGGGAAATTTCTTCATTTTTGCCCCAAAATAAGAGGAATTTCTGCCTTCTTACGTCAAAATAAGTGACATTTCTGCCTTTTTACTCAAAAATATACGGAATTTCTGTATTTTTGCCTTAAAATAAAAGGAATTTTTGAATTATGCCCTGAAATAAATGAAATTTCTCCAATTTTGCCTCAAAATAAGGGAAATTTCTGCTTTTTTGCCACAAAATAATGGGAATTTCTGTCTTTTTGCCCCAAAATAAAAGGAATTTCAGCCTTTTTACCTAATAATAATGGGAATCTCTCCTTTTTGCCCTAAAATATAGGGAATTTGTGTATTTTTGCCCCAAAATAAAAAAATTTTCTGCAATTTTGTACCAAAATAAAAGTAATTTCTGCCTTTTTGCCCCAAAATAAGAGAAATTTCTGCGTTTTTCCCTGAAATAAGTGAAATTTCTGTAATTTTGCCCCAAAATTAGGGAGATTTCTGCAATTTTGACCCAAAATAAAAAAAATTTCTGTAATTTTGCCCCAAAATAAGGGGAATTTCTGACTTTTTGCCCTGAAATAAGGATAATTTCTGTCTTTTTGCCCCAAAATAATGTGAATTTCTAAATTTTCCCTCAAAATTAGAAGAATATGTGCAATTTTGCTTCAAAATACGGGGAATTTTTGCTTTATTGCACCAAAATAAAAGGAATTTCTGCTTTTTGCCCCAAATTAAGGCAAATTTCTGACTTTTTGCCCTGAAATAAGTGAAATTTCTGCAATTTTGCCCCAAAATAATGGGAATTTCTGCCTTTTTGCCAAAATAAGGGGAATTTCAGCATTTTACCTTCAAATAAGGGGAATTTCTGCCTTTTGGCCACAAAATATGGGGAATTTCTGCCTTATTGCCCCCAAATAAGGAAAAGTTTTGCTTTTCTGCCACAATTAATGGGAATTTCTGCCTTTTTGCCACAAAGTAAAGGGAATTTCTGCCTTTTTGCCTGAAAATAACGGGAATTTCAGCCTTTTTACCCCAAAATAAGGGGAATTTCTGCCTTTTGCCCAAAATATGGGGAATTTCTGACTTTTTGTTCCAAAATAAGGAAAATTTCTTCAATTTTGTACCAAAATAAAAGAAATTTCTGCTTTTTGCCCCAAAATAAAAGTAATTTCTGACTTTTTGCCCTGAAATAAATGAAATTTCTGCAATTTTGCTCGAAAATAAGGGAAATTTGTGCCTTTTTGCCCCAAAATGATGGGAATTTCTGTCTTTTAACCCTAAAATATAGGGAATTTCAGCATTTTACATCAAAATAAGGAGAATTTCAGCCTTTTTGCACCAAAATATAGGGAATTTCTGCATTTTTGCCACAAAATAAGAAAAATTTCTGCAATTCTGTACAAAAATAAAAGAAATTTTTAAAATTTT
Source organism: Micromys minutus (assembly GCF_963924665.1). Classification (NCBI taxonomy): domain Eukaryota; kingdom Metazoa; phylum Chordata; class Mammalia; order Rodentia; family Muridae; genus Micromys; species Micromys minutus. The sequence continues at coordinate 94,222 of NW_027667948.1, forward strand.
GCCCCAAAATAAGGGAAATTTCTGATTTTTGCCCCGAAATAAGGAGAATTTCTGTATGTTTGCCCCCCAAAAAAAGAAATTTCTGCCTTTTTGCCCCAAAATTAGGGGAGTTTCTGCAATTTTGCTTCAAAATACAGGGAATTTCTGCCTCTTTTCCCGAAAATAAGGGAACTTCTGCCGATTTGCCCCAAATAAAGGGAATTTCTGCATTTTTGCCCTAATATTTAGGGAATTTCTGCAATTTTGCTTTAAAATACGGGGAATTGTTGCCTTTTTGCCCAAAATTAAGGGGATTTTCTGCCTTTTTGCCCCCAAACAAGGGAAATTTCTGCAATTTTATCCCAAAATAAAAGGAATTTTTGCCTTTATGCCCTCAAATAACGGAAATTTCTGCGTTTTTGCCCTGAAATATATGAAATGTCTGCAATTTTACCCCAAAATTAGGTGAATTTCTACCTTTTGCCCCAAAATAATGGGAATTTCTGGCTTTTTGCCCCAAAATATGAAAAATTTTTGCTTTTTTTTCTGAAATATGTGAAATTTCTGCAATTTTGCCTTAAAATAAAAGAAATTTCTGCAATTTTTCCCCATAATAAAAGAATTTTTTGCAATTTTGCCCCAAAATAAAGGAAATTTCTGTTTTTTGTCCCCAAATAAGGGAAATTTCTGAAATTTTGCCCTAAAATAAGGCGAATTTCTGCCTTTTGCCCCAAAATAAAGAGAATTTCTGCCTTTTTGCCCCAAAACAAAGAAAATTACTGCATGTTTTACGCCAAAATTAGGTGAATTTCTGCAATTTTGCTCGAAAATATGGGGATTTTCTGCCTTTTTCGCAGAAAATAAGAGGAATTTCTGCCATTTTGCCGCGATATAAGTGAAATTTCTGCAGTTTTACCCCAAAATAAGGGGAATTTCTGCCTTTTTGCCCCAAAATTAGGGGAATTTCTGCAATTTTGCTCCAAAATACGAGGAATTTCTGCCTTTTTGCCCGAAAATAAAGGGAATGTATACCTTTTTGCCATAAAAAGGGAAATTTCTTCGTTTTTAGCCCAAAATAAGGGGATTTTTTGTCTTTTTGATTCAAAATAAGTGCAATTTCTGACTTTTTTCCAAAAATAAATGGAATTTCTGTCTTTTTGCCCCAAAATAAGGGAAATTTCCGACTTTTTGCCCTGAAATAAGTTAAATTTCAAAAATTTTTCCCCAAAATAATTGAAATTTCTGCAGTTTTGCCCCAAAATAAGGGAAATTTCTGTATTTTTGCCCCCAAATAATGGAAATTTCTGCCTTTTTACCTAAAAATAAGGGGAATTTCTGCATTTTTTGCCACAAAATATAAGAAATTTTTGCCTTTTTGCCCCAAAATAAGAAAAATTTCTGCCTTTTTTCCCTGAAATAAGTCAAATTTCTGCAATTTTGACCCAAAAAAATTGAAATTTCTGCAATTTTGTCCTAAAATAAGACAAATTTCTGGAATTTTGCCCCAAAATAAGTGGAATTTCTGAGTTTTGCCCCAAAATAAGGAGAATTTCTGTCTTTTTGCCCCAACATATAGGGAATTTCTGCCTTTTTGCCCCACAATTTGGGGAATTTCTGCAATTTTGCTCCAAAATACGGGGAATTTCTGCTTTTTTGCCCGAAAATAAGGGGAATGTTTACCTTTTGCCACAAAAAGGGAAATTTCTTCATTTTTGCCCCAAAATAAGAGGAATTTCTGCCTTTTTACGTCAAAATAAGTGAAATTTCTGCCTTTATACTCAAAAATATACGGAATTTCTGTATTTTTGCCCCAAAATAAATGCAATTTTTGAATTTTGCCCTGAAATAAGTGAAATTTCTCCAATTTTGCTTCAAAATAAGGGAAATTTCTGCTTTTTTGCCACAAAATAAGGGGAATTTCTGTCTTTTTGCCGCAAAAGAAAAGGAATTTCAGACTTTTTACCTAATAATAAGGGGAATCTCTTCTTTTTGCCCTAAAATATGGGGAATTTCTGTATTTTTGCCCCAAAATAAAAAAAAATTCTGCAATTTTGTACCAAAAGAAAAGTAATTTCCGCATTTTTGCCCCAAAATAAGAGAAATTTCTGCGTTTTTTCCCTGAAATAAGTGAAATTTCTGTAATTTTGCCCCAAAATTAGGGAGATTTCTGCAATTTTGCCTCAAAATAAAGGAAATTTCTGGAATTTTGCCCCAAAGTAAGGGGAATTTCTGACTTTTTGCCCTGAAATAATGTGAATTTCTAAATTTTCCCTCAAAATTAGGGGAATATGTGAAATTTTGCTTCAAAATACGGGGAATTTTTGCCTTATTGCACCAAAATAAAAGGAATTTCTGCATTTTTGCACCAATATAAGGGGAATTTCTGAAATTTTGCTCCAAAATACAGGGAATTTTTGCCTTATTGCCCGAAATAACGTGGAATTTCTGCCTTTTTGCCCTGAAATATTTGAAATTTCCGCAATTTTACCCCAAAATAAAAGGAATTTCTGCTTTTTTGCTCCAAAATTAGGGGAATTTCTGCAATTTTGCTCCAAAATACGGGGTATTTCTGCCTTTTTGCCCGAAAATAAAAGGAATGTATAACTTTTTGCCATAAAAAGGGAAATTTCTTCATTTTTACCCCAAAATAAGGGGATTTTCTGCCTTTTTGACTCAAAATAAGTGCAATTTCTAACTTTTTTCCAAAAAAAAATTGAATTTTTGTCTTTTTGCCCCAAAATAAGGGGAATTTCCGACTTTTTGCCCTGAAATAAGTTAAATTTCAAAAATTTTTCCCCAAAATAATTGAAATTTCTGCAGTTTTGCCCCAAAATAAGGGGAATTTCTGTATTTTTGCCCCAAAATAAGGGAAATTTCTGCCTTTTTACCTCAAAATAAGGGGAATTTCTGCATTTTTGCCACCAAATATAAGGAATTTTTGCATTTTGCCTTAAAATAAGAAAAATTTCTGCATTTTTTCCCTGAAATAAGTGAAATTTCTGCAATTTTGGCCCAAAAAAATTGAAATTTCAGCAATTTTGTCCCAAAATAAAAGAAATTTCTAGAAATTTGCCCTAAAATAATTGGAATTTCTTATTTTTGCCCCAAAATAAAAAGAATTTCTGTCTTTTTGCACCAACATATAGGGAATTTCTGCCTTTTTGCCCCAAAATTAGGGGAGTTTTTGCAATTTTGCTTCAAAATACAGGGAATTTCTGCCTCTTTTCCCGAAAATAAGGGGAACTTCTGCCGATTTGCCCCAAATAAAGGGAATTTCTGCACATTTGCCCCAATATTTGGGGAATTTCTGCAATTTTGCTTTAAAATACGGGGAATTTCTGCCTTTTTGCCCAAAATTAAGGGGATTTTCTGTCTTTTTGCCCCCTAACAAGGGAAATTTCTGCAATTTTATCCAAAAATAAAAGGAATTTCTGCCTTTATGCCCTCAAATAATGGGAATTTCTGCCTTTTGCCCTGAAATATTTGAAATTTCTGCAATTTTACCCCAAAATAAGGTGAATTTCTAACTTTTTGCCCCCAAATAATGGGAATTTCTGCCTTTTTGCCCCAAAATATGAAAAATTTTTGCTTTTTTCTCTGAAATATGTGAAATTTCTGCAATTTTGCCTTAAAATAAAAGAAATTTCTGCAATTTTTCCCCATAATAAAGGAATTTTTTGCAATTTTGCCCCAAAATAAGGGGATTTTTTGTTTTTTGTCCCCAAATAAGGGAAATTTCTGCAATTTTGCCCTAAAATAAGGGTAATTTCTGCCTTTTGCCCCAAAATAAGAGAATTTCTGCCATTTTGCCCCAAAACAAAGAAAATTACTACATGTTTTACGCCAAAATTAGGTGAATTTCTGCAATTTTGCTCCAAAATACAAGGATTTTCTGCCTTTTTCGCAGAAAATAAGGGGAATTTCTGCCATTTTGCCGCGAAATAAGTGAAATTTCTGCAGTTTTACCCCAAAATAAGGAAAATTTCTGCCTTTTTGCCCCAAAATTAGGGGAATTTTTGCAATTTTGCTCCAAAATACGGGGAATTTCTGCCTTTTTTCCCAAAAATAAAGGGAATGTATACCTTTTTGCCATAAAAAGGGAAATTTCTTCATTTTAGCCCAAAATAAGGGGATTTTCCGTCTTTTTGACTCAAAATAAGTGCAATTTCTGACTTTTTTCCAAAAATAAATGGAATTTCTGTCTTTTTGCCCCAAAATAAGGGGAATTTCTGATTTTTTGCCCTGAAATAAGTTAAATTTCAAAATTTTTTCCCCAAAATAATTGAAATTTCTGCAGTTTTGCCCCAAAATAAGGGGAATTTTTGTATTTTTGCTCCAAAATAAAGGAAATTTCTGCCTTTTTACCTCAAAATAAGGGGAATTTCTACATTTTTGCCACAAAATATAAGGAATTTTTGCCTTTTTGCCCCAAAATAAGAAAAATTTCTGCCTTTTTTCCCTGAAATAAGTGAAATTTCTGCAATTTTGGCCCAAAAAAATTGAAATTTCTGCAATTTTGTCCCAAAATAAGAGAAATTTCTGGAATTATGCCCCAAAATAAGTGGAATTTCTGAGTGTTGCCCCAAAATAAGGAGAATTTCTCTCTTTTTGCGATAACATATAGGGAATTTCTGTCTTTTTGCCCCACAATTAAGGGAATATGTGCAAATTTGCTTCAAAATACCGGGAATTTTTGCCTTATTGCACCAAAATAAAAGGAATTTCTGCATTTTTGCACCAATATAAGGGGAATTTCTGAAATTTTGCTCCAAAATACGGGGAATTTTTGCCTTATTGCCCGAAATAAAGTGGAATTTCTGCATTTTTGTTCTGAAATATTTGAAATTTCCAACAATTTTACCCCAAAATAAGGGGAATTTCTGTTTTTGGCCCCAAATAAGGGAAATTTTTGCAATTTTGCCCTAAAATAAGGGGAATGTCTGCCTTTTGCCCCAAAATAAGGAGAATTTCTGCCTTTTTGCCCAAAAACAAAGAAAATTACTGCATGTTTTACGCCAAAATTACGTGAATTTTTGCAATTTTGCTCCAAAATACGGGGATTTTCTGCCTTTTTGCCCGAAAATAAAGGGAATGTATACCTTTTTGCCATAAAAAGGGAAATTTCTTCATTTTTACCTCAAAATAAGGGGATTTTCCGCCTTTTTGACTCAAAATAAGTGCACTTTCTGACTTTTTTCCAAAAATAAATGGAATTTCTGTCTTTTTGCCCCAAAATAAGGGTAATTTCCGAATTTTTGCCCTAAAATAAGTTAAATTTCAAGAATTTTTCCCCTAAATAATTGAAATTTCTGCAGTTTTGCGCAAAAATAAGGGGAATTTCTGTATTTTTGCCCCAAAATAAGGGAAATTTCTGCCTTTTTACCTCAAAATAAAGGGAATTTCTGCATTTTTTGCCACAAAATATAAGGAATTTCTGCCTTTTTGCCCCAAAATAAGAAAAATTTCTGCCTTTTTTCCCTGAAATAAGTGAAATTTCTGCAATTTTGCCCCAAAATAAGTGAAATTTCTGCAATTTTGTCCCAAAATAAGAGAAATTTCTGGAATTATGCCCCAAAATAATTGGAATTTCTGAGTTTTGCCCCAAAATAAAAAAAATTTCTGTCTTTTTGCCCCAACATATAAGGAATTTCTGCCTTTTAGCCCCACAATTAGGGGAATTTCTGCAATTTTGCTCCAAAATATTGGGAATTTCTGCTTTTTTGCCCAAAAATAAGGGGAATGTTTACCTTTTGCCACAAAAAAGGGAAATTTCTTCATTTTTGCCCCAAAATAAGAGGAATTTCTGCCTTCTTACGTCAAAATAAGTGAAATTTCTGCCTTTTTACTAAAAAATATACAGAATTTCTGTATTTTTGCCTTAAAATAAAAGGAATTTTTGAAATATGCCCTGAAATAAATGAAATTTCTCCAATTTTGCCTCAAAATAAGGGAAATTTCTGCTTTTTTGCCCCAAAATAAAAGGAATTTCAGCCTTTTTACCTAATAATAATGGGAATCTCTCCTTTTTGCCCTAAAATATAGGGAATTTGTGTATTTTTGCCCCAAAATTAAAAAATTTTCTGCAATTTTGTACCAAAGTAAAAGTAATTTCTGCCTTTTTGCCCCAAAATAAGAGAAATTTCTGCGTTTTTTCCTTGAAATAAGTGAAATTTATGTAATTTTGCCCCAAAATTAGGGAGATTTCTGCAATTTTGACCCAAAATAAAAAAAATTTCTGTAATTTTGCCCCAAAATAAGGGGAATTTCTGACTTTTTGCCCTGAAATAAGGAGAATTTCTGTCTTTTTGCCCCAAAATAAAGTGAATTTCTGCATTTTCCCTCAAAATTAGAAGAATATGTGCAATTTTGCTTCAAAATACAGGGAATTTTTGCTTTATTGCACCAAACTAAAAGGAATTTCTGCATTTTTGCACCAATATAAGGGGAATTTCTCAAATTTTGCTCCAAAATACGGGGAATTTTTGCCTTATTTCCCGAAATAAAGTGAAATTTCTGACTTTTTGCTCTGAAATATTTGAAATTTCCGCAATTTTACCCCAAAATAAGGGGAATTTCTGTTTTTGGCCCCAAAATTAGGAGAATTTCTGCTTTTTGCCCCAAATTAAGGCAAATTTCTGACTTTTTGCCCTGAAATAAGTGAAATTTCTGCAATTTTGCCCCAAAATAATGGGAATTTCTGCCTTTTTGCCAAAATAAGGGGAATTTCAGCATTTTACCTTCAAATAAGGGGAATTTCTGCCTTTTTGCCACAAAATATGGGGAATTTCTGCCTTATTGCCCCCAAATAAGGAAAAGGTTTGCTTTTCTGCCACAATTAATGGGAATTTCTGCCTTTTTGCCACAAAGTAAAGGGAATTTCTGCCTTTTTGCCCGAAAATAACGGGAATTTCAGCCTTTTTACCCCAAAATAACGGGAATTTCTGACTTTTGCCCAAAATATGGGGAATTTCTGACTTTTTGTTCCAAAATAAGGAAAATTTCTTCAATTTTGTACCAAAATAAAAGAAATTTCTGCTTTTTGCCCCAAAATAAAAGTAATTTCTGACTTTTTGCCCTGAAATAAATGAAATTTCTGCAATTTTGCTCGAAAATAAGGGAAATTTGTGCCTTTTTGCCCAAAATGAGGGGAATTTCTGCCTTTTAACCCTAAAATATGGGGAATTTCAACATTTTACATCAAAATAAGGAGAATTTCAGCCTTTTTGCACCAAAATATAGGGAATTTCTGCATTTTTGCAACAAAATAAGAAAAATTTCTGCAATTCTGTACCAAAATAAAAGAAATTTTTAAAATTTTGCCCCAAAATAAGGGAAATTTCTGATTTTTGCCCCGAAATAAGGAGAATTTCTGTATGTTTGCCCCCCCAAAAAAAGAAATTTCTGCCTTTTTGCCCCAAAATTAGGGGAGTTTCTGCAATTTTGCTTCAAAATACAGGGAATTTCTGCCTCTTTTCCCGAAAATAAGGGGAACTTCTGCCGATTTGCCCCCAAATAAAGGGAATTTCTGCATGTTTGCCCTAATATTTAGGGAATTTCTGCAATTTTGCTTTAAAATACAGGGAATTGTTGCCTTTTTGCCCAAAATTAAGGAGATTTTCTGCCTTTTTGCCCCCAAACAAGGGAAATTTCTGCAATTTTATCCCAAAATAAAAGGAATTTCTGCCTTTATGCCCTCAAATAACGGAAATTTCTGCCTTTTTGCCCTGAAATATGTGAAATGTCTGCAATTTTACCCCAAAATTAGGTGAATTTCTACCTTTTGCCCCAAAATAATGGGAATTTCTGGCTTTTTGCCCCAAAATATGAAAAATTTTTGCTTTTTTTCTCTGAAATATGTGAAATTTCTGCAATTTTGCCTTAAAATAAAAGAAATTTCTGCAATTTTTCCCAATAATAAAGAAATTTTTTGCAATTTTGCCCCAAAAAAAAGGGAATTTCTGTTTTTTGTCCCCAAATAAGGGAAATTTCTGAAATTTTGCCCTAAAATAAGGCGAATTTCTGCCTTATGCCCCAAAATAAGGAGAATTTCTGCCTTTTTGCCCCAAAACAAAGAAAATTACTGCATGTTTTACGCCAAAATTAGGTGAATTTCTGTAATTTTGCTCCAAAACATGGGGATTTTCTGCCTTTTTCGCAGAAAATAAGGGGAATATCTGCCATTTTGCCGCGATATAAGTGAAATTTCTGCAGTTTTACCCCAAAATTAGGGGAATTTCTGCCTTTTTGCCCCAAAATTAGGGGAATTTCTGCAATTTTGCTCCAAAATACGGGGAATTTCTGCCTTTTTGCCCGAAAATAAAGGGAATGTATACCTTTTTGCCATAAAAAGGGAAATTTCTTCATTTTTACCCCAAAATAAGGGGTTTTTCCGCCTTTTTGATTCAAAATAAGTGCAATTTCTGACTTTTTTCCAAAAATAAATGGAATTTCTGTCTTTTTGCCCCAAAATAAGGAAAATTTCCGACTTTTTGCCCTGAAATAAGTTAAATTTCAAAAATTTTTCCCCAAAATAATTGAAATTTCTTCAGTTTTGCCCCAAAATTAGGGAAATTTCTGTATTTTTGCCCCCAAATAATGGAAATTTCTGCCTTTTTACCTAAAAATAAGGGGAATTTCTGCATTTTTTGCCACAAAATATAAGAAATTTCTGCCTTTTTGCCCCAATATAAGAAAAATTTCTGCCTTTTTTCCCTGAAATAAGTCAAATTTCTGCAATTTTGGCCCAAAAAAATTGAAATTTCTGCAATTTTGTCCTAAAATAAAACAAATTTCTGGAATTTTGCCCCAAAATAAGTGGAATTTCTGAGTTTTGCCCCAAAATAATGTGAATTTCTGTATTTTTGCCCCAACATATAGGGAATTTCTGCATTTTTGCCCCACAATTAGGAGAATTTCTGCAATTTTGCTCCAAAATACGGGGAATTTCTGCTTTTTTGCCCGAAAATAAGGGGAATGTTTACCTTTTGCCACAAAAAAGGGAAATTTCTTCATTTTTGCCCCAAAATAAGAGGAATTTCTGCCTTTTTACGTCAAAATAAGTGAAATTTCTGCCTTTTTACTCAAAAATATACGGAATTTCTGTATTTTTGCCCCAAAATAAATGCAATTTTTGAATTTCTCCCTGAAATAAGTGAAATTTCTCCAATTTTGCCACAAAATAAGGGAAATTTCTGCTTTTTTGCCACAAAATAAGGGGAATTTCTGTCTTTTTGCCGCAAAATAAAAGGAATTTCAGACTTTTTACCTAATAATAAGGGGAATCTCTTCTTTTTGCCGTAAAATTTGGGGAATTTCTGTATTTTTGCCCCAAAATAAAAAAATTTTCTGCAATTTTGTACCAAAATAAAAGTAATTTCTGCCTTTTTGCCCCAAAATAAGAAAAATTTCTGCGTTTTTTCCCTGTAATAAGTGAAATTTTTGTAATTTTGCCCCAAAATTAGGGAGATTTCTGCAATTTTGCCCCAAAATAAAGGAAATTTCTGGAATTTTGCCCCAAAATAAGGGGAATTTCTGACTTTTTGCCCTGAAATAAGGAGAATTTCTGTCTATTTGCACCAAAATAATGTGAATTTCTAAATTTTCCCTCAAAATTAGGGGAATATGTGCAATTTTGCTTAAAAATACGGGGAATTTTTGCCTTATTGCACCAAAATAAAAGGAATTTCTGCATTTTTGCACCAATATAAGGGGAATTACTGAAATTTTGCTCCAAAATACGGGAAATTTTTGCCTTATTTCCCAAAATAACGTGGAATTTCTGCCTTTTTGCCCTGAAATATTTGAAATTTCCGCAATTTTACCCCAAAATAAAAGGAATTTCTGCTTTTTTGCCCCAAAATTAGGGGAATTTCTGCAATTTTGCTCCAAAATACGGGGTATTTCTGCCTTTTTGCCCGAAAATAAAATGAATGTATAACTTTTTGCCATAAAAAGGGAAATTTCTTCATTTTTACCCCAAAATAAGGGGATTTTCTGCCTTTTTGACTCAAAATAAGTGCAATTTCTGACTTTTTTCCAAAAATAAATGGAATTTCTGTCTTTTTGCCCCCAAATAAGGGGAATTTCCGACTTTTTGCCCTGAAATAAGTTAAATTTCAAAAATTTTTCTCCAAAATAATTGAAATTTCTGCAGTTTTGCCCCAAAATAAGGGGAATTTCTGTATTTTTGCCCCAAAATAAGGGAAATTTCTGCCTTTTTACCTCAAAATAAGGGGAATTTCTGCATTTTTGCCACAAATATAAGGAATTTTTGCATTTTGCCCCAAAATAAGAAAAATTTCTGCATTTTTTCCCTGAAATAAGTGAAATTTCTGCAATTTTGGCCCAAAAAAATTGAAATTTCAGCAATTTTGTCCCAAAATAAAAGAAATTTCTAGAAATTTGCCCCAAAATAATTGGAATTTCTTAGTTTTGCCCCAAAATAAGGAGAATTTCTGTCTTTTTGCACCAACATATAGGGAATTTCTGCCTTTTTGCCCCAAAATTAGGGAAGTTTTTGCAATTTTGCTTCAAAATACAGGGAATTTCTGCCTCTTTTCCCGAAAATAAGGGGAACTTCTGCCGATTTGCCCCAAATAAAGGGAATTTCTGCATTTTTGCCCCAATATTTGAGGAATTTCTGCAATTTTGCTTTAAAATACGGGGAATTTCTGCCTTTTTGCCCAAAATTAAGGGGATTTTCTGACTTTTTGCCCCCAAACAAGGGAAATTTCTGCAGTTTTATCCCAAAATAAAAGGAATTTCTGCCTTTATGCCCTCAAATAATGGGAATTTCTGCCTTTTGCCCTGAAATATGTGAAATTTCTGCAATTTTACCCCAAAATAAGGTGAATTTCTAACTTTTTGCCCCCAAATAATGGGAATTTCTGCCTTTTTGCCCCAAAATATGAAAAATTTTTGCTTTTTTTCTCTGAAATATGTGAAATTTCTGCAATTTTGCCTTAAAATTAAAGAAATTTCTGCAATTTTTCCCCATAATAAAGGAATTTTTTGCAATTTTGCCCCAAAATAAGGGGAATTTCTGTTTTTTGTCCCCAAATAAGGGAAATTTCTGCAATTTTGCCCTAAAATAAGGGTAATTTCTGCGTTTTGCCCCAAAATAAGGAGAATTTCTGCCATTTTGCCCCAAAACAAAGAAAATTACTGCATGTTTTACGCCAAAATTAGGTGAATTTCTGCAATTTTGCTCCAAAATACGGGGATTTTCTGCCTTTTTCACAGAAAATAAGGGGAATTTCTGCCATTTTGCCGCGAAATAAGTGAAATTTCTGCAGTTTTACCCCAAAATAAGGAAAATTTCTGCCTTTTTGCCCCAAAATTAGGGGGATTTTTGCAATTTTGCTCCAAAATACGGGGAATTTCCGCCTTTTTTCCCAAAAATAAAGGAAATGTATACCCTTTTGCCATAAAAAGGGAAATTTCTTCATTTTTAGCCCATAATAAGGGGATTTTCCGTCTTTTTGACTCAAAATAAGTGGAATTTCTGACTTTTTTCCAAAAATAAATGGAATTTCTGTCTTTTTGCCCCAAAATAAGGGGAATTTCTGAATTTTGCCCTGAAATAAGTTAAATTTCAAAAATTTTTCCCCAAAATAATTGAAATTTCTGCAGTTTTGCCCCAAAATAAGGGGAATTATTGTATTTTTGCTCCAAAATAAGGGAAATTTCTGCCTTTTTACCTCAAAATAAGGGGAATTTCTACATTTTTGCCACAAAATATAAGGAATTTTTGCATTTTTGCCCCAAAATAAGAAAAATTTCTGCCTTTTTTCCCTGAAATAAGTGAAATTTCTGCAATTTTGGCCCAAAAAAATTGAAATTTCTGCAATTTTGTCCAAAATAAGAAAAATTTCTGGAATTTTGCCCCAAAATAAGTGGAATTTCTGAGTATTGCCCCAAAATAAGGAGAATTTCTCTCTTTTTGCGATAACATATAGGGAATTTCTGTCTTTTTGCCCCACAATTAAGGGAATATGTGCAAATTTGCTTCAAAATACCGGGAATTTTTTCCTTATTGCACCAAAATAAAAGGAATTTCTGCATTTTTGCACCAATATAAGGGGAATTTCTGAAATTTTGCTCCAAAATACGGGGAATTTTTGCCTTATTGCCCGAAATAAAGTGGAATTTCTGCTTTTTGCCCTGAAATATTTGAAATTTCCAACAATTTTACACCAAAATTAGGGGAATTTCTGTTTTTGGCCCCAAATAAGGGAAATTTTTGCAATTTTGCCCTAAAATAAGGGGAATTTCTGCCTTTTGCCCCAAAATAAGGAGAATTTCTGCCTTTTTGCCCAAAAACAAAGAAAATTACTGCATGTTTTACGCCAAAATTACGTGAATTTTTGCAATTTTGCTCCAAAATACGGGGATTTTTTACCTTTTTGCCTGAAAATAAAGGGAATGTATACCTTTTTGCCATAAAAAGGGAAATTTCTTCATTTTTACCCCAAAATAAGGGGATTTTCCGCCTTTTTGACTCAAAATAAGTGCAATTTCTGACTTTTTTCCAAAAATAAATGGAATTTCTGTCTTTTTGCCCCAAAATATTGGGAATTTCCGATTTTTTGCCCTAAAATAAGTTAAATTTCAAGAATTTTTCCCCAAAATAATTGAAATTTTCTGCAGTTTTGCGCAAAAATAAGGGGAATTTCTGTATTTTTGCCCCAAAATAAGGGAAATTTCTGCCTTTTTACCTCAAAATAAGGGGAATTTCTGCATTTTTTGCCACAAAATATAAGGAATTTCTGCCTTTTTGCCCCAAAATAAGAAAAATTTCTGCCTCTTTTCCCTGAAATAAGTGAAATTTCTGCAATTTTAGCCCAAAAAAATTGAAATTTCTGCAATTTTGTCCCAAAATAAGAGAAATTTCTGGAATTATGCCCCAAAATAAGTGGAATTTCTGAGTTTTGCCCCAAAATAAAAAGAATTTCTGTCTTTTTGCCCCAACATATAAGGAATTTCTGCCTTTTAGCCCCACAATTAGGGGAATTTCTGCAATTTTGCTCCAAAATACGGGGAATTTCTGCTTTTTTGCCCAAAAATAAGGGGAATGTTTACCTTTTGCCACAAAAAAAGGGAAATTTCTTCATTTTTGCCCCAAAATAAGAGGAATTTCTGCCTTCTTACGTCAAAATAAGTGACATTTCTGCCTTTTTACTCAAAAATATACGGAATTTCTGTATTTTTGTCTTAAAATAAAAGGAATTTTTGAATTATGCCCTGAAATAAATGAAATTTCTCCAATTTGCCTCAAAATAAGGGAAATTTCTGCTTTTTTGCCACAAAATAATGGGAATTTCTGTCTTTTTGCCCCAAAATAAAAGGAATATCAGCCTTTTTACCTAATAATAAGGGGAATCTCTCCTTTTTGCCCTAAAATATAGGGAATTTGTGTATTTTTGCCCCAAAATAAAAAAATTTTCTGCAATTTTGTACCAAAATAAAAGTAATTTCTGCCTTTTTGCCCCAAAATAAGAGAAATTTCTGCGTTTTTTTTCTGAAATAAGTGAAATTTCTGTAATTTTGCCCCAAAATTAGGGAGATTTCTGCAATTTTGACCCAAAATAATAAAAATTTCTGGAATTTTGCCCCAAAATAAGGGGAATTTCTGACTTTTTCCCTGAAATAAGGAGAATTTCTGTCTTTTTGCCCCAAAATAATGTGAATTTCTGCATTTTCCCTCAAAATTAGAAGAATATGTGCATTTTGCTTCAAAATACGGGGAATTTTTACCTTATTGCACCAAAATAAAATGAATTTCTGCATTTTTGCACCAATAAAAAAGGAATTTCTCAAATTTTGCTCCAAAATACGGTTAATTTTTGCCTTATTTCCGAAAATAAAGTGAAATTTCTGCCTTTTTGCTCTGAAATATTTGAAATTTCCGCAATTTTACCCCAAAATAAGGGGAATTTCTGTTTTTGGCTCCAAAATTAGGAGAATTTCTGCTTTTTGCCCCAAATTAAGGCAAATTTCTGACTTTTTGCCCTGAAATAAGTGAAATTTCTGCAATTTTGCCCCAAAATAATGGGAATTTCTGCCTTTTTGACAAAATAAGGGGAATTTCAGCATTTTACCTTCAAATAAGGGGAATTTCTGCCTTTTTGCCACAAAACATGGGGAATTTCTGCCTTATTGCCCCCAAATAAGGAAAAGTTTTGCTTTTCTGCCACAATTAATGGGAATTTCTGCCTTTTTGCCACAAAGTAAAGGGAATTTCTGCCTTTTTGCCCCAAAATAACGGGAATTTCAGCCTTTTTACCCCAAAATAAGGGGAATTTCTGCCTTTTGCCCAAAATATGGGGAATTTCTGACTTTTTGTTCCAAAATAAGGAAAATTTCTTCAATTTTGTACCAAAATAAAAGAAATTTCTGCTTTTTGCCCCAAAATAAAAGTAATTTCTGACTTTTTGCCCTGAAATAAATGAAATTTCTGCAATTTTGCTCGAAAATAAGGGAAATTTGTGCCTTTTTGCCCCAAAATGAGGGGAATTTCTGCCTTTTAACCTTAAAATATGGGGAATTTCAACATTTTACATCAAAATAAGGAGAATTTCAGCCTTTTTGCACCAAAATATAGGGAATTTCTGCATTTTTGCCACAAAATAAGAAAAATTTCTGCAATTCTGTACCAAAATAAAAGAAATTTTTAAAATTTTGCCCCAAAATAAGGGAAATTTCTGATTTTTGCCCCGAAATAAGGAGAATTTCTGTATGTTTGCCCCCCCAAAAAAAGAAATTTCTGCCTTTTTGCCCCAAAATTAGGGGAGTTTCTGCAATTTTGCTTCAAAATACAGGGAATTTCTGCCTCTTTTCCCGAAAATAAGGGGAACTTCTGCCGATTTGCCCCAAATAAAGGGAATTTCTGCATGTTTGCCCTAATATTTAGGGAATTTCTGCAATTTTGCTTTAAAATACGGGGAATTGTTGCCTTTTTGCCCAAAATTAAGGGGATTTTCTGCCTTTTTGCCCCCAAACAAAGGAAATTTCTGCAATTTTATCCCAAAATAAAAGGAATTTCTGCCTTTATGCCCTCAAATAATGGAAATTTCTGCCTTTTTGCCCTGAAATATGTGAAATGTCTGCAATTTTACCCCAAAATTAGGTGAATTTCTACCTTTTGCCCCAAAATAATAGGAATTTCTGGCTTTTTGCCCCAAAATATGAAAAATTTTTGCTTTTTTTCTCTGAAATATGTGAAATTTCTGCAATTTTGCCTTAAAATAAAAGAAATTTCTGCAATTTTTCCCCATAATAAAGAAATTTTTTGCAATTTTGCCCCAAAAAAAAGGGAATTTCTGTTTTTTGTCCCCAAATAAGGGAAATTTCTGAAATTTTGCCCTAAAATAAGGCGAATTTCTGCCTTTTGCCCCAAAATAAGGAGAATTTCTGCCTTTTTGCCCCAAAACAAAGAAAATTACTGCATGTTTTACGCCAAAATTAGGTGAATTTCTGTAATTTTGCTCCAAAACATGGGGATTTTCTGCCTTTTTCGCAGAAAATAAGGGGAATTTCTGCCATTTTGCCGCGATATAAGTGAAATTTCTGCAGTTTTACCCCAAAGTAAGGGGAATTTCTGCATTTTTGCCCCAAAATTAGGGGAATTTCTGCAATTTTGTTCCAAAATACGGGGAATTTCTGCCTTTTTGCCCGAAAATAAAGGGAATGTATACCTTTTTGCCATAAAAAGGGAAATTTCTTCATTTTTACCCCAAAATAAGGGGATTTTCCGCCTTTTTGATTCAAAATAAGTGCAATTTCTGACTTTTTTCCAAAAATAAATGGAATTTCTGTCTTTTTGCCCCAAAATAAGGGAAATTTCCGACTTTTTGCCCTGAAATAAGTTAAATTTCAAAATTTTTTCCCCAAAATAATTGAAATTTCTTCAGTTTTGCCCCAAAATAAGGGAAATTTCTGTATTTTTGCCCCCAAATAATGGAAATTTCTGCCTTTTTACCTAAAAATAAGGGGAATTTCTGCATTTTTTTGCCACAAAATATAAGAAATTTCTGCCTTTTGGCCCAAAATTAGAAAAATTTCTGCCTTTTTTTTCTGAAATAAGTCAAATTTCTGCAATTTTGGCCCAAAAAAATTGAAATTTCTGCAATTTTGTCCTAAAATAAGACAAATTTCTGGAATTTTTCCCCAAAATAAGTGGAATTTCTGAGTTTTGCCCCAAAATAAGGAGAATTTCTGTCTTTTTGCCCCAACATATAGGGAATTTCTGCCTTTTTGCCCGACAATTAGGAGAATTTCTGCAATTTTGCTCCAAAATACGGGGAATTTCTGCTTTTTTGCCCGAAAATAAGGGGAATGTTTACCTTTTGCCACAAAAAAGGGAAATTTCTTCATTTTTGCCCCAAAATAAGAGGAATTTCTGCCTTTTTACGTCAAAATAAGTGAAATTTCTGCCTTTTTACTCAAAAATATACGGAATTTCTTTATTTTTGCCCCAAAATAAACACAATTTTTGAATTTTGCCCTGAAATAAGTGAAATTTCTCCAATTTTGCCACAAAATAAGGGAAATTTCTCCTTTTTTGCCACAAAATAAGGGGAATTTCTGTCTTTTTGCCGCAAAATAAAAGGAATTTCAGACTTTTTACCTAATAATAAGGGGAATCTCTTCTTTTTGCCCTAAAATTTGGGGAATTTCTGTATTTTTGCCCCAAAATAAAAAAATTTTCTGCAATTTTGTACCAAAATAAAAGTAATTTCTGCCTTTTTGCCCCAAAATAAGAGAAATTTCTGCGTTTTTTTCCCTGAAATAAGTGAAATTTCTGTAATTTTGCCCCAAAATTAGGGAGATTTCTGCAATTTTGCCCCCAAATAAAAGGAATTTCTGTATTTTTGCCCCAAAATAAAGGAAATTTCTGCTTTTTTACCTCAAAATAAGGGGAATTTCTGCATTTTTTCCACAAAATATAAGGAATTTCTGCATTTCGCCCCAAAATAAGAAAAATTTCTGCATTTTTTCCCTGAAATAAGTGAAATTTCTGCAATTTTGGCCCAAAAAAATTGAAATTTCAGCATTTTTGTTTCAAAATAAAAGAAATTTCTAGAAATTTGCCCCAAAATAAGTGGAATTTCTTAGTTTTGCCCCAAAATAAGGAGAATTTCTGTCTTTTTGCACCAACATATAGGGAATTTCTGCCTTTTTGCCCCAAAATTAGGGGAGTTACTGCAATTTTGCTTCAAAATACAGGGAATTTCTGCCTCTTTTCCCGAAAATAAGGGGAACTTCTGCCGATTTGCCCCAAGTAAAGGAAATTTCTGCATTTTTGCCCCAATATTTGAGGAATTTCTGCAATGTTGCTTTAAAATACGGGGAATTTCTGCCTTTTTGCCCAAAATTAAGGGGATTTTCTGCATTTTTGCCCCCAAACAAGGGAAATTTCTGCAATTTTATCCCAAAATAAAAGGAATTTCTGCCTTTATGCCCTCAAATAACGGGCAATTCTGCCTTTTTGCCCTGAAATATGTGAAATGTCTGCAATTTTACCCCAAAATAAGGTAAATTTCTACCTTTTTGCCCCAAAATAATGGGAATTTCTGCCTTTTTGCTCCAAAATATGAAAATTTTTTGCTTTTTTTCTTTGAAATATGTGAAATTTCTGAAACTTTGCCTTAAAATAAAAGAAATTTCTGCAATTTTTTTCCATAATGAAGGAATTTTTTGCAATTTTGCCCCAAAATAAAGGGAATTTCTGTTTTTTGTCCCCAAATAAGGGAAATTTCTGCAATTTTGCCCTAAAATAAGGGTAATTTCTGCCTTTTGCCCCAAAATAAGGAGTATTTCTGCCTTTTTGCCCCAAAACAAAGAAAATTACTGCATGTTT
Source organism: Micromys minutus (assembly GCF_963924665.1). Taxonomy (NCBI): domain Eukaryota; kingdom Metazoa; phylum Chordata; class Mammalia; order Rodentia; family Muridae; genus Micromys; species Micromys minutus. The sequence goes on from NW_027667948.1 coordinate 112,061, forward strand.
TACCCCAAAATTAGGTGAATTTCTGCAATTTTGCTCCAAAATACAGGGATTTTCTGCTTTTTTCGCAGAAAATAAGGGGAATTTCTGCCATTTTGCCGCGAAGTAAGTGAAATTTCTGCAGTTTTACCCCAAAATAAGGGGAATTTCTGACTTTTTGCCCCAAAATTAAGGGAATTTCTTCAATTTTGCTCCAAAATACGGAGAATTTCTGCCTTTTCGCCTGAAAATAAAGGGAATATATACCTTTTTGCCATAAAAAGGAAAATTTCTTCATTTTTACCCCAAAATAAGGGGATTTTTCGCCTTTTTGACACAAAATAAGTGCAATTTCTGACTTTTTTCCAAAAATAAATGGAATTTCTGTCTTTTTGCCCCCAAATAAGGGGAATTTCCTACTTTTTGCCCTGAAATAAGTTAAATTTCAAAAATTTTACCCCAAAATAATTGAAATTTCTGCAACTTTGCCCCAAAATAAGGGGAATTTCTGTATTTTTGCCCCAAAATAAGGGAAATTTCTGCCTTTTTGCCTCCAAATAAGAGGAATTTTAGCCTTTTTACCTCAAAATAAAGGGAATTTCTGCATTTTTGCCACAAAATATTAAGAATTTCTGCATTTTTGCTTCAAAATAAGGAAAATTTCTGCCTTTCTTTTCTGAAATAAGTGAAATTTCTGCAATTTTGTCCCAAAATAAGGGAAATTTCTGGAATTTTACTTCAAAATAAGTGGAATTTCTGAGTTTTGCCCTAAAATAAGGAGAATTTCTGTCTTTTTGCCCCAACGTATAGGAAATTTCTGCCTTTTTGCCCCACAATTAGAGGAATTTCTGCAATTTTGCTCCAAAATACAGGAAATTTCTGTTTTTTTTTGTTTGAAAATAACGGGAATGTATACCTATTGCCATAAAAAAGGGAAATTTCTTCATTTTTGCCCCAAAATAAGAGGAATTTCTTACTTTTTACCTCAAAAGTAAGTGAAATTTCTGCCTTTTTACCCAAAAATAAACGGAATTTCTGTCTTTTTGCCCCAAAATAAAAGGAATTTTTGAATTATGCCCTGAAATTAGTGAAATTTCTGCAATTTTGCCCTAAAATAAAAGAAATTTCTTCCTTTTTGCCACAAAAAAAGGAATTTCTGTCTTTTTGCCCCAAAATAAGGGAAATTTCAGCCTTTTTGCCTCCAAATAAGGGGAATTTCAGCCTTTTTACCTCAAAATAAAAGGAATTTCTGCATTTTTGCCACAAAATATTAGGAATTTCTTCATTTTCGCTCCAAAATAAAGAAAATTTCTGCCTTTTTTCCCTGAAATAAGTGAAATTTCTGCAATTTTGCCCCAAAATAAGTGAAATTTCTGCAATTTTGCCCCAACATAAGGAAAATTTCTGGAATTTTGTCCCAAAATAAGTGGAATTTCTGAGTTTTGCCCCAAAATAAGTAGAATTTCTGTCTTTTTGCCCCAACAAATAGGGAATTTCTGTCTTTTTGCCCCACAACTAGGGGAATTTCTGCAATTTTGCTCCAAAATACGAAGAATTTCTCCCTTTTTTCCTAAAAATAAGAGATACGTATACCTTTTGCCACAAAAAAGGGAAATTTCTTCATTTTTGCACTAAATAAGAAGAATTTCTGCCTTTTTACCTCAAAATAAGTGAAATTTCTGCCTTTTTACCCAAAAATAAACGGAATTTCTGTCTTTTTGCCCCAAAATAAAAGGAATTTTTGAATTATGCACTGAAATTAGTGAAATTTCTGCAATTTTGCTCTAAAATAAAAGAAATTTCTGCCTTTGTGCCACAAAATAAGGGGAATTTCTGTCTTTTTGTCCCAAAACAAAGGAAATTTCTGCCTTTTTGCCCCCAAATAAGGGGAATTTCAGCTTTTTCCCTCAAAATAAAGTGAATTTCTGCATTTTTGCCACAAAATACTAGGAATTTCTGCCTTTTTGCTCCAAAATAAGAAAATTTCTGCCTTTTTTCCCTGAAATAAGTGAAATTTGTGCAATTTTGCCCCTAAATAAGGCGAAATTCTGTCTTTTTGCCCCAAAATAAGGGGAATTTCAGCCTTTTTACCTAATAATAAGGGGAATCCCTGCCTTTTTGCCCTAAAATATGGGGAATTTCTGTATTTTTGCCCCAAAATAAAGAAATTTTCTGCAATTTTGTACCAAAATAAAAGTAATTTCTGCCTTTTTGCCCCAAAATAAGAGAAATTTCTTTGTTTTTTCCCTGAAATAAGTTAAATTTCTGTAATTTTGCCCCAAAATAAGGGAGATTTCTGCAATTTTGCCCCAAAATAATGGACATTTCTAGAATTTTGCACCAAAATAAGGGGAATTTCTGACTTTTTGCCTTGAAATAAGGAGAATTTCTGTCTTTTTGCCCCAAAAAAATGTGAATTTCTGCATTTTCCCTCAAAATTAGGGGAATATGTGCAATTTTGCTTCAAAATACAGGGAATTTCTATCTTATTGCACCAAATAAAGTGAATTTCTGCCTTTTTGCACAAATTAAAGGGGAATTTCTGAAATTTTGCTCCAAAATATGGGGAATTTCTGCCTTATTGCCCGAAATAAAGTGGAATTTCTGCCTTTTTGCCCTGAAATATATGAAATTTCCCTAATTTTACCTCAAAAGAAGGGCAATTTCTATTTGGTCCCAAAATTAGGAGAATTTCTGCTTTTGCCCCAAAATAAGGCAAATTTCTGACTTTTTGCCCTGAAATAAGTGAAATTTCTGCAATTTTGCCCCAAAATAAGGGGAATTACAGCATTTTACCTCCAAATAAGGGGAATTTCTGCCTTATTGCCGCCAAATAAGGAAAATTTTGCTTTTCTTCCCCAATTAACGGGAATTTCTGCCTTTTTGCCACAAAGTAAAGGGATTTCTGTCTTTTTGCCCCAAAATAACAGTAATTTCAGCCTTTTTACCTCAAAATAAGGGGAATTTCTGCCTTTTTCCAAAATATGGGGAATTTCTGACTTTTTGTTCCAAAATAAAGAAACTTTCTTCAATTTTGTACCAAAATAAACAAAATTTCTGCTTTTTGCCCCAATGTAAAAGTAATTTCTAACTTTTTGCCCTGAAATAAATGAAATTTCTGCAATTTTGCCCGAAAATAAGAGAAATTTGTGCTTTTTTGCCCCAAAATGTGGGGAATTTCTGCCTTTTAACTCCAAAATATGGGGTATTTTAGCATTTTACCAAAAAATAAGGGGAATTTCAGCCTTTTTGCACCAAAATATGGAGAATTTCTGACTTTTTGCCACAAAATAAAAAAAATTTCTGCAATTCTGTTCCAAAATAAAAGAAATTTCTAAAATTTTGCCGGAAAATAAAGAAAATTTCTGATTGTTGCCCCGAAATATGGAGAATTTCTGTATTTTTGCCCCAAAATAAAGGGGATTTCTGCATTTTTGCCCCAAAATTAGCGGAGTTTCTGCAATTTTGCTTCAAAATACAGGGAATTTCTGCCTTTTTTCCCGAAAATAAAGGGAACTTCTGCCGATTTGCTTCAAATAGAGGGAATTTCTGCATTTTTACCCCAATATTAGGGGATTTTCTGCAATTTTGCTCCAAAATACGGGGAATTTCTTCCTTTTTGCCCGAAATTAAGGAGATTTTCTGCCTTTTTGCCCCCAATCAAGGGAAATTTCTGCAATTTTATCCCAAAATAAGGGGAATTTCTGCCTTTTTGCCCCCAAATAACGGGAATTTCTGCCTTTTTGCCCTGAAATATGTGAAATGTCTGCAATTTTACCCCAAATAAGATAAATTTCTTTCTTTTTGCCCCAAAATAATGGGAATTTCTGCCTTTTTGCCGCAAAATAAGAAAAAATTTTGAATTTATTCTCTGAAAGAAGTGAAATTTCTGCAATTTTGCCTTAAAATAAAAGAAATTTCTGCCATTTTTCCCCATAATAAAGGAATTTTCTGCAATTTTGCCCCAAAATAAAGGGAATTTCTGTTTTTTGTCCCGAAACAAGGGAAATTTCTGCAATTTTGCCTTAAAATAAGGGGAATTTCTGCCTTTTTGCCCCAAAACAAAGAAAATTACTGCATGTTTTACCCCAAAATTAGGTGAATTTCTGCAATTTTTCTCCAAATTACGGGGATTTTCTCCCTTTTTTTCGCCGAAAATAAGGGGAATTTCTGCCATATTGGCATGAAATAAGTGAAATTTTTGCAGTTTTACTCCGAAATAAAAGGAATTTCTTCCTTTTTGCCCCAAAATTAGGGGAATTTCTGCAATTTTGTTCCTAAATACGGGGAATTTCTTCCTTTCTGCCCGAAAATAAAGGGAATATATACCTTTTTGCCATAAAAAGGGAAATTTCTTCATTTTTACCCCAAAATAAGGGGATTTTCCGCCTTTTTGCCTCAATAAGTGCAATTTCTGACTTTTCCCAAAAAATAAACGGAATTTCTGTCTTTTTGCCCCAAAATAAGGGGAATTTCTGACTTTTTGCCCTGAAATAAGTTAAATTTCTAAAATTTTTCCCCATAATAAGGGAAATGTCTGCTTTTTGCCCCAAAATAAGGGGAATTTCGGCTTTTTTTCCTCAAAATAAGGGGAATTTCGGCCTTTTTTCCTCAAAATAAGGGGAATTTCTGCCTTTTGCCCCAAAGTATGGGGAATTCTTCCTTTTTGCCCCAAAATAAGAAAAATTTCTGCAATTTTGTACCAAAATAAAAGAAATTTCTGCCTTTCTGCCCCAAAATAAGAAAAATTTCTGCCTTTTTTACCTTAAATAAGTGAAATTTCTGCAATTTTGCCCCAAAATAATTGAAATTTCTGCAAATTTGTCCCAAAATAAGGGAAATTTCTGGAATTTTGTCCAAAAATATGTTGAATTTCTTAGTTTTGCCTTAAAATAAAGAGAATTTCTGTCTTTTTGCCACAACATATAGGGAATTTCTGCCTTTTTGCCCCAAAATTAGGGGAATTTCTGCAATTTTGCTCCAAAATTCGAGGAATTTCTGCTTTTTTGCCCGAAAATAAGGAAAATGTTTACCTTTTGCCACAAAAAAGGGAAATTTCTTTATTTTTGCCCCAAAATAAGAGGAATTTCTGCCTTTTTACCTCAAAATAAGTGAAATTTCTGCTTTTTTACCCAAAAATATACGGAATTTCTGTATTTTTGCCCCAAAATAAAAGGAATTTATGAATTTTGCCCTGAAATAAGTGAAATTTCTGCAATTTTGCCCCAAAATAAGGGAAATTTCTGCTTTTTTGCCACAAAATAAGGGGAATTTTTGTCTTTTTTCCCAAAATAAGAGGAATTTCAGCCTTTTTACCTAATAATAAGGAGAATCTCTGCCTTTTTGCCCTAAAATAGGGGGAATTTCTGTATTTTTGCCCTAAAATAAAGAAATTTTCTGCAATTTTTTACCGAAATAAAAGTAATTTCTGCCTTTTTGCCCCAAAATAAGAGAAATTTCTGTGTTTTTTCCCTGAAATAAGTGAAATTTATGTAATTTTTCCCCAAAATAATTAACATTTCTGGAATTTTGCACCAAAATAAGGGGAATTTCTGATTTTTTGCCTTGAAATAAGGAGAATTTCTGTCTTTTTGCCCCAAAATAATGTGAATTTCTGCATTTTCCCTCAAAATTAGGGGAATATGTGCAATTTTGCTTCAAAATACGGGGAATTTCCACCTTATTGCACCAAATAAAGGGAATTTCTGCCTTTTTGCACCAATAAAAGGGGAATTTCTGAAATTTTGCTCCAAAATACGGGGAATTTTTTTCCTTATTGCCCGAAATAAAGTGGAATTTCTGCCTTTTTACCCTGAAATATATGAAATTTCCGCAATTTTACCTCAAAATAAGGGCAATTTCTATTTGGCCCCAAAATTAAAAGAATTTCTGCTTTTTGCCCCAAAATAAGGCAAATTTCTGACTTTTTGCCCTGAAATAAGTGAAATTTCTGCAATTTTGCCCCAAAATAAGGGGAATTTCAGCATTTTACCTCCAAATAAGGGGAATTTCTGCCTTTTTGCCACAAAATATGGGGAATTTCTGACTTATTGCCCCCAAATAAGGAAAATTTTGCTTTTCTTCCGCAATTAACGGGAATTTCTGCCTTTTTGCCACAAAGTAAAGGGATTTCTGTCTTTTTGCCCCAAAATAACGGGAATTTCAGCCTTTTTACCTCAAAATAAGGGGAATTTCTGCATTTTCTCTCAAAATTAGGGGAATATGTGCAATTTTGCTTCAATATACGGGGAATTTCCACCTTATTGCACCAAATAAAGGGAATTTCTGCCTTTTTGCACCAATAAAAGGGGAATTTCTGCCTTTTGCCCCAAAGTATGGGGAATTCTTCCTATTTGCCCCAAAATAAGAAAAATTTCTGCAATTTTGTACCAAAATAAAAGAAATTTCTGCCTTTTTGCCCCAAAATAAGAAAAATTTCTGCCTTTTTTACCTGAAATAATTGAACTTTCTGCAATTTTGCCCCATAATAAGGGAAATTTCTTCAATTTTTTCCCAAAGTAAAGGAAATTTCTGCAATTATGCCTCAAATAAGGGGAATTTATGACTTTTTGCTCTTGAAAAACGGAGATATTCTTCCTTTTTGCACCAAAATAAGGAGAATTTCAGCCTTTTTCCCCTAAAATTATGAGATTTTCTGCAATTTTGCTTAAAAATACGGGGAATTTCTGCCTTTCAGCCCCAAAATAAATGGAATTTCTGCATTTTTCTTCAAAATTAGGGGAATTTCTGCATTTTACCTCTAAATAAGGGGAATTCCTGCATTTTGCCCCAAAATATGGGGAATTTCTGCCTTTTTGTTCCAAAATAAGGAAAATTTTATCAATTTTGTACCAAAATAAAAGAAATTTCTGCTTTTTGCCCCAAAATAAAAGTAATTTCTGACTTTTTGCCCAAAATAAATGAAATTTCTGCAATTTTGCCCGAAAATAAGGGAAATTTGTGCCTTTTTGCCCCCAAATGAGGGGAATTTCTGCCTTTTAACGCCAAAATATGGGGAAATTCAGCATTTTACCACAAAAAAAGAGGAATTTCAGCCTTTTTGCACCAAAATATGGGGAATTTCTTCCTTTTTGCCACAAAATAAGAAAAATTTCTGCAATTCTGTACCAAAATAAAAGAAATTTCTAAAATTTTGCCCCAAAAAAAAGGAAATTTCTGATTTTTTCTCGGAAATAAGGAGAATTTCTGTATTTTTGCCCCAAAATAAAGGGAATTTCTGCCTTTTTGCCCCAAAATTAGGGGAGTTTCTGCAATTTTGCTTCAAAATACAGGGAATTTCTGCCTCTTTTCCCGAAAATAAGGGGAACTTCTGCCGATTTGCCCCAAATAAAGAGAATTTCTGCATTTTTGCCCCAATATTAGGGGAATTTCTGCAATTTTGCTTCAAAATACAAGGATTTTCTTCCTTTTTTCCCCCAAAAAAGGGAAATTTCTGCAATTTTATCCCAAAATAAAATGAATTTCTGCCTTTTTGCCCCCAAATAAGGGGAATTTCTGCCTTTTTGCCCTGAAATATGTGAAATGTCTGCAATTTTACCTCAAAATTAGGAGAATTTCTGCCTTTTTGCCCCAAAATAATGGGAATTTCTGCGTTTTTGCCCCAAAATAAGAAAAATTTTTTGTTTATTCTCAAATAAGTGAAATTTCTCCAATTTTGCCTTAAAATAAAAGAAATTTCTGCAATTTTTTCCCAAAATAAAGGAATTTTCTTCAATTTTGCCCCAAAATAAAGGGAATTTCTGTTGTTTGTCCCCAAATAAGGGAAATTTCTGCAATTTTTCCCTAAAATAAGGGGAATTTCTGCCTTTTGCCCCAAAACAAAGAAAATTACTGCATGTTTTACCCCAAAATTAGGTGAATTTCTGCAATTTTGCTCCAAAATACTGGGATTTTCTGCCTTTTTTTGCCGAAAATAAGGGGAATTTCTGCCATTTTGCCACGAAATAAGTAAAATTTCTTCAGTTTTACCTCAAAATAAGGGGAATTTCTGCCTTTTTGCCCCTAAATGAGGGGAATTTCTGCCTTTTGCCCCAAAATATGAGGAGTTTCAGCATTTTACCTCAAAATAAGGGGAATTTCAGTCTTTTTGCTCCAAAATAGGGGTCATTTCTGCCTTTTTACCCAAAATTAAGTTGAATTTCTGCCTTTTTTTCCCAAAATAAGTGAAATATCTGCAATTTTAGCCAAAAATTAGGGATTTAATTTTTTTGCCCCAAAATAAGGGGAATTTCTGCCATTTTGCCCTTAAATATTTGAAATTTCTGCAATTTTACCCCAAAATAAAAAGAATTTCTGCCTTTTTGCCCCAAGATAAGGGGAATTTCAGCCTTATTACCTCAAAATAAGGGGAATTTCTGCCATTTGCCCCAAAATACGGGGAATTTCTGCCTTTTTGCCCTAAAATTATGAGAATTTCTGCAATTTTGCTTCAAAATACGGGGAATTTCTGCCTTTTAGCCTCAAAATAAAAGGAATTTCTGCATTTTTCCTCAAAATTAGGGGAATTTTTGCATTTTACCTCTAAATAAAGAGAATTCCTGCATTTTGCCCCAAAATATGGGGAATTTCTGAATTTTTGTTCCAAAATAAAGAAAATTTCTTCAATTTTGTACCAAAATAAAAGAAATTTCTGATTTTGCCCCAAAATAAAAGTAATTTCTGACTTTTTGCCCTGAAATAAATGAAATTTCTGCAATTTTGCCCCAAAATAAAGCGAATTTCTGCCTTTTTGCCCCAAAATTATGGGTGTTTCTGCAATTTTGCTTTAAAATACAGGGAATTTCTGCATATTTCCCGAAAATAAAGAGAACTTTTGCCGATTTGCCCCAAATAAAGGTAATTTCTGCAATTTTGCTCCAAAATACGGGGAATTTCTGCCTTTTTGCCCGAAAATAAGAGAAATGCATACCTTTTTGCCATAAAAAAGGGAAATTTCTTCATTTTTGCCCCAAAATAAGGCGAATTTCTGCCTTTTTGCCTTTAAATAAGTGGAATTTCTGTCTTATTCCCCCAAAACAAAGGGAATTTCTGTCTATTTTGCAACAAAATAAGGGGAATTTCTGACTTATTACCCTGAAATAAGTGAAATTTCTTCAATTTTGCCATAAAATAAGAAAAATTTCTGCCTTTTTGCCACAAAATAAGGGGAATTTCAGCCTTTTTACCTCAAAATAAGGGGAATTTCTCCATTTTTGCCACAAAATATTAAGAATTTCTGCCTTTTTGCCCTAAAATAAAGAAAATTTCTGCCTTTTTTCCTGAAATAAGTGAAATTTTTGCAATTCTGACCCAAAATAAGGGAAATTTCTACAATTTGGCCCCAAAATAAGGGAAATTTCTGGAATTTTGCCCCAAAATAAGTGGAATTTCTGAGGTTTGCCCCAAAATAAGGAGAATTTTTGTTTTTTGGCTCAACATATAGGGAATTTGTGCCTTTTTGCCCCACAACTAGGGGAATTTCTGCAATTTTGCTCCAAAATACGGGGAATTTCTACTTTTTTGCCCGAAAATAAGGGGAATGTATACAGTTTGCCACAAAAAAGAAAAATTTCTTCATTTTTGCCCCAAAATAAGAGGAATTTCTGCCTTTTCCCCTCAAAATAAGTGAAATTTCTGTCTTTTTACACAAAAGTAAACGGAATTTTTGGCTTTTTCCCCCAAAAATAAGGGAAATTTTTGAATTTTGCCCAGAAATAAGTGAAATTTCTGCAATTTTGGCCCAAAATAAGAGAAATTTCTCCCTTTTTGCCACAAAATAAGGGGAATTTCTGTCTTTTTGCCCCAAAATAAGGGGAATTTCAGCCTTTTTCCTCATAATAAGGGGAATCTCTGCATTTTTGCCCCAAAATATGGGGAATTTCTGCATTTTTGCTACAAAATAAAGAAATTATCTGCAATTTTGTACCAAAATACAAGAAATTTCTGCCCTTTTGCTCTAAAACAAAAGAAATTCCTGTCTTCTTATTCTGAAATAAGTGAAATTTCTGCAATTTTGAACAAAATAAGAAAATCTTCTGCAATTTTGCCACAAAATAAGGGAAATTTCTGCAATTTTGCCCCAATATAAGGGGAATTTCTGACTTTTTGCCCTGAAATAGGGAGAATTTCTGTCTTTTTTCTCCAAAATAATGTGTATTTCTGCATTTTCCCTCAAAATTAGGGGAATTTGTGCAATTTTGCTTCAAAATACGGGGGATTTCAGCCTTATTGCACCAAAATAAAGGGAATTTCTACATTTTTCACCTATATAGTGGAATTTCTGAAATTTTGCTCCAGAATACGGGGAATTTCTGCCTTATAGCCCGATATTATGTGGAATTTCTGCATTTTTGCCCTGAAATATTTGAAATTTCCGCAATTTTACCCCAAAATAAAGGGAATTTCTGTTTTTGGCCCCAAAATTAAGGGAATTTCTGCTTTTTGCCCCAAAATAAGGCAAATTTCTGACTTTTTGCCCTGAAATAAGTGAAATTTCTGCAATTTTGCCACAAAATAAGGGAAATTTCTGCAATTTTGCCCCAAAATAAGGGGAATTTCTGACTTTTTGCCCTGAAATAAGGAGAATTTCTGTCTTTTTTCCCCAAAATTATGTGTATTTCTGAATTTTTCCTCAAAATTAGGGGAATTTGTGCAATTTTGCTTCAAAATACGGGGGATTTCAGCCTTATGCACCAAAATAAAGGGAATTTCTGCATTTTTCACCAATATAAGGGGAATTTCTGAAATTTTGCTCCAGAATAGGGGGTATTTCTGCCTTATAGCCCGAAGTTAAGTGGAATTTCTGCCTTTTTGCCCTGAAATATTTGAAATTTCCGCAATTTTACCACAAAATAAGGGGAATTTCTGTTTTGGCGCCAAAATTAGGGGAATTCCTGCTTTTTGCCCCAAAATAAGGCAAATTTCTGACTTTTTGCCCTGAAATAAGTGAAATTTCTGTAATTTTACCCCAAAATAAGGGGAATATCTGCCTTTTTGCCCAGAATAAGGGGAATTTCAGCATTTTACCTCCAAATAAGGGGAATTTCTGCCTTTTTGCCACAAAATATGGGGAATATCTGCCTTATTGCCCCCAAATAAGGAAAATTTCTGCTTTTCTGCACCAATTAACAGGAATTTCTGCCTTTTTGCCCCAAAATAAGAGGAATTTCATCCTTTTAACCTCAAAATAAGGGGAATTTCTGCCTTTTGCCCCAAAATATGGGGAATTTCTGCCATGTTGTTCCAAAATAAGGAAAATTTCTTCAAATTTGTACCAAAATAGAAGAAATTTCTGCTTTTTGTCCCAAAATAAAAGGAATTTCTGACTTTTTGTTCTGAAATAAATGAAATTTCTGCAATTTTGCACGAAAATAAGAAAAATTTGTGCCTTTTTGCCACAAAATATAAAAAATTTCTGCCTTCTTGCCACAAAATAAAAAAAATTTCTGCAATTCTGTACCAAAATAAAAGAAATTTCTCCAATTTTGACCCAAAATAAGGGAAATTTCTGCAATTTTGCCCCGAAATAATGAGAATTTCTGTATTTTTGCACCAAAATAAAGGGAATTTCTGCCTTTTTGTCCCAAAATTAGGGGAGTTTCTGCAATTTTGCTTCAAAATACAGGGAATTTCTGCCTCTTTCCCCGAAAATAAGAGGAACTTCTGCCTTTTTGCCCCAAATAAATGGAATTTCTGCATTTTTGCCCAAATATTAGGAAAATTTCTGCAATTTGGCTCCAAAATACGGGGAATTTTTGCCTTTTTGCCCGAAATTAAGGGGATTTTCTGTTTTTTGCCCCCAAATAAGTAAAATTTCGGCAATTTTATCCCAAAATAAGGGGAATTTCTGCTTTTTTGCCCCAAAACAAAGAAAATTACTGCATGTTTTATGCCAAAATTAGGTGAATTTCTGCAATTTTTCTCCAAATTACGGTGATTTTCTCCCTTTTTCGCCGAAAATAAGGGGAATTTCTGCCATATTGCCGTGAAATAAGTGAAATTTCTGCAGTTTTACTCTGAAATAAAAGGAATTTCTTCCTTTTTGCCCCAAAATTAGGGGAATTTCTGCAATTTTGCTCCTAAATACTGGGAATTTCTTCCTTTTTGCCCGAAAATAAAGGGAATGTATACCTTTTTGCCATAAAAAGGGAAATTTCTTCATTTTTACCCCAAAATAAGGGGATTTTCCGCCTTTTTGCCACAATAAGTGCAATTTCTGACTTTTCCCAAAAAATAAACGGAATTTCTGTCTTTTTGCCCCAAAATAAGGGGAATTTCTGACTTTTTGCCCTGAAATAAGTTAAATTTCTAAAATTTTTCCCCATAATAAGGGAAATGTCTGCTTTTTGCCCCAAAATAAAATGAAATTTCTGCATTCTTGCCCCGAAATAAGGGGAATTTCGGCCTTTTTTCCTCAAAATAAGAGGAATTTCTGCCTTTTGCCCCAAAGTATGGGGAATTCTTCCTTTTTGCCCCAAAATAAGAAAAATTTCTGCAATTTTGTACCAAAATAAAAGAAATTTCTGCCTTTTTGCCCCAAAATAAGAAAAATTTCTGCCTTTTTTACCTGAAATAAGTGAAATTTCTGCAATTTTGCCCCAAAATAATTGAAATTTCTGCAAATTTGTCCCAAAATAAGGGAAATTTCTGGAATTTTGTCCAAAAATATGTGGAATTTCTTAGTTTTGCCTTAAAATAAAGAGAATTTCTGTCTTTTTGCCACAACATATAGGGAATTTCTGCCTTTTTGCCCCACAATTAGGGGAATTTCTGCAATTTTGCTCCAAAATTCGAGGAATTTCTGCTTTTTTGCCCGAAAATAAGGAAAATGTTTACCTTTTGCCACAAAAAAGGGAAATTTCTTCATTTTTGCCCCAAAATAAGAGGAATTTCTGCCTTTTTACCTCAAAATAAGTGAAATTTCTGCCTTTTTACCCAAAAATATACGAAATTTCTGTATTTTTGCCCCAAAATAAAAGGAATTTATGAATTTTGCCCTGAAATAAGTGAAATTTCTGCAATTTTGCCCCAAAATAAGGGAAATTTCTGCCTTTTTGCCACAAAATAAGAGGAATTTTTTTTTTCCAAAAATTAAAGGAATTTCAGCCTTTTTACCTAATAATAAGGAGAATCTCTGCCTTTTTGCCCTAAAATATGGGGAATTTCTGTATTTTTGCCCTAAAATAAAGAAATTTTCTGCAATTTTTTACCAAAATAAAAGTAATTTCTGCCTTTTTGCCCCAAAATAAGAGAAATTTCTGTGTTTTTCCCTGAAATAAGTGAAATTTCTGTAATTTTGCCCCAAAATAAAGGAGATTTCTCCAATTTTCCCACAAAATAATGGACATATTGGAATTTTGCACCAAAATAAGGGGAATTTCTGACTTTTTGCCTTGAAATAAGGAGCATTTCTGTCTTTTTGCCCCAAAATAATGTGAATTTCTGCATTTTCCCTCAAAATTAGGGGAATATGTGCAATTTTGCTTCAAAATACGGGGAATTTCCACCTTATTGCACCAAATAAAGGGAATTTCTGCCTTTTTGCACCAATAAAAGGGGAATTTCTGAAATTTTGCTCCAAAATACGGGGAATTTTTTTCCTTATTGCCTGAAATAAAGTGGAATTTCTGCCTTTTTGCCCTGAAATATATGAAATTTCCGCAATTTTAACTCAAAATAAGGGCAATTTCTATTTGGCCCCAAAATTAGGAGAATTTCTGCTTTTTGCCCCAAAATAAGGCAAATTTCTGACTTTTTGCCCTGAAATAAGTGAAATTTCTGCAATTTTGCCCCAAAATAAAGGGAATTTCAGCATTTTACCTCCAAATAAGGGGAATTTCTGCCTTTTTGCCACAAAATATGGGGAATTTCTGCCTTATTGCCCCCAAATAAGGAAAATTTTGCTTTTCTTCCGCAATTAACGGGAATTTCTGCCTTTTTGCCACAAAGTAAAGGGATTTCTGTCTTTTTGCCCCAAAATAACGGGAATTTCAGCCTTTTTACCTCAAAATAAGGGGAATTTCTGCCTTTTTCCAAAATATGGGGAATTTCTGACTTTTTGTTCCAAAATAAGGAAACTTTCTTCAATTTTGTACCAAAATAAACAAAATTTCTGCTTTTTGCCCCAATGTAAAAGTAATTTCTAACTTTTTGCCCTGAAATAAATGAAATTTCTGCAATTTTGCCCGAAAATAAGAGAAATTTGTGCTTTTTTGCCCCAAAATGTGGGGAATTTCTGCCTTTTAACTCCAAAATATGGGGTATTTCAGCATTTTACCTCAAAATAAGGGGAATTTCAGCATTTTTGCACCAAAATATGGGGAATTTCTGACTTTTTGCCACAAAATAAGAAAAATTTCTGCAATTCTGTACCAAAATAAAAAAAAATTTCTAAAATTTTGCCGCAAAATAAAGGAAATTTCTGATTGTTGCCCCGAAATATTGAGAATTTCTGTATTTTTGCACCAAAATAAAGGGAATTTCTGCCTTTTTGCCCCAAAATAAGCGGAGTTTCTGCAATTTTGCTTCAAAATACAGGGAATTTCTGCCTTTTTTCCCGAAAATAAAGGGAACTTCTGCCGATTTGCTTCAAATAGAGGGAATTTTTGCATTTTTGCCCCAATATTAGGGGATTTTCTGCAATTTTGCTCCAAAATACGGGGAATTTCTGCCTTTTTGCCCGAAATTAAGGAGATTTTTTGCCTTTTTGCCCCCAATCAAGGGAAATTTCTGCAATTTTATCCCAAAATAAGGGGAATTTCTGCCTTTTTGCCCCCAAATAACGGGAATTTCTGCCTTTTTGCCCTGAAATATGTGAAATGTCTGCAATTTTACCCCAAATAAGGTAAATTTCTGCCTTTTTGCCACAAAATAATGGGAATTTCTGCCTTTTTGCCCCAAAATAAGAAAAATTTTTGCATTTATTCTCTGAAAGAAGTGAAATTTCTGCAATTTTGCCTTAAAATAAAAGAAATTTCTGCAATTTTTCCCCATAATAAAGGAATTTTCTGCAATTTTGCCCCAAAATAAAGGGAATTTCTGTTTTTTGTCCCGAAACAAGGGAAATTTCTGCAATTTTGCCTTGAAATAAGGGGAATTTCTGCCTTTTTGCCCCAAAACAAAGAAAATTACTGCATGTTTTACCCCAAAATTAGGTGAATTTCTGCAATTTTTCTCCAAATTACGGGGATTTTCTCCCTTTTTCGCTGAAAATAAGGGGAATTTCTGCCATATTGCAGCGAAATAAGTGAAATTTCTGCAGTTCTACTCCGAAATAAAAGGAATTTCTTCCTTTTTGCCCCAAAATTAGGGGAATTTCTGCAATTTTGCTCCTAAATACTGGGAATTTCTTCCTTTTTGCCCGAAAATAAAGGGAATGTATACCTTTTTGCCATAAAAAGGGAAATTTCTTCATTTTTACCCCAAAATAAGGGGATTTTCCGCCTTTTTGCCACAATAAGTGCAATTTCTGACTTTTCCCAAAAAATAAACGGAATTTCTGTCTTTTTGCCCCAAAATAAGGGGAATTTCTGACTTTTTGCCCTGAAATAAGTTAAATTTCTAAAATTTTTCCCCATAATAAGGGAAATGTCTGCTTTTTGCCCCAAAATAAAATGAAATTTCTGCATTCTTGCCCCGAAATAAGGGGAATTTCGGCCTTTTTTCCTCAAAATAAGAGGAATTTCTGCCTTTTGCCCCAAAGTATGGGGAATTCTTCCTTTTTGCCCCAAAATAAGAAAAATTTCTGCAATTTTGTACCAAAATAAAAGAAATTTCTGCCTTTTTGCCCCAAAATAAGAAAAATTTCTGCCTTTTTTACCTGAAATAAGTGAAATTTCTGCAATTTTGCCCCAAAATAATTGAAATTTCTGCAAATTTGTCCCAAAATAAGGGAAATTTCTGGAATTTTGTCCAAAAATATGTGGAATTTCTTAGTTTTGCCTTAAAATAAAGAGAATTTCTGTCTTTTTGCCACAACATATAGGGAATTTCTGCCTTTTTGCCCCACAATTAGGGGAATTTCTGCAATTTTGCTCCAAAATTCGAGGAATTTCTGCTTTTTTGCCCGAAAATAAGGAAAATGTTTACCTTTTGCCACAAAAAAGGGAAATTTCTTCATTTTTGCCCCAAAATAAGAGGAATTTCTGCCTTTTTACCTCAAAATAAGTGAAATTTCTGCCTTTTTACCCAAAAATATACGGAATTTCTGTATTTTTGCCCCAAAATAAAAGGAATTTATGAATTTTGCCCTGAAATAAGTGAAATTTCTGCAATTTTGCCCCAAAATAAGGGAAATTTCTGCCTTTTTGCCACAAAATAAGAGGAATTTTTTTTTTCCCAAAATTAAAGGAATTTCAGCCTTTTTACCTAATAATAAGGAGAATCTCTGCCTTTTTGCCCTAAAATATGGGGAATTTCTGTATTTTTGCCCTAAAATAAAGAAATTTTCTGCAATTTTTTACCAAAATAAAAGTAATTTCTGCCTTTTTGCCCCAAAATAAGAGAAATTTCTGTGTTTTTCCCTGAAATAAGTGAAATTTCTGTAATTTTGCCCCAAAATAAAGGAGATTTCTCCAATTTTCCCACAAAATAATGGACATATTGGAATTTTGCACCAAAATAAGGGGAATTTCTGACTTTTTGCCTTGAAATAAGGAGCATTTCTGTCTTTTTGCCCCAAAATAATGTGAATTTCTGCATTTTCCCTCAAAATTAGGGGAATATGTGCAATTTTGCTTCAAAATACGGGGAATTTCCACCTTATTGCACCAAATAAAGGGAATTTCTGCCTTTTTGCACCAATAAAAGGGGAATTTCTGAAATTTTGCTCCAAAATACGGGGAATTTTTTTCCTTATTGCCTGAAATAAAGTGGAATTTCTGCCTTTTTGCCCTGAAATATATGAAATTTCCGCAATTTTAACTCAAAATAAGGGCAATTTCTATTTGGCCCCAAAATTAGGAGAATTTCTGCTTTTTGCCCCAAAATAAGGCAAATTTCTGACTTTTTGCCCTGAAATAAGTGAAATTTCTGCAATTTTGCCCCAAAATAAAGGGAATTTCAGCATTTTACCTCCAAATAAGGGGAATTTCTGCCTTTTTGCCACAAAATATGGGGAATTTCTGCCTTATTGCCCCCAAATAAGGAAAATTTTGCTTTTCTTCCGCAATTAACGGGAATTTCTGCCTTTTTGCCACAAAGTAAAGGGATTTCTGTCTTTTTGCCCCAAAATAACGGGAATTTCAGCCTTTTTACCTCAAAATAAGGGGAATTTCTGCCTTTTTCCAAAATATGGGGAATTTCTGACTTTTTGTTCCAAAATAAGGAAACTTTCTTCAATTTTGTACCAAAATAAACAAAATTTCTGCTTTTTGCCCCAATGTAAAAGTAATTTCTAACTTTTTGCCCTGAAATAAATGAAATTTCTGCAATTTTGCCCGAAAATAAGAGAAATTTGTGCTTTTTTGCCCCAAAATGTGGGGAATTTCTGCCTTTTAACTCCAAAATATGGGGTATTTCAGCATTTTACCTCAAAATAAGGGGAATTTCAGCCTTTTTGCACCAAAATATGGGGAATTTCTGACTTTTTGCCACAAAATAAGAAAAATTTCTGCAATTCTGTACCAAAATAAAAAAAAATTTCTAAAATTTTGCCGCAAAATAAAGGAAATTTCTGATTGTTGCCCCGAAATATTGAGAATTTCTGTATTTTTGCACCAAAATAAAGGGAATTTCTGCCTTTTTGCCCCAAAATAAGCGGAGTTTCTGCAATTTTGCTTCAAAATACAGGGAATTTCTGCCTTTTTTCCCGAAAATAAAGGGAACTTCTGCCGATTTGCTTCAAATAGAGGGAATTTTTGCATTTTTGCCCCAATATTAGGGGATTTTCTGCAATTTTGCTCCAAAATACGGGGAATTTCTGCCTTTTTGCCCGAAATTAAGGAGATTTTTTGCCTTTTTGCCCCCAATCAAGGGAAATTTCTGCAATTTTATCCCAAAATAAGGGGAATTTCTGCCTTTTTGCCCCCAAATAACGGGAATTTCTGCCTTTTTGCCCTGAAATATGTGAAATGTCTGCAATTTTACCCCAAATAAGGTAAATTTCTGCCTTTTTGCCACAAAATAATGGGAATTTCTGCCTTTTTGCCCCAAAATAAGAAAAATTTTTGCATTTATTCTCTGAAAGAAGTGAAATTTCTGCAATTTTGCCTTAAAATAAAAGAAATTTCTGCAATTTTTCCCCATAATAAAGGAATTTTCTGCAATTTTGCCCCAAAATAAAGGGAATTTCTGTTTTTTGTCCCGAAACAAGGGAAATTTCTGCAATTTTGCCTTGAAATAAGGGGAATTTCTGCCTTTTTGCCCCAAAACAAAGAAAATTACTGCATGTTTTACCCCAAAATTAGGTGAATTTCTGCAATTTTTCTCCAAATTACGGGGATTTTCTCCCTTTTTCGCTGAAAATAAGGGGAATTTCTGCCATATTGCAGCGAAATAAGTGAAATTTCTGCAGTTCTACTCCGAAATAAAAGGAATTTCTTCCTTTTTGCCCCAAAATTAGGGGAATTTCTGCAATTTTGCTCCAAAATACGGGGAATTTCTTCCTTTTTGCCCGAAAATAAAGGGAATGTATACCTTTTTGCCATAAAAAGGGAAATTTCTTCATTTTTACCCCAAAATAAGGGGATTTTCCGCCTTTTTGCCTCAATAAGTGCAATTTCTGACTTTTCCCAAAAAATAAACGGAATTTCTGTTTTTTGCCCCAAAATAAGGGGAATTTCTGACTTTTTGCCCTGAAATAAGTTAAATTTCTAAAATTTTTCCCCATAATAAGGGAAATGTCTGCTTTTTGCCATAAAATAAAAGGAATTTCTGCATTCTTGCCCCAAAATAAGGGGAATTTCGGCCTTTTTTCCTCAAAATAAGGGGAATTTCTGCCTTTTGCCCCAAAGTATGGGGAATTCTTACTTTTTGCCCTGAAATAAGAAAAATTTCTGCAATTTTTTACCAAAATAAAAGAAATTTCTGCCTTTTTGCCCCAAAATAAGAAAAATTTCTGCCTTTTTTACCTGAAATAATTGAAATTTCTGCAATTTTGCCCCATAATAAGGGAAATTTCTTCAATTTTTTCCCAAATTAAAGGAAATTTCTGCAATTATGCCTCAAATAAGGGGAATTTCTGACTTTTTCCCCTTGAAAAACGGAGATATTCTTCCTTTTTGCACCAAAATAAGGAGAATTTCAGCCTTTTTCCCCTAAAATTATGAGATTTTCTGCAATTTTGCTTAAAAATACGGGGAATTTCTGCCTTTCAGCCCCAAAATAAATGGAATTTCTGCATTTTTCCTCAAAATTAGGGGAATTTCTGCATTTTACCTCTAAATAAGGGGAATTCCTGCATTTTGCCCCAAAATATGGGGAATTTCTTCCTTTTCGTTCCAAAATAAGGAAAATTTTATCAATTTTGTACCAAAATAAAAGAAATTTCTGCTTTTTGCCCCAAAATAAAAGTAATTTCTGAATTTTTGCCCTGAAATAAATGAAATTTCTGCAATTTTGCCCGAAAATAAGGGAAATTTGTGCCTTTTTGCCCCAAAATGAGGGGAATTTCTGCCTTTTAACGCCAAAATATGGGGAAATTCAGCATTTTACCTCAAAATAAGAGGAATTTCAGCCTTTTTGCACCAAAATATGGGGAATTTCTTCCTTTTTGCCACAAAATAAGAAAAATTTCTGCAATTCTGTACCAAAATAAAAGAAATTTCTAAAATTTTGCCCCAAAATAAGGGAAATTTCTGATTTTTTCTCGGAAATAAGGAGAATTTCTGTATTTTTTCCCCAAAATAAAGGGAATTTCTGCCTTTTTGCCCCAAAAGTAGGGGAGTTTCTGCAATTTTGCTTCAAAATACAGGGAATTTCTGCCTCTTTTCCCGAAAATAAGGGGAACTTCTGCCGAATTGCCCCAAATAAATGGAATTTCTGCATTTTTGCCCCAATATTAGGGGAATTTCTGCAATTTTGCTTCAAAATACAAGGATTTTCGTCCTTTTTGCCCCCAAAAAAGGGAAATTTCTGCAATTTTATTCCAAAATAAAATGAATTTCTGCCTTTTTGCCCCCAAATAAGGGGAATTTCTGCCTTTTTGCCCTGAAATATGTGAAATGTCTGCAATTTTACCTCAAAATTTGGAGAAATTCTGCCTTTTTGCCCCAAAATAATGGGAATTTCTGCGTTTTTGCCCCAAAATAAGAAAAATTTTTTGTTTATTCTCAAATAAGTGAAATTTCTGCAATTTTGCCTTAAAATAAAAGAAATTTCTGCAATTTTTTCCCAAAATAAAGGAATTTTCTTCAATTTTGCCCCAAAATAAAGGGAATTTCTGTTGTTTGTCCCCAAATAAGGAAACTTTCTGCAATTTTTCCCTAAAATAAGGGGAATTTCTGCCTTTTGCCCCAAAACAAAGAAAATTACTGCATGTTTTACCCCAAAATTAGGTGAATTTCTGCAATTTTGCCCCAAAATACGGGGATTTTCTGCCTTTTTCGCCGAAAATAGGGAATTTCTGCCATTTTGCCACGAAATAAGTAAAATTTCTTCAGTTTTACCTCAAAATAAGGGGAATTTCTGCCTTTTTGCCCCTAAATGAGGGGAATTTCTGCCTTTTGCCCCAAAATATGAGGAGTTTCAGCATTTTACCTCAAAATAAGGGGAATTTCAGTCTTTTTGCTTCAAAATACGGGTCATTTCTGCCTTTTTACCCAAAATTAAGTTGAATTTCTGCCTTTTTTTCCCGAAATAAGTGAAATATCTGCAATTTTAGCCAAAAATTAGGGATTTCATTTTTTTGCCCCAAAGTAAGGGGAATTTCTGCCATTTTGCCCTTAAATATTTGAAATTTCTGCAATTTTACCCCAAAATAAAAAGAATTTCTGACTTTTTGCCCCAAAATAAGGGGAATTTCAGCCTTATTACCTCAAAATAAGGGGAATTTCTGCCATTTGCCCCAAAATACGGGGAATTTCTGCCTTTTTGCCCTAAAATTATGAGAATTTCTGCAATTTTGCTTCAAAATACGGGGAATTTCTGCCTTTTAGCCCCAAAATAAAAGGAATTTCTGCATTTTTCCTCAAAATTAGGGGAATTTTTGCATTTTACCTCTAAATAAAGGGAATTCCTGCATTTTGCCCCAAAATATGGGGAATTTCTGACTTTTTGTTCCAAAATAAAGAAAATTTCTTCAATTTTGTACCAAAATAAAAGAAATTTCTGATTTTTGCCCCAAAATAAAAGTAATTTCTGAATTTTTGCCCTGATATAAATGAAATTTCTGCAATTTTACCCGAAAATAAGTGAAATTTGTGCCTTTTTGCCCCAAAATGAGGTGAATTTCTGCCTTTTAACCCCAAAATATGCGGAATTTCAGCATTTTACCTCAAAATAAAGGGAATTTCAGCCTTTTTGCACCAAAATATGGGGATTTTCTGCCTTTTTGCCACAAAATAAGAAAAATATCTGCAATTCTGTACCAGAATAAAAGAAATTTCTAAAATTTTGCGCCAAAATAAGGAAAATTTCTGATTTTTTCCCCGAAATAAAAAGAATTTCTGTATTTTTGCCTCAAAATAAAGGGAATTTCTGCCTTAAATACAGGGAATTTCTGCATATTTCCCAAAAATAAGGGGAACTTTTGCCGATTTGCACCAAATAAAGGGAATTTCTGCAATTTTGCTCCAAAATACGGGGAATTTCTGCCTTTTTGCCCGAAAATAAGGGGAATGCATAACTTTTTGCCATAAAAAAGGGAAATTTCTTCATTTTTGCCCCAAAATAAGGCGAATTTCTGCCTTTTTGCCTTTAAATAAGTGGAATTTCTGTCTTATTCCCCCAAAACAAAGGGAATTTCTGTCTATTTTGCCCCAAAATAAGGGGAATTTCTGACTTATTACCCTGAAATAAGTGAAATTTCTTCAATTTTGCCCTAAAATAAGAAAAATTTTTGCCTTTTTGCCACAAAATAAGGGGAATTTCAGCCTTTTTACCTCAAAATAAGGGGAATTACTGCATTTTTGCCACAAAATATTAAGAATTTCTGCCTTTTTGCCCTAAAATAAAGAAAATTTCTGCCTTTTTTCCTGAAATAAGTGAAATTTTTGCAATTCTGACCCAAAATAAGGGAAATTTCTACAATTTGGCCCCAAAATAAGGGAAATTTCTGGAATTTTGCCCCAAAATAAGTGGAATTTCTGAGTTTTGCCCCAAAATAAGGAGAATTTGTGTTTTTTGGCCCAACATATGGGGAATTTCTGCCTTTTTGCCCCACAACTAGGGGAATTTCTGCAATTTTGCTCCAAAATACGGGGAATTTCTGCTTTTTTGCCCGAAAATAAGGGGAATGTATACCGTTTGCCACAAAAAAGGAAAATTTCTTCATTTTTGCCCCAAAATAAGAGGAATTTCTGCCTTTTCCCCTCAAAATAAGTGAAATTTCTGACTTTTTACACAAAAGTAAATGGAATTTTTGGCTTTTTCCCCCAAAAATAAGGGAAATTTTTGAATTTTGCCCAGAAATAAGTGAAATTTCTGCAATTTTGCCCCAAAATAAGAGAAATTTCTGCCTTTTTGCCACAAAATAAGGGGAATTTCTGTCTTTTTTCCCCAAAATAAGGGGAATTTCAGCCTTTTTCCTCATAATAAGGGGAATCTCTGCATTTTTGCCCCAAAATATGGGGAATTTCTGCATTTTTGCTACAAAATAAAGAAATTATCTGCAATTTTGTACCAAAATACAAGAAATTTCTGCCCTTTTGCTCTAAAACAAAAGAAATTCCTGTCTTCTTATTCTGAAATAAGTGAAATTTCTGCAATTTTGAACAAAATAAGAAAATCTTCTGCAATTTTGCCACAAAATAAGGGAAATTTCTGCAATTTTGCCCCAATATAAGGGGAATTTCTGACTTTTTGCCCTGAAATAGGGAGAATTTCTGTCTTTTTTCTCCAAAATAATGTGTATTTCTGCATTTTCCCTCAAAATTAGGGGAATTTGTGCAATTTTGCTTCAAAATACGGGGGATTTCAGCCTTATTGCACCAAAATAAAGGGAATTTCTACATTTTTCACCTATATAGTGGAATTTCTGAAATTTTGCTCCAGAATACGGGGAATTTCTGCCTTATAGCCCGATATTATGTGGAATTTCTGCATTTTTGCCCTGAAATATTTGAAATTTCCGCAATTTTACCCCAAAATAAAGGAAATTTCTGTTTTTGGCCCCAAAATTAAAGGAATTTCTGCTTTTTGCCCCAAAATAAGGCAAATTTCTGACTTTTTGCCCTGAAATAAGTGAAATTTCTGCAATTTTGACAAAAATAAGAAAAATTTCTGCAATTTTGCCTCAAAATTAGGGAAATTTCTGCAATTTTGCCCTAAAATAAGGGGAATTTCTGACTTTTTGCCCTGAAATAAGGAGAATTTCTGTCTTTTTTCCCCAAAATTATGTGTATTTCTGCATTTTTCCTCAAAATTAGGGGAATTTGTGCAATTTTGCTTCAAAATACGGGGGATTTCAGCCTTATGCACCAAAAGAAAGGGAATTTCTGGATTTTTCACCAATATAAAGGGAATTTCTGAAATTTTGCTCCAGAATACGGGGTATTTCTGCCTTATAGCCCGAAGTTAAGTGGAATTTCTGCCTTTTTGCCCTGAAATATTTGAAATTTCCGCAATTTTACCACAAAATAAGGGGAATTTCTGTTTTTGGCCCCAAAATTAGGGGAATTTCTGCTTTTTGCCCAAATTTCTGACTTTTTGCCCTGAAATAAGTGAAATTTCTGCAATTTTACCCCAAAATAAGGGGAATATCTGCCTTTTTGCCCAGAATAAGGGGAATTTCAGCATTTTACCTCCAAATAAGGGGAATTTCTGCCTTTTTGCCACAAAATATGGGGAATATCTGCCTTATTGCCCCCAAATAAGGAAAATTTCTGCTTTTCTGCACCAATTAACCAGAATTTCTGCCTTTTTGCCCCAAAATAAGAGGAATTTCATCCTTTTAACCTCAAAATAAGGGGAATTTCTGCCTTTTGCCCCAAAATATGGGGAATTTCTGCCTTGTTGTTCCAAAATAAGGAAAATTTCTTCAAATTTGTACCAAAATAGAAGAAATTTCTGCTTTTGTCCCAAAATAAAAGGAATTTCTGACTTTTTGTTCTGAAATAAATGAAATTTCTGCAATTTTGCACGAAAATAAGAAAAATTTGTGCCTTTTTGCCACAAAATATAAAAAATTTCTGCCTTCTTGCCACAAAATTAAAAAAAATTTCTGCAATTCTGTACCAAAATAAAAAAAATTTCTCCAATTTTGACCCAAAATAAAGGAAATTTCTGCAATTTTGCCCCGAAATAATGAGAATTTCTGTATTTTTGCACCAAAATAAAGGAAATTTCTGCCTTTTTGTCCCAAAATTAGGGGAGTTTCTGCAATTTTGCTTCAAAATACAGGGAATTTCTGCCTCTTTCCCCGAAAATAAGAGGAACTTCTGCCTTTTTGCCCCAAATAAATGGAATTTCTGCATTTTTGCCCCAATATTAGGAAAATTTCTGCAATTTTGCTCCAAAATACGGGGAATTTTTGCCTTTTTGCCCGAAATTAAGGGGATTTTCTGTTTTTTGCCCCCAAATAAGTAAAATTTCGGCAATTTTATCCCAAAATAAGGGGAATTTCTGCTTTTTTGCCCCAAAACAAAGAAAATTACTGCATGTTTTACGCCAAAATTAGGTGAATTTCTGCAATTTTTCTCCAAATTACGGTGATTTTCTCCCTTTTTCGCCGAAAATAAGGGGAATTTCTGCCATATTGCCATGAAATAAGTGAAATTTCTGCAGTTTTACTCCGAAATAAAAGGAATTTCTTCCTTTTTGCCCCAAAATTAGGGGAATTTCTGCAATTTTGCTCCTAAATACGGGGAATTTCTTCCTTTTTGCCCGAAAATAAAGGGAATGTATACCTTTTTGCCATAAAAAGGGAAATTTCTTCATTTTTACCCCAAAATAAGGGGATTTTCCGCCTTTTTGCCTCAATAAGTGCAATTTCTGACTTTTCCCAAAAAATAAACGGAATTTCTGTCTTTTTGCCCCAAAATAAGGGGAATTTCTGACTTTTTGCCCTGAAATAAGTTAAATTTCTAAAATTTTTCCCCATAATAAGGGAAATGTCTGCTTTTTGCCCCAAAATAAAAGGAATTTCTGCATTCTTGCCCCGAAATAAGGGGAATTTCGGCCTTTTTTCCTCAAAATAAGAGGAATTTCTGCCTTTTGCCCCAAAGTATGGGGAATTCTTTCTTTTTGCCCCAAAATAAGAAAAATTTCTGCAATTTTGTACCAAAACAAAAGAAATTTCTGCCTTTTTTACCTGAAATAAGTGAAATTTCTGCAATTTTGCCCCAAAATAATTGAAATTTCTGCAAATTTGTCCCAAAATAAGGGAAATTTCTGGAATTTTGTCCAAAAATATGTGGAATTTCTTAGTTTTGCCTTAAAATAAAGAGAATTTCTGTCTTTTTGCCACAACATATAGGGAATTTCTGCCTTTTTGCCCCACAATTAGGGGAATTTCTGCAATTTTGCTCCAAAATTCGAGGAATTTCTGCTTTTTTGCCCGAAAATAAGGAAAATGTTTACCTTTTGCCACAAAAAAAGGGAAATTTCTTCATTTTTGCCCCAAAATAAGAGGAATTTCTGCCTTTTTACCTCAAAATAAGTGAAATTTCTGCCTTTTTACCCAAAAATATACGGAATTTCTGTATTTTTGCCCCAAAATAAAAGGAATTTATGAATTTTGCCCTGAAATAAGTGAAATTTCTGCAATTTTGCCCCAAAATAAGGGAAATTTCTGCCTTTTTGCCACAAAATAAGAGGAATTTTTGTCTTTTTTTCCTAAAATAAGAGGAATTTCAGCCTTTTTACCTAATAAGAAGGAGAATCTCTGCCTTTTTGCCCTAAAATATGGGGAATTTCTGTATTTTTGCCCTAAAATAAAGAAATTTTCTGCAATTTTTTACCAAAATAAAAGTAATTTCTGCCTTTTTGCCCCAAAATAAGAGAAATTTCTGTGTTTTTTCCTGAAATAAGTGAAATTTCTGTAATTTTGCCCCAAAATAAAGGAGATTTCTGCAATTTTGCCCCAAAATAATGGACATTTCTGGAATTTTGCACCAAAAAAAGGGGAATTTCTGACTTTTTGCCTTGAAATAAGGAGCATTTCTGTCTTTTTGCCCCAAAATAATGTGAATTTCTGCATTTTCCCTCAAAATTAGGGGAATATGTGCAATTTTGCTTCAAAATACGGGGAATTTCTACCTTATTGCACCAAATAAAGGGAATTTCTGCCTTTTTGCACCAATAAAAGGGGAATTTCTGAAATTTTGCTCCAAAATACAGGGAATTTTTTTCCTTATTGCCCGAAATAAAGTGGAATTTCTGCCTTTTTGCCCTTAAATATATGAAATTTCCGCAATTTTACTTCAAAATAAGGGCAATTTCTATTTGGCCCCAAAATTAGGAGAATTTCTGCTTTTTGCCCCAAAATAAGGCAAATTTCTGACTTTTTGCCCTGAAATAAGTGAAATTTCTGCAATTTTGCCCCAAAATAAGGGGAATTTCAGCATTTTACCTCCAAATAAGGGGAATTTCTGCCTTTTTGCCACAAAATATGGGGAATTTCTGCCTTATAGCCCCCAAATAAGGAAAATTTTGCTTTTCTTCCGCAATTAACGGGAATTTCTGCCTTTTTGCCACAAAGTAAAGGGATTTCTGTCTTTTTGCCCCAAAATAACGGGAATTTCAGCCTTTTTACCTCAAAATAAGGGGAATTTCTGCCTTTTTCCAAAATATGGGGAATTTCTGACTTTTTGTTCCAAAATAAGGAAACTTTCTTCAATTTTGTACCAAAATAAACAAAATTTCTGCTTTTTGCCCCAATGTAAAAGTAATTTCTAACTTTTTGCCCTGAAATAAATGAAATTTCTGCAATTTTGCCCGAAAATAAGAGAAATTTGTGCTTTTTTGCCCCAAAATGTGGGGAATTTCTGCCATTTAACTCCAAAATATGGGGTATTTCAGCATTTTACCTCAAAATAAGGGGAATTTCAGCCGTTTTGCACCAAAATATGGGGAATTTCTGACTTTTTGCCACAAAATAAGAAAAATTTCTGCAATTCTGTACCAAAATAAAAGAAATTTCTAAAATTTTGCCGCAAAATAAAGGAAATTTCTGATTGTTGCCCCGAAATATTGAGAATTTCTGTATTTTTGCCCCAAAATAAAGGGAATTTCTGCCATTTTGCCCCAAAATTAGCGGAGTTTCTGCAATTTTGCTTCAAAATACAGGGAATTTCTGCCTTTTTTCCCGAAAATAAAGGGAACTTCTGCCGATTTGCTTCAAATAGAGGGAATTTTTGCATTTTTGCCCCAATATTAGGGGATTTTCTGCAATTTTGCTCCAAAATACGGGGAATTTCTGCCTTTTTGCCCGAAATTAAGGAGATTTTTTGCCTTTTTGCCCCCAATCAAGGGAAATTTCTGCAATTTTATCCCAAAATAAGGGGAATTTCTGCCTTTTTGCCCCCAAATAACGGGAATTTCTGCCTTTTTGCCCTGAAATATGTGAAATGTCTGCAATTTTACCCCAAATAAGGTAAATTTCTGCCTTTTTGCCACAAAATAATGGGAATTTCTGCCTTTTTGCCCCAAAATAAGAAAAATTTTTGCATTTATTCTCTGAAAGAAGTGAAATTTCTGCAATTTTGCCTTAAAATAAAAGAAATTTCTGCAATTTTTCCCCATAATAAAGGAATTTTCTGCAATTTTGCCCCAAAATAAAGGGAATTTCTGTTTTTTGTCCCGAAACAAGGGAAATTTCTGCAATTTTGCCTTAAAATAAGGGAAATTTCTGCCTTTTTGCCCCAAAACAAAGAAAATTACTGCATGTTTTACACCAAAATTAGGTGAATTTCTGCAATTTTTCTGCAAATTACGGTGATTTTCTCCCTTTTTCGCCGAAAATAAGGGGAATTTCTGCCATATTGCCGCGAAATAAGTGAAATTTCTGCAGTTTTACTCCGAAATAAAAGGAATTTCTTCCTTTTTGCCCCAAAATTAGGGGAATTTCTGCAATTTTGCTCCAAAATACAGGGAATTTCTACCATTTTGCCCGAAAATAAAGGGAATGTATACCTTTTTGCCATAAAAAGGGAAATTTCTTCATTTTTACCCCAAAATAAGGGGATTTACCGCCTTTTTGCCTCAATAAGTGCAATTTCTGACTTTTCCCAAAAAATAAACGGAATTTCTGTCTTTTTGCCCCAAAATAAGGGGAATTTCTGACTTTTTGCCCTGAAATAAGTTAAATTTCTAAAATTTTTCCCCATAATAAGGGAAATGTCTGCTTTTTGCCATAAAATAAAAGGAATTTCTGCATTCTTGCCCCAAAATAAGGGGAGTTTCGGCCTTTTTTCCTCAAAATAAGGGGAATTTCTGCCTTTTGCCCCAAAGTATGGGGAATTCTTCCTTTTTGCCCCGAAATAAAAAAAAATTTCTGCAATTTTGTACCAAAATAAAAGAAATTTCTGCCTTTTTGCCCCAAAATAAGAAAAATTTCTGCCTTTTTTACGTGAAATAATTGAAATTTCTGCAATTTTGCCCCATAATAAGGGAAATTTCTTCAATTTTTTCCCAAAGTAAAGGAAATTTCTGGAATTATGCCTCAAATAAGGGGAATTTCTGACTTTTTCCCCTTGAAAAACGGAGATATTCTTCCTTTTTGCACCAAAATAAGGAGAATTTCAGCCTTTTTCCCCTAAAATTATGAGATTTTCTGCAATTTTGCTTAAAAATACGGGGAATTTCTGCCTTTATGCCCCCAAATAAATGGAATTTTTGCATTTTTCCTCAAAATTAGGGGAATTTCTGCATTTTACCTCTAAATAAGGGGAATTCCTGCATTTTGCCCCAAAATATGGGGAATTTCTTCCTTTTCGTTCCAAAATAAGGAAAATTTTATCAATTTTGTACCAAAATAAAAGAAATTTCTGCTTTTTGCCCCAAAATAAAAGTAATTTCTGAATTTTTGCCCTGAAATAAATGAAATTTCTGCAATTTTGCCCGAAAATAAGGGAAATTTGTGCCTTTTTGCCCCAAAATGAGGGGAATTTCTGCCTTTTAACGCCAAAATATGGGGAAATTCAGCATTTTACCTCAAAATAAGAGGAATTTCAGCCTTTTTGCACCAAAATATGGGGAATTTCTTCCTTTTTGCCACAAAATAAGAAAAATTTCTGCAATTCTGTACCAAAATAAAAGAAATTTCTAAAATTTTGCCCCAAAATAAGGGAAATTTCTGATTTTTTCTCGGAAATAAGGAGAATTTCTGTATTTTTTCCCCAAAATAAAGGGAATTTCTGCCTTTTTGCCCCAAAAGTAGGGGAGTTTCTGCAATTTTGCTTCAAAATACAGGGAATTTCTGCCTCTTTTCCCGAAAATAAGGGGAACTTCTGCCGAATTGCCCCAAATAAATGGAATTTCTGCATTTTTGCCCCAATATTAGGGGAATTTCTGCAATTTTGCTTCAAAATACAAGGATTTTCTTCCTTTTTGCCCCCAAAAAAGGGAAATTTCTGCAATTTTATTCCAAAATAAAATGAATTTCTGCCTTTTTGCCCCCAAATAAGGGGAATTTCTGCCTTTTTGCCCTGAAATATGTGAAATGTCTGCAATTTTACCTCAAAATTAGGAGAAATTCTGCCTTTTTGCCCCAAAATAATGGGAATTTCTGCGTTTTTGCCCCAAAATAAGAAAAATTTTTTGTTTATTCTCAAATAAGTGAAATTTCTGCAATTTTGCTTTAAAATAAAAGAAATTTCTGCAATTTTTTCCCAAAATAAAGGAATTTTCTTCAATTTTGCCCCAAAATAAAGGGAATTTCTGTTGTTTGTCCCCAAATAAGGAAACTTTCTGCAATTTTTCCCTAAAATAAGGGGAATTTCTGCCTTTTGCCCCAAAACAAAGAAAATTACTGCATGTTTTACCCCAAAATTAGGTGAATTTCTGCAATTTTGCCCCAAAATACGGGGATTTTCTGCCTTTTTCGCCGAAAATAGGGAATTTCTGCCATTTTGCCGCGAAATAAGTAAAATTTCTTCAGTTTTACCTCAAAATAAGGGGAATTTCTGCCTTTTTGCCCCTAAATGAGGGGAATTTCTGCCTTTTGCCCCAAAATATGAGGAGTTTCAGCATTTTACCTCAAAATAAGGGGAATTTCAGTCTTTTTGCTCCAAAATACGGGTCATTTCTGCCTTTTTACCCAAAATTAAGTTGAATTTCTGCCTTTTTTTCCCGAAATAAGTGAAATATCTGCAATTTTTGCCAAAAATTAGGGATTTCATTTTTTTGCCCCAAAGTAAGGGGAATTTCTGACATTTTGCCCTTAAATATTTGAAATTTCTGCAATTTTACCACAAAATAAAAAGAATTTCTGACTTTTTGCCCCAAAATAAGGGGAATTTCAGCCTTATTACCTCAAAATAAGGGGAATTTCTGCCATTTGCCCCAAAATACGGGGAATTTCTGCCTTTTTGCCCTAAAATTATGAGAATTTCTGCAATTTTGCTTCAAAATACGGGGAGTTTCTGCCTTTTAGCCCCAAAATAAAAGGAATTTCTGCATTTTTCCTCAAAATTAGGGGAATTTTTGCATTTTACCTATAAATAAAGGGAATTCCTGCATTTTGCCCCAAAATATGGGGAATTTCTGACTTTTTGTTCCAAAATAAAGAAAATTTCTTCAATTTTGTACCAAAATAAAAGAAATTTCTGCTTTTTGCCCCAAAATAAAAGTAATTTCTGACTTTTTGCCCTGATATAAATGAAATTTCTGCAATTTTGCCCGAAAATAAGTGAAATTTGTGCCTTTTTGCCCCAAAATGAGGGGAATTTCTGCCTTTTAACCCCAAAATATGAGGAATTTCAGCATTTTACCTCAAAATACAGGGAATTTCTGCCTCTTTTCCCGAAAATAAGGGGAACTTCTGCCGATTTGCCCCAAATACAGGGAATTTCTGCATTTTTGCCCCAATATTTAGGGAATTTCTGCAATTTTGCTTTAAAATACGAGAAATTTCTGCCTTTTTGCCCAAAATTAAGGGGATTTTCTGCCTTTTTGCTTCCAAAGAAGAAAAATTTCTGCAATTTTATACCAAAATAAAAGGAATTTCTGCATTTATGCTCTCAAATAACGGGAATTTCTGCCTTTTTGCGCTGAAATATGTGAAATGTCTGCAATTTTACCCCAAAATAAAGTGAATTTCTACCTTTTTGCCCCAAAATAATGGGAATTTCTGCCTTTTTGCCCCAAAATATGAAAAATTTTTGATTTTTTTCTCTGAAATATGTGAAATTTCTGCAATTTTGCCTTAAAATAAGAGAAATTTCTGCAATTTTTCCCCATAATAAAGGAATTTTTTGCAATTTTGCCCAAAAATAAGGGGAATTTCTGTTTTTTGTCCCCAAATAAGGGAAATTTCTGCAATTTTGCTCTAAAATACGGGGAATTTCTCCTTTTTTGCCCGAAAATAAGGGGAATGTTTACCTTTTTCCACAAAAAAAGGAAATTTCTTCATTTTTGCCCCAAAATAAGAGGAATTTCTGCCTTTTTACGTCAAAATAAGTGAAATTTCTGCCTTTTTACTCAAAAATATACGGAATTTCTGTATTTTTGCCCCAAAATAAAAGGAATTTTTGAATTATGCCCTGAAATAAATGAAATTTCTCCAATTTTGCCTCAAAATAAGAGAAATTTCTGCTTTTTTGCCACAAAATAAGGGGAATTTCTGTCTTTTTGCCACAAAATAAAAGGAATTTCAGCCTTTTTACCTAATAATAAGGGGAATCTCTCCTTTTTGCCCTAAAATATGGGGAATTTCTGTATTTTTGCCCCAAAATAAAAAAATTTTCTGCAATTTTGTACCAAAATAAAAGTAATTTCTGCCTTTTTGCCCCAAAATTAGAGAAATTTCTGCGTTTTTTCCCTGAAATAAGTCAAATTTCTGTAATTTTGCCCAAAAATTAGAGAGATTTCTGCAATTTTGCCGCAAAATAAAGGAAATTTCTGGAATTTTGCCCCAAAATAAGGGGAATTTCTGAATTTTTGCCCTGAAATAAAAAGAATTTCTGTCTTTTTGCCCCAAAATAATGTGAATTTCTGCATTTTCCCTCAAAATTAGGGGAATAAGTGCAATTTTGCTTCAAAATACGGGGAATTTTTGCCTTATTACACCAAAATAAAAGGAATTTCTGCATTTTGCACCAATATAAGGGGAATTTCTCAAATTTTGCTCCAAAATACAGGGAATTTTTGCCTTATTGCCCGAAATAAAGTGGAATTTCTGCCTTTTTGCCCTGAAATATTTGAAATTTCCGCAATTTTACCCCAAAATAAGGGGAATTTCTGTTTTTGGCCCCAAAATTAGGAGAATTTCTGCTTTTTGCCCCAAATTAAGGCAAATTTCTGACTTTTTGCCCTGAAGTAAGTGAAATTTCTGCAATTTTGCCTTAAAATAAGGGGAATTTCTGCTTTTTTGCCAAAATTATGGGAATTTCAGCATTTTACCTTCAAATAAGAAGAATTTCTGCCTTTTTGCCACAAAATATGGGGAATTTCTGCCTTATTGCCCACAAATAAGGAAAATTTTTGCTTTTCTGCCCCAATTAATGGGAATTTCTGCCTTTTTGCCACAAAGTAAAGGGAATTTCTGCCTTTTTGCCCCAAAATAACAGGAATTTCACCCTTTTTACCACAAAATAAGGGGAATTTCTGCCTTTTTCCTAAAACATGGGGAATTTCTGACTTTTTGTTCTAAAATAAGGAAAATTTCTTCAATTTTGTACCAAAATAAAAGAAATTTCTGCTTTTTGCCCCAAAATAAAAGTAATTTCTGAATTTTTGCCCTGAAATAAATGAAATTTCTGCAATTTTGCCTGAAAATAACGGAAATTTGTGCCTTTTTGCCACAAAATGAGGGGAATTTCTGCCTTTTAACCCCAAAATATTGGGAATTTCAGCATTTTACCTCAAAATAAGGGGAATTTCAGCCTTTTTGCACAAAAATATGGGGAATTTCTGCCTTTTTGCCACAAAATAAGAAAAATTTCTGCAATTCTGTACCAAAATAAAAGAAATTTCTAAAATTTTGCCCCAAAATAAGGGAAATTTCTGATTTTTGCCCCGAAATAAGGAGAATTTCTGTATTTTTGCTTCCCAAAAAAGGAATTTCTGCCTTTTTGCCCCAAAATTAGGGGAGTTTCTGCAATTTTGCTTCAAAATACAGGGAATTTCTGCCTCTTTTCCCGAAAATAAGGGGAACTTTTGCCGATTTGTCCCAAATAAAGGGAATTTCTGCATTTTTGCCCCAATATTTAGGGAATTTCTGCAATTTTGCTTTAAAATACGAGGAATTTCTGCCTTTTTGCCCAAAATTAAGGGGATTTTCTGCATTTTTGCCCCCAAACAAGGGAAATTTCTGCAATTTTATCCCAAAATAAAAGAAATTTCTGCCTTTATGCCCTCAAATAACGGGAATTTCTGCCTTTTTGCCCTGAAATATGTGAAATGTCTGCAATTTTACCCCAAAATAAGGTGAATTTCTAACTTTTTGCCCCAAAGTAATGGGAATTTCTGCCTTTTTGCCCCAAAATATGAAAAATTTTTGCTTTTTTCTCTGAAATATGTGAAATTTCTGCAATTTTGCCTTAAAAAAAGAAAATTTCTGCAATTTTTCCCCATAATAAAGGAATTTTTTGCAAGTTTGCCCCAAAATAAGGGGAATTTCTGTTTTTTGTCTTCAAATAAGGGAAATTTCTGAAATTTTGCCCTAAAATAAGGGGAATTTCTGCCTTTTGCCTCAAAATAAGGAGAATTTCTACCTTTTTGCCCCAAAACAAAGAAAATTACTGCATGTTTTACGCCAAAATTAGGTGAATTTCTGCAATTTTGCTCCAAAATACGGGGATTTTCTGCCTTTTTCACAGAAAATAAGGGGAATTTCTGCCATTTTGCCGCGAAATAAGTGAAATTTCTGCAGTTTTACCCCAAAATAAGGGGAATTTCTGCCTTTTTGCCACAAAATTAGGGGAATTTCTGCAATTTTGCTCCAAAATACAGGGAATTTCTGCCTTTTTGCCCGAAAATAAAGGGAATGTATACCTTTTGCCATAAAAAGGGAAATTTCTTCATTTTTACCCCCAAATAAGGGGATTTTCCGCCTTTTTGACTCAAAATAAGTGCAATTTCCGACTTTTTTCCAAAAATAAATAGAATTTCTGTCTTTTTGCCCAAAAATAAGGGGTATTTCCGACTTTTTGCCCTGAAATAATTTAAATTTCAAAAAATTTTGCCCAAAATAATTGAAATTTCTGCAGTTTTGCCCAAAAATAAGTGGAATTTCTGTATTTTTGCCCCAAAATAAGGGAAATTTCTGCATTTTTTGCCACAAAATATAAGGAATTTCTGCCTTTTTGTTCCAAAATAAGAAAAATTTCTGCCTTTTTTCCCTGAAATAAGTGAAATTTCTGCAATTTTAGCCCAAATTGAAATTTCTGCAATTTTGTCCCAAAATAAGAGAAATTTCTGGAATTTTGCCCCAAAATAAGTGGAATTTCTGAGTTATGCCCCCCAAAAAAAAGAATTTTTGTCTTTTTGCCCCAACATATAGGGAATTTCTGCCTTTTAGCCCCACAATTAGGAGAATTTCTGCAATTTTGCTCCAAAATACGGGGAATTTCTGCTTTTTTGCCCGAAAATAAGGGGAATGTTTACCTTTTGCCACAAAAAGGGAAATTTCTTCATTTTTGCCCCAAAATAAGAGGAATTTCTGCCTTTTTACGTCAAAATATGTGAAATTTCTGCCTTTTTACTCAAAAATATACGGAATTTCTGTATTTTTGCCCCAAAATAAAAGGAATTTTTGAATTATGCTCTGAAATAAATGAAATTTCTCTAATTTTGCCTCAAAAAAAAAGAAATTTCTGCTTTTTTGCCACAAAATAAGGGGAATTTCTGTCTTTTTGCCCTAAAATAAAAGGAATTTCAGCCTTTTTACCTAATAATAAGGGGAATATCTCCTTTTTGCCCTAAAATATGGGGAATTTCTGTATTTTTGCCCCAAAATAAAAAAATTTTCTGCAATTTTGTACCAAAATAAAAGTAATTTCTGCCTTTATGCCCCAAAATAAGAGAAATTTCTGCGTTTTTTCCCTGAAATAAGTGAAATTTCTGTAATTTTGCCCCAAAATTAGGGAGATTTCTGCAATTTTGCCACAAAATAAAGGAAATTTCTGGAATTTTGCCCCAAAATAAACGGAATTTCTGACTTTTGGCCCTGAAATAAGGAGAATTTCTGTCTTTTTGCCCCAAAATAATGTGAATTTCTGCATTTTCCCTCAAAATTAGGGGAATATGTGCAATTTTGCTTCAAAATACGGGGAATTTTTGCCTTATTGCACCAAAATAAAAGGAATTTCTGCATTTTTGCACCAATATAAGGGGAATTTCTGAAATTTTGCTCCAAAATACGGGCAATTTTTGCCTTATTGCCCGAAATAAAGAGGAATTTCTGCCTTTTTGCCCTGAAATATTTGAAATTTCCGCAATTTTACCCCAAAATAAGGGGAATTTTTGTTTTTGGCCCCAAAATTAGGAGAATTTCTGCTTTTTGCCCCAAATTAAGGCAAATTTCTGACTTTTTGCCCTGAAGTAAGTGAAATTTCTCCAATTTTGCCCCAAAATAAGGGGAATTTCTGCCTTTTTGCCAAAATAAAGGGAATTTCAGCATTTTACCTTCATATAAGAAGAATTTCTGCCTTTTTGCCACAAAATATGGGGAATTTCTGCCTTATTGCACACAAATAAGGAAAATTTTTGCTTTTGTGCCCCAATTAATGGGAATTTCTGCTTTTTGCCACAAAGTAAAGGGAATTTCTGCCTTTTTGCCCCAAAATAACGGGAATTTCAGCCTTTTTACCCCAAAATAAGGGGAATTTCTGACTTTTTTCCCGAAAATAATAAGAATGCATACCTTTTTGCCATAAAAAAGGGAAATTTCTTCATTTTTGCTCCAAAATAAAAGGAATTTCTGCTTTTTGGCCTCTAAATAAGTGGAATTTCTGTTTTTTCCCTTAAAACAAAGGGAATTTCTGTCTTTTTTGCCACAAAATAAAGAGAATTTCTGACTTATTACCCTGAATTAAGTGAAATTTCTGCAATTTTGCCCCATAATAAGGAAAATTTCTGCCCTTTTGCATCCAATAATGGGGAATTTCAGCTTTTACTTGAAAATAATGGGAATTTCTGTATTTTTGCCCCAAAATATGGGAAATTTCTGCCTTTTTGCCCCAAACTAGGAAAATTTATGCAATTTTGTACCAAAATAAAAGGAATTTCTGCCTTTTTGCCCCAAAATGAGAAAATTTCTGCTCTTTTTCTGAAATAAGTGAAATTTCTGCAATTTTGCCCCAAAATAAGTCAAATCTCTGCAATTTTGCCCCAAAATAAGAGAAATTTCTGGAATTTTGCCCCAAAGTAAGTGGAATTTCTTAGTTTTGCCCCAAAATAAAGAGAATTTCTGTCTTTTTGCCCCAACATATAGGGAATTTCTGCCTTTTTGCCCCACAATTAGGGGAATTTCTGCAATTTTGCTCCAAAATACAGGGAATTTCTGCCTTTTTGCCCGAAAATAAGAAAATTTCTGCTTTTTTTCTGAAATAAGTGAAATTTCTGCAATTTTGCCCCAAAATAAGGGAAATTTCTGCAATTTTGCCCTAAAATAAGGGAAATTTCTGGAATTTTGCCCAAAATGAGTGGAATTTCTGAGTTTTGCCCTAAAATAAAGAGAATTTCTGTCTTTTTGCCCCAACATATAGGGAATATATGTCTTTTTGCACCACAATTAGGGGAATTTCTGCAATTTTGCTTCAAACTACCGGGAATTTCGGCCTTTTTGCCGAAAATAAGAAAAATGCATACCTTTTTGCCATAAAAAAGGGAAATTTCTTGATTTTTGCTCCAAAATAAAGGCAATTTCTGCTTTTTTGCCTCTAAATAAGTGGAATTTCTGTCTTTTTCCCCTAAAACAAAGGGAATTTCTGTCTTTTTTGCCCCAAAATAAGGAAAATTTCTGACTTATTACCCTGAAATAAGTGAAATTTCTGCAATTTTGCCACAAAATAAGGAAAATTTCTGCCTTTTTGCCCACAAATAAGGGGAATTTCAGCCTTTTTACCTGAAAATAAAAGGAATTTCTGCATTTTTGCACCAAAATATGGGAAATTTCTGCCTTTTTGCCCCAAACTAAGAAAATTTTTGCAATTTTGTACCAAAATAAAAGAAATTTCTGCCTTTTTGCCCCAAAATGAGAAAATTTCTGCTCTTTTTCTGAAATAAGTGAAATTTCTGCAATTTTGCCCCAAAATAAGTCAAATCTCTGCAATTTTGCCCCAAAATAAGAGAAATTTCTGGAATTTTGCCCCAAAGTAAGTGGAATTTCTTAGTTTTGCCCAAAAATAAGGAGAATTTCTGTCTTTTTGCCCCAACATATAGGGAATTTCTGCCTTTTTACCCCACAATTAGGGGAATTTCTGCAATTTTGCCCGAAAATAAGAGAAATTTCTGCCTTTTCGCCTCCAAATAAGGGGAATTTCAAACTTTTTACCTCAAAATAACGAGAATTTCTGCATTTTTGCCCCAAAATATGGGAAATTCTGCTTTTTTGCCTCAAAATAAGAAAAATTTCTGCAATTTTGTACAAAATAAATTTCTGCCTTTTTGCCCCAAAATAAAAAAATTCTGCTTTTTTTCTTAAATAAGTGAAATTTCTGCAATTTTGCCCCAAAATAAATGAAATTTCTGAGTTTTGCCCCAAAATAAGAAGAATTTCTGTCTTTTTGCCCCAACATATTGGGAATTTCTGCATTTTTGCCCCACAATTAGGGGAATTTCTGCAATTTTGATCCAAAATACGGGGAATTTCTGGTATTTCGCCCGAAAATAAAAAGAATGCATACCTTTTTGCCATAAAAAAGAGAAATTTCTTCATTTTTGCTCCAAAATAAGGGGAATTTCTGCTTTTTTGCCTATAAATAAATGGAATTTCTGATTTTTACCCCCAAAACAAAGGGAATTTCTGTCTTTTTTGCCCCAAAATAAAGAAAATTTCTGACTTATTACCCTGAAATAAGTGAAATTTCAGCAATTTTGCCCCAAAATAAGGGAAATTTCTGGCTTTTTGCCCACAAATAAGGGGAATTTCAGCCTTTTTACCTGAAAATAAAAAGGAATTTCTGCATTTTTGCCCCGAAATATGGGAAATTTCTGACTTTTTGCCCCAAAATAAGAAAAATATCTTCAATTTTGTACCAAAATAAAAGAAAATTCTGCCTTTTTGACCCAAAATAAGAAATTTTTTGCTTTACTTTTGAAATAAGTCAAATTTCTGCAATTTTGCCCCAAAATAAGGGAAATTTCTGGAATTTTTCCCCAAAATATGTGGAATTTCTGAGTTTTGCCCCAAAATAAGGAGAATTTCTGTCTTTTTGCCCCAACATATAGGGAATTTCTGCCTTTATGCCCCACAATTAGGGGAATTTCTGCAATTTTGCTCCAAATTACGGGGAATTTCTGCCTTTTTGCCCGAAAATAAGAAAATTTCTGCTTTTTTTCTGAAATAAGTGAAATTTCTGCAATTTTGCCCCAACATAAGAGAAATTTCTGCAATTTTGCCCTAAAATAAGGAAAATTTCTGGAATTTTGCCCCAAAATGAGTGGAATTTCTGAGTTTTGCCCCAAAATAAAGAGAATCTGTCTTTTTGCCCCAACATATAGGGAATATATGTCTTTTTGCACCACAATTAGGGGAATTTCTGCAATTTTGCTTCAAACTACCGGGAATTTCTGCCATTTTGCCGAAAATAAGAAGAATGCATACCTTTTTGCCATAAAAAAGGGAAATTTCTTGATTTTTGCTCCAAAATAAAGGGAATTTCTGCTGTTTTTCCTCTAAGTAAGTGGAATTTCTGTCTTTTTCCCCCAAAACAAAGGAAATTTCTGTTTTTTTTGCCCCAAAATAAGGAAAATTTCTGACTTATTACCCTGAAATAAGTGAAATTTCTGCAATTTTGCCACAAACAAAAGAAATTTCTGTCGTTTTGCCCCCAAATATGGGGAATTTCAGCCTTTTTACCTTAAAATAAGGGGAATTTCTGCCTTTTTGCCACCAAATAAGAAAAATTTCTGCAATTTTGTACCAAAATAAAAGAAATTTCTGCCTTTTTGCCCCAAAATAAGAAAATTTCTGCTTTTTTTTCTGAAATAAGTGAAATTTCTGCAATTTTGCCCCAAAATAAGTGAAATTTCTGAGTTTTGCCCCGAAATAACGAGAATTTCTGACTTTTTGCCCCATCATATAGGAAATTTCTGCCTTTTTTCCCCACAATTAGGGGAATTTCTGAAATTTTGCTCCAAATTACGGGGAATTTCTGCTTCTTTGCCCAAAAATAGGAAGAATGCCTACCTTTCAGCCATAAAAAAGGGAAATTTCTTCATTTTAGCTCCAAAATAAGGGGAATTTCTGCTTTTTTGCCTCTAAATAAGTGGAATTTCTGTCTTTTTTCCCCAGAACAAAGGGAAATTTTGTCTTTTTTGCCCCAAAATAAGGAAAATTTCTGACTTATTACCCTGAAGTAAGTGAAATTTCTGCAATTTTGCCCCAAAATAAGGGAAATTTCTGCATTTTTGCCCCCAAATAAGGGGAATTTCAGCCTTTTTGCACCAAAATATGGGGAATTTCTGCCTTTTTGCCACAAAATAAGAAAAATTTCTGCAATTCTGTACCAAAATAAAAGAAATTTCTAACATTTTGCCCCAAAATAAGGGAAATTTCTGATTTTTGCCCCGAAATAAGGAGAATTTCTGTATTTTTGCCCCCCAAAAAGGAATTTCTGCCTTTTTGCCCCAAAATTAGGGGAGTTTCTGCAATTTTGCTTCAAAATACAGGGAATTTCTGCCTCTTTTCCCGAAAATAAGGGCAACTTTTGCCGATTTACCCCAAATAAAGGGAATTTCTGCATTTTTGCCCCAATAATTAGGGAATTTCTGCAATTTTGCTTTAAAATACTAGGAATTTCTGCCTTTTTGCTCAAAATTAAGGGGATTTTCTGCATTTTTGCCCCCAAACAAGGGAAATTTCTGCAATTTTATCCCAAAATAAAAGGAATTTCTGCCTTTATGCCCT
Source organism: Micromys minutus (assembly GCF_963924665.1). Lineage (NCBI taxonomy): Eukaryota > Metazoa > Chordata > Mammalia > Rodentia > Muridae > Micromys > Micromys minutus. Next base: position 152,364 of record NW_027667948.1, read on the forward strand.
CAAATAACGGGAATTTCTGCCTTTTAGCCCTGAAATATGTGAAATGTCTGCAATTTTACCCCAAAATAAGGTGAATTTCTACCTTTTTGCCCCAAAGTAATGGGAATTTCTGCCTTTTTGCCCCAAAATATGAAAAATTTTTGCTTTTTTTCTCTGAAATATGTGAAATTTCTGCAATTTTACCTTAAAATAAAAGAAATTTCTGCAATTTTTCCCCATAATAAAGGAATTTTTTGCAAGTTTGCCCCAAAATAAGGGGAATTTCTGTTTTTTGTCTTCAAATAAGGGAAATTTCTGAAATTTTGCCCTAAAATAAGGGGAATTTCTGCCTTTTGCCTCAAAATAAGGAGAATTTCTACCTTTTTTCCCCAAAACAAACAAAATTACTGCATGTTTTACGCCAAAATTAGGTGAATTTCTGCAATTTTGCTCCAAAATACGGGGATTTTCTGCCTTTTTCACAGAAAATAAAAAGAATTTCTGCCATTTTGCCGCGAAATAAGTGAAATTTCTGCAGTTTTACCCCAAAATAAGAGGAATTTCTGCCTTTTTGCCCCAAAATTAGGGGAATTTCTGCAATTTTGCTCCAAAATACGGGGAATTTCTGCCTTTTTGCCCGAAAATAAAGGGAATGTATACCTTTTTGCCATAAAAAAGGAAATTTCTTTATTTTTACCCCAAAATAAGGGGATTTTCTGCCTTTTTGACTCAAAATAAGTGCAATTTCTGACTTTTTTCCAAAAATAAATGGAATTTCTGTCTTTTTTCCCCCAAAATAAGGGGAATTTCCGACTTTTTGCCCTGAAATAAGTTAAATTTCAAAAAATTTTCCCCAAAATAATTGAAATTTCTGCAGTTTTGCCCAAAAATAAGTGGAATTTCTGTATTTTTGCCCCAAAATAAGGGAAATTTCTGCCTTTTTACCTCAAAATAAGGGAAATTTCTGCATTTTTGCCACAAAATATAAGGAATTTCTGCCTTTTTGCCACAAAATAAGTAAAATTTCTGCCTTTTTTCCCTGAAATAAGTGAAATTTCTGCAATTTTGGCCCAAAAAAATTGAAATTTCTGCAATTTTGTCCCAAAATAAGAGAAATTTCTGGATTTTTGCCCCAAAATAAGTGGAATTTCTGAGTTTTGCCCCAAAATAAAAAGAATTTCTGTCTTTATGCCCCAACATATAGGGAAATTCTGCCTTTTAGCCCCACAATTAGGGGAATTTCTGCAATTTTGCTCCAAAATACGGGAAATTTCTGCTTTCTTGCCCGAAAATAAGGGGAATGTTTACCTTTTGCCACAAAAAAGGGAAATTTCTTCATTTTTGCCCCAAAATAAGAGGAATTTCTGCCTTTTTACGTCAAAATATGTGAAATTTCTGCCTTTTTACTCAAAAATATACGGAATTTCTGTATTTTGGCCCCAAAATGAAAGGATTTTTTGAATTATGCCCTGAAAGAAATGAAATTTCTCCTATTTTGCCTCAAAATAAGGGAAATTTCTGCTTTTTTGCCACAAAATAAGAGGAATTTCTGTCTTTTTGCCCTAAAATAAAAGGAATTTCAGCCTTTTTACCTAATAATAAGGGGAATCTCTCCTTTTTGCCCTAAAATATGGGGAATTTGTGTATTTTTGCCCCCAAATAAAAAAATTTTCTGCAATTTTGTACCAAAATAAAAGTAATTTCTGCCTTTATGCCCCAAAATAAGAGAAATTTCTGCGTTTTTTCCCTGAAATAAGTGAAATTTCTGTAATTTTGCCCCAAAATTAGGGAGATTTCTGCAATTTTGCCACAAAATAAAGGAAATTTCTGGAATTTTGCCCCAAAATAAACGGAATTTCTGACTTTTGGCCCTGAAATAAGGAGAATTTCTGTCTTTTTGCCCCAAAATAATGTGAATTTCTGCATTTTCCCTCAAAATTAGGGGAATATGTGCAATTTTGCTTCAAAATACGGGGAATTTTTGCCTTATTGCACCAAAATAAAAGGAATTTCTGCATTTTTGCACCAATATAAGGGGAATTTCTGAAATTTTGCTCCAAAATACGGGGAATTTTTGCCTTATTGCCTGAAATAAAGTGGAATTTCTGCCTTTTTGCCCTGAAATATTTGAAATTTCTGTAATTTTACCCCAAAATAAAGGGAATTTCTGTTTTTGGCCCCAAAATTAGGAGAATTTCTGCTTTTTGCCCCAAATTAAGGCAAATTTCTGACTTTTTGCCCTGTAATAAGTGAAATTTCTGCAATTTTGCCCCAAAATAAGGGGAATTTCTGCCTTTTTGCCAAAATAAGGGGAATTTCAGCATTTTACCTTCAAATAAGGGGAATTTCTGCCTTTTTGCCACAAAATATGGGGAATTTCTGCCTTATTGCCCCCAAATAAGGAAAATTTTTGCTTTTCTGCCCCAATTAATGGGAATTTCTGCCTTTTTGTCACAAAGTAAAGGGAATTTCTGCCTTTTTGCCACAAAGTAAAGGGAATTTCTGCTTTTTTGCCCCATATAACGGGAATTTCAGCCTTTTTACCCCAAAATAAGGGGAATTTCTGCCTTTTGCCCAAAATATGGGGAATTTCTGACTTTTTGTTCCAAAATAAGGAAATTTCTCAATTTTGTACCAAAATAAAAGAAATTTCGGCTTTTTGCCCCAAAATAAAACTAATTTCTGACTTTTTGCCCTGAAATAAATGAAATTTCTGCAATTTTGCCCGAAAATAAGAGAAATTTGTGCCTTTTTGCCCCAAAATGAGGGGAATTTCTGCCTTTTAACCCCAAAATATGGGGAATTTCAGCATTTTACCTCAAAATAAGGGGAATTTCAGACTTTTTGCACCAAAATATGGGGAATTTCTTCCTTTTTGCCACAAAATAAGAAAAATTTCTGCAATTCTGTACCAAAATAAAAGAAATTTCTAACCTTTTGCCCCAAAATAAGGGAAATTTCTGATTTTTGCCCCGAAATAAGGAGAATTTCTGTATTTTTGCCCCCCAAAAAAAGGAATTTCTGCCTTTTGCCCCAAAATTAGGGGAGTTTCTGCAATTTTGCTCCAAATACAGGGAATTTCTGCATATTTCCCGAAAGTAAGGGGAACTTCTGCCGATTTGACCCAAATAAAGGGAATTTCTGCATTTTTGCCCCAATATTTAGGGAATTTCTGCAATTTTGCTTTAAAATACGGGGAATTTCTGCCTTTTTGCCCAAAATTAAGGGGATTTTCTGCTTTTCTGCGCCCTAACAAGGGAAATTTCTGCAATTTTATCCAAAAATAAAAGGAATTTCTGTCTTTATGCCCTCAAATAACGGGAATTCCTGCCTTTTTGCCCTGAAATATGTGAAATGTCTGCAATTTTACCCCAAAATAAGGTGAATTTCTACCTTTTTGCCCCAAAATAAGGGGAATTTCTGCCTTTTTGCCCCAAAATATGAAAAATTTTTGCTTTTTTTCTTTGAAATATGTGAAATTTCTGCAATTTTGCCTTAAAATTAAAGAAATTTCTGCAATTTTTCCCCATAATAAAGAATTTTTTGCAATTTTGCCCCAAAATAAGGGGAATTTCTGTTTTTTGTCCCCAAATAAGGGAAATTTCTGAAATTTTGCCCTAAAATAAGGGGAATTTCTGCCTTTTGCCCCAAATTAAGGAGAATTTCTGCCTTTTTGCCCCAAAACAAAGAAAATTACTGCATGTTTTACGCCAAAATTAGGTGAATTTCTGCAATTTTGCTCCAAAATACAGGGATTTTCTGCCTTTTTCGCAGAAAATAAGGGGAATTTCTGCCATTTTGCCGCGAAATAAGTGAAATTTCTGCAGTTTTACCCCAAAATAAGGAAAATTTCTGCTTTTTTGCCCCAAAATTAGGGGAATTTCTGCAATTTTGCTCCAAAATACGGGGAATTTCTTCCTTTTTGCCCGAAAATAAAGGGAATGTATATCTTTTTGCCATAAAAAGGGAAATTTCTTCATTTTTACCCCAAAATAAGGGGATTTTCCGCCTTTTTGACTCAAAATAAGTGCAATTTCTGACTTTATTCCAAAAATAAATGGAATTTCTGTCTTTTTGCCCCAAGATAAGGGGAATTTCCGACTTTTTGCCCTGAAATATGTTAAATTTCAAAAATTTTTCCCCAAAATAATTGAAATTTCTGCAGTTTTGCCCCAAAATAAGGAAAATTTCTGTATTTTTGCCCCAAATTAAGGGAAATTTCTGCCTTTTTACCTCAAAATAAGGAAAATTTCTGCATTTTTTGCCACAAAATATAAGGAATTTCTGCCTTTTTGCCACAAAATAAGTAAAATTTCTGCCTTTTGTCCCTGAAATAAGTGAAATTTCTGCAATTTTGGCCCAAAAAAATTGAAATTTCTGCAATTTTGTCCCAAAATAAAGGAAATTTCTGGAATTTTGCCCCAAAATAAGTGGAATTTCTGAGTTTTGCCCCAAAATAAAAAGAATTTCTGTCTTTATGCCCCAACATATAGGGAAATTCTGCCTTTTAGCCCCACAATTAGGGGAATTTCTGCAATTTTGCTCCAAAATACGGGGAATTTCTGCTTTTTTGCCCAAAAATAAGGGGAATGTTTACCTTTTGCCACAAAAAAGGGAAATTTCTTTATTTTTGCCCTAAAATAAGAGGAATTTCTGCCTTTTTACGTCAAAATATGTGAAATTTCTGCCTTTTTACTCAAAAATATACGGAATTTCTGTATTTTTGCCCCAAAATAAAAGGATTTTTTGAATTATGCCCTGAAAGAAATGAAATTTCTCCTATTTTGCCTCAAAATAAGGGAAATTTCTGCTTTTTTGCCACAAAATAAGAGGAATTTCTGTCTTTTTGCCCTAAAATAAAAGAAATTTCAGCCTTTTTACCTAATAATAAGGGGAATATCTCCTTTTTGCCCTAAAATATGGGAAATTTCTGTATTTTTGCCCCAAAATAAAAAAATTTTCTGCAATTTTGTACCAAAATAAAAGTAATTTCTGCCTTTATGCCCCAAAATAAGAGAAATTTCTGCGTTTTTCCCTGAAATAAGTGAAATTTCTGTAATTTTGCCCCAAAATTAGGGAGATTTCTGCAATTTTGCCACAAAATAAAGGAAATTTCTGGAATTTTGCCCCAAAATAAAGGGAATTTCTGACTTTTGGCCCTGAAATAAGGAGAATTTCTGTCTTTTTGCCCCAAAATAATGTGAATTTCTGCATTTTCCCTCAAAATTAGGGGAATATGTGCAATTTTGCTTCAAAATACGGGGAATTTTTGCCTTATTGCACCAAAATAAAAGGAATTTCTGCATTTTTGCACCAATATAAGGGGAATTTCTGAAATTTTGCTCCAAAATACGGGGAATTTTTGCCTTATTTCCCGAAATAAAGTGGAATTTCTGCCTTTTTGTCCTGAAATATTTGAAATTTCTGCAATTTTACCCCAAAATAAAGGGAATTTCTGTTTTTGGCCCCAAAATTAGGAGAATTTCTGCTTTTTGCCCCAAATTAAGGCAAATTTCTGACTTTTTGCCCCGTAATAAGTGAAATTTCTGCAATTTTGCCCCAAAATAAGGGGAATTTCTGCCTTTTTGCCAAAAAAAAAAAAAGAATTTCAGCATTTTAACTTCAAATAAGGGGAATTTCTGCCTTTTTGCCACAAAATATGGGGAATTTCTGCCTTATTTCCCCCAAATAAGGAAAATTTTTGCTTTTCTGCCCCAATTAATGGGAATTTCTGCCTTTTTGTCACAAAGTAAAGGGAATTTCTGCCTTTTTGCCACAAAGTAAAGGGAATTTCTGCTTTTTTGCCCCATATAACGGGAATTTCAGCCTTTTTACCCCAAAATAAGGGGAATTTCTGCCTTTTGCCCAAAATATGGTGAATTTCTGACTTTTTGTTCCAAAATAAGGAAAATTTCTTCAATTTTGTACCAAAATAAAAGAAATTTCTGCTTTTTGCTCCAAAATAAAAGTAATTTCTGACTTTTTGCCCTGAAATAAATGAAATTTCTGCAATTTTGCCCGAAAACAAGGGAAATTTGTGCCTTTTTGCCCCAAAATGAGGGGAATTTCTGCGTTTTAACCCCAAAATATGGGGAATTTCAGCATTTTACTTCAAAATAAGGGGAATTTCAGCCTTTTTGCACCAAAATATGGGGAATTTCTTCCTTTTTGCCACAAAAAAGAAAAATTTCTGCAATTCTGTACCAAAATAAAAGAAATTTCTAACATTTTGCCCCAAAATAAGGGAAATTTCTGATTTTTGCCCCGAAATAAAAAGAATTTCTGTATTTTTGACCCCCCAAAAAAAGAATTTCTGCCTTTTGCCCCAAAATTAGGGGAGTTTCTGCAATTTTGCTTCAATTACAGGGAATTTCTGCCTATTTCCTGAAAGTAAGGGGAACTTCTGCCGATTTGCCCCCAATAAAGGAAATTTCTGCATTTTTGCCCCAATATTTAGGGAATTTCTGCAATTTTGCTTTAAAAAACGGGGAATTTCTGCCTTTTTGCCCAAAATTAAGGAGATTTTCTGTCTTTTTGCCCCCTAACAAGGGAAATTTCTGCAATTTTATCCAAAAATAAAAGTAATTTCTGTCTTTATGCTCTCAAATAACGGGAATTCCTGCCTTTTTGCCCTGAAATATGTGAAATGTCTGCAATTTTACCCCAAAATAAAGTGAATTTCTACCTTTTTGCCCCAAAATAATGGGAATTTCTGCCTTTTTGCCCCAAAATATGAAAAATTTTTGTTTTTTTTCTTTGAAATATGTGAAATTTCTGCAATTTTGCCTTAAAATTAAAGAAATTTCTGCAATTTTTCCCCATAATAAAGAATTTTTTGCAATTTTTCCCCAAAATAAGGGGAATTTCTGTTTTTTGTCCCCAAATAAGAAAAATTTCTGAAATTTTACCCTAAAATAAGGGGAATTTCTGCCTTTTGCCCCAAAATAAGGAGAATTTCTGCCTTTTTGCCCCAAAACAAAGAAAATTACTGCATGTTTTACGCCAAAATTAGGTGAATTTCTGCAATTTTGCTCCAAAATACAGGGATTTTCTGCCTTTTTCGCAGAAAATAAGGGGAATTTCTGCCATTTTGCCGCGAAATAAGTGAAATTTCTGCAGTTTTACCCCAAAAGAAGGGGAATTTCTGCTTTTTTGCCCCCAAATTAGGGGAATTTCTGCAATTTTGCTCCAAAATACGGGGAATTTCTGCCTTTTTGCCCGAAAATAAAGGGAATGTGTACCTTTTTGCCATAAAAAAGGGAAATTTCTTCATTTTTACCCCAAAATAAGGGGATTTTCCGCCTTTTTGACTCAAAATAAGTGCAATTTCTGACTTTTTTCCAAAAATAAATGGAATTTCTGTTTTTTGCCCCAAGATAAGGGGAATTTCCGACTTTTTGCCCTGAAATAATTTAAATTTCAAAAATTTTTCCCCAAAATAATTGAAATTTCTGCAGTTTTGCCCAAAAATAAGTGGAATTTCTGTATTTTTGCCCCAAAATAAGGGAAATTTCTGCCTTTTTACCTCAAAATAAGGGAAATTTCTGCATTTTTTGCCACAAAATATAAGGAATTTCTGCCTTTTTGCCCCAAAATAAAAAAAATTTCTGCCTTTTTTCCCTGAAATAAGTGAAATTTCTGCAATTTTGGCCCAAAAAAATTAAAATTTCTGAAATTTTGTAACAAAATAAGAGAAATTTCGGGAAATTTGCCCCAAAATAAGTAAAATTTCTGAGTTTTGCCCCAAAATAAGGAGAATTTCTGTCTTTTTGCCCCAACATATAGGGAATTTCTGCCTTTTTGCCCCAAAATTAGGAAAGTTTCTGCAATTTTGCTTCAAAATACAGGGAATTTCTGCCTCTTTTCCCGAAAATAAGGGGAACTTCTGCCGATTTTCCCCAAATAAAGGGAATTTCTGCATTTTTGCCCCAATATTTGGGGAATTTCTGCAATTTTGCTTTAAAATACGGGGAATTTCTGCCTTTTTGCCCCCAAACAAGGGAAATTTCTGCAATTTTATCCCAAAATAAAAGAATTTCTGCCTTTATGCCCTCAAATAACGGGAATTTCTGCCTTTTTGCCCTGAAATATGTGAAATGTCTGCAATTTTACCCCAAAATAAGGTGAATTTCTACCTTTTTGCCCCAAAGTAATGGGAATTTCTGCTTTTTTGCCCCAAAATATGAAAAATTTTTGCTTTTTTTCTCTGAAATATGTGAAATTTCTGCAATTTTGCCTTAAAATAAAAGAAATTTCTGCAATTTTTCCCCATAATAAAGGAATTTTTTGCAAGTTTGCCCCAAAATAAGGGGAATTTCTGTTTTTTGTCTTCAAATAAGGGAAATTTCTGAAATTTTGCCCTAAAATAAGGGGAATTTCTGCCTTTTGCCTCAAAATAAGGAGAATTTCTACCTTTTTGCCCCAAAACAAAGAAAATTACTGCATGTGTTACGCCAAAATTAGGTGAATTTCTGCAATTTTGCTCCAAAATACAGGGATTTTCTGCCTTTGTCACAGAAAATAAAGGGAATTTCTGCCATTTTGCCGCGAAATAAGTGAAATTTCTCCAGTTTTACCCCAAAATAAGGGGAATTTCTGCCTTTTAGCCCCAAAATTAGGGGAATTTCTGCAATTTTGCTCCAAAATACGGGGAATTTCTGCCTTTTTGCCCGAAAATAAAGGGAATGTATACCTTTTTGCCATGAAAAGGGAAATTTCTTCATTTTTACCCCCAAATAAGGGGATTTTCCGCCTTTTTGACTCAAAATAAGTGCAATTTCCGACTTTTTTCCAAAAATAAATGGAATTTCTGTCTTTTTGCCGCAAAATAAGGGGAATTTCCGACGTTTTGCCCTGAAATAATTTAAATTTCAAAAATTTATCCCCAAAATAATTGAAATTTGTGCAGTTTTGCCCAAAAATAAGTGGAATTTCTGTATTTTTGCCCCAAAATAAGGGAAATTTCTGCCTTTTTACCTCAAAATAAGGGAAATTTCTGCATTTTTTGCCACAAAATATAAGGAATTTCTGCATTTTTGCCCCAAAATAAGTAAAATTTCTGCCTTTTTTACCTGAAATAAGTGAAATTTCTGCAATTTTGGCCCAAAAAAATTGAAATTTCTGCAATTTTGTCCCAAAATAAGAGAAATTTCTAGATTTTTGCCCCAAAATAAGTGGAATTTCTGAGTTTTGCCCCAAAATAAAAAGAATTTCTGTCTTTATGCCCCAACATATAGGGAAATTCTGCCTTTTAGCCCCACAATTAGGAGAATTTCTTCAATTTTGCTCCAAAATACGGGGAATTTCTGCTTTCTTCCCCGAAAATAAGGGGAATGTTTACCTTTTGCCACAAAAAAGGGAAATTTCTTCATTTTTGCCCCAAAATAAGAGGAATTTCTGCCTTTTTACGTCAAAATATGTGAAATTTCTGCCTTTTAACTCAAAAATATACGGAATTTCTGTATTTTTGCCCCAAAATAAAAGGAATTTTTGAATTATGCCCTGAAATAAATGAAATTTCTCCTATTTTGCCTCAAAATAAGAAAAATTTCTGCTTTTTTGCCACAAAATAAGAGGAATTTCTGTCTTTTTGCCCTAAAATAAAAGGAATTTCAGCCTTTTTACCTAATAATAAGGGGAATCTCTCCTTTTTGCCCTAAAATATGGGGAATTTCTGTATTTTTGCCCCAAAATAAAAAAATTTTCTGCAATTTTGTATCAAAATAAAAGTAATTTCTTTCTTTATGCCCCAAAATAAGAGAAATTTCTGCGTTTTTTCCCTGAAATAAGTGAAATTTCTGTAATTTTGCCCCAAATTTAGGGAGTTTTCTGCAATTTTGCCCCAAGATAAAGGAAATTTCTGGAATTTTGCCCCAAAATAAAGGGAATTTCTGACTTTTGGCCCTGAAATAAGGAGAATTTCTGTCTTTTTGCCCCAAAATAATGTGAATTTCTGCATTTTCCCTCAAAATTAGGGGAATATGTGCAATTTTGCTTCAAAATACGGGGAATTTTTGCCTTATTGCACCAAAATAAAAGGAATTTCTGCATTTTTGCACCAATATAAGGGGAATTTCTGAAATTTTGCTCCAAAATACGGGGAATTTTTGCCTTATTGCCCGAAATTAAGTCGAATTTCTGCCTTTTTGCCCTGAAATATTTGAAATTTCTGCAATTTTACCCCAAAATAAGGGGAATTTCTGTTTTTGGCCCCAAAATTAGGAGAATTTCTGCTTTTTGCCCCAAATTAAGGCAAATTACTGACTTTTTGCCCTGTAATAAGTGAAATTTCTGCAATTTTGCCCCAAAATAAGGGGAATTTCTGCCTTTTTGCCGAAATAAGGGGAATTTCAGCATTTTACCTTCAAATAAGGGGAATTTCTGCCTTTTTGCCACAAAATATGGGGAATTTCTGCCTTATTGCCCCCAAATAAGGAAAATTTTTGCTTTTCTGCCCCAATTAATGGGAATTTCTGCCTTTTTGTCACAAAGTAAAGGGAATTTCTGCCTTTTTGCCACAAAGTAAAGGGAATTTCTGCTTTTTTGCCCCATATAACGGGAATTTCAGCCTTTTTACCCCAAAATAAGGGGAATGGGGAATTTCTGACTTTTTGTTCCAAAATAAGGAAAATTTCTTCAATTTTGTACCAAAATAAAAGAAATTTCTGCTTTTTGCCCCAAAATAAAAGTAATTTCTGACTTTTTGCCCTGAAATAAATGAAATTTCTGCAATTTTGCCCGAAAATAAGGGAAATTTGTGTCTTTTTGCCCCAAAATGAGGGGAATTTCTGCCTTTTATCCCCAAAATATGGGGAATTTCAGCATTTTACTTCAAAATAAGGGGAATTTCAGCCTTTTTGCACCAAAATATGGGGAATTTCTTCCTTTTTGCCACAAAATAAGAAAAATTTCTGCAATTCTGTACCAAAATAAAAGAAATTTCTAACATTTTGCCCCAAAATAAGGGAAATTTCTGATTTTTGCCCCGAAATAAGGAGAATTTCTGTATTTTTGCCCCCCCAAAAAAGGAATGTCTGCCTTTTGCCCCAAAATTAGGGGAGTTTCTGCAATTTTGCTTCAAATACAGGGAATTTCTGCCTATTTCCCGAAAGTAAGGGGAACTTCTGCCGATTTGCCCCAAATCAAGGGAATTTCTGCATTTTTGCCCCAATATTTAGGGAATTTCTGCAATTTTGCTTTAAAAAACGGGGAATTTCTGCCTTTTTGCCCAAAATTAAGGGGATTTTCTGTCTTTTTGCCCCCTAACAAGGGAAATTTCTGCAATTTTATCCAAAAATAAAAGGAATTTCTGTCTTTATGCCCTCAAATAACGGGAATTACTGCCTTTTTGCCCTGGAATATGTGAAATGTCTGCAATTTTACCCCAAAATAATGTGAATTTCTCCCTTTTTGCCCCAAAATAATGGGAATTTCTGCCTTTTTGCCCCAAAATATGAAAAATGTTTGCTTTTTTTCTTTGAAATATGTGAAATTTCTGCAATTTTGCCTTAAAATTAAAGAAATTTCTGCAATTTTTCCCCATAATAAAGAATTTTTTGCAATTTTGCCCCAAAATAAGGGGAATTTCTGTTTTTTGTCCCCAAATAAGGAAAATTTCTGTAATTTTGCCCTAAAATAAGGGGAATTTCTGCCTTTTGCCCCAAAATAAGGAGAATTTCTGCCTTTTTGCCCCAAAACAAAGAAAATTACTGCATGTTTTACGCCAAAATTAGGTGAATTTCTGCAATTTTGCTCCAAATTACAGGGATTTTCTGCCTTTTTCGCAGAAAACAAGGGGAATTTCTGCCATTTTGCCGCGAAATAAGTGAAATTTCTGCAGTTTTACCCCAAAATAAGGGGAATTTCTGCTTTTTTGCCCCAAAATTAGGGGAATTTCTGCAATTTTGCTCCAAAATACGGGGAATTTCTGCTTTTTGCCCGAAAATAAAGGGAATGTAAACCTGTTTGCCATAAAAAAAAAATTTCTTCATTTTTACCCCAGAATAAGGGGATTTTCCGCCTTTTTGACTCAAAATAAGTGCAATTTCTGACTTTTTTCCAAAAATAAATGGAATTTCTGTCTTTTTGCCCCAAGATAAGGGGAATTTCCGTCCTTTTGCCCTGAAATAATTTAAATTTCAAAAATTTTTCCCCAAAATAATTGAAATTTCTGCAGTTTTGCCCGAAAATAAGGGAAATTTCTGTATTTTTGCCCCAAATTAAGGGAAATTTCTGCCTTTTTACCTCAAAATAAGGGGAATTTCTGCATTTTTGCCACAAAATATAAGGAATTTCTACCTTTTTGCCCCAAGATAAAAAAAATTTCTGCTTTTTTTCCCTGAAATAAGTGAAATTTCTGCAATTTTGGCTCAAAAAAATTGAAATTTCTGCAATTTTGTCCCAAAATAAGAGAAATTTCGGGAAATTTGCCCCAAAATAAGTAAAATTTCTGAGTTTTGCCCCAAAATAAGGAGAATTTCTGTCTTTTTGCCCCAACATATAGGGAATTTCTGCCTTTTTGCCCCAAAATTAGGAAAGTTTCTGCAATTTTGCTTCAAAATACAGGGAATTTCTGCCTCTTTTTCGGAAAATAAGGGGAACTTCTGCCGATTTGCCCCAAATAAAGGGAATTTCTGCATTTTTGCCCCAATCATTGGGGAATTTCTGCAATTTTGCTTTAAAATACGGGGAATTTCTGCCTTTTTGCCCAAAATTAAGGGGATTTTCTGCCTTTTTGCCCCCAAACAAGGGAAATTTCTGCAATTTTATCCCAAAATAAAAGGAATTTCTCCCTTTATGCCCTCAAATAACAGGAATTTCTGCCTTTATGCCCTGAAATAGGTGAAATGTCTGCAATTTTACCCCAAAATAAGGTGAATTTCTAACTTTTTGCCCCAAAGTAATGGGAATTTCTGCCTTTTGCCCCAAAATATGAGAAATTTTTGCTTTTTTTCTCTGAAATATGTGAAATTTCGGCAATTTTGCCTTAAAATAAAAGAAATTTCTGCAATTTTTCCCCATAATAAAGGAATTTTTGGCAAGTTTGCCCCAAAATAAGGAAAACTTCTGTTTTTTGTCTTCAAATAAGGGAAATTTCTGAAATTTTGCCCTAAAATAAGGGGAATTTTTGCCTTTTGCCTCAAAATAAGGAGAATTTCTACCTTTTTGCCCCAAAACAAAAAAAATTACTGCATGTGTTCGCCAAAATTAGGTGAATTTCTGCAATTTTGCTCCAAAATACGGGGATTTTCTGCCTTTGTCACAGAAAATAAAGGGAATTTCTGCCATTTTGCCGCGAAATAAGTGAAATTTCTCCAGTTTTACCCCAAAATAAGGGGAATTTCTTCCTTTTAGCCCCAAAATTAGGGGAATTTCTGCAATTTTGCTCCAAAATACGGGGAATTTCTGCCTTTTTGCCCGAAAATAAAGAGAATGTATACCTTTTTGCCATGAAAAGAGAAATTTCTTCATTTTTACCCCCAAATAAGGGGATTTTCTGCCTTTTTGACTCAAAATAAGTGCAATTTCTGACTTTTTTCCAAAAATAAATGGAATTTCTGTCTTTTTGCCCCAAAATAAGGGGAATTTCCAACTTTTTGCCCTGAAATAATTTAAATATTAAAAATTTTTCCCCAAAATAATTGAAATTTCTGCAGTTTTGCCCAAAAATAAGTGGAATTTCTGTATTTTTGCCCCAAAATAAGGGAAATTTCTGCCTTTTTACCTCAAAATAAGGGAAATTTCTGCATTTTTTGCCACAAAATATAAGGAATTTCTGCATTTTTGCCCCAAAATAAGTAAAATTTCTGCCTTTTTTCCCTGAAATAAGTGAAATTTCTGCAATTTTGGCCCAAAAAAATTGAAATTTCTGCAATTTTGTCCCAAAATAAGAGAAATTTCTGGAATTTTGCCCCAAAATAAGTGGAATTTCTGAGTTTTTCCCCAAAATAAAAAGAATTTCTGTCTTTATGCCCCAACATATAGGGAAATTCTGCATTTTAGCCCCACAATTAGGGGAATTTCTGCAATTTTGCTCCAAAATACGGGGAATTTCTGCTTTCTTGCCCGAAAATAAGGGGAATGTTTACCTTTTGCCACAAAAAAGGGAAATTTCTTCATTTTTGCCCCAAAATAAGAGGAATTTCTGCCTTTTTACGTCAAAATATGTGAAATTTCTACCTTTTTACTCAAAAATATACGGAATTTCTGTATTTTTGCCCCAAAATAAAAGGAATTTTTGAATTATGCCCTGAAATAAATGAAATTTCTCCTATTTTGCCTCAAAATAAGGGAAATTTCTGCTTTTTTTCCACAAAATAAGAGGAATTTCTGTCTTTTTGCCCTAAAATAAAAGGAATTTCAGCCTTTTTACCTAATAATAAGGGGAATCTCTCCTTTTTGCCCTAAAATATGGGGAATTTCTGTATTTTTCACCAAAATAAAAAAATTTTCTGCAATTTTGTACCAAAATAAAAGTAATTTTTGCCTTTATGCCCCAAAATAAGAGAAATTTCTGCATTTTTTCCCTGAAATAAGTGAAATTTCTGTAATTTTGCCCCAAAATTAGGGAGTTTTCTGAATTTTGCCCCAAAATAAAGGAAATTTCTGGAATTTTGCCCCAAAATAAAGGGAATTTCTGACTTTTGGCCCTGAAATAAGGAGAATTTCTGTCTTTTTGCCCCAAAATAATGTGAATTTCTGCATTTTCCCTCAAAATTAGGGGAATATGTGCAATTTTGCTTCAAAATACGGGGAATTTTTGCCTTATTGCACCAAAATAAAAGGAATTTCTGCATTTTTGCACCAATATAAGGGGAATTTCTGAAATTTTGCTCCAAAATACGGGGAATTTTTGCCTTATTGCCCGAAATAAAGTGGAATTTCTGCCTATTTGCCCTGAAATATTTGAAATTTCTGCAATTTTACCCCAAAATAAGGGGAATTTCTGTTTTTGGCCCCAAAATTAGGAGAATTTATGCTTTTTGCCCCAAATTAAGGCAAATTACTGACTTTTTGCCCTGTAATAAGTGAAATTTCTGCAATTTTGCCCCAAAATAAGGGGAATTTCTGCCTTTTTGCCGAAATAAGGGGAATTTCAGCATTTTACCTTCAAATAAGGGGAATTTCTGCCTTTTTGCCACAAAATATGGGGAATTTCTGCCTTATTGCCCCCAAATAAGGAAAATTTTTGCTTTTCTGCCTTAATTAATGGGAATTTCTACCTTTTTGTCACAAAGTAAAGGGAATTTCTGCCTTTTTTCCACAAAGTAAAGGGAATTTCTGCTTTTTTGCCCCATAAAACAGGAATTTCAGCCTTTTTACCCCAAAATAAGGGGAATTTCTGCCTTTTGCCCAAAATATGGTGAATTTCTGACTTTTTGTTCCAAAATAAGGAAAATTTCTTCAATTTTGTACCAAAATAAAAGAAATTTCTGCTTTTTGCCCCAAAATAAAAGTAATTTCTGACTTTTTGCCCTGAAATAAATGAAATTTCTGCAATTTTGCCCGAAAATAAGGGAAATTTGTGCCTTTTTGCCCCAAAATGAGGGGAATTTCTGCCTTTTAACCCCAAAATATGGGGAATTTCAGCATTTTACCTCAAAATAAGGGGAATTTCTGCCTTTTTGCACCAAAATATTGGGAATTTCTGCCTTTTTGCCACAAAATAGGAAAAATTTCTGCAATTCTGTATCAAAATATAAGAAATTTCTAAAATTTTGCCCCAAAATAAGGGAAATTTCAGATTTTTGCCCCGAAATAAGGAGAATTTCTGTATTTTTGCCCCCCCAAAAAAGGATTTTCTTCCTTTTTGCCCCAAAATTAGGGGAGTTTCTGCAACTTTGCTGCAAAATACAGGGAATTTCTGCCTCTTTTCCCGAAAATAAGGGGAACTTCTGCCGATGTGCCCCAAATACAGGGAATTTCTGCATTTTTGCTCCAATATTTAGATAATTTCTGCAATTTTGCTTTAAAATACAGGGAATTTCTGCCTTTTTGCCCAAAATTAAGGGGATTTTCTGCCTTTTTGCCCCCAAACAAAGGAAATTTCTGCAATTTTATCCCAAAATAAAAGGAATTTCTGCCTTTATGCCCTCAAATAACGGGAATTTCTGCCTTTTTGCCCTGAAATATGTGAAATGTCTGCAATTTTACCCCAAAATAAGGTGAATTTCTACCTTTTTGCCCAAAAATAATGGGAATTTCTGCCTTTTTGCCCCAAAATATGAAAAATTTTTGCTTTTTTTCTCTGAAATATGTAAAATTTCTGCAATTTTGCCTTAAAATAAAAGAAATTTCTGCAATTTTTCCCCATAATAAAGAATTTTTTGCAATTTTGCCCCAAAATAAAGGAAATTTCTGTTTTTGGTCCCCAAATAAGGGAAATTTCTGCAATTTTGCCCTAAAATAAGGGGAATTTCTGCCTTTTGCCCTAAAATAAGGAGAATTTCTGCCTTTTTGCCCCAAAACAAAGAAAATTACTGCAAGTTTTATGCCAAAATAAGGTGAATTTCTGCAATTTTGCTCCAAAATACGGGGATATTCTGCCTTTTTCGCAGAAAATAAGGGGAATTTCTGCCATTTTTTCCGCGAAATAAGTGAAATTTCCGCAGTTTTACCCCAAAATAAGTGGAATTTCTGCCTTTTTGCCCAAAAATTAGGGGAATTTCTGCAATTTTTCTCCAAAATACGGAGAATTCCTGCCTTTTTGCCCGTAAATAAAGAAAATGTATACCTTTTTGCCATAAAAATGGAAATTTCTTCACATTTATCCCAAAATAAGGGGATTTTCCGCCTTTTTGACACAAAATAAGTGTAATTTCTGACTTTTTTCAAAAAATAAATGGAATTTTTGTCTTTTTGCCCCCCAAATAAGGGGAATTTCTGACTTTTTGCCCTGAAATAATTTAAATTTCAAAAATTTTTCTCCAAAATAATTGAAATTTCTGCAATTTTGCCCCAAAATAAGGAGAATTTCTGCATTTTTGCCCCAAAATAAGGGAAATTTCTGCTTTTTGCCTCCAAATAAGGGGAATTTGAGCCTTTTTACCTCAAAATAAGGGGAATTTTTGCATTTTTGCCACAAAATATTAGGAATTTCTGCATTTTTGCTCCAAAATAAGGAAAATTTCAGCCTTTCTTTCCTGAAATAAGTAAAATTTCTGCAATTTTGCCCCAAAATAAGTGAAATTTCTGCAATTTTGCCCCAAAATAAGAGAAATTTCTTGAATTTTGCCCCCAAATAAGTGGAATTTCTGAGTTTTGCCCTAAAATAAGGAGAATTTCTGTCTTATTGCCCCCACATATAGGAAATTTCTTCCTTTTTGCCCCACAATTAAAGAAATTTCTGCAATTTTGCTCCAAAATACGGGGAATTTCTGCTTTTTTTCCCGAAAATAAGGGAAATGTATACCTTTTGCCACAAAAAAGGGAAATTTCTTTATTTTTGCCCCAAAATAAGAGGAATTTCTTCCTTTTTACCTCAAAGTAAGTGAAATTTCTTCCTTTTTACCCCAAAATAAGCGGAATTTCTGTCTTTTTGCCCCAAAATAAAAGGAATTTTTGAATTATGCCCTGAAATTTGTGAAATTTCTGCAATTTTGCCCTAAAAAAAGAAATTTCTTCATTTTTGCCACAAAAAAGGGGAATTTCTGTCTTTTTGCCCCAAATTAAGGGAAATTTCTGCCTTTTTGCCCCCAAATAAAAGGAATTTCATCCTTTTTACCTCAAAATAAATGGAATTTCTGCATTTTTGCCACAAAATATTAGGAATTTCTGGCTTTTTGCTACAAAATAAGGAAAATTTCTGCCTTTTTTTCCCTGAAATAAGTGAAATTTCTGCAATTTTGCCCCAAAATAAGTGAAATTTCTGCAATTTTGCCCCAAAATAAGGAAAATTTCTGGAATTTTGCCCCAAAATAAGTGGAATTTCTGAGTTTTGCCGCAAAATAAGGAGAATTTCTGTCTTTTTGCCCAACAAATAAATTTCTGCCTTTTTGCCCCACAACTAGGGGAATTTCTGCAATTTTGCTCCAAAATACGAAGAATTTCTGCATTTTTTCCTAAAAGTAAGGGTAATGTATACCTTTTGCCACAAAAAAGGGAAATTTCTTCATTTTTGCCCCAAAATAAGAGGAATTTCTGCCTTTTTACCTCAAAATAAGTGAATTTTCTGCCTTTTTACCCGAAAATAAACTGAATTTCTGTCTTTTTTCTCCAAAATAAAAGAAATTTTTGAATTATGCCCTGAAATTAGTGAAATTTCTGCAATTTTGCCCTAAAATTAAAAAAATTTCTGCCTTTGTGCCACAAAATAAGGGGAATTTCTGTATTTTTGCCCCAAAATAAGAGGAATTTCTGTCTTTTTACGTCAAAATAAGTGAAATTTCTGCCTTTTTACTCAAAAATATACGGAATTTCTGTATTTTTGCCCCAAAATAAAAGGAATTTTTGAATTTTGCCCTGAAATTAATAAAATTTCTCCAATTTTGCCTCAAAATAAGGGAAATTTCTGCTTTTTTGCCACAAAATAAGGGGAATTTCTGTCTTTTTGCCCCAAAATAAAAGTAATTTCAGCCCTTTTACCTAATAATAAGGGGAATCTCTCCTTTTTGCCCTAAAATATGGGGAATTTCTGTATTTTTGCCCCAAAATAAAAAAATTTTCTGCAATTTTGTACCAAAATAAAAGTAATTTCTGCCATTTTGCCCCAAAATAAGAGAAATTTCTGCGTTTTTTCCCTGAAATAAGTGAAATTGCTGTAATTTTGACCCCAAATTAGGGAGATTTCTGCAATTTTGCCCCAAAATAAAGGAAATTTCTGGAATTTTGCCCCCAAAATAAAGAGAATTTCTGTCTTTTTGCCCCAAAATAATGTGAATTTCTGCATTTTCCCTCAAAATTAGGGGAATATGTGCAATTTTGCTTCAAAATACGGGGAATTTTTGCCTTATTGCACCAAAATAAAGGGAATTTCTGCATTTTTGCACAAATATAAGGGGAATTTCTGAAATTTTGCTCCCAAATACGGGGAATTTTTGCCTTATTGCCAGAAATAAAGTGGAATTTCTGCCTTTTTGCCCTGAAATATTTGAAATTTCCGTAATTTTACCCCAAAATAAGGGAAATTTCTGTTTTTGGCCCCAAAATTAGGAGAATTTCTGCTTTTTGCCCCAAATTAAAGCAAATTTCTGACTTTTTGCCCTGAAATAAGTGAAATTTCTGCAATTTTGCCCCAAAATAAGGGGAATTTCTGCCTTTTTGCCAAAATAAGGGGAATTTCATCATTTTACCTTCAAATTAGGGGAATTTCTGCCTTTTTGCCACAAAATATGGGAAATTTCTGCCTTGTGGCCCCCAAATAAAGAAAATTTTTGCTTTTCTGCCCCAATTAATGGGAATTTCTGCCTTTTTGCCACAAAGTAAAGGAAATTTCTGCCTTTTTGCCCCAAAATAATGGGAATTTCAGCCTTTTTACCCCAAAATAAGGGGAATTTCTGCCTTTTGCCCAAAATATGGGAAATTTCTGAATTTTTGTTCCAAAATAAGGAAATTTTCTTCAATTATGTCCCAAAATAAAAGAAACTTCTGTTTTTTGCCCCCAAATAAAATTAATTTCTGACTTTTTGCCCTGAAATAAATGAAATTTCTGCAATTTTGCCTGAAAATAAGGGAAATTTGTGCCTTTTTGCCCCAAAATGAGGGGAATTTCTGCCTTTTAACCCCAAAATATTTGGAATTTCAGCATTTTACCTCAAAATACGGGGAATTTCAGCCCTTTTGCAACAAATTATGGCAAATTTCTGCCTTTTTGCCACAAAATAAAAAAAATTTCTGCAATTCTGTACCAAAATAAAAGCAATTTCTAAAATTTTGCCCCAAAATAAGGGAAATTTCTGATTTTTGCCCCGAAATAAGAAGAATTTCTGTATTTTTGCCGTCAAAAAGGGGAATATCTGCCTTTTTGCCCCAAAATGAATTTCTGCATTTTACCTCTAAGTAAGGGGAATTTCTGCATTTTACCTCAAAATAAGAAGAATTTCTGCCTTTTGCCCCAAAATATGGGGAATTTCTGCCTTTTTGTTCCAAAATAAAGAAAATTTCTTTAATTTTGTACCATAATAAAAGAAATTTCTGCTTTTTGCCCCAAAATAAGGGGAATTTCTGAATTTTTGCCCTGAAATAAATGAAATTTCTGCAATTTTGCCCCAAAATAAGGGAAATTTCTGCCTTGTTGCCATGAAATATGTGAAATTTCTGCAATTTTACTTCAAAATAAGGTGAATTTCTGCCATTTTGCCCCAAAATAAAGGGAATTTCTGCCTTTTGCCCCAAAATTAGAGGAATTTCTGCAATTTTGCTCCAAAATATGGGGAATTTCTGCCTTTTTGCCTGAAAATAAAGGGAATGTTTACCTTTTTGCCATAAAAAAGGGAAATTTCCTCATTTTTGCCCCAAAATATGGGAATTTTCCGCCTTTTTGATTCAAAATAAGTGCAATTTCTGCCTTTTCCCTAAAAATAAACAAAATTTCTGTCTTTTTGCACCAAAATAAGGAGAATTTCTGACTTTTTGCCCGAAAATAAGGGGAATTTCAGCCTTTTTACCTCAAAATAAGGGGAATTTCTTCCTTTTTGCCCCAAAATATGGGGAATTTCTGCCTTTTTGCCCCAAAATAAGAAAAATTCTGCCTTTTTTCTGAAATAAGGAAATTTTTGCAATTTTGCCTCAAAATAAGGGAAATTTCTGCAATTTTGCCCCAATGTAAAGGAAATTTCTGCAATTGTGCCCCAAAATAAGGGAAATTTCTGACTTTATGCTCCCGAAAAAAGGAGATTTTCTGTCTTTTTGCCCCAAAATAAGAATTTTTGCATTTTTCCCGAAAATTATGAGAATTTCTGCAATTTTGCTTCAAAATACGGTTAATTTCTTTCTTTTAGCCCCAAAATAAAGGGAATTTCTGCATTTACCCCCAATATTTGGGGAATTTCTGCATTTTACCTCAAAATAAGAAGAATTTCTGCCTTTTGCCCCAAAATATGGAGAATTTCTGCCTTTTTGTTCTGAAATAAGGAAAATTTCTTCAATTTTGTACCATAATAAAAGAAATTTCTGCTTTTTGCCCCAAAATAAGTGAAATTTCTGACTTTTTGCCTTGAAATAAATGAAATTTCTGCAATTTTGTTCAAAATAAGTTAAATTTGTGCCTTTTGCCCCAAAATAAGGGGAATTTCTGCCTTTTGCCCCAAAATATGGGGAATTTCTGCCTGTTTCCCCGAAAATAAGAAGAATGCATAACTTTTTGCCATAAAAAAGGGAAATTTCTTCATTTTTGCTCCAAAATAAGCGAAATTTCTGCTTCTTTGCCTCTAAATAAGTGGAATTTCTGTCTTTTTCCCCCAATACAAAGGGAATTTCTGTCTTTGTTGCCCCAAAATAAGGAAAATTTTTGACTTATTACCTTGAAATAAGTGAAATTTCTGCAATTTTGCCCCAATATAAGGGAAATTTCTACCTTTTTGCCCCCAAATAAGGGGAATGTCAGCCTTTTTACCTCAAAATTTAAGGAATTTCTGAATTTTGGCACAAAATATTAGGAATTTCTGCCTTTTTGCCCCAAAATAAGGAAAATTTCTGCCTTTTTTCCATGAAATAAGTAAAATTTCTCCAATTTTACCCCAAAATAAGTAAAATTTCTGCAATTTTGCCCTAAAATAAGTGAAATTTCTGCAATTTTGCCCCAAAATAAGGGAAATTTCTGGAATTTTGCCCCAAAATAAGGGGAATTTCTGAGTTTTGCCCCAAAATATAGAGAATTTCTGCCTTTTTGCCCCACAATTAGTGAAATTTCTGCAATTTTGCCCTAAAATATGGGAAATTTCTGCAATTTTTCCCCATAATAAGGGAAATTTCTGCCATTTTGCCCCCAAATAATAGGAATTTCTGTTTTTTTGCCCCACAATTAGGGAAATTTATCAATTTTGCCCCAAAATAAGGGGAATTTCTGCTTTTTGCCCCAAAATATGGGGAATTTCTGCCTTTTTGTTCGAAAATAAGAAGAATGCATACATTTTTGCCATAAAAAAGAAAATTTTCTTCATTTTTGTTCCAAAATAAGGGGACCTTTTGCCTTTTTGCCTCTAAATAAGTGGAATTTCTATCTTTTTCCCCCAAAACAAAGGGAATTTCTGTCTTTTTTGCATCAAAATAAGGAGAATTTCTGACTTATTACTCTGAAATAAGTGAAATTTCGGCAATTTTGCCCCAAAATAAGGGAAATTTCTCCAATTTTGCCCCAATGTAAAAGAAATTTCTGCAATTTTGCCCCAAAATAAGGGGAATTTCTGACTGTTTGATCTCGAAAAAAGGAAATTTTCTGTCTTTTTGCCCCAAAATAAGGAGAATTTCTGCTTTTTTGCCCGAAAATTATGAGAATTTCTGCAATTTTGCTTTAAAATATGGTTAATTTCTGCCTTTTAGCCCCAAAATAAAGGGAATTTCTGCATTTTCCCCCAATATTTGGGGAATTTCTGCATTTTATCTAAATAAGGGGAATTTCTGCATTTTACCTCAAAATAAGAAGAATTTCTGCCTTTTGCCCCAAAATATGGGGAATTTCTCCCTTTTTGTTCCAAAATAAGGAAAATTTCTTCAATTTTGTACCATACTAAAAGAAATTTCTGCTTTTTGCCCCAAATTAAGGGGAATTTCTGAATTTTTGCCCAGAAATAAATGAAATTTCTGCAATTTTGCCCGAAAATAAGGGAAATTTCTGCCTTGTTGCCATGAAATATGTGAAATTTCTGCAATTTTACCCCAAAATAAGGTGAAATTCTGGCTTTTTGCCCCAAAATAATGGGAATTTCTGCCTTTTTGCCCCAAAATAAGAAAAATTTTTGCTTTATTTCTCTGAAATAAGTGAAATTTCTGCAATTTTGCCCTAAAATAAGGGAAATTTCTGCAATTTTTTCCCATAATAAAGGAAATTTCTGCAATTTTGTCCCAAAATAAGGGCAATTTCTCCCGTTTTGCCCCAAAATAAAGGAAATTTCAGCCTTTTTACCTGAAAATAAGTGAAATTTCTGCAATTTTGCCCCAAATAAGGAAAATTTCTGCAATTTTACCCCAAAATAAGGTAAATTCCTACAATTTTGCCCCAAAATAAAGGAAGTTTCTTGAATTTTGCCCCAAAATAAGGGGAATTTCTTATTTTTGCCCCAAAATAAAGGGAATTTTTGCCTTTTGCCCCACAATTAGGAGAATTTCTGCAATTTTGCTCCAAAATACGGGGAATTTCTGCCTTTTTGCCCGAAAATAATGGGAATGCATACCTTTTTGCCATAAAAAGGGAAATTTCTTCATTTTTGCTCCAAAATAAGGGGAATTTCTGCCTTTTTGCCTCTAAATAAGTGGAATTTCTGTCTTTTTCCCCCAAAACAAAGGGAATTTCTGTCTTTTTTGCATCAAAATAAGGAGAATTTCTGACTTATTACCCTGAAATAAGTGAAATTTCTGCAATTTTGCCCCAAAATAAGTGAAATTTCTGCAATTTTGCCCTAATGTAAGAGAAATTTCTGCAATTTTGCCCCAAAATAAGCGGAATTTCTGAATGTTTGCTCTCGAAAAAAGGAGATTTTCTGTCTTTTTGCCCCAAAATAAGGAGAATTTCTGCTTTTTTGCCCGAAAATTATGAGAATTTCTGCAATTTTGCTTTAAAATACGGTTAACTTCTGCCTTTTAGCCCCAAAATTAAGGGAATTTCTGCATTTTCCCCCAATATTTGGGGAATTTCTGCATTTTACCTCTAAATAAGGGGAATTTCTGCATTTTACCTCAAAATAAGAAGAATTTCTGCCTTTTGCCCCAAAATATGGGGAATTTCTGGCTTTTTGTTCCAAAATAAGGAAAATTTCTTCAATTTTGTACCATAATAAAAGAAATTTCTGCTTTTTGCCCCAAAATAAGGGGAATTTCTGAATTTTTGCCCTGAAATAAATGAAATTTCTGCAATTTTGCCCCAAAATAAGGGAAATGTTTGCCTTTTTTCCCCAAAATAAAGGGAATTTCTGCCGTTTGCCCCAAAATATGGGGAATTTCTGCCTTTTTGCCCGAAAATAAGAAGAATGCATACCTTTTAGCCATAAAAAAGGTAAATTTCTTCATTTTTGCTCCAAAATAAAGGGAATTTCTGCTTTTTTGCCTCTAAATAAGTGGAATTTCTTTCTTTTTCAACCAAAACAAAATGAAATTCTGTCTTTTTTGCCCCAATATAAGGAAAATTTCTGACTTATTACCCTGAAATAAGTGAAATTTCTGAAATTTTGCCCCAATATAAGGGAAATTTCTGCCTTCTTGCCCCCAAATAAGGGGAATTTCAGAATTTTTACCTCAAAATAATGGGAATTTCTAAATTTTGGCACAAAATATTAGGAATTTCTGAATTTTTGCCCCAAAATAAGGAAAATTTCTGCCTTTTTTCCTTGAAATAAGTGAAATTTCTGCAATTTTGCCCCAAAATAAGTGAAATTTCTGCAATTTTGCCCCAAAATAAAGGAAATTTCTGCAATTTTGCCCCAAAATAAGTGGAATTTCTGCCTTTTGCCCCAAAATTTGGGGAATTTCTGCCTTTTTGCCCGAAAATAAAAAGAATGCATACCTTTTTGCCATAAAAAAGGGAAATTTCTTCATTTTTGCTCCAAAATAAGGGGAACTTTTGCCTTTTTGCCTCTAAATAAGTGGAATTTCTGTTTTTCCCCCAAAACAAAGGGAATTTCTTTCTTTTTTGCCTCAAAATAAGGAAAATTTCTGACTTATTACCCCTAAATAAGTGAAATTTCTGCAAATTTGCCCCAATATAAGGGAAATTTTTGCCTTTTGCCCTAAAATTTGGGGAATTTGAGAATTTTACCTCAAAATAAAGGAAATTACTGATTTTTGCACCAAAATATGGAGAATTTCTCCCTTTTTTCCTCATAATAAAGGGAATTTCTGCATTTTTGCACCAATATTATGGGAATTTCTGCAATTTTGCTCCAAAATACGGGTCATTTCTGCCTTTTTGCCTGAAATTAATTGGAATTTCTGGCTTTTTGTCTCGAAATAAGTGAAATTTCTTCAATTTTCACCAAAAATTAGGGATTTCATTTTTTTGCCCCAAAATAAGGGGAATTTCTGCCATTTTGCCCTGAAATATTTGAAATTTCTGCAATTTTGCCCCAAAATAAGGGAAATTTCTGGAATTTTGCCCTAAAATAAGTGGAATTTCTGAGTTTTGCCCCAAAATATGGAGAATTTCTGCCTTTTTGCCCAACAATTAGTGAAATTTCTGCAATTTTGCCCTAAAATAAGGGAAATTTCTGCAATTTTTCCCCATAATAAGGGAAATTTCTGCTATTTTGCCCCCAAATAAGGGGAATTTCAGCATTTTACCTCAAAATAAGGGAAATTTCTGATTTTTGCACCAAAATATGGACAATTTCTGCATTTTTCCTTCAAAATAAAGGGAATTTCTGCATTTTTGCACCAATATTAGGGGAATTTCTGCTATTTTGCTCCAAAATACGGGTCATTTCTTCCTTTTTGCCCGACATTAATTGGAATTTCTGCCTTTTTCTCCTGAAATAAGTGAAATTTCTTCAATTTTAGCCAAAAATTAGGGATTTCATCTTTTTGCCCCAAAATAAGGGGAATTTCTGCCTTTTTGCCCAAAAATAATGGGAATGCATACCTTTTTGCCATAAAAAAGGGAAATTTCTTCATTTTTGCTCCAAAATAACGAAATTTCTTCTTTTTTGCCTCTAAATAAGTGGAATTTCTGTCTTTTTTTCCCAAAACAAAGAGAATTTCTGTCTTTTTGCCCCAAAATAAAGAATATTTCGGCCTTTTTTTTTCTGAATTAAGAGAAATTTCTGCAATATTGCCCCAACATAAGGGAAATTTCTGCCTTTTTGCCCCCAAATAAGGGGAATTTCAGCCTTTTTGCCCCCAAATAAGGGGAATTTCAACCTTATTACCTCTAAATAAGGGAAATTTCTGCCTTTTTGCCACAAAATATACGGAATTTCTGCCTTTTTGCCCCAAAATAAAAAAATTACTGCAATTTTGCCCCAAATAAGGGGAATTTCTCACTTTTTGCCCAAAAATATATAACATATCATCCTTTTTACCTTAAAATAAGTAAAATTTCTGCAATTTTGCCCCAAATAAGGGAAATATCTAAAATTTTGCCCCAAAATAAGGTAAATTTCTGCAATTTTGCCCAAAAATAAAGGAAATTTCTGCTTTTTTGCCCCCAAATACGGAGAATTTCAGCCTTTTTACCTCAAAATAAGGGGAATTTCTGCATTTTTGTCACAAAATATAAGGAATTTTGCCTTTTTGCCCCAAAATAAGGGAAATTTCTGCATTTTTCCCTGAAATAAGTGAAATTTATGCAATTTTGCCCCAAAATAAGTGGAATTTCTGAATATTGCCCCAAAATAAGGAGAATTTCTGACTTTTTGCCCCAACATATAGGGAATTTCTGCCTTTTTGCCCCACAATTCTGGGAATTTCTGCAATTTTACTCTAAAATACGGGGAATTTCTGCCTTTTTGCCTGAAAATAAGGGGAATGCATAACTTTCTGCCATATAAAAGGGAAATTTTTTCATTTTTGCTCCAAAATAATGAGAATTTCTGCTTTTTTGCCTTTAAATAAGTGGAATTTCTGTCTTTTTCCTTAAAAACAAAAGGAATTTCTGTCTTTTTTGCCCCAAAATAAGTGGAATTTCTGACTTATTACCCTGAAATAAGTAAGATTTCTGCAATTTTTTCCCAAAATAAGGAAAATTTCTGACTTTTTGCCCCCAAATAAGGGGAATTTCAGCCTTTTTACCTCAAAATAAGGGGAATTTCTGCATTTTTGCCACAAAATTTACGGAATTTCTGCCTTTTTGCCCCATCATAAGGAAAATTTTTGCAATTTTGCCCAAAATAAGGGGAATTTCTCCTTTTTTGCCCCCAAAAAAGGCAATTTCAGCCTTTTTTTCTGAATATAAGTGAAATTACTGCTATTTTGCCCAAAATAAGGTAAATTTCTGCAATTTTGCCCCAAAATAAAAGAAATTCCTGGAATTTTGCCCCAAAATAAGGGGAATTTCTGATTTTTACCCCAAAATAAACGGAATTTCTGCCTTTTGCCCCAAAATTATGGGAATTTCTGCAATTTTGCTCCAAAATACGGGGAATTTCTTTCTTTTTGCCTGAAAATAAGGGGAATGCATATATTTTTGCCATAAAAAAGTGAAATTTCTTCATTTTTGCTCCAAAATAATGGGAATATCTTCCTTTTTGCCTCTAAATAAGTGGAATTTCTGTCTTTTTTTCTCAAAACAAAGAAAACTTCTGTCTTTTTGCCCCAAAATAAAGAAAATATCTGCCTTTTTTCCCTGAAATAAGTGAAATTTCTGCAATTTTGCCCCAACATAAGCAAATTTCTGCATTTTTGCCCCAAAATAAGGAAAATTCCTGCCTTTTTACCTCAAAATATGGGGAATTACTGCATTTTTTCCACAAAATATTAGGAATTTCTGCTTTTTGCCCCAAAATAAGGAAAATTTCTGCCTTTTTTCCCTGAAATAAGTGAAATTTCTGCAATTATGCCCCAAAATAAGTCAAATTTCTGCCTTTTTGCCCCCAAATAAGGGGAATTTCATTCTTTTTGCCCCCAAATAAAGGGAATTTAAAAGTTATTACTTCTAAATAAGGGAAATTTCTGCCTTTTTGCCACAAAATATACAGAATTTCTGCTTTTTTGCCCCAAAATAAGGAAAATTACTGCAATTTTGCCCCAAATAAAAGGAATTTTTCCATTTTTGCCCCAAAATAAATTAAATATCAAGTTTTTTTACCTTAAAATAAGTGAAATTACTGCAATTTTGCCCCAAATAAGGGAAATTTCTGAAATTTAGCCCCAAAATAAAGGAAATTTCTGGAATTTTGCCCCAAAAAAAGAGGAATTTCTGATTTTTGCCCCAAAATAAAGGGAATTTTTGCCTTTTGCCCCAAAATTAGGGGAATTTCTGCAATTTTGCTCCCAAATACAAGGAATTTCTGCCTTTTTGACCGAAAATAAGGGGAATGCTTACATTTTGCCATAAAAAAGTGAAATTTCTTCATATTTGCTCCAAAATAAGGGGAATTTCTGCCTTTTTGCCTCTAAATAAGTGGAATTTCTGTCTTTTTTCCCCAAAACAAAAGGAATTTCTGTCTTTTTGGCCCCAAAATAAGGAGAATTTCTGAATTATTACCCTGAAATAAGTGAAATTTCTCAATTTTGACCCAAAATAAGAGAAATTTCTGCCTTTTTGCCCCCAAATAAGGGGAATTTCAGCCTTTTTACCTGAAAATAAGGGGAATTTCTGCGGTTTTACAACAAAATATTAGGAATTTCTGCCTTTTTGCCCCAAAATAAGGAAAATTTCTGCATTTTTCCCTGAAATAAATGAAATTTCTGCAATTTTACCTAAAATAAGTGGAATTTCTGAGTTTTGCCCCAAAATAAGGAAAATTTCTGTCTTTTTGCCCCAACATATAGGGAATTTCTGCCTTTTTGCCCGACAAATAGGGGAATTTCTGCAATTTTGTTCCAAAATATGGTGAATTTCGGCCTTTTTCCCCGAAAATAAGGGGAATGCATACCTTTTTGCCATATAAAAGGGAAATTTCTTCATTTTTGCCCCAAAATAAGGAGAATTTCTGCCTTTTTGCCTCTAAATAAGTGGAATTTCTGTCTTTTTCCCCCAAAACAAAGGGAATTTCTGTCTTATTTGCCCCAAAATAAGGGGAATTTCTGACATATTACCCTGAAATAAGTAAAATTTCTGCAATTTTGTCCCAAAATAAGGGAAATTTCTGCCTTTTTTTACCCCCAAATATGGGGAATTTCAGCCTTTTTACCTCAAAATAAGGGGAATTTCTGCATTTTTGCCACAAAATTTACAGAATTTCTGCCTTTTTGCCCCATAATAAGCAAAATTTCTACAATTTTGCCCCAATAAGAGGAATTTCTCCTTTTTTGCCCCAAAATAAAGGAAATTTCAGCCTTTTTACCTGAAGATAAGTAAATATACTGCAATTTTGCCCCAAATAAAGGAAATTTCTGCAATTTTGCCCCAAAATAAAGGAAATTTCTGGAATTTTGCCCCAAAATAAGGGGAATTTCTGATTTTTACCCCAAAATAAAGGGAATTTCTGCCTTTTGCCCCAAAATTAGGGGAATTTCTGCAATTTTGCTCCAAAATATGGGGAATTTCTGCCTGTTTGCCCGAAAATAAGGGGAATGCATAACTTTTAGCCATAAAAAAGTGAAATTTCTTCATTTTTGCTCCAAAATAAGGGGAATTTCTGCTTTTTTGCCTCTAAATAAGTGGAATTTCTGTCTTTTTCCCCCAAAACAAAAGGAATTTCTGACTTTTTTGCCCCCAAATAATGGGAATTTCTGACTTATTACTCTGAAATAAGTGAAATTTCTGCAATTTTGCCCCAAAATAAGGTGAATTTCTGCCTTTTTGCCCCCAAATGAGGGGAATTTCAGCGTTTTTACTACAAAATAAGGGGAATTTTTTTATATTTGCTACAAAATATAAGGAATTTCTGCATTTTTGCCCCAAAATAATGAAAATTTCTGCCTTTTTTCCCTGAAATAAGTGAAATTTCTGCAATTTTGCCCCAAAATAAGTGGAATTTCTGAATTTTGCCCCAAAATAAGGAGAATTTCTGTCTTTTTGCCCCAAAATATAGAGAATTTCTACCTTATTGCCCCACAATTAGGGGAATTTCTGCAATTTTGCTCCAAAATACGAAGAATTTCTGCCTTTTTGCCCAACAATTAGGGAAATTTCTGCAATTTTGCTCCAAAATACAGAGAATTTCTGCCTTTTTGCCTGAAAATAAGGGGAATGCATACCTTTTTGCCATATAAAAAGAAATTTCTTCATTTTTGCTCCAAAATAAGGGGAATTTCTGCCTTTTTGCCTCTAAATAAGTGGAATTTCTGTCTTTTTTTCCCAAAACAAAGAGAATTTCTGTTTTCTTTCCCCAAAATAAGGAAAATTTCTGATTTATTTCCCTGAAATAAGTGAAATTTCTGCAATTTTGCTCCAAAATAAGGGAAATTTTTGCCTTTTTGCCCTTAAATATGTGAAATTTCTGCAATTTTACCCCAAAATAAGGTGAATTTCGGCCTTTTTGCCCCAAAATAATGAGAATTTCTGGTTTTTTGCCCCAAAATAAGAAAAAACATTTGCTTTTTTTCTCTGAAATAAGTGAAATTTCTGCAATTTTGCCCTAAAATAAGGGAAATTTCTGCAATTTTTCCCCTTAATATGGGAAATTTCTGCAATTTTGCCCCAAAATAAGGGGAATTTCTGAATTTTGCCCCAAAATAATGGGAATTTTTGCCTTTTGCCTCAAAATTAGGGGAATTTCTGCAATTTTGCTCCCAAATACGAGGAATTTCTGCCTTTTTGACTGAAAATAAGGGGAATGCTTACATTTTGCCATAAAAAAGTGAAATTTCTTCATTTTTGCTCCAAAATAAGGGGAATTTCTGCCTTTTTGCCACTAAATAAGTGGAATTTCTTTTTCCCCCAAAACAAAGGGAATGTCTGTCTTTTTTGCCCCAAAATAAGGAGAATTTCTGAATTATTACCCTGATAAGTGAAATTTCTGCAATTTTTACCCAAAATAAGGGAAATTTCTGCATTTTTGCCCCCAATTAAGGGGAATTTCAGCCTTTTTACCTGAAAATATCGGGAATTTCTGTGTTTTTGCCACAAAATATTAGGAATTTCTGCCTTTTTGCCCCAAAATAAGGAAAATTTCTGCATTTTTCCCTGAAATAAATGAAATTTCTGCAATTTTACCTAAAATAAGTGGAATTTCTGAGTTTTGCCCCAAAATAAGGAGAATTTCTGTCTTTTTGCCCCAACATATAGGGAATTTCTGCCTTTTTGCCCCACAAATAGGGGAATTTCTGCAATTTTGTTCCAAAATACGGTGAATTTCGGCCTTTTTCCCCGAAAATAAGGGGAATGCATACCATTTTGCCATATAAAAGGGAAATTTCTTCATTTTTGCCCCAAAATAAGGAGAATTTCTGCCTTTTTGCCTCTAAATAAGTGGAATTTCTGTCTTTTTCCCCCAAAACAAAGGAAATTTCTGTCTTTTTTGCCCCAAAATAAGGGGAATTTCTGACATATTACCCTGAAATAAGTAAAATTTCTGCAATTTTGTCCCAAAATAAGGGAAATTTCTGCTTTTTGCCCCCAAATAAGGGGAATTTCAGCCTTTTTACCTCAAAATAAGGAGAATTTCTGCATTTTTGCCACAAAATTTACAGAATTTCTGCCTTTTTGCCCCATAATAAGGAAAATTTCTACAATTTTGCCCCAAAATAAGAGGAATTTCTCCTTTTTTGCCCCAAAATAAAGGAAATTTCAGCCTTTTTACCTGAAGATAAGTAAAATTACTGCAATTTTGCCGCAAATAAGGCAAATTTCTGCACTTTTGCCCCAAAATAAGGTAAATTTCTGCAATATTGCCCCAAAATAAAGGAAATTTCTGGAATTTTGCCCCAAAATAAGGGGAATTTCTGCCTTTTGCCCCAAAATTAGGGGAATTTCTGCAATTTTGCTTCAAAATACGGGGAATTTCTGCCTGTTTGCCCGAACATAAGGGGAATGCATACCTTTTTGCCATAAGAAAGTGAAATGTCTTCATTTTTGGTCCAAAATAAGGGGATTTTCTGCCTTTTTGCCTTAAATGAGTGGAATTTCTGTCTTTTTCCCCCAAAACAAAGGGAATTTCTGACTTTTTTGCCCCTAAATAATGGGAATTTCTGACTTATTACTCTGAAATAAGTGAAATTTCTGCAATTTTGCCCCAAATAAGGTGAATTTCTGCCTTTTTGCCCACAAATGAGGGGAATTTCAGCCTTTTTACTACAAAATAAGTGGAATTTTGCATTTTTGCCACAAAATATAAGGAATTTCTGCATTTTTGCCACAAAATAAGGAAAATTTCTGCCTTTTTTCCCTGAAATAAGTGAAATTTCTGCAATTTTGCTCCAAAATAAGGGAAATTTTTGCCTTTTTGCCCTTAAATATGTGAAATTTCTGCAATTTTACCCCAAAATAAGGTGAATTTCGGCCTTTTTGCCCCAAAATAATGAGAATTTCTGTTTTTTTGCCCCACCATATAGGGAATTTCTGCCTTTTTGCCCCACAATTAGGGAAATTTCTGCAATTTTGCTCCAAAATACGGAGAATTTCTGCCTTTTTGCCTCTAAATAAGTGGAATTTCTGTCTTTTTCCCCCAAAACAAAGGGAATTTCTGTCTTTTTTGCCACAAAATAAGGGGAATTTCTGACTTATTACCCTGAAGTAAGTGAAATTTCTGCAATTTTGCCCCAAAATAAGAGAAATTTCTGCAATTTTGCCCCAATGTAAAGGAATTTTCTGCAATTTTGCCCCAAAATAAGGGGAATTTCTGACTGTTTGCTCCCGAAAAAAGAAGATTTTCTGTCTTTTTGCCCCAAAATAAGAAGAATTTCTGCCTTTTTGCCCGAAAATTATAAGAATTTCTGCAATTTTGCTTCAAAATACGGGGAATTTCTGCTTTTTATCCCAAAAGTAAGGGGAATGTATACCTTTTGCCACATAAAAGGGAAATTTCTTCATTTTTGCCCCAAAATAAGAGAGATTTCTGCCTTTTTCCCTCAAAATAAGTGAAATTTCTGCCTTTTGACCCAAAAATAAACGGAATTTCTGTCTTTTTGCCTCAAAATAAAAGGTATTTTTGAATTATGCCCTGAAATAAGTGAAATTTCTGCAATTTTACTCCAAAATAAAAGAAATTTCTGCCTTTTTGCCACAAAATAAGGGAAATTTCTGCCTTTTTGCCCCCTAATAAAAGAAATTTCAGCCTTTTTACCTCAAAATAAAGGGAATTCCTGCATTTTTGCCACAAAATATTAAGAATTTCTGAATTTTTGCCCCAAAATAAGGAAAATTTCTGCCTTTTTTCCCTGAAATAAGTGAAATTTCTGCAATTTTGCCCCAAAATAAGTGAAATTTCTGCAATTTTGCTCCAAAATAAGAGAAATTTCTGGAATTTTGCCCCAAAATAAGTGGAATTTCTGAGTTTTGCCCCAAAATAAGGAGAATTTCTGTCTTTTTGCCCCACTATATAGGGAATTTCTGCCCTTTTGACCCACAATTAAAGGAATTTCTGCAATTTTGCTCCAAAATACGGGGAATTTCTGCCTTTTTGCCCGAAAATAAGGGGAATGCATAACTTTTTGCCATAAAAAAGGGAAATTTCTTCATTTTTGCTCCAAAATAAGGGGAATTTCTGCCTTTTTGCCTCTAAATAAGTGGAATTTCTGCAATTTTCCCCCAAAATAAAGGGAATTTCTGTTATTTTTCCCCAAAATAAGGGGAATTTCTGACTTATTACCCTGAAATAAGTGAAATTTCTGCAATTTTGCCCCAAAATAAGGGAAATTTCTGCCTTTTTGCCCTGAAATATGTGAAATTTCTGCAATCTTATCCCAAAATAAGGTGAATTTCTGCCTTTTTGCCCCAAAATAATGGGAATTTCTGCCTTTTTGCCTCTAAATAAGTGGAATTTCTGTCTTTTTCCCCTAAAACAAAGGGAATTTCTGTCTTTTTGCCCCAAAATAAGGGGGATTTCTAACTTATTACCCTGAAATAAGTGAAATTTCTGCAATTTTGCCCCAAAATAAAGGAAATTTCTGCAATTTTGCACCAATGTAAAGGAAATTTCTGCAATTTTGCCCCAAAATAAGGGGAAATTCTGACTGTTTTCTGCCGAAAAAAGGAGATTTTCTGTCTTTTTGCCCCAAAATAAGGAGAATTTCTGCCTTTTTGCCCGAAAATTATGAGAATTTCTGCAATTTTGTTTCAAAATACGAGGAATTTCTGCTTTTTATCCCGAAAGTAAGGGGCATGTATTCCTTTTGCCACAAAAAAGGGAA
The DNA here is from genome assembly GCF_963924665.1 of Micromys minutus. Taxonomy (NCBI): domain Eukaryota; kingdom Metazoa; phylum Chordata; class Mammalia; order Rodentia; family Muridae; genus Micromys; species Micromys minutus. The sequence continues at coordinate 186,378 of NW_027667948.1, forward strand.
ATTTCTTCATTTTTGCCTCAGAATAAGAGGAATTTCTGCCTTTTTACCTAAAAATAAGTGAAATTTCTTTTTTTTTACCCAAAAATAAATGGAATTTCTGTCTTTTTGCCCCAAATAAAACAATTTTTTGAATTATGCCCTGAAATAAGTGATATTTCTGCAATTTTGCCTCAAAATAATATAAATTTCTGCCTTTTTGCCACAAAATAATAGGAATTTCTGTCTTTTTGCCCCAAAATAAAGGAAATTTATGCCTTTTTGCCTTCAAATAAGGGAAATTTCAGCCTTGTTACCTCAAAATAAGGGGAATTTCTGCATTTTTGCCACAAAATATTAAGAATTTCTGCATTTTTGCCCCAAAATAAGGAAAATTTATGCCTTTTTTCCCTGAAATAAGTGAAATTTCTGCAATTTTGCCCCAAAATAAGGGAAATTTCTGCAATTTTGCCCAAAAATAAGGGAAATTTCTGCCTTTTTGCCCTGAAATATGTGAAATTTCTACAATTTTACCCCAAAATAAGGTGAATTTCTGCCTTTTGCCCCAAAATAATGGGAATTTCTGCCTTTTTGCCCCAAAATAAGAAAAATTTTTGCTTTTTTGCTCTGAAATAAGTGAAATTTCTCCAATTTTGCCCTAAAATAAGGGAAATTTCTGAAATTTTGCCCCAAAATAAGGGAAATTTTTGGAATTTTGCCCCAAAATAAGTGGAATTTCTGAGTTTTGCCCCAGAATAAGGAGAATTTCTCTCTTTTTGCCCCAACATATAGGGAATTTCTGCCTTTTTGCCCCACAATTAGGGGATTTTCTGCAATTTTGCTCCAAAATACAGGGAATTTCTGTATTTTTGCCCGAAAATAAGGGGAATGCATAACTTTTTGCCATAAAAAAGGGAAATTTCTTAATTTTTGCTCCAAAATAAGGGGAATTTCTGCCTTTTTGCCTCTAAATAAGTGGAATTTCTGCAATTTTCCCCCAAAACAAAGGGAATTTCTGTTATTTTTGCCCCAAAATAAGAGGAATTTCTGACTTATTACCCTGAAATAAGTAAAATTTCTGCCATTTTGCCCAAAAATAAGGGAAAGTTCTGCCTTTTGCCCTGAAATATGTGAAATTTCTGCAATTTTACCACAAAATAGGGTGAATTTCTGCCTTTTTGCCCCAAAATAATGGGAATTTCTGCCTTTTTGCCCCAAAATAAGAAACATTTTTGCTTTATTTCTCTGAAATAAGTGAAATTTCTGCAATTTTGCCCTAAAATAAGGGACATTTCTGCAATTTTTGCCCATAATAAAGGAAATTTCTGCAATTTTGCCTCAAAATAAGGGGAATTTCTCCATTTTTGCCCCAAAATAAAGGAAATTTCAGCCTTTTTACCTGAAAATAAGTGAAATTTCTGCAATTTTGCCCCAAATAAGGGAAATTTCTGCAATTTTGCCCCAAAATAAGGTAAATTTCTGCAATTTTGCCACAAAATAAAGGAAATTTCTTGAAATTTGCCCCAAAATAAGGCGAATTTTTGATTTTTGCCCCAAAATAAAGGGAATTTCTGCCTTTTGCCCCAAAATTAGGGGAATTTCTTCAATTTTGCTCCAAAATACGGGGAATTTCTGGCTTTTTGCCGGAAAATAATGGGAATGCATACCTTTTTGCCTTTAAAAGGGAAATTTCTTCATTTTTGCTACAAAATAAGGGGAATTTCTGCCTTTTTGCCTCTAAATAAGTGGAATTTCTGCAATTTTCCCCCAAAACAAAGGGAATTTCTGTCTTTTTTGCCCCAATTAAGGGGAATTTCTGACTTATTACCCTGAAATAAGTGAAATTTCTGCAATTTTGCCCCAAAATAAAGGAAATTTCTGCAATTTTGCCCCAATGTAAAGGAAATTTCTGCAATTTTGCCCCAAAATAATGGGAATTTCTGACTGTTTGCTCTCGTAAAAAGGAGATTTTCTGTCTTTTTGCCCCAAAATAAAGAGAATTTCAGCCTCTTTGCCCGGAAATTATGAGAATTTCTGCAATTTTGCTTCAAAATACAAGGAATTTCTGCTTTTTATCCCGAAAGTAAGGGGAATGTATACCTTTTGCCACAAAAAAGGGAAATTTCTTCATTTTTGCCCCAGAATAAGAGGAATTTCTGCCTTTTTACCTAAATATAAGTGGAATTTCTTCCTTTTTACCCAAAAATAAATGGAATTTATGTCTTTTTGCCACAAAATAAAAGAATTTTTTTAATTATGCCCTGAAATAAGTGATATTTCTGCAATTTTGCCCCAAAATAAAAGAAATTTCTGCCTTTTTGCCACAAAATAAAAGAAATTTCTTTCTTTTTGCCCCAAAATAAGGGAAATTTATGCCTTTTTGCCTTCAAATATGGGGAATTTAAGCCTTTTTACCTCAAAACAAGGGGAATTTCTGCATTTTTGCCACAAAATATTAAGAATTTCTGCATTTTTGCCCCAAAATAAGAAAATTTCTGTTTTTTTTCCCTGATATAAGTGAAATTTCTGCAATTTTGCCCCAAAATAAAGGAAATTTCTGCAATTTTGCCCAAAAATAAGGGAAATTTCTGCCTTTTTGTCCTGAAATATGTAAAATTTCTGCAATTTTACCCCAAAATAAGGTGAATTTCTGCCTTTTGCCCCAAAATAATGGGAATTTCTGCCTTTTTGCCCCAAAATAAGAAAAATTTTTGCTTTTTTGCTCTGAAATAAGTGAAATTTCTCAAATTTTGCCCTAAAATAAGGGAAATTTCTGAAATTTTGCCCCAAAATAAGGGAAATTTCTGGAATTTTGCCCCAAAATAAGTGGAATTTCTGAGTTTTGCCTCAGAATAAGGAGAATTTCTCTCTTTTTGCCCGAACATATAGGGAATTTCTGCCTTTCTGCCCCACAATTAGGGGATTTTCTGCAATTTTTCTCCAAAACACGGGGAATTTCTGTCTTTTTGCCCGAAAATATGGAGAATGCATAACTTTTTGCCATAAAAAAAGAAAATTTCTTCATTTTTGCTCCAAAATAAAGAAAATTTCTGCCTTTTTGCCTCTAACTAAGTGGAATTTCTGTCTTTTTCCCCCAAAACAAAGGGAATTTCTGTCTTTTTTGCCCCAAAATTAGTGAAATTTCTGCAATTTTGCCCCAAAATAAGGGAAATTTCTGTCTTTTTGCCCTGAAATATGTGAAATTTCTGCAATTTTACCCCAAAATAACGTGAATTTCTGCCTTTTTGCCCCAAAATAATGGTAATTTCTGTTCTTTTGTCCCAAAATAAGAAAAATTTTTGCTTTTTTTCTCTGAAATAAGTGAAATTTCTGCAATTTTGCCCCAAAATAAGGGAAATTTCTGCAATTTTGCCCCAATATTAGAAAAATTTCTGGAATTTTGCCCTAAAATGCGTGGAATTTCTGAGTTTTGCCCCAAAATAAGGAGAATTTCTGTCTTTTTGCCCCAACATATAGGGAATTTCTGCCTTTTTGCCCAACAATTACGGGAATTTCTGCAATTTTGCCCCAAAATAAGTGAAATTTCTGCAATTTTGCCCCAAAATAAGGGAAATTTCTGCCTTTTTGCCCTGAAATATGTGAAATTTCTGCAATTTTACCCTAAAATAAGGTGAATTTCTGCATTTTTGCCTCAAAATAATTCGAATTTCTGCCTTTTAGCCCCAAAATAAAAAAAAAATTTTGCTTTTTTTCTCTGTAATAAGTAAAATTTCTGCAATTCTGCCCTAAAATAAGGGAAATTTCTGCAATTTTGCCCCAAAATAAGGGAAATTTCTGGAATTTTGCCCCAAAATAAGTGGAATTTCTGAGTTTTGCCCCAAAAGAAGGAGAATTTCTGTCTATTTGCCCCAACATATAGGGAATTTCTGCTATTTGGCCCACAATTAGGGGAATTTCTGCAATTTCGCTCCAAAATGCAAGGAATTTCTGTCTTGTTGCCCGAAAATAAGTGGAATGCATAACTTTTTGCCATAAAAAAGAGAAATATCTTCATTTTTGCTCCAAAATAAGGGGAATTTCAGCCTTTTTGCCTCTAAATAAGTGGAATGTCTGTCTTTTTCCCCCAAACGAAGGGAATTTCTGTCTTTTTTGTCCCAAAATAAAAGGAATTTCTGACTGATTACCCTAAAATATGTGAAATATCTGCAATTTTGCCCTAAAATAAGAGAAATTTCTGCAATTTTTCCCTATAATAAGGGAAATGTCTGCAATTTTGCCCCAAAATAAAGGGAATTTCTCTTTTTTTTTGCCTCAAAATAAAGGAAATTTCAGCCTTTTTACCTGAAAATAAGTGAAATTTCTGCAATTTTGCCCCAAATAAGGGAAATTTCTGCAATTTTGCCCTCAAATAAGGTAAATTCCTGCAATTTTGCCCCAAAATAAAGAAAATTTCTTGAATTTTGCCCCAAAATAAGGTGAATTTCTGACTTTGTGCCCCAAAATATAGGGAATTTCTGCCTTTTGCCCCAAAATTAGGGGAATTTCTGCAATTTTGCTCCAAAATACGGAGAATTTCTGCCTTTTTGCCCGAAAATAATGGGAATGCATACCTTTTTGCCATAAAATGGGAAATTTCTTCATTTTTGCTCCAAAATAAAGGGGAATTTCTGCCTTTTTGCCTCTAAATAAGTGGAATTTCTGTCTTTTTCCCTCAAAACAAAGGGAATTTTTGTCTTTTTTGCCCCTAAATAAGGGGAATTTCTGACTTATTACCCTGAAATAAGTGAAATTTCTGCAATTTTTCACCAAAATAAGGGAAATTTCTGCAATTTGGCCCCAATGTAAAGGAAATTTCTGCAATTTTGCCCCAAAATAAGGGGAATTTCTGTATGTTTGCTCCCGAAAAAAAGATTTTCTGTTTTTTTGCCCCAAAATAAGGAGAATTTCTGCCTTTTTGCCCGAAAATTATGAAAATTTCTGCAATTTTGCTTCAAAATACGGGGAATTTCTGCTTTTTATCTTGAAAGTAAGGGGAATGTATACCTTTTGCCACAAAAAAGGGTAATTTCTTCATTTTTGCCCCAAAATAAAAGGGATTTCTGCCTATTTACCTCAAAATAAGTGAAATTTCTGCCTTTTTACCCAAAAATAAACGGAATTTCTTTTTGCCCCAAAAGAAAAGGAATTTTTGAATTATGCCCTGAAATAAGTGAAATTTCTGCAATTTTGCCCCAAAATAAAAGAAATTTCTGCCTTTTTGCCACAAAATAAGGGGAATTTCTGTCTTTTTGCCCCAAAATAAGGGAAATTTCTGACTTTTTGCCCCCAATTAAAAGGAATTTCAGATTTTTTACCTCAAAATTAGGGGAATTTCTGCATTTTTGCCACAAAATATTAAGAATTTTTGCATTTTTGCCCCAAAATAAGGAAAATTTCTGCCTTTTTTCTTTGAAATAAGTGAAATTTCTGAAATTTTGCCCCCAAATCAGTGAAATTTCGGCAATTTTGCCCCAAAATAAGGGAAATTTCTGGCATTTTGCCCCAAAATAAGTGGAATTTCTGAGTTTTGCCCCGAAATAAGGAGAATTTTTTCTTTTTGCCCCAACATATAGGGAATTTCTGCCTCTTTGCCCCACAATTAGGGGAATTTCTGAAATTTTGCTCCAAAAAACGGGGAATATCTGCCTTTTTGCCCAAAAATAAGGGGAATGCATAACTTTTTGCCCTAAAAAAGGGAAATTTCTTCATTTTTGCTCCAAAATAAAGGAAATTTCTGCAATTTTTTCTCATAATAAGGGAAATTTCTGCAATTTTGCCCCAAAGTAAGGGGAATTTCTCCCTTTTTGCCCCAAAATAAAGGAAATTTCAGCCTTTTTACCTGATAATAAGTGAAATTTCTGCAATTTTGCCCCAAATAAGTGAAATTTCTGCAATTTTGCTCCAAAATAAGGTAAATTCCTGCAATTTTGCCCCCAGAATAAAGGAAATTTCTTGAATTTTGCCCCAAAATAAGGGGAATTTCTGATTTTTGCCCCAAAATAAAGGAAATTTCTGCCTTTTGCCCGAAAATTAGGGAATTTTTTGCAATTTTGCCCCAAAATAAGTGAAATTTCTGCAATTTTGCCCCAAAATAAGGGAAATTTCTGGAATTTTGCCCAAAAATAAGTGGAATTTCTGAATTTTGCCCCAAAATAAGAAGAATTTCTGTCTTTTTGCCCCAACATATAGGGAATTTCTGTCTTTCTGCACCACAACTAGGGGAATTTCTGCAATTATGCTCCAAAATACGGGGAATTTCTGCCCTTTTACCTGAAAATAAGGGGAATGCATAACTTTTTGCCATAAAAAAAGGGAAATTTCTTCATTTTTGCTCCAAAATAAGAAAAATTTCTGCCTTTTTGAATCTAAATAAGTGGAATTATTACCCTGAAATAAGTGAAATTTCAGCAATTTTGCCCCAAAATAAAGGAAATATCTGCAATTTTGCCCCAATGTAAAGATAATTTCTGCAATTTTGCCCCAAAATAATGGGAGTTTCTGACTGTTTGCTCCCGAAAAAAAAAAAAGATTTTCTGTCTTTTTGCCCCAAAATAAGGAGAATTTCTGCTTTTTTGCCCGAAAACAATGAGAATTTTTGCACTTTTGCTTCAAAATACGGGGAATTTCTGCTTTTTATCCCGAAAGTAAGGGGAATGTATACCTTTGGCCACAAAAATGGGAAATTTCTTCATTTTTGCCCCAAAATAAGAGGAATTTCTGCATTTTTACCTCAAAATAAGTGAAATTTCTCCATTTTTTACCCAAAAATAAATGGAATTTCTGTCTTTTTACCCCAAAATAAAAGGAATTTTTGATTTATGCCGTGAAATAAGTGATATATTTGCAATTTTGCCCTAAAATAAAAGAAATTTCTGCCTTTTTGCCACAAAAAAGGGGAATTTCTGTCTTTTTGCCCCAAAATGAGAGAAATTTCTGCCTTTTTGCCCCCAAATAAGCAGAATTTCATCCTTTTTACCTCAAAATGGGGGGAATTTCTGCATTTTTGCCACAAAATATTAAGAATTTCAGCATTTTTGCCCCAAAATAAAGAAAATTTCTGCCTTTTTTCCATGAAATAATTGAAATTTCTGCAATTTTGCCTCAAAATAAGGTAAATGTCTGCTTTTTTGCCCTGAAATATGTAAAATTTCTGCAATTTTACCCCAAAATAAGGTGAATTTCTGCATGTTTGCCCCAAAATAAAAAAAAAATTTTGCATTTTTTCTCTGAAATAAGTGAAATTTCTGCAATTTTGACCCAAAATAAGGGAAATTTCTGGAATTTTTCCCCAAAATAAGTGGAATTTCTGAGTTTTGCCCCAAAATAAGGAGAATTTCTGTCTTTTTGCCCCAACATGTAGGGAATTTCTGCCTTTTTGCCCCACAATTAGGGGAATTTCTGCAATTTTGCTCCAAAATACGGGGAATTTCTGTCTTTTTGCCCGAAAACAAGAGGAATGCATAACTTGTTGCCATAAAAAAAAAGAAATTTCTTCATTTTTACTCCAAAATAAGGGGAATTTCTTCCATTTTGCCTCTAAATAAGTGGAATTTCTGTCTTTTTCCCCCAAAACAGAGGGAATTTCTGTCTTTTTTGCCCCAAAATAAGGGGCATTTCTGATTTATTACCCTAAAATAAGTGAAATTTCTGCAATTTTGCCACAAAATAAGGGAAATTTCTGCCTTTTTGCCCTGAAATATGTGAAATTTCTGCAATTTTACCCCAAAATAATGTGAATTTCTGCCTTTTTGCCCCAAAATAATGGGAATTTCTTCCTTTTTGCACCAAAGTAAGAAAAATTTCTGCTTTTTTTCTCTGAAATAAGTGAAATTTCTGCAATTTTGCCCTAAAATAAGGGAAATTTTTGCAATTTTGCCCCATAATAAGTAAAATGTCTGCAATTTTGCCCCAAAATAAAGGGAATTTCTCCCTTTTTGCCCCAAAATAAAGGAAATTTCTTCCTTTTTACCTGAAAATAAGTGAAATTTCTGCAATTTTGCCCTAAATAAAGGAAATTTCTGCAATTTTACCCCAAAATAAGGTAAATTCCTGCAATTTTGCCCACAAAAAAGGAAATTTCTAGAATTTTGCCCAAAAATAAAAGGAATTTCTGATTTTTGCCCCAAAATAAAAGGAATTTCTGCCTTTTGCCCCAAAATTAGGGGAATTTCTGCAATTTTGCTCCAAAATACGGGGAATTTCTGCCTTTTTGCCTGAAAATAATGGGAATGCATACTTTTTTGCCATAAAAAGGGAAATTTCTTCATTTTTGCTACAAAATAAGGAGAATTTCTGCCTTTTTGCCTCTAGATAAGTGGAATTTCTGTCTTTTTCCTCCAAAACAAAGAGAATTTCTGTCTTATTTGCCCCAAAATAAGGGGAATTTCTGACTTATTACCCTGAAATACTTGAAATTTCTGCAATTTTGCCCCAAAATAAGGGAAATTTCTGCAATTTTGCCCCAATGTAAAAGAAATTTCTGCAATTTTCCCCAAAATAAGGGGAATTTCTGACTGCTCCCGAAAGAAGGAGATTTTCTGTCTTTTTGCCTCAAAATAAGGAGAATTTCTGCCTTTTTGCCCGAAAATTATGAGAATTTCTGCAATTTTGCTTCAAAATACAGGGAATTTCTGCTTTTTATCCCAAAAGTAAGGGGAATGTATATTTTTTGCCACAAAAAAGGGAAATTTCTTCATTTTTGCCCCAAAATAAGAGGAATTTCTGCCTTTTTACCTCAAAATGATTGGAATTTCTGCCTTTTTAACCAAAAATGAATGGAATTTCTGTCTTTTTGCCCCAAAATAAAAGGAATTTTTGAATTATGCCCTGAAATAAGTAAAATTTCTGCAATTTTGCCCCAAAATAAAAGAAATTTCTGCCTTTTGCCCCAAAATTAGGGGAATTTCTGCAATTTTGCTCCAAAATACAGGGAATTTCTGCCTTTTTGCCCGAAAATAATGGGAATGCATACCTTTTTGCCATAAAAAGGAAATTTCTTCATTTTTGCTCCAAAATTAGGGGAATTTCTGCATTTTTGCCTCTAACTAAGTTGAATTTCTGTCTTTTTCCCCCAAAACAAAAGGAATTTCTGTATTTTTTGTCCCAAAATTAGTGAAATTTCTGCAATTTTACCCCAAAATAAGGTGAATTTCTGCCTTTTTGTCCCAAAATATTGGGAATTTATGTTTTTTGGCCCCAAAATAAGAAAAATTTTTGCTTTTTTTCTCTGAAATAAGTGAAATTTCTGCAATTTTGCTCTAAAATAATAGAAATTTCTGTATTTTTGCCCTGAAATATGTGAAATTTCTGCAATTTTACCCCAAAATAAGGTGAATTTCTGCATTTTTGTCTCAAAATAATGGGAATTTATGTTTTTTTGCCCCAAAATAAAAAAAATTTTGCTTTTTTTCTCTGAAATAAGTGAAATTTCTGCAATTTTGTCCTAAAATAAGAGAAATTTCTGCCTTTTTGCTCTGAAATATGTGAAATTTCTGCAATTTTTTGCATAAATAAGGTGAATTTCTGCCTTTTTGCCCCAAAATAATGGGAATTTCTGTTTTTTTGCCTTAAAATAAGAAAAATTTTTGCTTTTTTTCTCTGAAATAAGTGAAATTTCTGCAATGTTGCCCCAAAATAAGGGAAATTTCTGCAATTTTGCCCCAAAATATGGAAAATTTCTGCATTTTGGCCTGAAATAAGTGAAATTTCTGCAATTTTGCCCTAAAATAAAGAAAATTTCTGCAATCTTGCCCCAAAATAAGGGAAATTTCTGGAATTTTGCCCCCAAATACGTGGAATTTCTGAGTTTTGCCCCAAAAGAAGGAGAATTTCTGTCTTTTTGCCCCAACATATAGGGAATTTCTGCCTTTTTGCCCCACAATTAGGGGAATTTCTGCAATTTTGCTCCAAAATGCAAGGAATTTCTGTCTTGTTGCCCGAACATAAGTAGAATGCATAACTTTTTGCCATAAAAATAAGAAATTTCTTTATTTTTGCTCCAAAATAAGGGGAATTTCAGCATTTTTGCCTCTAAATAAGTGGAATTTCTGTCTTTTTCCCCCAAACAAAGGGAATTTCTTTCTTTTTTAACCCAAAATAAGGGGAATTTCTGACTTATTACCCTAAAATAAGTGAAATATCTGCAATTTTGCCCCAAAATAAGGGAAATTTCTGCCATTTTGCCCTGAAATATGTGAAATTTCTGTAATTTTACCCCAAAATAAGGTGAATTTCTGCCTTTTTCCCCCAAAATAATGGGAATTTCTGCCTTTTTGCCCCAAAATAAAAAAATTTTTGCTTTTTTTCTCTGAAATAAGTGAAATTACTGCAATTTTGCCCTAAAATAAGAGAAATTTCTGCCTTTTTGCCCTGAAATATGTGAAATTTCTGCAATTTTACCCCAAAATAAGGTGAATTTCTGCCTTATTGCCCCAAAATAATGGGAATTTCTGTTTTTTTGCCCCAAAATAAGAAAAATTTTTGCTTTTTTTCCCTGAAATAAGTAAAATTTCTGCAATTTTGCCCCAAAATAAGGGGAATTTCTGACTGTTTGCTCCCGAAAAAAGGAGATTTTCTGTATTTTTGCTCCAAAATAAGGAGAATTTCTGCTTTTTTGCCCGAAAATTATAAGAATTTCTGCAATTATGCTTCAAAATACGGGGAATTTCTACTTTTTATCCCGAAAGTTAGGGGAATGTATACCTTTTTCCACAAAAAAGGGAAATTTCTCAATTTTTGCCCCAAAATAAGAGGAATTTCTGCATTTTTACCTCAAAATAAGTGAAATTTCTCCTTTTTTACCCAAAAATAAATGGAATTTCTGTCTTTTTGCAACAAAATAAAAGAAATTTTTGAATTATACCCTGAAATAAGTGATATTTCTGCAATATTGCCCGAAAATAAAGAAATTTCTGCCTTTTTTGCCACAAAATAAAGGGAATTTCTGTTTTTTTGCCCCATAATAAGAGAAATTAATGCCTTTTTGCCCCCAAATAAGGGGAATTTCAGCCTTTTTAACTCAAAATAAAGGGAATTTCAGCCTTTTTACTTCAAAATAAGGGGAATTTCTGCATTTTTGCCATAAAATATTAAGAATTTCTTAATTTTTTTCCCAAAATAAGGAAAATTTCTGCCTTTTTTCCCTGAAATAAGTGAAATTTCTGCAATTTTGCCCTAAAATAAGGGAAATTTCTGCAATTTTGCCCCAAAATAAGGGAAATTTCTGAAATTTTGCCCCAAAATAAGTGGAATTTCTGAGTTTTGCCCCAAAAAAAGGAGAATTTCTGTCTTTTTGCCCCAACATATTGGGAATTTCTGCCTTTTTGCCCAACAATTAGGGGAATTTCCGCAATTTTGCCCCAAAATAAGGGAAATTTCTGCAATTTTGCCCCAATGTAAAAGAAATTTCTGCAATTTTGCCCCAAAATAAGGGCTATTTCAGACTGTTTGCTTCCGAAAAAAGATTTTCTGTATTTTTGTTCCAAAATAAGGAGAATTTCTGCTTTTTTGCCAGAAAATTATGAGAATTTCTGCAATTATGCTTCAAAATACGGGGAATTTCTGCTTTTTATCTCAAAAGTAAGGGGAATGTATACCTTTTTTAAAAAAAGGGAAACTTCTTAATTTTTGCCCCAAAATAAGAGGATTTTCTGCCTTTTTGCACCCAATTAAGCGGAATTTCAGCCTTTTTACCTCAAAATAAGGGGAATTTCAGTATTTTTACATCAAAATAAGGAAAATTTCTGCATTTTTTTCTGAAATAAGTGAAATTTCTGCAATTTTGCCCCAAAATAAGTGAAATTTCTGTAATTTTGCCTCAAAATGAGGGAAATTTCTGCCTTTTTGCCCTGAAATATGTGAAATTGCTGCAATTTTACCCTAAAATAAGGGGAATTTCTGCATTTTTGCCCCAAAATAAATGGAATTTCTGCATTTTAGCCCTAAAATAGGAAAAATTTTTGCTTTTTTTCTCTGAAATAAGTGAAATTTCTGCAATTTTGCCCTAAAATAAGGAAAATTTCTGCAATTTTGCCCCAAAATAAGGGAAATTTCTGGAATTTTGCCCCAAAATACGTGGAATTTCTGAGTTTTGCCCCAAAAGAAGGAGAATTTCTGTCTTTTTGCCCCAACATATAGGGAATTCCTGCCTTTTTTCCCCACATTTAGGGGAATTTCTGCAATTTTGCTCCAAAATGCAAGGAATTTCTGTCTTGTTTCCCGAAAATAATTGGAATGCATAACTTTTTGCCATAAAAAGGGGAAATTTCTTTATTTTTGCTCCAAAATAAGGGGAATTTCAGTCTTTTTGCCTCTAAATAAGTGGAATTTCTGTTTTTTCCCCCAAACAAAGGGAATTTCTGTCTTTTTAACCCAAAATAAGGGGAATTTCTGACTTATTACCCTAAAATAAGTGAAATATCTGCAATTTTGCCCCAAAATAAGGGAAATTTCTGCCATTTTGCCCTGAAATATGTGAAATTTCTGTAATTTTACCCCAAAATAAGGTGAATTTCTGCCTTTTTCTCCCAAAATAATGGGAATTTCTGCCTTTTTGCCCCAAAATAAAAAAATTTTTGCTTTTTTTCTCTGAAATAAGTGAAATTACTGCAATTTTGCCCTAAAATAAGAGAAATTTCTGCCTTTTTGCCCTGAAATATGTGAAATTTCTGCAATTTTACCACAAAATAAGGTGAATTTCTGCCTTATTGCCCCAAAATAATGGGAATTTCTGTTTTTTTTTGCCCCAAAATAAGAAAAATTTTTGCTTTTTTTTCTGAAATAAGTAAAATTTCTGCAATTTTGCCCCAAAATAAGGGAAATTTCTGCAATTTTGCCCCAAAATAAGGAAAATTTCTGGAATTTTGCCCCAAAATACGTGGAATTTCTGAGTTTTGCCCCAAAATAAGAAGAATTTATGTCTTTTTGCCTTTACATATAGGGAATTTCTGCCTTTTTGCCCAACAATTAGGAGAATTTCTGCAATTTTGCCCCAAAATAAGGGGAATTTTTGACTGTTTGCTGCCGAAAAAAGAAGATTTTCTGTATTTTTGCTCTAAAATAAGGAGAATTTCTGCTTTTTTGCCCGAAAATTATAAGAATTTCTGCAATTATGCTTCAAAATACGGGGAAATTCTACTTTTTATCCCAAAAGTAAGGGGAATGTATACCTTTTTCCACAAAAAAGGGAAATTTCTTAATTTTTGCCCCAAAATAAGAGGAATTTCTGCCTTTTTACCTCAAAATAAGTGAAATTTCTCCTTTTTTACCCAAAAATAAATGGAATTTCTGTTTTTTTGCAACAAAATAAAAGGAATTTTTGAATTATACCCTGAAATAAGTGATATTTCTGCAATTTTGCCCCAAAATAAAAGAAATTTCTTCCTTTTTGCCACAAAATAAGGGGAATTTCTGTCTTTTTGCCCCAAAATAAGAGAAATTTCTGCCTTTTTGCCCCCAAATAAGAAGAATTTCAGCCTTTTTACCTCAAAATAAGGGGAATTTCAGCCTTTTTACCTCAAAATAAGGGGAATTTCTGCATTTTTGCCACAAAATATTAAGAATTTCTTAATTTTTTCCCCAAAATAAGGAAAATTTCTGCCTTTTTTTTCTGAAATAAGTGAAATTTCTGCAATTTTGCACCAAAATAAGTGAAATTTCTGCAATTTTGCCCCAAAATGAGGGAAATTTCTGCCTTTTTGCCCGGAAATATATTAAATTGCTCCAATTTTACCCTAAAATAAGGTGAATTTCTGCCTTTTTGCCCCAAAATATGTGGAATTTCTGCATTTTAGCCCCAAAATAGGAAAAATTTTTGCTTTTTTTCTCTGAAATATGTGAATTTTCTGCAATTTTGCCCTAAAATAAGGAAAATTTCTGCAATTTTGCCCCAAAATAAGGGAAATTTCTGGAATTTTGCCCCAAAATACGTGGAATTTCTGAATTTTCCCCCAAAAGAAGGAGAATTTCTGTTTTTTGCCCCAACATATAGGGAATTTCTGTCTTTTTGCCCCACAATTAGAGGAATTTCTGCAATTTTGCTCCAAAATGCAAGGAATTTCTGTCTTGTTGCCCGAAAATAAGTAGAATGCATAACTTTTTGCCATAAAAAAGGGAAATTTCTTTATTTTTGCTCCAAAATAAGGGGAATTTCAGCATTTTGCCTCTAAATAAGTGGAATTTCTGTCTTTTTCCCCCAAACAAAGGGAATTTCTTTCTTTTTTAACCAAAAATAAGGGGAATTTCTGACTTATTACCCTAAAATAAGTGAAATATCTGCAATTTTGCCCCAAAATAAGGGAAATTTCTGCCATTTTGCCCTGAAATATGTGAAATTTCTGTAATTTTACCCCAAAATAAGGTGAATTTCTGCCTTTTTCCCCCAAAATAATGGGAATTTCTGCCTTTTTGCCCCAAAATAAAAAAATTTTTGCTTTTTTTCTCTGAAATAAGTGAAATTACTGCAATTTTGCCCTAAAAATAAGAGAAATTTCTGCCTTTTTGCCCTGAAATATGTGAAATTTCTGCAATTTTACCCCAAAATAAGGTGAATTTCTGCCTTATTGCCCCAAAATAATGGGAATTTCTGTTTTTTTGCCCCAAAATAAGAAAAATTTTTGCTTTTTTTCCCCGAAATAAGTAAAATTTCTGCAATTTTGCCCCAAAATAAGGGGAATTTCTGACTGTTTGCTCCCGAAAAAAGGAGATTTTCTGTATTTTTGCTCCAAAATAAGGAGAATTTCTGCTTTTTTGCCCGAAAATTATAAGAATTTCTGCAATTATGCTTCAAAATACGGGGAATTTCTACTTTTTATCCCGAAAGTTAGGGGAATGTATACCTTTTTCCACAAAAAAGGAAAATTTCTTAATTTTTGCCCCAAAATAAGAGGAATTTCTGCATTTTTACCTCAAAATAAGTGAAATTTCTCCTTTTTTACCCAAAAATAAATTGAATTTCTGTCTTTTTGCAACAAAATAAAAGAAATTTTTGAATTATACCCTGAAATAAGTGATATTTCTGCAATATTGCCCGAAAATAAAGAAATTTCTGCCTTTTTTGCCACAAAATAAAGGGAATTTCTGTTTTTTTGCCCCATAATAAGAGAAATTAATGCCTTTTTGCCCCCAAATAAGGGGAATTTCAGCCTTTTTAACTCAAAATAAAGGGAATTTCAGCCTTTTTACTTCAAAATAAGGGGAATTTCTGCATTTTTGCCATAAAATATTAAGAATTTCTTAATTTTTTTCCCAAAATAAGGAAAATTTCTGCCTTTTTTCCCTGAAATAAGTGAAATTTCTGCAATTTTGCCCTAAAATAAGGGAAATTTCTGCAATTTTGCCCCAAAATAAGGGAAATTTCTGAAATTTTGCCCCAAAATAAGTGGAATTTCTGAGTTTTGCCCCAAAAGAAGGAGAATTTCTGTCTTTTTGCCCCAACATATTGGGAATTTCTGCCTTTTTGCCCAACAATTAGGGGAATTTCCGCAATTTTGCCCCAAAATAAGGGAAATTTCTGCAATTTTGCCCCAATGTAAAAGAAATTTCTGCAATTTTGCCCCAAAATAAGGGCAATTTCAGACTGTTTGCTTCCGAAAAAAGATTTTCTGTATTTTTGTTCCAAAATAAGGAGAATTTCTGCTTTTTTGCCAGAAAATTATTAGAATTTCTGCAATTATGCTTCAAAATACGGGGAATTTCTGCTTTTTATCTCAAAAGTAAGGGGAATGTATACCTTTTTTAAAAAAAGGGAAACTTCTTAATTTTTGCCCCAAAATAAGAGGATTTTCCGGCTTTTTTCACCCAATTAAGCGGAATTTCGGCCTTTTTACCTCAAAATAAGGGGAATTTCAGTATTTTTACCTCAAAATAAGGAAAATTTCTGCATTTTTTTTCTGAAATAAGTGAAATTTCTGCAATTTTGCCCCAAAATAAGTGAAATTTCTGTAATTTTGCCCCAAAATGACTGAAATTTCTGCCTTTTTGCCCTGAAATATGTGAAATTGCTGCAATTTTACCCTAAAATAAGGTGAATTTCTGCATTTTTGCCCCAAAATAAATGGAATTTCTGCATTTTAGCCCTAAAATAGGAAAAATTTTTGCTTTTTTTCTCTGAAATAAGTGAAATTTCTGCAATTTTGCTCTAAAATAAGGAAAATTTCTGCAATTTTGCCCCAAAATAAGGGAAATTTCTGGAATTTTGCCCCAAAATACGTGGAATTTCTGAGTTTTGCCCCAAAAGAAGGAGAATTTCTGTCTTTTTGCCCCAACATATAGGGAATTTCTGCCTTTTTTCCCCACATTTAGGGGAATTTCTGCAATTTTGCTCCAAAATGCAAGGAATTTCTGTCTTGTTGCCCGAAAATAAGTGGAATGCATAAGTTTTTGCCATAAAAAGGGGAAATTTCTTTATTTTTGCTCCAAAATAAGGGGAATTTCAGTCTTTTTGCCTCTAAATAAGTGGAATTTCTGTTTTTTCCCCCAAACAAAGGGAATTTCTGTCTTTTTAACCCAAAATAAGGGGAATTTCTGACTTATTACCCTAAAATAAGTGAAATATCTGCAATTTTGCCCCAAAATAAGGGAAATTTCTGCCATTTTGCCCTGAAATATGTGAAATTTCTGTAATTTTACCCCAAAATAAGGTGAATTTCTGCCTTTTTCCCCCAAAATAATGGGAATTTCTGCCTTTTTGCCCCAAAATAAAAAAATTTTTGCTTTTTTTCTCTGAAATAAGTGAAATTACTGCAATTTTGCCCTAAAATAAGAGAAATTTCTGCCTTTTTGCCCTGAAATATGTGAAATTTCTGCAATTTTACCACAAAATAAGGTGAATTTCTGCCTTATTGCCCCAAAATAATGGGAATTTCTGTTTTTTTTGCCCCAAAATAAGAAAAAATTTTGCTTTTTTTTTCTGAAATAAGTAAAATTTCTGCAATTTTGCCCCAAAATAAGGGAAATTTCTGCAATTTTGCCCCAAAATAAGGAAAATTTCTGGAATTTTGCCCCAAAATACATGGAATTTCTGAGTTTTGCCCCAAAATAAGAAGAATTTATGTCTTTTTGCCTTTACATATAGGGAATTTCTGCCTTTTTGCCCAACAATTAGGAGAATTTCTGCAATTTTGCCCCAAAATAAGGGAAATTTCTGCAAATTTGCCCGAATGTAAAAGATATTTCTGCAGTTTTGCCCCAAAATAAGGGGAATTTTTGACTGTTTGCTGCCGAAAAAAGAAGATTTTCTGTATTTTTGCTCTAACATAAGGAGAATTTCTGCTTTTTTGCCCGAAAATTATAAGAATTTCTGCAATTATGCTTCAAAATACGGGGAAATTCTACTTTTTATCCCAAAAGTAAGGGGAATGTATACCTTTTTCCACAAAAAAGGGAAATTTCTTAATTTTTGCCCCAAAATAAGAGGAATTTCTGCCTTTTTACCTCAAAATAAGTGAAATTTCTCCTTTTTTACCCAAAAATAAATGGAATTTCTGTTTTTTTGCAACAAAATAAAAGGAATTTTTGAATTATACCCTGAAATAAGTGATATTTCTGCAATTTTGCCCCAAAATAAAAGAAATTTCTTCCTTTTTGCCACAAAATAAGGGGAATTTCTGTCTTTTTGCCCCAAAATAAGAGAAATTTCTGCCTTTTTGCCCCCAAATAAGAAGAATTTCAGCCTTTTTACCTCAAAATAAGGGGAATTTCAGCCTTTTTACCTCAAAATAAGGGGAATTTCTGCATTTTTGCCACAAAATATTAAGAATTTCTTAATTTTTTCCCCAAAATAAGGAAAATTTCTGCCTTTTTTTCTGAAATAAGTGAAATTTCTGCAATTTTGCACCAAAATAAGTGAAATTTCTGCAATTTTGCCCCAAAATGAGGGAAATTTCTGCCTTTTTGCCCGGAAATATATTAAATTGCTCCAATTTTACCCTAAAATAAGGTGAATTTCTGCCTTTTTGCCCCAAAATAAGTGGAATTTCTGCATTTTAGCCCCAAAATCGGAAAAATTTTTGCTTTTTTTCTCTGAAATATGTGAATTTTCTGCAATTTTGCCCTAAAATAAGGAAAATTTCTGCAATTTTGCCCCAAAATAAGGGAAATTTCTGGAATTTTGCCCCAAAATACGTGGAATTTCTGAATTTTCCCCCAAAAGAAGGAGAATTTCTGTTTTTTGCCCCAACATATAGGGAATTTATGTCTTTTTGCCCCACAATTAGAGGAATTTCTGCAATTTTGCTCCAAAATGCAAGGAATTTCTGTCTTGTTGCCCGAAAATAAGTAGAATGCATAACTTTTTGCCATAAAAAAGGGAAATTTCTTTATTTTTGCTTCAAAATAAGGGGAATTTCAGCATTTTGCCTCTAAATAAGTGGAATTTCTGTCTTTTTCCCCCAAACAAAGGGAATTTCTGTCTTTTTTAACCCAAAATAAGGGGAATTATCTGCAATTTTGCCCCAAAATAAGGGAAATTTCTGCCATTTTGCCCTGAAATATGTGAAATTTCTGTAATTTTACCCCAAAATAAGGTGAATTTCTGCCTTTTTCCCCCAAAATAATGGGAATTTCTGCCTTTTTGCCCCAAAATAAAAAAAATTTTGCTTTTTTTCTCTGAAATAAGTGAAATTACTGCAATTTTGCCCTAAAATAAGAGAAATTTTTGCCTTTTTGCCCTGAAATATGTGAAATTTCTGCAATTTTACCCCAAAATAAGGTGAATTTCTGCCTTATTGCCCGAAAATAATGGGAATTTCTGTTTTTTTTGCCCCAAAATAAGAAAAAATTTTGATTTTTTTCCCTGAAATATGTAAAATTTCTGCAATTTTGCCCCAAAATAAGGGAAATTTCTGCAATTTTGTCCCAAAATAAGGAAAATTTCTGGAAATTTGCCCCAAAATATGTGGAATTTCTGAGTTTTGCCCCAAAATAAGGAGAATTTCTGTCTTTTTGCCCCAACATATAGGGAATTTCTGCCTTTTTGCCCAACAATTAGGAGAATTTCTGCAATTTTGCCCCAAAATAAGCGAAATTTCTGCAAATTTGCCCGAATGTAAAAGAAATTTCTGCAATTTTGCCCCAAAATAAGGGGAATTTCTGACTGTTTGCTCCTGAAAAAAGGAGATTTTCTGTATTTTTGTTCCAAAATAAGGAGAATTTCTGCTTTTTTGCCCGAAAATTATAAGAATTTCTGCAATTATGGTTCAAAATACGGGGAATTTCTACTTTTTATCCAGAAAGTAATGGGAATGTATACCTTTTTCCACAAAAAAGGGAAATTTCTTAATTTTTGCCCCAAAATAAGAGGAATTTCTGCCTTTTTACCTCAAAATAAGTGAAATTTCTCCTTTTTTACCCAAAAATAAATGGAATTTCTGTCTTTTTGAAACAAAATAAAAGGAATTTTTGAATTATACTCTGAAATAAGTGATATTTCTGCAATTTTGCCCCAAAATAAAAGAAATTTCTGCCTTTTTGCACCCAAATAGGAGGAATTTCAGCCTTTTTACCTCAAAATAAGGGGAATTTCAGCCTTTTTACCTCAAAATAAGGGGAATTTCTGCATTTTTGCCACAAAATATTAAGAATTTCTTAATTTTTTCCCCAAAATAAGGAAAATTTCTGCCTTTTTTCCCTGAAATAAGTGAAATTTCTGCAATTTTGCCCTAAAATAAGGGAAATTTCTGCAATTTTGCCCCAAAATAAAGGAAATTTCTGGAATTTTGCCCCAAAATACGTGGAATTTCTGAGTTTTGCCTCAAAATAAGGAGAATTTCTGTCTTTTTGCCCCAACATATAGGGAATTTCTGCCTTTTTGCCCAACAATTAGGGGAATTTCTGCAATTTTGCCCCAAAATAAGGGAAATTTCTGCAATTTTGCCCCAATGTAAAAGAAATTTCTGCAATTTTGACCCAAAATAAGGGGAATTTCTGACTGCTTCCGAAAAAAAAAGATTTTCTCTATTTTTGCTCCAAAATAAGGAGAATTTCTGCTTTTTTGCCCGAAAATTATGAGATTTTCTGCAATTATGCTTCAAAATATGGGGAATTTTTGCTTTTTATCCCAAAAGTAAAGGGAATGTATACCTTTTTTAAAAAAAAGGGAAATTTCTTAATTTTTGCCCCAAAATAAGAGGAATTTCTGCATTTTTACCTCAAAATAAGTGAAATTTCTCCCTTTTTACCCAAAAATAAATGGAATTTCTGTCTTTTTGCAACAAAATAAAAGAAATTTTTGAATTATACCCTGAAATAAGTGATATTTCTGCAATTTTGCCCCAAAATAAAGAAATTACTGCCTTTTTTGCCACAAAATAAAGGGAATTTCTGTCTTTTTGCCCCAAAATAAGAGAAATTAATGCCTTTTTGCCCCCAAATAAGGGGAATTTCAGCCTTTTTACCTCAAAATAAGAGGAATTTCAGCATTTTTACCTCAAAATAAGGGGAATTTCTGCATTTTTGCCACAAAAAATTAAGAATTTCTTAATTTTTTACCCAGAATAAGGAAAATTTCTGCCTTTTTTCCCTGAAATAAGTGAAATTTCTGCAATTTTGCCCTAAAATAAAGGAAATTTCTGCAATTTTGCCCCAAAATAAGGGAAATTTCTGGAATTTTGCCCCAAAATATGTGGAATTTCTGAGTTTTGCCTCAAAAGAAGGAGAATTTCTGTCTTTTTGCCCCAACATATAGGGAATTTCTGCCTTTTTGCCCAACAATTAGGGGAATTTCTGGAATTTTGCTCCAAAATAAGGGAAATTTCTGCAATTTTGCCCCAATGTAAAAGAAATTTCTGCAATTTTGCGCCAAAATAAGGGGAATTTCAGACTGCTTCCGAAAAAAGAAGATTTTCTGTATTTTTGCTCCAAAATAAGGAGAATTTCTGCTTTTTTGCCCGAAAATTATGAGAATTTCTGCAATTATGCTTCAAAATACGGGGAATTTTTGCTTTTTATCCCTAAAGTAAGGGGAATGTATACCTTTTTTAAAAAAAAGGGAAATTTCTTAATTTTTGCCCCAAAATAAGAGGAATTTCTGCCTTTTTACCTCAAAATAAGTGAAATTTCTCCTTTTTTACCCAAAAATAAATGAAATTTCTGTCTTTTTGCAACAAAATAAAAGGAATTTTTGAATTATACCCTGAAATAAGTGATATTTCTGCAATTTTGCCCCAATATAAAAGAAATTTTTGCCTTTTTGCTACAAAATAAGGGGAAATTCTGTCTTTTTGCCCCAAAATAAGAGAAATTTCTGCCTTTTTGCACCCAATTAAGGGGAATTTCAGCCTTTTTACCTCAAAATAAGGGGAATTTCAGCATTTTTACCTCATAATAAGAAAAATTTCTGCATTTTTGCCACAAAATTTTAAGAATTTCTTAATTTTTTGTCCAAAATAAGGAAATTTTCTGCCTTTTTTCCCTGAAATAAGTGAAATTTCTGCAATTTTGCCCCAAAATATGTGAAATTTCTGCAATTTTGCCTCAAAATGAGGGTAATTTCTGCCTTTTTGCCCTGAAATATGTGAAATTGCTGCAATTTTACCCTAAAATAAGGTGAATTTCTGCCTTTTGCCCCAAAGCAAGTAGAATTTCTGCATTTCAGCCCCAAAATAGGAAAAATTTTTGCTTTTTTTCTCTGAAATAAGTGAAATTTCTGCAATTTTGCCCTAAAATAAGGAAAATTTCTGCAATTTTGCCCCAAAATAAGGGAAATTTCTGGAATTTTGCCACAAAATACATGGAATTTTTGAATTTTGCCCCAAAATAATGAGAATTTCTGTCTTTTTGCCCCAACATATAGGGAATTTCTGCCTTTTTTCCCCACATTTAGGGGAATTTCTGCAATTTTGCTCCAAAATGCAAGGAATTTCTGTCTTGTTGCCCGAAAATAAGTGGAATGCATAACTTTTTGCCATAAAAAAGGGAAATTTCTTTATTTTTGCTCCAAAATAAGGGGAACTTCAGTCTTTTAGCCTCTAAATAAGTGGAATTTCTGTCTTTTTCCCCCAAACAAAGGGAATTTCTGTCTTTTTAAACCCAAAATAAGGGGAATTTCTGACTTGTTACTCTAAAATAAGTGAAATATCTGCAATTTTGCCCCAAAATAAGGGAAATTTCTGCCATTTTGCCCTGAAATATGTGAAATTTCTGTAATTTTACCCCAAAATAAGGTGAATTTCTGCCTTTTTCCCCCAAAATAATGGGAATTTCTGCCTTTTTGCCCCAAAATAAAAAAATTTTTGCTTTTTTTCTCTGAAATAAGTGAAATTACAGCAATTTTGCCCTAAAATAAGAGAAATTTCTGCCTTTTTGCCCTGAAATATGTGAAATTTCTGCAATTTTACCACAAAATAAGGTGAATTTCTGCCTTATTGCCCCAAAGTAATGGGAATTTCTGTTTTTTTTGCCCCAAAATAAGAAAAATTTTTGCTTTTTTTCCCTGAAATAAGTAAAATTTCTGCAATTTTGCCCCAAAATAAGGGGAATTTCTGACTGTTTGCTCCTGAAAAAAGGAGATTTTCTGTATTTTTGCTCCAAAATAAGGAGAATTTCTGCTTTTTTGCCCGGAAATTATAAGAATTTCTGCAATTATGCTTCAAAATACGGGGAATTTCTACTTTTTATTCCGAAAGTTAGGGGAATGTATACCTTTTTCCACAAAAAAGTGAAATTTCTTAATTTTTGCCCCAAAATAAGAGGAATTTCTGCATTTTTACCTCAAAATAAGTGAAATTTCTCTTTTTTTACCCAAAATTAAATGGAATTTCTGTCTTTTTGCAACAAATAAAAGAAATTTTTGAATTATACCCTGAAATAAGTGATATTTCTGCAATTTTGCCCCAAAATAAAAGAAATTTCTGCCTTTTTGCCACAAAATAAGGGGAATTTCTGTCTTTTTGCCCCAAAATAAGAGAAATTTCTGCCTTTTTGCCCCCAAATAAGGGGAATTTCAGCCTTTTTACCTCAAAATAAGGGGAATTTCAGCCTTTTTACCTCAAAATAAGGGGAATTTCTGCATTTTTGCAACAAAATATTAAGAATTTCTTAATTTTTTCCCCAAAATAAGGAAAATTTCTGCCTTTTTTCCCTGAAATAAGTGAAATTTCTGCAATTTTTTTCTAAAATAAGGGAAATTTCTGCAATTTTGCCCCAAAATAAGGGAAATTTCTGGAATTTTGCCCCAAAATACATGGAATTTCTGAGTTTTGCCCCAAAAGAAGGAGAATTTCTGTCTTTTTGCCCCAACATATAGGGAATTTCTGCCTTTTTGCCCAACAATTAGGGGAATTTCTGCAATTTTTCCCCAAAATAAGGGAAATTTCTGCAATTTTGCCCCAATGTAAAAGAAATTTCTGCAATTTTGCCCCAAAATAATGGGAATTTCTGACTATTTGCTTCCAAAAAAAGAAGATTTTCTGTATTTTTGCTCCAAAATAAGGAGAATTTCTGCTTTTTTGCCCGAAAATTGTGAGAATTTCTGCAATTATGCTTCAAAATACAGGGAATTTTTGCTTTTTATCCCAAAAGTAAGGGGAATGTATACCTTTTTTTAAAAAGGGGGAAATTTCTTAATTTTTGCCCCAAAATAAGAGGAATTTCTGCCTTTTTACCTCAAAATAAGTGAAATTTCTCCTTTTTTACCCAAAAATAAATGGAATTTCTCTCTTTTTGCAACAAAATAAAAGGAATTTTTGAATTATACCCTGAAATAAGTGATATTTCTGCAATTTTGCCTAAAAATAAAAGAAATTTTTGCCTTTTTGCTACAAAATAAGGGGAATTTCTGTCTTTTAGCCCCAAAATAAGAGAAATTTCTGCCTTTTTGCACCCAATTAAGGGGAATTTCAGCCTTTTTACCTCAAAATAAGGGGAATTTCAGCATTTTGACCTCAAAATAAGGAAAATTTCTGCATTTTTGCCACAAAATATTAAGAATTTTTTAATTTTTTCCCCAAAATAAGGAAAATTTCTGCCTTTTTTTTCTGAAATAAGTGAAATTTCTGCAATTTTGCACCAAAATAAGTGAAATTTCTGCAATTTTGCCCCAAAATGAGGGAAATTTCTGCCTTTTTGCCCTGAAATATATTAAATTGCTGCAATTTTACCCTGAAATAAGGTGAATTTCTGCCTTTTTGCCCCAAAATAAGTGGAATTTCTGCATTTTAGCCCCAAAATAGGAAAAATTGTTGCTTTTTCTCTGAAATAAGTGAAATTTCTGCAATTTTTCCCTAAAATAAGGAAAATTTCTGCAATTTTGCCCCAAAATAAGGGAAATTTCTGGAATTTTGCCCCAAAATACGTGGAATTTCTGAGTTTTACCCCAAAAGAAGGAGAATTTCTGTCTTTTTCCCCAACAGATAGGGAATTTCTGTCTTTTTGTGCCACAATTAGGGGAATTTCTGCAATTTTGCTCCAAAATGCAAGGAATTTCTGTCTTGTTGCCTGAAAATAAGTAGAATGCATAACTTTTGCCATAAAAAAGGGAAATTTCTTTATTTTTGCTCCAAAATAAGGGGAATTTCAGCATTTTGCCTCTAAATAAGTGGAATTTCTGTCTTTTTCCCCCAAACAAAGGGAATTTCTGTCTTTTTTAACCCAAAATAAGGGGAATTTCTGACTTATTACCCTAAAATAAGTGAAATATCTGCAATTTTGCCCCAAAATAAGGGAAATTTCTGCCATTTTGCCCTGAAATATGTGAAATTTCTGCAATTTTACCACAAAATAAGGTGAATTTCTGCCTTATTGCCCCAAAATAATGGGAATTTCTGTTTTTTTTGCCCCAAAATAAGAAAAAATTTTGCTTTTTTTTTCTGAAATAAGTAAAATTTCTGCAATTTTGCCCCAAAATGAGGGAAATTTCTGCAATTTTGCCCCAAAATAAGGAAAATTTCTGGAATTTTGCCCCAAAATACATGGAATTTCTGAGTTTTGCCCCAAAATAAGAAGAATTTATGTCTTTTTGCCTTTACATATAGGGAGTTTCTGCCTTTTTGCCCAATAATTAGGAGAATTTCTGCAATTTTGCCCCAAAATAAGGGAAATTTCTGCAAATTTGCCCGAATGTAAAAGATATTTCTGCAGTTTTGCCCCAAAATAAGGGGAATTTTTGACTGTTTGCTGCCGAAAAAAGAAGATTTTCTGTATTTTTGCTCTAACATAAGGAGAATTTCTGCTTTTTTGCCCGAAAATTATAAGAATT
The DNA here is from genome assembly GCF_963924665.1 of Micromys minutus. Taxonomy (NCBI): domain Eukaryota; kingdom Metazoa; phylum Chordata; class Mammalia; order Rodentia; family Muridae; genus Micromys; species Micromys minutus. The sequence continues at coordinate 211,543 of NW_027667948.1, forward strand.
TCTGCAATTATGCTTCAAAATACGGGGAAATTCTACTTTTTATCCCAAAAGTAAGGGGAATGTATACCTTTTTCCACAAAAAAGGGAAATTTCTTAATTTTTGCCCCAAAATAAGAGGAATTTCTGCCTTTTTACCTCAAAATAAGTGAAATTTCACCTTTTTTACCCAAAAATAAATGGAATTTCTGTTTTTTTGCAACAAAATAAAAGGAATTTTTGAATTATACCCTTAAATAAGTGATATTTCTGCAATTTTGCCCCAAAATAAAAGAAATTTCTTCCTTTTTGCCACAAAATAAGGGGAATTTCTGTCTTTTTGCCCCAAAATAAGAGAAATTTCTGCCTTTTTGCCCCCAAATAAGAAGAATTTCAGCCTTTTTACCTCAAAATAAGGGGAATTTCAGCCTTTTTACCTCAAAATAAGGGGAATTTCTGCATTTTTGCCACAAAATATTAAGAATTTCTTAATTTTTTCCCCAAAATAAGGAAAATTTCTGCCTTTTTTTTCTGAAATAAGTGAAATTTCTGCAATTTTGCACCAAAATAAGTGAAATTTCTGCAATTTTGCCCCAAAATGAGGGAAATTTCTGCCTTTTTGCCCGGAAATATATTAAATTGCTCCAATTTTACCCTAAAATAAGGTGAATTTCTGCCTTTTTGCCCCAAAATAAGTGGAATTTCTGCATTTTAGCCCCAAAATAGGAAAAATTTTTGCTTTTTTTCTCTGAAATATGTGAATTTTCTGCAATTTTGCCCTAAAATAAGGAAAATTTCTGCAATTTTGCCCCAAAATAAGGGAAATTTCTGGAATTTTGCCCCAAAATACGTGGAATTTCTGAATTTTCCCCCAAAAGAAGGAGAATTTCTGTTTTTTGCCCCAACATATAGGGAATTTCTGTCTTTTTGCCCCACAATTAGAGGAATTTCTGCAATTTTGCTCCAAAATGCAAGGAATTTCTGTCTTGTTGCCCGAAAATAAGTAGAATGCATAACTTTTTGCCATAAAAAAGGGAAATTTCTTTATTTTTGCTTCAAAATAAGGGGAATTTCAGCATTTTGCCTCTAAATAAGTGGAATTTCTGTCTTTTTCCCCCAAACAAAGGGAATTTCTGTCTTTTTTAACCCAAAATAAGGGGAATTATCTGCAATTTTGCCCCAAAATAAGGGAAATTTCTGCCATTTTGCCCTGAAATATGTGAAATTTCTGTAATTTTACCCCAAAATAAGGTGAATTTCTGCCTTTTTCCCCCAAAATAATGGGAATTTCTGCCTTTTTGCCCCAAAATAAAAAAATTTTTGCTTTTTTTCTCTGAAATAAGTGAAATTACTGCAATTTTGCCCTAAAATAAGAGAAATTTTTGCCTTTTTGCCCTGAAATATGTGAAATTTCTGCAATTTTACCCCAAAATAAGGTGAATTTCTGCCTTATTGCCCGAAAATAATGGGAATTTCTGTTTTTTTGCCCCAAAATAAGAAAAAATTTTGATTTTTTTCCCTGAAATATGTAAAATTTCTGCAATTTTGCCCCAAAATAAGGGAAATTTCTGCAATTTTGTCCCAAAATAAGGAAAATTTCTGGAAATTTGCCCCAAAATATGTGGAATTTCTGAGTTTTGCCCCAAAATAAGGAGAATTTCTGTCTTTTTGCCCCAACATATAGGGAATTTCTGCCTTTTTGCCCAACAATTAGGAGAATTTCTGCAATTTTGCCCCAAAATAAGCGAAATTTCTGCAAATTTGCCCGAATGTAAAAGAAATTTCTGCAATTTTGCCCCAAAATAAGGGGAATTTCTGACTGTTTGCTCCTGAAAAAAGGAGATTTTCTGTATTTTTGTTCCAAAATAAGGAGAATTTCTGCTTTTTTGCCCGAAAATTATAAGAATTTCTGCAATTATGGTTCAAAATACGGGGAATTTCTACTTTTTATCCAGAAAGTAATGGGAATGTATACCTTTTTCCACAAAAAAGGGAAATTTCTTAATTTTTGCCCCAAAATAAGAGGAATTTCTGCATTTTTACCTCAAAATAAGTGAAATTTCTCCTTTTTTACCCAAAAATAAATGGAATTTCTGTCTTTTTGAAACAAAATAAAAGGAATTTTTGAATTATACTCTGAAATAAGTGATATTTCTGCAATTTTGCCCCAAAATAAAAGAAATTTCTGCCTTTTTGCACCCAAATAGGAGGAATTTCAGCCTTTTTACCTCAAAATAAGGGGAATTTCAGCCTTTTTACCTCAAAATAAGGGGAATTTCTGCATTTTTGCCACAAAATATTAAGAATTTCTTAATTTTTTCCCCAAAATAAGGAAAATTTCTGCCTTTTTTCCCTGAAATAAGTGAAATTTCTGCAATTTTGCCCTAAAATAAGGGAAATTTCTGCAATTTTGCCCCAAAATAAAGGAAATTTCTGGAATTTTGCCCCAAAATACGTGGAATTTCTGAGTTTTGCCTCAAAATAAGGAGAATTTCTGTCTTTTTGCCCCAACATATAGGGAATTTCTGCCTTTTTGCCCAACAATTAGGGGAATTTCTGCAATTTTGCCCCAAAATAAGGGAAATTTCTGCAATTTTGCCCCAATGTAAAAGAAATTTCTGCAATTTTGACCCAAAATAAGGGGAATTTCTGACTGCTTCCGAAAAAAAAAGATTTTCTGTATTTTTGCTCCAAAATAAGGAGAATTTCTGCTTTTTTGCCCGAAAATTATGAGAATTTCTGCAATTATGCTTCAAAATATGGGGAATTTTTGCTTTTTATCCCAAAAGTAAAGGGAATGTATACCTTTTTTAAAAAAAAGGGAAATTTCTTAATTTTTGCCCCAAAATAAGAGGAATTTCTGCATTTTTACCTCAAAATAAGTGAAATTTCTCCCTTTTTACCCAAAAATAAATGGAATTTCTGTCTTTTTGCAACAAAATAAAAGAAATTTTTGAATTATACCCTGAAATAAGTGATATTTCTGCAATTTTGCCCCAAAATAAAGAAATTACTGCCTTTTTTGCCACAAAATAAAGGGAATTTCTGTCTTTTTGCCCCAAAATAAGAGAAATTAATGCCTTTTTGCCCCCAAATAAGGGGAATTTCAGCATTTTTACCTCAAAATAAGAGGAATTTCAGCATTTTGACCTCAAAATAAGGGGAATTTCTGCATTTTTGCCACAAAAAATTAAGAATTTCTTAATTTTTTACCCAAAATAAGGAAAATTTCTGCCTTTTTTCCCTGAAATAAGTGAAATTTCTGCAATTTTGCCCTAAAATAAAGGAAATTTCTGCAATTTTGCCCCAAAATAAGGGAAATTTCTGGAATTTTGCCCCAAAATATGTGGAATTTCTGAGTTTTGCCTCAAAAGAAGGAGAATTTCTGTCTTTTTGCCCCAACATATAGGGAATTTCTGCCTTTTTGCCCAACAATTAGGGGAATTTCTGGAATTTTGCTCCAAAATAAGAGAAATTTCTGCAATTTTGCCCCAATGTAAAAGAAATTTCTGCAATTTTGCGCCAAAATAAGGGGAATTTCTGACTGCTTCCGAAAAAAGAAGATTTTCTGTATTTTTGCTCCAAAATAAGGAGAATTTCTGCTTTTTTGCCCGAAAATTATGAGAATTTCTGCAATTATGCTTCAAAATACGGGGAATTTTTGCTTTTTATCCCTAAAGTAAGGGAAATGTATACCTTTTTTAAAAAAAAGGGAAATTTCTTAATTTTTGCCCCAAAATAAGAGGAATTTCTGCCTTTTTACCTCAAAATAAGTGAAATTTCTCCTTTTTTACCCAAAAATAAATGAAATTTCTGTCTTTTTGCAACAAAATAAAAGGAATTTTTGAATTATACCCTGAAATAAGTGATATTTCTGCAATTTTGCCCCAATATAAAAGAAATTTTTGCCTTTTTGCTACAAAATAAGGGGAAATTCTGTCTTTTTGCCCCAAAATAAGAGAAATTTCTGCCTTTTTGCACCCAATTAAGGGGAATTTCAGCCTTTTTACCTCAAAATAAGGGGAATTTCAGCATTTTTACCTCATAATAAGAAAAATTTCTGCATTTTTGCCACAAAATTTTAAGAATTTCTTAATTTTTTGTCCAAAATAAGGAAATTTTCTGCCTTTTTTCCCTGAAATAAGTGAAATTTCTGCAATTTTGCCCCAAAATATGTGAAATTTCTGCAATTTTGCCTCAAAATGAGGGTAATTTCTGCCTTTTTGCCCTGAAATATGTGAAATTGCTGCAATTTTACCCTAAAACAAGGTGAATTTCTGCCTTTTGCCCCAAAGCAAGTAGAATTTCTGCATTTCAGCCCCAAAATAGGAAAAATTTTTGCTTTTTTTCTCTGAAATAAGTGAAATTTCTGCAATTTTGCCCTAAAATAAGGAAAATTTCTGCAATTTTGCCCCAAAATAAGGGAAATTTCTGGAATTTTGCCACAAAATACGTGGAATTTTTGAATTTTGCCCCAAAATAATGAGAATTTCTGTCTTTTTGCCCCAACATATAGGGAATTTCTGCCTTTTTTCCCCACATTTAGGGGAATTTCTGCAATTTTGCTCCAAAATGCAAGGAATTTCTGTCTTGTTGCCCGAAAATAAGTGGAATGCATAACTTTTTGCCATAAAAAAGGGAAATTTCTTTATTTTTGCTCCAAAATAAGGGGAACTTCAGTCTTTTAGCCTCTAAATAAGTGGAATTTCTGTCTTTTTCCCCCAAACAAAGGGAATTTCTGTCTTTTTAAACCCAAAATAAGGGGAATTTCTGACTTGTTACTCTAAAATAAGTGAAATATCTGCAATTTTGCCCCAAAATAAGGGAAATTTCTGCCATTTTGCCCTGAAATATGTGAAATTTCTGTAATTTTACCCCAAAATAAGGTGAATTTCTGCCTTTTTCCCCCAAAATAATGGGAATTTCTGCCTTTTTGCCCCAAAATAAAAAAATTTTTGCTTTTTTTCTCTGAAATAAGTGAAATTACAGCAATTTTGCCCTAAAATAAGAGAAATTTCTGCCTTTTTGCCCTGAAATATGTGAAATTTCTGCAATTTTACCACAAAATAAGGTGAATTTCTGCCTTATTGCCCCAAAATAATGGGAATTTCTGTTTTTTTTGCCCCAAAATAAGAAAAATTTTTGCTTTTTTTCCCTGAAATAAGTAAAATTTCTGCAATTTTGCCCCAAAATAAGGGGAATTTCTGACTGTTTGCTCCTGAAAAAAGGAGATTTTCTGTATTTTTGCTCCAAAATAAGGAGAATTTCTGCTTTTTTGCCCGGAAATTATAAGAATTTCTGCAATTATGCTTCAAAATAAGGGGAATTTCTACTTTTTATTCCGAAAGTTAGGGGAATGTATACCTTTTTCCACAAAAAAGTGAAATTTCTTAATTTTTGCCCCAAAATAAGAGGAATTTCTGCATTTTTACCTCAAAATAAGTGAAATTTCTCTTTTTTTACCCAAAATTAAATGGAATTTCTGTCTTTTTGCAACAAATAAAGAAATTTTTGAATTATACCCTGAAATAAGTGATATTTCTGCAATTTTGCCCCAAAATAAAAGAAATTTCTGCCTTTTTGCCACAAAATAAGGGGAATTTCTGTCTTTTTGCCCCAAAATAAGAGAAATTTCTGCCTTTTTGCCCCCAAATAAGGGGAATTTCAGCCTTTTTACCTCAAAATAAGGGGAATTTCAGCCTTTTTACCTCAAAATAAGGGGAATTTCTGCATTTTTGCAACAAAATATTAAGAATTTCTTAATTTTTTCCCCAAAATAAGGAAAATTTCTGCCTTTTTTCCCTGAAATAAGTGAAATTTCTGCAATTTTTTTCTAAAATAAGGGAAATTTCTGCAATTTTGCCCCAAAATAAGGGAAATTTCTGGAATTTTGCCCCAAAATACATGGAATTTCTGAGTTTTGCCCCAAAAGAAGGAGAATTTCTGTCTTTTTGCCCCAACATATAGGGAATTTCTGCCTTTTTGCCCAACAATTAGGGGAATTTCTGCAATTTTTCCCCAAAATAAGGGAAATTTCTGCAATTTTGCCCCAATGTAAAAGAAATTTCTGCAATTTTGCCCCAAAATAATGGGAATTTCTGACTATTTGCTTCCAAAAAAAGAAGATTTTCTGTATTTTTGCTCCAAAATAAGGAGAATTTCTGCTTTTTTGCCCGAAAATTGTGAGAATTTCTGCAATTATGCTTCAAAATACAGGGAATTTTTGCTTTTTATCCCAAAAGTAAGGGGAATGTATACCTTTTTTTAAAAAAGGGGAAATTTCTTAATTTTTGCCCCAAAATAAGAGGAATTTCTGCCTTTTTACCTCAAAATAAGTGAAATTTCTCCTTTTTTACCCAAAAATAAATGGAATTTCTGTCTTTTTGCAACAAAATAAAAGGAATTTTTGAATTATACCCTGAAATAAGTGATATTTCTGCAATTTTGCCTCAAAATAAAAGAAATTTTTGCCTTTTTGCTACAAAATAAGGGGAATTTCTGTCTTTTTGCCCCAAAATAAGAGAAATTTCTGCCTTTTTGCACCCAATTAAGGGGAATTTCAGCCTTTTTACCTCAAAATAAGGGGAATTTCAGCATTTTGACCTCAAAATAAGGAAAATTTCTGCATTTTTGCCACAAAATATTAAGAATTTTTTAATTTTTTCCCCAAAATAAGGAAAATTTCTGCCTTTTTTTTCTGAAATAAGTGAAATTTCTGCAATTTTGCACCAAAATAAGTGAAATTTCTGCAATTTTGCCCCAAAATGAGGGAAATTTCTGCCTTTTTGCCCTGAAATATATTAAATTGCTGCAATTTTACCCTGAAATAAGGTGAATTTCTGCCTTTTTGCCCCAAAATAAGTGGAATTTCTGCATTTTAGCCCCAAAATAGGAAAAATTGTTGCTTTTTTTCTCTGAAATAAGTGAAATTTCTGCAATTTTTCCCTAAAATAAGGAAAATTTCTGCAATTTTGCCCCAAAATAAGGGAAATTTCTGGAATTTTGCCCCAAAATACGTGGAATTTCTGAGTTTTGCCCCAAAAGAAGGAGAATTTCTGTCTTTTTCCCCAACATATAGGGAATTTCTGTCTTTTTGTGCCACAATTAGGGAATTTCTGCAATTTTGCTCCAAAATGCAAGGAATTTCTGTCTTGTTGCCTGAAAATAAGTAGAATGCATAACTTTTGCCATAAAAAAGGGAAATTTCTTTATTTTTGCTCCAAAATAAGGGGAATTTCAGCATTTTGCCTCTAAATAAGTGGAATTTCTGTCTTTTTCCCCCAAACAAAGGGAATTTCTGTCTTTTTTAACCCAAAATAAGGGGAATTTCTGACTTATTACCCTAAAATAAGTGAAATATCTGCAATTTTGCCCCAAAATAAGGGAAATTTCTGCCATTTTGCCCTGAAATATGTGAAATTTCTGTAATTTTACCCCAAAAGAAGGTGAATTTCTGCTTTTTTCCCCCAAAATAATGGGAATTTCTGCCTTTTTGCCAAAAAATAAAAAAAATTTTTGCTTTTTTTCCTCTGAAATAAGTGAAATTACTGCAATTTTGCACTAAATTAAGAGAAATTTCTGCCTTTTTGCCCTGAAATATGTGAAATTTCTGCAATTTTACCCCAAAATAAGGTGAATTTCTGCCTTATTGCCCCAAAATAATGGAAATTTCTGTTTTTTTGCCCCAAAATAAGAAAAATTTTTGATTTTTTTCCCTGAAATAAGTAAAATTTCTGCAATTTTGCCCCAAAATAAAGGAAATTTTTGCAATTTTGCCCCAAAATAAGGAAAATTTCTGGAACTTTGCCCCAAAATACGTGGAATTTCTGAGTTTTGCCCCAAAATAAGGAGAATTTCTGTCTTTTTGCCCCAACATATAGGGAATTCCTGCCTTTTTGCCCAACAATTAGGAAAATTTCTGCAATTTTGCCCCAAAATAATGGAAATTTCTGCAAATTTGCCCGAATGTAAAAGAAATTTCTGCAATTTTGCCCCAAAATAAGGGGAATTAGTGACTGTTTGCTCCCGAAAAAAGGAGATTTTCTGTATTTTTGCTCCAAAATAAGGAGAATTTCTGCTTTTTTGCCCGAAAATTATAAGAATTTCTGCAATTATGCTTCAAAATACGGGGAATTTCTACTTTTTATCCCGAAAGTTAGGGGAATGTATACCTTTTTCCACAAAAAAGGGAAATTTCTTAATTTTTGCCCCAAAATAAGAGGAATTTCTGCATTTTTACCTCAAAATAAGTGAAATTTCTCTTTTTTTACCCAAAAATAAATGGAATTTCTGTCTTTTTCCAACAAAATAAAAGGAATTTTTGAATTATACCCTGAAATAAGTGATATTTCTGCAATTTTGTCCCAAAATAAAAGAAATTTCTGCCTTTTTGCCACAAAATAAGGGGAAATTCTGTTTTTTTGCCCCAAAATAAGAGAAATTTCTGCCTTTTTGCACCCAAATAAGGGGAATTTCAGCCTTTTTACCTCAAAATAACGGGAATTTCAGCCTTTTTACCTCAAAATAAGGGGAATTTCTGCATTTTTGCAACAAAATATTAAGAATTTCTTAATTTTTTCCCCAAAATAAGGAAAATTTCTGCCTTTTTTCCCTGAAATAAGTGAAATTTCTGCAATTTTTTCTAAAATAAGGTAAATTTCTGCAATTTTGCCCCAAAATAAGGAAAATTTCTGGAATTTTGCCCCAAAATACATGGAATTTCTGAGTTTTGCCCCAAAAGAAGGAGAATTTCTGTCTTTTTGCCCCAACATATAGGGAATTTCTGCCTTTTTGCCCAACAATTAGGGGAATTTCTGCAATTTTTTTCCAAAATAAGGGAAATTTCTGCAATTTTGCCCCAATGTAAAAGAAATTTCTGCAATTTTGCCCCAAAATAATGGGAATTTCTGACTATTTGCTTCCGAAAAAAGAAGATTTTCTGTATTTTTGCTCCAAAATAAGGAGAATTTCTGCTTTTTTGCCCGAAAATTGTGAGAATTTCTGCAATTATGCTTCAAAATACGGGGAATTTCTACTTTTTATCCCGAAAGTAAGGGGAATGTATACCTTTTTTAAAAAAAAGGGAAATTTCTTAATTTTTGCCCCGAAATAAGAGGAATTTCTGCCTTTTTACCTCAAAATAAGTGAAATTTCTCCTTTTTTACCCAAAAATAAATGGAATTTCTGTCTTTTTGCAACAAAATAAAAGGAATTTTTGAATTATACCCTGAAATAAGTGATATTTCTGCAATTTTGCCTCAAAATAAAAGAAATTTTTGCCTTTTTGCTACAAAATAAGGGGAATTTCTGTCTTTTTGCCCCAAAATAAGAGAAATTTCTGCCTTTTTGCACCCAATTAAGGGGAATTTCAGCCTTTTTACCTCAAAATAAGGGGAATTTCAGCATTTTGACCTCAAAATAAGGAAAATTTCTGCATTTTTGCCACAAAATATTAAGAATTTTTTAATTTTTTCCCCAGAATAAGGAAAATTTCTGCCTTTTTTTTCTGAAATAAGTGAAATTTCTGCAATTTTGCACCAAAATAAGTGAAATTTCTGCAATTTTGCCCCAAAATGAGGGAAATTTCTGCCTTTTTGCCCTGAAATATATTAAATTGCTGCAATTTTACCCTGAAATAAGGTGAATTTCTGCCTTTTTGCCCCAAAATAAGTGGAATTTCTGCATTTTAGCCCCAAAATAGGAAAAATTGTTGCTTTTTTTCTCTGAAATAAGTGAAATTTTTGCAATTTTTCCCTAAAATAAGGAAAATTTCTGCAATTTTGCCCCAAAATAAGGGAAATTTCTGGAATTTTGCCCCAAAATACGTGGAATTTCTGAGTTTTGCCCCAAAAGAAGGAGAATTTCTGTCTTTTTCCCCAACATATAGGGAATTTCTGTCTTTTTGTGCCACAATTAGGGGAATTTCTGCAATTTTGCTCCAAAATGCAAGGAATTTCTGTCTTGTTGCCTGAAAATAAGTAGAATGCATAACTTTTGCCATAAAAAAGGGAAATTTCTTTATTTTTGCTCCAAAATAAGGGGAATTTCAGCATTTTGCCTCTAAATAAGTGGAATTTCTGTCTTTTTCCCCCAAACAAAGGGAATTTCTGTCTTTTTTAACCCAAAATAAGGGGAATTTCTGACTTATTACCCTAAAATAAGTGAAATATCTGCAATTTTGCCCCAAAATAAGGGAAATTTCTGCCATTTTGCCCTGAAATATGTGAAATTTCTGTAATTTTACCCCAAAAGAAGGTGAATTTCTGCTTTTTTCCCCCAAAATAATGGGAATTTCTGCCTTTTTGCCCCAAAATAAAAAAAATTTTTGCTTTTTTTCTCTGAAATAAGTGAAATTACTGCAATTTTGCACTAAATTAAGAGAAATTTCTGCCTTTTTGCCCTGAAATATGTGAAATTTCTGCAATTTTACCCCAAAATAAGGTGAATTTCTGCCTTATTGCCCCAAAATAATGGAAATTTCTGTTTTTTTGCCCCAAAATAAGAAAAATTTTTGATTTTTTTCCCTGAAATAAGTAAAATTTCTGCAATTTTGCCCCAAAATAAAGGAAATTTCTGCAATTTTGCCCCAAAATAAGGAAAATTTCTGGAACTTTGCCCCAAAATACGTGGAATTTCTGAGTTTTGCCCCAAAATAAGGAGAATTTCTGTCTTTTTGCCCCAACATATAGGGAATTCCTGCCTTTTTGCCCAACAATTAGGAAAATTTCTGCAATTTTGCCCCAAAATAAGGGAAATTTCTGCAAATTTGCCCGAATGTAAAAGAAATTTCTGCAATTTTGCCCCAAAATAAGGGGAATTTCTGACTGTTTGCTCCCGAAAAAAGGAGATTTTCTGTATTTTTGCTGCAAAATAAGGAGAATTTCTGAATGTTTGCCCGAAAATTATAAGAATTTCTGAAATTATGCTTCAAAATACGGGGAATTTCTACTTTTTATCCCGAAAGTAATGGGAATGTATACCTTTTTCCACAAAAAAGGGGAAATTTCTTAATTTTTGCACCAAAATAAGAGGAATTTCTGCCTTTTTACCTCAAAAGAAGTGAAATTTCTCTTTTTTTACCCAAAAATAAATGGAATTTCTGTCTTTTTCCAACAAAATAAAAGGAATTTTTGAATTATACCCTGAAATAAGTGATATTTCTGCAATTTTGCCCCAAAATAAAAGAAATTTCTGCCTTTTTGCCCCCAAATAAGAGGAATTTCAGCCTTTTTACCTCAAAATAAGGGGAATTTCAGCCTTTTTACCTCAAAATAAGGGTAATTTCTGCATTTTTGCCACAAAATATTAAGAATTTCTTAATTTTTTCCCCAAAATAAGGAAAATTTCTGCCTTTTTTCCCTTAAATAAGTGAAATTTCTGCAATTTTGCCCTAAAATAAGAGAAATTTCTGCAATTTTGCCCCAAAATAAGGGAAATTTCTGGAATTTTGCCCCAAAATACGTGGAATTTCTGAGTTTTGCCTCAAAATAAGGAGAATTTCTGTCTTTTTGCCCCAACATATAGGGAATTTCTGCCTTTTTGCCCAACAATTAGGGGAATTTCTGCAATTTTGCCCCAAAATAAGGGAAATTTCTGCAATTTTGCCCCAATGTAAAAGAAATTTCTGCAATTTTATCCCAAAATAAGGGGAATTTCTGACTGCTTCCGAAAAAAGGAGATTTTCTCTATTTTTGCTCCAAAATATGGAGATTTCTGCTTTTTTGTCCGAAAATTATGAGAATTTCTGCAATTATGCTTCAAAATATGGGGAATTTTTGCTTTTTATCCCAAAAGTAAGGGGAATGTATACCTTTTTTTTAAAAAAGGGAAATTTCTTAATTTTTGCCCCAAAATAAGAGGAATTTCTGCCTTTTTACCTCAAAATAAGTGAAATTTCTCCTTTTTTACCCAAAAATAAATGGAATTTCTGTCTTTTTGCAACAAAATAAAAGGAATTTTTGAATTATACCCTGAAATAAGTGATATTTCTGCAATTTTGCCCCAAAGTAAAAGAAATTTTTGCATTTTTGCTACAAAATAAGGGGAATTTCTGTCTTTTTGCCCCAAATTAAGAGAAATTTCTGCATTTTTGCACCCAATTAAGAGGAATTTCAGCATTTTTACGTCTAAATAAGGGGAATTTCAGCCTTTTTACCTCAAAATAAGGGTAATTTCTGCATTTTTGCCACAAAATATTAAGAATTTCTTAATTTTTTCTCCAAAAAAGGAAATTTTCTGCCTTTTTTCCCTGAAATAAGTGAAATTTCTGCAATTTTGCCCCAAAATAAGTGAAATTTTTGCAATTTTGCCCCAAAATGAGAGAAATTTCTGCCTTTTTGCCCTGAAATATGTGAAATTGCTGCAATTTTACCCTAAAATAAGGTGAATTTCTGCCTTTTTGCCCCAAAATAAGTAAAATATCTGCATTTTAGCCCCAAAATAGGAAAAATTTTTGCATTTTTTTCTGAAATAAGTGAAATTTCTGCAATTTTGCCCTAAAATAAGGAAAATTTCTGCAATTTTGCCCCAAAATAAGGGAAATTTCTGGAATTTTGCCCCAAAATACGTAAATTTCTGAGTTTTGCCCCAAAATAAGGAGAATTTCTGTCTTTTTGCCCCAACATATAGGGAATTTCTGCCTTTTTGCCCAACAATTAGGAGAATTTCTGCAATTTTGCCACAAAATGAGGGAAATTTCTGCAAATTTGCCCTAAAATAAGTAAAATTTCTGCAATTTTGCCCCAAAATAAGGGAAATTTCTGGAATTTTGCCCCAAAATACGTGGAATTTCTGAATTTTGCCCCAACATAATGAGAATTTCTGTCTTTTTGCCCCAACATATAGGGAATTTCTGCCTTTTTGCCCCACATTTAGGGGAATTTCTGCAATTTTGCACCAAAATAAGTGAAATTTCTGCAATTTTGCCCCAAAATGAGGGAAATTTCTGCCTTTTTGCCCTGAAATATATTAAATTGCTGCAATTTTACCCTGAAATAAGGTGAATTTCTGCCTTTTTGCCCCAAAATAAGTGGAATTTCTGCATTTTAGCCCCAAAATAGGAAAAATTGTTGCTTTTTTTCTCTGAAATAAGTGAAATTTCTGCAATTTTTCCCTAAAATAAGGAAAATTTCTGCAATTTTGCCCCAAAATAAGGGAAATTTCTGGAATTTTGCCCCAAAATACGTGGAATTTCTGAGTTTTGCCCCAAAAGAAGGAGAATTTCTGTCTTTTTCCCCAACATATAGGGAATTTCTGTCTTTTTGTGCCACAATTAGGGGAATTTCTGCAATTTTGCTCCAAAATGCAAGGAATTTCTGTCTTGTTGCCTGAAAATAAGTAGAATGCATAACTTTTGCCATAAAAAAGGGAAATTTCTTTATTTTTGCTCCAAAATAAGGGGAATTTCAGCATTTTGCCTCTAAATAAGTGGAATTTCTGTCTTTTTCCCCCAAACAAAGGGAATTTCTGTCTTTTTTAACCCAAAATAAGGGGAATTTCTGACTTATTACCCTAAAATAAGTGAAATATCTGCAATTTTGCCCCAAAATAAGGGAAATTTCTGCCATTTTGCCCTGAAATATGTGAAATTTCTGTAATTTTACCCCAAAAGAAGGTGAATTTCTGCTTTTTTCCCCCAAAATAATGGGAATTTCTGCCTTTTTGCCCCAAAATAAAAAAAATTTTTGCTTTTTTTCTCTGAAATAAGTGAAATTACTGCAATTTTGCACTAAATTAAGAGAAATTTCTGCCTTTTTGCCCTGAAATATGTGAAATTTCTGCAATTTTACCCCAAAATAAGGTGAATTTCTGCCTTATTGCCCCAAAATAATGGAAATTTCTGTTTTTTTGCCCCAAAATAAGAAAAATTTTTGATTTTTTTCCCTGAAATAAGTAAAATTTCTGCAATTTTGCCCCAAAATAAAGGAAATTTCTGCAATTTTGCCCCAAAATAAGGAAAATTTCTGGAACTTTGCCCCAAAATACGTGGAATTTCTGAGTTTTGCCCCAAAATAAGGAGAATTTCTGTCTTTTTGCCCCAACATATAGGGAATTCCTGCCTTTTTGCCCAACAATTAGGAAAATTTCTGCAATTTTGCCCCAAAATAAGGGAAATTTCTGCAAATTTGCCCGAATGTAAAAGAAATTTCTGCAATTTTGCCCCAAAATAAGGGGAATTTCTGACTGTTTGCTCCCGAAAAAAGGAGATTTTCTGTATTTTTGCTGCAAAATAAGGAGAATTTCTGAATGTTTGCCCGAAAATTATAAGAATTTCTGAAATTATGCTTCAAAATACGGGGAATTTCTACTTTTTATCCCGAAAGTAATGGGAATGTATACCTTTTTCCACAAAAAAGGGGAAATTTCTTAATTTTTGCACCAAAATAAGAGGAATTTCTGCCTTTTTACCTCAAAAGAAGTGAAATTTCTCTTTTTTTACCCAAAAATAAATGGAATTTCTGTCTTTTTCCAACAAAATAAAAGGAATTTTTGAATTATACCCTGAAATAAGTGATATTTCTGCAATTTTGCCCCAAAATAAAAGAAATTTCTGCCTTTTTGCCCCCAAATAAGAGGAATTTCAGCCTTTTTACCTCAAAATAAGGGGAATTTCAGCCTTTTTACCTCAAAATAAGGGTAATTTCTGCATTTTTGCCACAAAATATTAAGAATATCTTAATTTTTTCCCCAAAATAAGGAAAATTTCTGCCTTTTTTCCCTTAAATAAGTGAAATTTCTGCAATTTTGCCCTAAAATAAGAGAAATTTCTGCAATTTTGCCCCAAAATAAGGGAAATTTCTGGAATTTTGCCCCAAAATACGTGGAATTTCTGAGTTTTGCCTCAAAATAAGGAGAATTTCTGTCTTTTTGCCCCAACATATAGGGAATTTCTGCCTTTTTGCCCAACAATTAGGGGAATTTCTGCAATTTTGCCCCAAAATAAGGGAAATTTCTGCAATTTTGCCCCAATGTAAAAGAAATTTCTGCAATTTTATCCCAAAATAAGGGAAATTTCTGACTGCTTCCGAAAAAAGGAGATTTTCTCTATTTTTGCTCCAAAATATGGAGATTTCTGCTTTTTTGTCCGAAAATTATGAGAATTTCTGCAATTATGCTTCAAAATATGGGGAATTTTTGCTTTTTATCCCAAAAGTAAGGGGAATGTATACCTTTTTTTTAAAAAAGGGAAATTTCTTAATTTTTGCCCCAAAATAAGAGGAATTTCTGCCTTTTTACCTCAAAATAAGTGAAATTTCTCCTTTTTTACCCAAAAATAAATGGAATTTCTGTCTTTTTGCAACAAAATAAAAGGAATTTTTGAATTATACCCTGAAATAAGTGATATTTCTGCAATTTTGCCCCAAAATAAAAGAAATTTTTGCATTTTTGCTACAAAATAAGGGGAATTTCTGTCTTTTTGCCCCAAATTAAGAGAAATTTCTGCATTTTTGCACCCAATTAAGAGGAATTTCAGCATTTTTACGTCTAAATAAGGGGAATTTCAGCCTTTTTACCTCAAAATAAGGGTAATTTCTGCATTTTTGCCACAAAATATTAAGAATTTCTTAATTTTTTCTCCAAAAAAGGAAATTTTCTGCCTTTTTTCCCTGAAATAAGTGAAATTTCTGCAATTTTGCCCCAAAATAAGTGAAATTTTTGCAATTTTGCCCCAAAATGAGAGAAATTTCTGCCTTTTTGCCCTGAAATATGTGAAATTGCTGCAATTTTACCCTAAAATAAGGTGAATTTCTGCCTTTTTGCCCCAAAATAAGTAAAATATCTGCATTTTAGCCCCAAAATAGGAAAAATTTTTGCATTTTTTTCTGAAATAAGTGAAATTTCTGCAATTTTGCCCTAAAATAAGGAAAATTTCTGCAATTTTGCCCCAAAATAAGGGAAATTTCTGGAATTTTGCCCCAAAATACGTAAATTTCTGAGTTTTGCCCCAAAATAAGGAGAATTTCTGTCTTTTTGCCCCAACATATAGGGAATTTCTGCCTTTTTGCCCAACAATTAGGAGAATTTCTGCAATTTTGCCACAAAATGAGGGAAATTTCTGCAAATTTGCCCTAAAATAAGTAAAATTTCTGCAATTTTGCCCCAAAATAAGGGAAATTTCTGGAATTTTGCCCCAAAATACGTGGAATTTCTGAATTTTGCCCCAACATAATGAGAATTTCTGTCTTTTTGCCCCAACATATAGGGAATTTCTGCCTTTTTGCCCCACATTTAGGGGAATTTCTGCAATTTTGCTCCAAAATGCAAGGAATTTCTGTCTTGTTGCCCGAAAATAAGTGGAATGCATAACTTTTTGCCATAAAAAAGGGAAATTTCTTTATTTTTGCTCCAAAATAAAGGGAATTTCAGTCTTTTTGCCTCTAAATAAGTGGAATTTCTGTCTTTTTCCCCCAAACAAAGGGAATTTCTGTCTTTTTTAACCCAAAATAAGGGGAATTTCTGACTTATTAGCCTAAAATAAGTGAAATATCTGCAATTTTGCCCCAAAATAAGGGAAATTTCTGCCATTTTGCCCTGAAATATGTGAAATTTCTGTAATTTTACCCCAAAATAAGGTGAATTTCTGCCTTTTTCCCCCAAAATAATGGGAATTTCTGCCTTTTTGCCCCAAAATAAAAAAATTTTTGCTTTATTTCTCTGAAATAAATGAAATTACTGCAATTTTGCCCTAAAATAAGAAAAATTTCTGCCTTTTTGCCCTGAAATATGTGAAATTTCTGCAATTTTACCACAAAATAAGGTGAATTTCTACCTTATTGCCCCAAAATAATGGGAATTTCTGTTTTTTTTTGCCCCAAAATAAGAAAAATTTTTGCTTTTTTTCCCTGAAATAAGTAAAATTTCTGCAATTTTGCCCCAAAATAAGGGGAATTTCTGACTGTTTGCTCCCGAAAAAAGGAGATTTTCTGTATTTTTGCTCCAAAATAAGGAGAATTTCTGCTTTTTTGCCCGAAAATTATAAGAATTTCTGCAATTATGCTTCAAAATACGGGGAATTTCTACTTTTTATCCCGAAAGTTAGGGGAATGTATACCTTTTTCCACAAAAACGGAAATTTCTTAATTTTTGCCCCAAAATAAGAGGAATTTCTGCATTTTTACCTCAAAATAAGTGAAATTTCTCCTTTTTTACCCAAAATTAAATGGAATTTCTGTCTTTTTGCAACAAAATAAAAGAAATTTTTGAATTATACCCTGAAATAAGTGATATTTCTGCAATTTTGCCCCAAAATAAAAGAAATTTCTGCCTTTTTGCCACAAAATAAGGGGAATTTCTGTCTTTTTGCCCCAAAATAAGAGAAATTTCTGCCTTTTTGCCCCCAAATAAGGGGAATTTCAGCCTTTTTACCTCAAAATAAGGGGAATTTCAGCCTTTTTACCTCAAAATAAGGGGAATTTCTGCATTTTTCCCACAAAATATTAAGAATTTCTTAATTTTTTCCCCAAAATAAGGAAAATTTCTGCCTTTTTTTCCGTGAAATAAGTGAAATTTCTGCAATTTTTTTCTAAAATAAGGGAAATTTCTGCAATTTTGCTCCAAAATAAGGGAAATTTCTGGAATTTTGCTCCAAAATACATGGAATATCTGAGTTTTGCCCCAAAAGAAGGAGAATTTCTGTCTTTTTGCCCCAACATATAGGGAATTTCTGCCTTTTTGCCCAAAAATTAGGGGAATTTCTGCAATTTTGCCCCAAAATAAGGGAAATTTCTGCAATTTTGCCCCAATGTAAAAGAAATTTCTGCAATTTTGCCCCAAAATAATGGGAATTTCTGACTATTTGCTTCCGAAAAAAAGAAGATTTTCTGTATTTTTGCTCCAAAATAAGGAGAATTTCTGCTTTTTTGCCCGAAAATTGTGAGAATTTCTGCAATTATGCTTCAAAATACAGGGAATTTTTGCTTTTTATCCCAAAAGTAAGGGGAATATATACCTTTTTTTAAAAAAAGGGAAATTTCTTAATTTTTGCCCCAAAATAAGAGGAATTTCTGCCTTTTTACCTCAAAATAAGTGAAATTTCTCCTTTTTTACCCAAAAATAAATGGAATTTCTGTCTTTTTGCAACAAAATAAAAGGAATTTTTAAATTATACCCTGAAATAAGTGATATTTTTGCAATTTTGCCCCAAAATAAAAGAAATTTTTGCCTTTTTGCTACAAAATAAGGGGAATTTCTGTCTTTTTGCCCCAAAATAAGAGAAATTTCTGCATTTTTGCACCCAATTAAGGGGAATTTCAGCCTTTTTACCTCAAAATATGGGGAATTTCAGCATTTTTACCTCAAATAAGGAAAATTTCTGCATTTTTGCCACAAAATATTAAGAATTTCTTAATTTTTTCCCCAAAATAAGGAAAATTTCTGCCTTTTTTTTCTGAAATAAGTGAAATTTCTGCAATTTTGCACCAAAATAAGTGAAATTTCTGCAATTTTGCCCCAAAATGAGGGAAATTTCTGCCTTTTTGCCCTGAAATATATTAAATTGCTGCAATTTATCCTGAAATATGGTGAATTTCTGCCTTTTTGCCCCAAAATAAGTGGAATTTCTGCATTTTAGCCCCAAAATAGGAAAAATTGTTGCTTTTATTCTCTGAAATAAGTGAAATTTCTGCAATTTTGCCCTAAAATAAGGAAAATTTCTGCAATTTTGCCCCAAAATAAGGGAAATTTCTGGAATTTTGCCCCAAAATACGTGGAATTTCTGAGTTTTGCCCCAAAAGAAGGAGAATTTCTGTCTTTTTCCCCAACATATAGGGTATTTCTGTCTTTTTGTGCCACAATTAGGGGAATTTCTGCAATTTTGCTCCAAAATGCAAGGAATTTCTGTCTTGTTGCCTGAAAATATGTAGAATGCATAACTTTTTGCCATAAAAAAGGGAAATTTCTTTATTTTTGCTCCAAAATAAGAGGAATTTCAGCATTTTGCCTCTAAATAAGTGGAATTTCTGTCTTTTTCCCCCAAACAAAGGGAATTTCTGTCTTTTTTAACCCGAAATAAGGGGAATTTCTGACTTATTACCCTAAAATAAGTGAAATATCTGCAATTTTGCCCCAAAATAAGGGAAATTTCTGCCATTTTGCCCTGAAATATGTGAAATTTCTGTAATTTTACCCCAAAAGAAGGTGAATTTCTGCTTTTTCCCCCCAAAATAATGGGAATTTCTGCCTTTTTGCCCCAAAATAAAAAAATTTTTGCTTTTTTTCTCTGAAATAAGTGAAATTACTGCAATTTTGCCCTAAAATAAGAGCAATTTCTGCCTTTTTGCCCTGAAATATGTGAAATTTCTGCAATTTTACCCCAAAATAAGGTGAATTTCTGCCTTATTGCCCCAAAATAATGGAAATTTCTGTTTTTTGCCCCAAAATAAGAAAAATTTTTGATTTGTTTCCCTGAAATAAGTAAAATTTCTGCAATTTTGCCCCAAAATAAAGGAAATTTCTGCAATTTTGCCCCAAAATAAGGAAAATTTCTGGAACTTTGCCCCAAAATACGTGGAATTTCTGAGTTTTGCCCCAAAATAAGGAGAATTTCTGTCTTTTTGCCCCAACATATAGGGAATTCCTGCCTTTTTGCCCAACAATTAGGAAAATTTCTGCAATTTTGCCCCAAAATAAGGGAAATTTCTGCAAATTTGCCCGAATGTAAAAGAAATTTCTGCAATTTTGCCCCAAAATAAGGGGAATTTCTGACTGTTTGCTCCCGAAAAAAGGAGATTTTCTGTATTTTTGCTGCAAAATAAGGAGAATTTCTGAATGTTTGCCCGAAAATTATAAGAATTTCTGAAATTATGCTTCAAAATACGGGGAATTTCTACTTTTTATCCCGAAAGTAATGGGAATGTATACCTTTTTCCACAAAAAAGGGGAAATTTCTTAATTTTTGCACCAAAATAAGAGGAATTTCTGCCTTTTTACCTCAAAAGAAGTGAAATTTCTCTTTTTTTACCCAAAAATAAATGGAATTTCTGTCTTTTTCCAACAAAATAAAAGGAATTTTTGAATTATACCCTGAAATAAGTGATATTTCTGCAATTTTGCCCCAAAATAAAAGAAATTTCTGCCTTTTTGCCCCCAAATAAGAGGAATTTCAGCCTTTTTACCTCAAAATAAGGGGAATTTCAGCCTTTTTACCTCAAAATAAGGGTAATTTCTGCATTTTTGCCACAAAATATTAAGAATTTCTTAATTTTTTCCCCAAAATAAGGAAAATTTCTGCCTTTTTTCCCTTAAATAAGTGAAATTTCTGCAATTTTGCCCTAAAATAAGAGAAATTTCTGCAATTTTGCCCCAAAATAAGGGAAATTTCTGGAATTTTGCCCCAAAATACGTGGAATTTCTGAGTTTTGCCTCAAAATAAGGAGAATTTCTGTCTTTTTGCCCCAACATATAGGGAATTTCTGCCTTTTTGCCCAACAATTAGGGGAATTTCTGCAATTTTGCCCCAAAATAAGGGAAATTTCTGCAATTTTGCCCCAATGTAAAAGAAATTTCTGCAATTTTATCCCAAAATAAGGGGAATTTCTGACTGCTTCCGAAAAAAGGAGATTTTCTCTATTTTTGCTCCAAAATATGGAGATTTCTGCTTTTTTGTCCGAAAATTATGAGAATTTCTGCAATTATGCTTCAAAATATGGGGAATTTTTGCTTTTTATCCCAAAAGTAAGGGGAATGTATACCTTTTTTTTAAAAAAGGGAAATTTCTTAATTTTTGCCCCAAAATAAGAGGAATTTCTGCCTTTTTACCTCAAAATAAGTGAAATTTCTCCTTTTTTACCCAAAAATAAATGGAATTTCTGTCTTTTTGCAACAAAATAAAAGGAATTTTTGAATTATACCCTGAAATAAGTGATATTTCTGCAATTTTGCCCCAAAGTAAAAGAAATTTTTGCATTTTTGCTACAAAATAAGGGGAATTTCTGTCTTTTTGCCCCAAATTAAGAGAAATTTCTGCATTTTTGCACCCAATTAAGAGGAATTTCAGCATTTTTACGTCTAAATAAGGGGAATTTCAGCCTTTTTACCTCAAAATAAGGGTAATTTCTGCATTTTTGCCACAAAATATTAAGAATTTCTTAATTTTTTCTCCAAAAAAGGAAATTTTCTGCCTTTTTTCCCTGAAATAAGTGAAATTTCTGCAATTTTGCCCCAAAATAAGTGAAATTTTTGCAATTTTGCCCCAAAATGAGAGAAATTTCTGCCTTTTTGCCCTGAAATATGTGAAATTGCTGCAATTTTACCCTAAAATAAGGTGAATTTCTGCCTTTTTGCCCCAAAATAAGTAAAATATCTGCATTTTAGCCCCAAAATAGGAAAAATTTTTGCATTTTTTTCTGAAATAAGTGAAATTTCTGCAATTTTGCCCTAAAATAAGGAAAATTTCTGCAATTTTGCCCCAAAATAAGGGAAATTTCTGGAATTTTGCCCCAAAATACGTAAATTTCTGAGTTTTGCCCCAAAATAAGGAGAATTTCTGTCTTTTTGCCCCAACATATAGGGAATTTCTGCCTTTTTGCCCAACAATTAGGAGAATTTCTGCAATTTTGCCACAAAATGAGGGAAATTTCTGCAAATTTGCCCTAAAATAAGTAAAATTTCTGCAATTTTGCCCCAAAATAAGGGAAATTTCTGGAATTTTGCCCCAAAATACGTGGAATTTCTGAATTTTGCCCCAACATAATGAGAATTTCTGTCTTTTTGCCCCAACATATAGGGAATTTCTGCCTTTTTGCCCCACATTTAGGGGAATTTCTGCAATTTTGCTCCAAAATGCAAGGAATTTCTGTCTTGTTGCCCGAAAATAAGTGGAATGCATAACTTTTTGCCATAAAAAAGGGAAATTTCTTTATTTTTGCTCCAAAATAAAGGGAATTTCAGTCTTTTTGCCTCTAAATAAGTGGAATTTCTGTCTTTTTCCCCCAAACAAAGGGAATTTCTGTCTTTTTTAACCCAAAATAAGGGGAATTTCTGACTTATTAGCCTAAAATAAGTGAAATATCTGCAATTTTGCCCCAAAATAAGGGAAATTTCTGCCATTTTGCCCTGAAATATGTGAAATTTCTGTAATTTTACCCCAAAATAAGGTGAATTTCTGCCTTTTTCCCCCAAAATAATGGGAATTTCTGCCTTTTTGCCCCAAAATAAAAAAATTTTTGCTTTATTTCTCTGAAATAAATGAAATTACTGCAATTTTGCCCTAAAATAAGAAAAATTTCTGCCTTTTTGCCCTGAAATATGTGAAATTTCTGCAATTTTACCACAAAATAAGGTGAATTTCTACCTTATTGCCCCAAAATAATGGGAATTTCTGTTTTTTTTTGCCCCAAAATAAGAAAAATTTTTGCTTTTTTTCCCTGAAATAAGTAAAATTTCTGCAATTTTGCCCCAAAATAAGGGGAATTTCTGACTGTTTGCTCCCGAAAAAAGGAGATTTTCTGTATTTTTGCTCCAAAATAAGGAGAATTTCTGCTTTTTTGCCCGAAAATTATAAGAATTTCTGCAATTATGCTTCAAAATACGGGGAATTTCTACTTTTTATCCCGAAAGTTAGGGGAATGTATACCTTTTTCCACAAAAACGGAAATTTCTTAATTTTTGCCCCAAAATAAGAGGAATTTCTGCATTTTTACCTCAAAATAAGTGAAATTTCTCCTTTTTTACCCAAAATTAAATGGAATTTCTGTCTTTTTGCAACAAAATAAAAGAAATTTTTGAATTATACCCTGAAATAAGTGATATTTCTGCAATTTTGCCCCAAAATAAAAGAAATTTCTGCCTTTTTGCCACAAAATAAGGGGAATTTCTGTCTTTTTGCCCCAAAATAAGAGAAATTTCTGCCTTTTTGCCCCCAAATAAGGGGAATTTCAGCCTTTTTACCTCAAAATAAGGGGAATTTCAGCCTTTTTACCTCAAAATAAGGGGAATTTCTGCATTTTTCCCACAAAATATTAAGAATTTCTTAATTTTTTCCCCAAAATAAGGAAAATTTCTGCCTTTTTTTCCGTGAAATAAGTGAAATTTCTGCAATTTTTTTCTAAAATAAGGGAAATTTCTGCAATTTTGCTCCAAAATAAGGGAAATTTCTGGAATTTTGCTCCAAAATACATGGAATATCTGAGTTTTGCCCCAAAAGAAGGAGAATTTCTGTCTTTTTGCCCCAACATATAGGGAATTTCTGCCTTTTTGCCCAAAAATTAGGGGAATTTCTGCAATTTTGCCCCAAAATAAGGGAAATTTCTGCAATTTTGCCCCAATGTAAAAGAAATTTCTGCAATTTTGCCCCAAAATAATGGGAATTTCTGACTATTTGCTTCCGAGAAAAAGAAGATTTTCTGTATTTTTGCTCCAAAATAAGGAGAATTTCTGCTTTTTTGCCCGAAAATTGTGAGAATTTCTGCAATTATGCTTCAAAATACAGGGAATTTTTGCTTTTTATCCCAAAAGTAAGGGGAATATATACCTTTTTTTAAAAAAAGGGAAATTTCTTAATTTTTGCCCCAAAATAAGAGGAATTTCTGCCTTTTTACCTCAAAATAAGTGAAATTTCTCCTTTTTTACCCAAAAATAAATGGAATTTCTGTCTTTTTGCAACAAAATAAAAGGAATTTTTAAATTATACCCTGAAATAAGTGATATTTTTGCAATTTTGCCCCAAAATAAAAGAAATTTTTGCCTTTTTGCTACAAAATAAGGGGAATTTCTGTCTTTTTGCCCCAAAATAAGAGAAATTTCTGCATTTTTGCACCCAATTAAGGGGAATTTCAGCCTTTTTACCTCAAAATATGGGGAATTTCAGCATTTTTACCTCAAATAAGGAAAATTTCTGCATTTTTGCCACAAAATATTAAGAATTTCTTAATTTTTTCCCCAAAATAAGGAAAATTTCTGCCTTTTTTTTCTGAAATAAGTGAAATTTCTGCAATTTTGCACCAAAATAAGTGAAATTTCTGCAATTTTGCCCCAAAATGAGGGAAATTTCTGCCTTTTTGCCCTGAAATATATTAAATTGCTGCAATTTATCCTGAAATATGGTGAATTTCTGCCTTTTTGCCCCAAAATAAGTGGAATTTCTGCATTTTAGCCCCAAAATAGGAAAAATTGTTGCTTTTATTCTCTGAAATAAGTGAAATTTCTGCAATTTTGCCCTAAAATAAGGAAAATTTCTGCAATTTTGCCCCAAAATAAGGGAAATTTCTGGAATTTTGCCCCAAAATACGTGGAATTTCTGAGTTTTGCCCCAAAAGAAGGAGAATTTCTGTCTTTTTCCCCAACATATAGGGTATTTCTGTCTTTTTGTGCCACAATTAGGGGAATTTCTGCAATTTTGCTCCAAAATGCAAGGAATTTCTGTCTTGTTGCCTGAAAATATGTAGAATGCATAACTTTTTGCCATAAAAAAGGGAAATTTCTTTATTTTTGCTCCAAAATAAGAGGAATTTCAGCATTTTGCCTCTAAATAAGTGGAATTTCTGTCTTTTTCCCCCAAACAAAGGGAATTTCTGTCTTTTTTAACCCGAAATAAGGGGAATTTCTGACTTATTACCCTAAAATAAGTGAAATATCTGCAATTTTGCCCCAAAATAAGGGAAATTTCTGCCATTTTGCCCTGAAATATGTGAAATTTCTGTAATTTTACCCCAAAAGAAGGTGAATTTCTGCTTTTTCCCCCCAAAATAATGGGAATTTCTGCCTTTTTGCCCCAAAATAAAAAAATTTTTGCTTTTTTTCTCTGAAATAAGTGAAATTACTGCAATTTTGCCCTAAAATAAGAGCAATTTCTGCCTTTTTGCCCTGAAATATGTGAAATTTCTGCAATTTTACCCCAAAATAAGGTGAATTTCTGCCTTATTGCCCCAAAATAATGGAAATTTCTGTTTTTTGCCCCAAAATAAGAAAAATTTTTGATTTGTTTCCCTGAAATAAGTAAAATTTCTGCAATTTTGCCCCAAAATAAAGGAAATTTCTGCAATTTTGCCCCAAAATAAGGAAAATTTCTGGAACTTTGCCCCAAAATACGTGGAATTTCTGAGTTTTGCCCCAAAATAAGGAGAATTTCTGTCTTTTTGCCCCAACATATAGGGAATTCCTGCCTTTTTGCCCAACAATTAGGAAAATTTCTGCAATTTTGCCCCAAAATAAGGGAAATTTCTGCAAATTTGCCCGAATGTAAAAGAAATTTCTGCAATTTTGCCCCAAAATAAGGGGAATTTCTGACTGTTTGCTCCCGAAAAAAGGAGATTTTCTGTATTTTTGCTCCAAAATAAGGAGAATTTCTGCTTTTTTGCCCGAAAATTATAAGAATTTCTGCAATTATGCTTCAAAATACGGGGAATTTCTACTTTTTATCCCGAATGTTAGGGGAATGTATACCTTTTTCCACAAAAAAGGGAAATTTCTTAATTTTTGCCCAAAATAAGAGGAATTTATGCATTTTTACCTCAAAATAAGTGAAATTTCTCTTTTTTTACCCAAAAATAAATGGAATTTCTGTCTTTTTCCAAAAAAATAAAAGGAATTTTTGAATTATACCCTGAAATAAGTGATATTTCTGCAATTTTGCCCCAAAATAAAAGAAATTTTTTCCTTTTTGCCACAAAATAAGGGGAATTTCTGTCTTTTTGCCCCAAAATAAGAGAAATTTCTGCCTTTTTGCCCCCAAATAAGGGGAATTTCAGCCTTTTTACCTCAAAATAAGGGGAATTTCAGCCTTTTTACCTCAAAATAAGGGAAATTTCTGCATTTTTGCAACAAAATATTAAGAATTTCTTAATTTTTTCCCCAAAATAAGGAAAATTTCTGCCTTTTTTCCCTGAAATAAGTGAAATTTCTGCAATTTTTTTCTAAAATAAGGGAAATTTCTGCAATTTTGCCCCAAAATAAGGGAAATTTCTGGAATTTTGCCCCAAAATACATGGAATTTCTGAGTTTTGCCCCAAAAGAAGGAGAATTTCTGTCTTTTTGCCCCAACATATAGGGAATTTCTGCCTTTTTGCCCAACAATTAGGGGAATTTCTGCAATTTTTCCCCAAAATAAGGGAAATTTCTGCAATTTTGCCCCAATGTAAAAGAAATTTCTGCAATTTTGCCCCAAAATAATGGGAATTTCTGACTATTTGCTTCCAAAAAAAGAAGATTTTCTGTATTTTTGCTCCAAAATAAGGAGAATTTCTGCTTTTTTGCCCGAAAATTGTGAGAATTTCTGCAATTATGCTTCAAAATACAGGGAATTTTTGCTTTTTATCCCAAAAGTAAGGGGAATGTATACCTTTTTTAAAAAAAAGGGAAATTTCTTAATTTTTGCCCCGAAATAAGAGGAATTTCTGCCTTTTTACCTCAAAATAAGTGAAATTTCTCCTTTTTTACCCAAAAATAAATGGAATTTCTGTTTTTTGCAACAAAATAAAAGGAATTTTTGAATTATACCCTGAAATAAGTGATATTTCTGCAATTTTGCCTCAAAATAAAAGAAATTTTTGCCTTTTTGCTACAAAATAAGGGGAATTTCTGTCTTTTTGCCCCAAAATAAGAGAAATTTCTGCCTTTTTGCACCCAATTAAGGGGAATTTCAGCCTTTTTACCTCAAAATAAGGGAAATTTCAGCATTTTGACCTCAAAATAAGGAAAATTTCTGCATTTTTGCCACAAAATATTAAGAATTTTTTAATTTTTTCCCCAAAATAAGGAAAATTTCTGCCTTTTTTTTCTGAAATAAGTGAAATTTCTGCAATTTTGCACCAAAATAAGTGAAATTTCTGCAATTTTGCCCCAAAATGAGGGAAATTTCTGCCTTTTTGCCCTGAAATATATTAAATTGCTGCAATTTTACCCTGAAATAAGGTGAATTTCTGCCTTTTTGCCCCAAAATAAGTGGAATTTCTGCATTTTAGCCCCAAAATAGGAAAAATTGTTGCTTTTTTTCTCTGAAATAAGTGAAATTTCTGCAATTTTTCCCTAAAATAAGGAAAATTTCTGCAATTTTGCCCCAAAATAAGGGAAATTTCTGGAATTTTGCCCCAAAATAGTGGAATTTCTGAGTTTTGCCCCAAAAGAAGGAGAATTTCTGTCTTTTTCCCCAACATATAGGGAATTTCTGTCTTTTTGTGCCACAATTAGGGGAATTTCTGCAATTTTGCTCCAAAATGCAAGGAATTTCTGTCTTGTTGCCTGAAAATAAGTAGAATGCATAACTTTTGCCATAAAAAAGGGAAATTTCTTTATTTTTGCTCCAAAATAAGGGGAATTTCAGCATTTTGCCTCTAAATAAGTGGAATTTCTGTCTTTTTCCCCCAAACAAAGGGAATTTCTGTCTTTTTTAACCCAAAATAAGGGGAATTTCTGACTTATTACCCTAAAATAAGTGAAATATCTGCAATTTTGCCCCAAAATAAGGGAAATTTCTGCCATTTTGCCCTGAAATATGTGAAATTTCTGTAATTTTACCCCAAAAGAAGGTGAATTTCTGCTTTTTTCCCCCAAAATAATGGGAATTTCTGCCTTTTTGCCCCAAAATAAAAAAAATTTTTGCTTTTTTTCTCTGAAATAAGTGAAATTACTGCAATTTTGCACTAAATTAAGAGAAATTTCTGCCTTTTTGCCCTGAAATATGTGAAATTTCTGCAATTTTACCCCAAAATAAGGTGAATTTCTGCCTTATTGCCCCAAAATAATGGAAATTTCTGTTTTTTTGCCCCAAAATAAGAAAAATTTTTGATTTTTTTCCCTGAAATAAGTAAAATTTCTGCAATTTTGCCCCAAAATAAAGGAAATTTCTGCAATTTTGCCCCAAAATAAGGAAAATTTCTGGAACTTTGCCCCAAAATACGTGGAATTTCTGAGTTTTGCCCCAAAATAAGGAGAATTTCTGTCTTTTTGCCCCAACATATAGGGAATTCCTGCCTTTTTGCCCAACAATTAGGAAAATTTCTGCAATTTTGCCCCAAAATAAGGGAAATTTCTGCAAATTTGCCCGAATGTAAAAGAAATTTCTGCAATTTTGCCCCAAAATAAGGGGAATTTCTGACTGTTTGCTCCCGAAAAAAGGAGATTTTCTGTATTTTTGCTCCAAAATAAGGAGAATTTCTGAATGTTTGCCCGAAAATTATAAGAATTTCTGCAATTATGCTTCAAAATACGGGGAATTTCTACTTTTTATCCCGAAAGTAATGGGAATGTATACCTTTTTCGACAAAAAAAGGGAAATTTCTTAATTTTTGCACCAAAATAAGAGGAATTTCTGCCTTTTTACCTCAAAATAAGTGAAATTTCTCTTTTTTTACCCAAAAATAAATGGAATTTCTGTCTTTTTCCAACAAAATAAAAGGAATTTTTGAATTATACCCTGAAATATGTGATATTTCTGCAATTTTGCCCCAAAATAAAAGAAATTTCTGCCTTTTTGCCCCCAAATAAGAGGAATTTCAGCCTTTTTACCTCAAAATAAGGGGAATTTCAGCCTTTTTACCTCAAAATAAGGGGAATTTCCGCATTTTTGCCACAAAATATTAAGAATTTCTTAATTTTTTCCCCAAAATAAGGAAAATTTCTGCCTTTTTTCCCTTAAATAAGTGAAATTTCTGCAATTTTGCCCTAAAATAAGAGAAATTTCTGCAATTTTGCCCCAAAATAAGGGAAATTTCTGGAATTTTGCCCCAAAATATGTGGAATTTCTGAGTTTTGCCTCAAAATAAGGAGAATTTCTGTCTTTTTGCCCCAACATATAGGGAATTTCTGCCTTTTTGCCCAACAATTAGGGGAATTTCTGCAATTTTGCCCCAAAATAAGGGAAATTTCTGCAATTTTGCCCCAATGTAAAAGAAATTTCTGCAATTTTGTCCCAAAATAAGGGGAATTTCTGACTGCTTCCGAAAAAAGAAGATTTTCTCTATTTTTGCTCCAAAATATGGAGAATTTCTGCTTTTTTGTCCGAAAATTATGAGAATTTCTGCAATTATGCTTCAAAATATGGGGAATTTTTGCTTTTTATCCCAAAAGTAAGGGGAATGTATACCTTTTTTTAAAAAAAGGGAAATTTCTTAATTTTTGCCCCAAAATAAGAGGAATTTCTGCCTTTTTACCTCAAAATAAGTGAAATTTCTCCTTTTTACCCAAAAATAAATGGAATTTCTGTCTTTTTGCAACAAAATAAAAGGAATTTTTGAATTATACCCTGAAATAAGTGATATTTCTGCAATTTTGCCCCAAAATAAAAGAAATTTTTGCCTTTTTGCTACAAAATAAGGGGAATTTCTGTCTTTTTGCCCCAAATTAAGAGAAATTTCTGCATTTTTGCACCCAATTAAGGGGAATTTCAGCATTTTTACGTCTAAATAAGGGGAATTTCAGCCTTTTTACCTCAAAATAAGGGTAATTTCTGCATTTTTGCCACAAAATATTAAGAATTTCTTAATTTTTTCTCCAAAATAAGGAAATTTTCTGCCTTTTTTCCCTGAAATAAGTGAAATTTCTGCAATTTTGCCCCAAAATAAGTGAAATTTTTGCAATTTTGCCCCAAAATGAGAGAAATTTCTGCCTTTTTGCCCTGAAATATGTGAAATTGCTGCAATTTTACCCTAAAATAAGGTGAATTTCTGCCTTTTTGCCCCAAAATAAGTAAAATATCTGCATTTTAGACCCAAAATAGGAAAAATTTTTGCTTTTTTTTTCTGAAATAAGTGAAATTTCTGCAATTTTGCCCCAAAATAAGGGAAATTTCTGGAATTTTGCCCCAAAATACGTAAATTTCTGAGTTTTGCCCCAAAATAAGGAGAATTTCTGTCTTTTTGCCCCAACATATAGGGAATTTCTGCCTTTTTGCCCAACAATTAGGAGAATTTCTGCAATTTTGCCACAAAATGAGGGAAATTTCTGCAATTTTGCCCCAAAATAAGGAAAATTTCTGCAATTTTGCCCCAAAATAAGGGAAATTTCTGGAATTTTGCCCCAAAATACGTGGAATTTCTGAATTATGCCCCAAAATAATGAGAATTTCTGTCTTTTTGCCCCAACATATAGGGAATTTCTGCCTTTTTGCCCCACATTTAGGGGAATTTCTGCAATATTTTGCTCCAAAATGCAAGGAATTTCTGTCTTGTTGCCCGAAAATAAGTGGAATGCATAACTTTTTGCCATAAAAAGGGGAAATTTCTTTATTTTTGCTCCAAAATAAGGGGAATTTCAGTCTTTTTGCGTCTAAATAAGTGGAATTTCTGTCTTTTTCCCCCATACAAAGGGAATTTCTGTCTTTTTTAACCCAAAATAAGGGGAATTTCTGACTTATTAGCCTAAAATAAGTGAAATATCTGCAATTTTGCCCCAAAATAAGGGAAATTTCTGCCATTTTGCCCTGAAATATGTGAAATTTCTGTAATTTTACCCCAAAATAAGGTGAATTTCTGCCTTTTTCCCCCAAAATAATGGGAATTTCTGCCTTTTTGCCCCAAAATAAAAAAATTGTTGCTTTTTTTCTCTGAAATAAATGAAATTACTCCAATTTTGCCCTAAAATAAGAGAAATTTCTGCCTTTTTGCCCTGAAATATGTGAAATTTCTGCAATTTTACCACAAAATAAGGTGAATTTCTGCCTTATTGCCCCAAAATAATGGGAATTTCTGTTTTTTTTGCCCCAAAATAAGAAAAATTTTTGCTTTTTTTCCCTGAAATAAGTAAAATTTCTGCAATTTTGCCCCAAAATAAGGGGAATTTCTGACTGTTTGCTCCCGAAAAAAGGAGATTTACTGTATTTTTGCTCCAAAATAAGGAGAATTTCTGCTTTTTTGCCCGAAAATTATAAGAATTTCTGCAATTATGCTTCAAAATACGGGGAATTTCTACTTTTTATCCCGAAAGTTAGGGGAATGTATACCTTTTTCCACAAAAACGGAAATTTCTTAATTTTTGCCCCAAAATAAGAGGAATTTCTGCATTTTTACCTCAAAATAAGTGAAATTTCTCATTTTTACCCAAAATTAAATGGAATTTCTGTCTTTTTGCAACAAAATAAAAGAAATTTTTGAATTATACCCTGAAATAAGTGATATTTCTGCAATTTTGCCCCAAAATAAAAGAAATTTCTGCCTTTTTGCCACAAAATAAGGGGAATTTCTGTCTTTTTGCCCCAAAATAAGAAAAATTTCTGCCTTTTTGCGCCCAAATAAGGGGAATTTCAGCCTTTTTACCTCAAAATAAGGGGAATTTCAGCCTTTTTACCTCAAAATAAGGGGAATTTCTGCATTTTTCCCACAAAATATTAAGAATTTCTTAATTTTTTCCCCAAAATAAGGAAAATTTCTGCCTTTTTTTCTGTGAAATAAGTGAAATTTCTGCAATTTTTTTCTAAAATAAGGGAAATTTCTGCAATTTTGCTCCAAAATAAGGGAAATTTCTGGAATTTTGCCCCAAAATACATGG
This sequence comes from Micromys minutus, assembly GCF_963924665.1. NCBI lineage: Eukaryota > Metazoa > Chordata > Mammalia > Rodentia > Muridae > Micromys > Micromys minutus. The sequence goes on from NW_027667948.1 coordinate 242,932, forward strand.
AATATCTGAGTTTTGCCCCAAAAGAAGGAGAATTTCTGTCTTTTTGCCCCAACATATAGGGAATTTCTGCCTTTTTGCCCAACAATTAGGGGAATTTCTGCAATTTTGCCCCAAAATAAGGGAAATTTCTGCAATTTTGCCCCAATGTAAAAGAAATTTCTGCAATTTTGCCCCAAAATAATGGGAATTTCTGACTATTTGCTTCCAAAAAAAGAAGATTTTCTGTATTTTTGCTCCAAAATAAGGAGAATTTCTGCTTTTTTGCCTGAAAATTGTGAGAATTTCTGCAATTATGCTTCAAAATACAGGGAATTTTTGCTTTTTATCCCAAAAGTAAGGGGAATATATACCTTTTTTTAAAAAAAGGGAAATTTCTTAATTTTTGCCCCCAAATAAGAGGAATTTCTGCCTTTTTACCTCAAAATAAGTGAAATTTCTCCTTTTTTACCCAAAAATAAATGGAATTTCTGTCTTTTTGCAACAAAATAAAAGGAATTTTTAAATTATACCCTGAAATAAGTGATATTTCTGCAATTTTGCCCCAAAATAAAAGAAATTTTTGCCTTTTTGCTACAAAATAAGGGGAATTTCTGTCTTTTTGCCCCAAAATAAGAGAAATTTCTACATTTTTGCACCCAATTAAGGGGAATTTCAGCCTTTTTACCTCAAAATATGGGGAATTTCAGCATTTTTACCTCAAATAAGGAAAATTTCTGCATTTTTGCCACAAAATATTAAGAATTTCTTAATTTTTTCCCCAAAATAAGGAAAATTTCTGCCTTTTTTTTCTGAAATAAGTGAAATTTCTGCAATTTTGCACCAAAATAAGTGAAATTTCTGCAATTTTGCCCCAAAATGAGGGAAATTTCTGCCTTTTTGTCCTGAAATATATTAAATTGCTGCAATTTTACCCTGAAATATGGTGAATTTCTGCCTTTTTGCCCCAAAATAAGTGGAATTTCTGCATTTTAGCCCCAAAATAGGAAAAATTGTTGCTTTTATTCTCTGAAATAAGTGAAATTTCTGCAATTTTGCCCTAAAATAAGGAGAATTTCTGCAATTTTGCCCCAAAATAAGGGAAATTTCTGGAATTTTGCCCCAAAATACGTGGAATTTCTGAGTTTTGCCCCAAAAGAAGGAGAATTTCTGTCTTTTTCCCCAACATATAGGGAATTTCTGTCTTTTTGTGCCACAATTAGGGGAATTTCTGCAATTTTGCTCCAAAATGCAAGGAATTTCTGTCTTGTTGCCTGAAAATAAGTAGAATGCATAACTTTTGCCATAAAAAAGGGAAATTTCTTTATTTTTGCTCCAAAATAAGGGGAATTTCAGCATTTTGCATCTAAATAAGTGGAATTTCTGTCTTTTTCCCCCAAACAAAGGGAATTTCTGTCTTTTTTAACCCGAAATAAGGGGAATTTCTGACTTATTACCCTAAAATAAGTGAAATATCTGCAATTGTGCCCCAAAATAAGAGAAATTTCTGCCATTTTGCCCTGAAATATGTGAAATTTCTGTAATTTTACCCCAAAAGAAGGTGAATTTCTGCTTTTTCCCCCCAAAATAATGAGAATTTCTGCCTTTTTGCCCCAAAATAAAAAAATTTTTGCTTTTTTTCTCTGAAATAAGTGAAATTACTGCAATTTTGCCCTAAAATAAGAGAAATTTCTGCCTTTTTGCCCTGAAATATGTGAAATTTCTGCAATTTTACCCCAAAATAAGGAGAATTTCTGCCTTATTGCCCCAAAATAATGGAAATTTCTGTTTTTTGCCCCAAAATAAGAAAAATTTTTGATTTTTTTCCCTGAAATATGTAAAATTTCTGCAATTTTGCCCCAAAATAAAGGAAATTTCTGCAATTTTGCCCCAAAATAAGGAAAATTTCTGGAACTTTGCCCCAAAATACGTGGAATTTCTGAGTTTTGCCCCAAAATAAGGAGAATTTCTGTCTTTTTGCCCCAACATATAGGGAATTCCTGCCTTTTTGCCCAACAATTAGGAAAATTTCTGCAATTTTGCCCCAAAATAAGGAAAATTTCTGCAAATTTGCCCGAATGTAAAAGAAATTTCTGCAATTTTGCCCCAAAATAAGGGGAATTTCTGACTGTTTGCTCCCGAAAAAAGGAGATTTTCTGTATTTTTGCTCCAAAATAAGGAGAATTTCTGCTTTTTTGCCCGAAAATTATAAGAATTTCTGCAATTATGCTTCAAAATACGGGGAATTTCTACTTTTTATCCCGAAAGTAATGGGAATGTATACCTTTTTCCACAAAAAAGGGAAATTTCTTAATTTTTGCCCCAAAATAAGAGGAATTTCTGCCTTTTTACCTCAAAATAAGTGAAATTTCTCTTTTTTTACCCAAAAATAAATGGAATTTCTCTCTTTTTCCAACAAAATAAAAGGAATTTTTGAATTATACCCTGAAATAAGTGATATTTCTGCAATTTTGCCCCAAAATAAAAAAAAATTCTGCCTTTTTGCCCCCAAATAAGAGGAATTTAAGCCTTTTTACCTCAAAATAAGGGGAATTTCAGCCTTTTTACCTCAAAATAAGGGGAATTTCTGCATTTTTGCCACAAAATATTAAGAATTTCTTAATTTTTCCCCAAAATAAGGAAAATTTCTGCCTTTTTTCCCTGAAATAAGTGAAATTTCTGCAATTTTGCCCTAAAATAAGAGAAATTTCTGCAATTTTGCCCCAAAATAAAGGAAATTTCTCGAATTTTGCCCCAAAATACGTGGAATTTCTGAGTTTTGCCTCAAAATAAGGAGAATTTCTGTCTTTTTGACCCAACATATAGGGAATTTCTGCCTTTTTGCCCAACAATTAGGGGAATTTCTGCAATTTTGCCCCAAAATAAGGGAAATTTCTGCAATTTTGCCCCAATGTAAAAGAAATTTCTGCAATTTTGCCCCAAAATAAGGGGAATTTCTGACTGCTTCCGAAAAAAGAAGATTTTCTCTATTTTTGCTCCAAAATAAGGAGAATTTCTGCTTTTTTGCCAGAAAATTATGAGAATTTCTGCAATTATGCTTCAAAATATGGGGAATTTTTGCTTTTTATCCCAAAAGTAAGGGGAATGTATACCTTTTTTTAAAAAAAGGGAAATTTCTTAATTTTTGCCCCAAAATAAGAGGAATTTCTGCCTTTTTACCTCAAAATAAGTGAAATTTCTCCTTTTTTACCCAAAAATAAATGGAATTTCTGTCTTTTTGCAACAAAATAAAAGGAATTTTTGAATTATACCCTGAAATAAGTGATATTTCTGCAATTTTGCCCCAAAATAAAAGAAATTTTTGCCTTTTTGCTACAAAATAAGGGGAATTTCTGTCTTTTTCCCCCAAAATAAGAGAAATTTCTGCCTTTTTGCACCCAATTAAGGGGAATTTCAGCATTTTTACCTCAAAATAAGGAGAATTTCAGCATTTTTACCTCAAAATAAAAAAAATTCTGCATTTTTGCCACAAAATTTTAAGAATTTCTTAATTTTTTCTCCAAAATAAGGAAATTTTCTGCCTTTTTTCCCTGAAATAAGTGAAATTTCTGCAATTTTGGCCCAAAATAAGTGAAATTTTTGCAATTTTGCCCCAAAATGAGGGAAATTTCTGCCTTTTTGCCCTGAAATATGTGAAATTGCTGCAATTTTACCCTAAAATAAGGTGAATTTCTACCTTTTTGCCCCAAAATAAGTAAAATATCTGCATTTTAGCCCCAAAATAGAAAAAATTTTTGCTTTTTTTCTCTGAAATAAGTGAAATTTCTGCAATTTTGCCCTAAAATAAGGAAAATTTCTGCAATTTTGCCCCAAAATAAGGGAAATTTCTGGAATTTTGCCCCAAAATACGTGGAATTTCTGAGTTTTGCCCCAAAATAAGGAGAATTTCTGTCTTTTTGCCCCAACATATAGGGAATTTCTGCCTTTTTGCCCAACAATTAGGAGAATTTCTGCAATTTTGCCCCAAAATAAGGGAAATTTCTGCAAATTTGCCCGAATGTAAAAGAAATTTCTGCAATTTTGCCCCAAAATAAGGGGAATTTCTGACTGTTTGCTCCCGAAAAAAGGAGATTTTCTGTATTTTTGCTCCAAAATAAGGAGAATTTCTGCTTTTTTGCCCGAAAATTATAAGAATTTCTGCAATTATGCTTCAAAATCCGGGGAATTTCTACTTTTTATCCCGAAAGTAAGGGGAATGTATACCTTTTTCCACAAAAAAGGGAAATTTCTTAATTTTTGCCCCAAAATAAGAGGAATTTTTGCCTTTTTACCTCAAAATAAGTGAAATTTCTCCTTTTTTACCCAAAAATAAATGGAATTTCTGTCTTTTTGCAACAAAATAATAGGAATTTTTGAATTATACACTGAAATAAGTGATATTTCTGCAATTTTGCCCCAAAATAAAAGAAATTTCTGCCTTTTTGCCACAAAATAAGGGGAATTTCTGTCTTTTTGCCCCCAAATAAGAGAAATTTATTCCTTTTTGCCCCCGAATAAGGGGAATTTCAGCCTTTTTACTTCAAAATAAGGGGAATTTCAGCCTTTTTACCTCAAAATAAGGGGAATTTCTGCATTTTTGCCACAAAATATTAAGAATTTCTTAATTTTTCCCCAAAATAAGGAAAATTTCTGCCTTTTTTCCCTGAAATAAGTGAAATTTCTGCAATTTTGCCCTAAAATAAGGGAAATTTCTGCAATTTTTCCCCAAAATAAGGGAAATTTCTGGAATTTTGCCCCAAAATACGTGGAATTTCTGAGTTTTGCCCCAAAAGAAGGAGAATTTCTGTCTTTTTGCCCCAACATATAGGGAATTTCTGCCTTTTTGCCCAACAATTAGGGGAATTTCTGCAATTTTGCCCCAAAATAAGGGAAATTTCTGCAATTTTGCCCCAATGTAAAAGAAATTTCTGCAATTTTGCCCCAAAATAATGGGAATTTCTGACTATTTGCTTCCAAAAAAAGAAGATTTTCTGTATTTTTGCTCCAAAATAAGGAGAATTTCTGCTTTTTTGCCTGAAAATTGTGAGAATTTCTGCAATTATGCTTCAAAATACAGGGAATTTTTGCTTTTTATCCCAAAAGTAAGGGGAATATATACCTTTTTTTAAAAAAAGGGAAATTTCTTAATTTTTGCCCCCAAATAAGAGGAATTTCTGCCTTTTTACCTCAAAATAAGTGAAATTTCTCCTTTTTTACCCAAAAATAAATGGAATTTCTGTCTTTTTGCAACAAAATAAAAGGAATTTTTAAATTATACCCTGAAATAAGTGATATTTCTGCAATTTTGCCCCAAAATAAAAGAAATTTTTGCCTTTTTGCTACAAAATAAGGGGAATTTCTGTCTTTTTGCCCCAAAATAAGAGAAATTTCTACATTTTTGCACCCAATTAAGGGGAATTTCAGCCTTTTTACCTCAAAATATGGGGAATTTCAGCATTTTTACCTCAAATAAGGAAAATTTCTGCATTTTTGCCACAAAATATTAAGAATTTCTTAATTTTTTCCCCAAAATAAGGAAAATTTCTGCCTTTTTTTTCTGAAATAAGTGAAATTTCTGCAATTTTGCACCAAAATAAGTGAAATTTCTGCAATTTTGCCCCAAAATGAGGGAAATTTCTGCCTTTTTGTCCTGAAATATATTAAATTGCTGCAATTTTTCCCTGAAATATGGTGAATTTCTGCCTTTTTGCCCCAAAATAAGTGGAATTTCTGCATTTTAGCCCCAAAATAGGAAAAATTGTTGCTTTTATTCTCTGAAATAAGTGAAATTTCTGCAATTTTGCCCTAAAATAAGGAGAATTTCTGCAATTTTGCCCCAAAATAAGGGAAATTTCTGGAATTTTGCCCCAAAATACGTGGAATTTCTGAGTTTTGCCCCAAAAGAAGGAGAATTTCTGTCTTTTTCCCCAACATATAGGGAATTTCTGTCTTTTTGTGCCACAATTAGGGGAATTTCTGCAATTTTGCTCCAAAATGCAAGGAATTTCTGTCTTGTTGCCTGAAAATAAGTAGAATGCATAACTTTTGCCATAAAAAAGGGAAATTTCTTTATTTTTGCTCCAAAATAAGGGGAATTTCAGCATTTTGCATCTAAATAAGTGGAATTTCTGTCTTTTTCCCCCAAACAAAGGGAATTTCTGTCTTTTTTAACCCGAAATAAGGGGAATTTCTGACTTATTACCCTAAAATAAGTGAAATATCTGCAATTGTGCCCCAAAATAAGAGAAATTTCTGCCATTTTGCCCTGAAATATGTGAAATTTCTGTAATTTTACCCCAAAAGAAGGTGAATTTCTGCTTTTTCCCCCCAAAATAATGAGAATTTCTGCCTTTTTGCCCCAAAATAAAAAAATTTTTGCTTTTTTTCTCTGAAATAAGTGAAATTACTGCAATTTTGCCCTAAAATAAGAGAAATTTCTGCCTTTTTGCCCTGAAATATGTGAAATTTCTGCAATTTTACCCCAAAATAAGGAGAATTTCTGCCTTATTGCCCCAAAATAATGGAAATTTCTGTTTTTTGCCCCAAAATAAGAAAAATTTTTGATTTTTTTCCCTGAAATATGTAAAATTTCTGCAATTTTGCCCCAAAATAAAGGAAATTTCTGCAATTTTGCCCCAAAATAAGGAAAATTTCTGGAACTTTGCCCCAAAATACGTGGAATTTCTGAGTTTTGCCCCAAAATAAGGAGAATTTCTGTCTTTTTGCCCCAACATATAGGGAATTCCTGCCTTTTTGCCCAACAATTAGGAAAATTTCTGCAATTTTGCCCCAAAATAAGGAAAATTTCTGCAAATTTGCCCGAATGTAAAAGAAATTTCTGCAATTTTGCCCCAAAATAAGGGGAATTTCTGACTGTTTGCTCCCGAAAAAAGGAGATTTTCTGTATTTTTGCTCCAAAATAAGGAGAATTTCTGCTTTTTTGCCCGAAAATTATAAGAATTTCTGCAATTATGCTTCAAAATACGGGGAATTTCTACTTTTTATCCCGAAAGTAATGGGAATGTATACCTTTTTCCACAAAAAAGGGAAATTTCTTAATTTTTGCCCCAAAATAAGAGGAATTTCTGCCTTTTTACCTCAAAATAAGTGAAATTTCTCTTTTTTTACCCAAAAATAAATGGAATTTCTGTCTTTTTCCAACAAAATAAAAGGAATTTTTGAATTATACCCTGAAATAAGTGATATTTCTGCAATTTTGCCCCAAAATAAAAAAAATTCTGCCTTTTTGCCCCCAAATAAGAGGAATTTAAGCCTTTTTACCTCAAAATAAGGGGAATTTCAGCCTTTTTACCTCAAAATAAGGGGAATTTCTGCATTTTTGCCACAAAATATTAAGAATTTCTTAATTTTTCCCCAAAATAAGGAAAATTTCTGCCTTTTTTCCCTGAAATAAGTGAAATTTCTGCAATTTTGCCCTAAAATAAGAGAAATTTCTGCAATTTTGCCCCAAAATAAAGGAAATTTCTCGAATTTTGCCCCAAAATACGTGGAATTTCTGAGTTTTGCCTCAAAATAAGGAGAATTTCTGTCTTTTTGACCCAACATATAGGGAATTTCTGCCTTTTTGCCCAACAATTAGGGGAATTTCTGCAATTTTGCCCCAAAATAAGGGAAATTTCTGCAATTTTGCCCCAATGTAAAAGAAATTTCTGCAATTTTGCCCCAAAATAAGGGGAATTTCTGACTGCTTCCGAAAAAAGAAGATTTTCTCTATTTTTGCTCCAAAATAAGGAGAATTTCTGCTTTTTTGCCAGAAAATTATGAGAATTTCTGCAATTATGCTTCAAAATATGGGGAATTTTTGCTTTTTATCCCAAAAGTAAGGGGAATGTATACCTTTTTTTAAAAAAAGGGAAATTTCTTAATTTTTGCCCCAAAATAAGAGGAATTTCTGCCTTTTTACCTCAAAATAAGTGAAATTTCTCCTTTTTTACCCAAAAATAAATGGAATTTCTGTCTTTTTGCAACAAAATAAAAGGAATTTTTGAATTATACCCTGAAATAAGTGATATTTCTGCAATTTTGCCCCAAAATAAAAGAAATTTTTGCCTTTTTGCTACAAAATAAGGGGAATTTCTGTCTTTTTCCCCCAAAATAAGAGAAATTTCTGCCTTTTTGCACCCAATTAAGGGGAATTTCAGCATTTTTACCTCAAAATAAGGAGAATTTCAGCATTTTTACCTCAAAATAAAAAAAATTCTGCATTTTTGCCACAAAATTTTAAGAATTTCTTAATTTTTTCTCCAAAATAAGGAAATTTTCTGCCTTTTTTCCCTGAAATAAGTGAAATTTCTGCAATTTTGGCCCAAAATAAGTGAAATTTTTGCAATTTTGCCCCAAAATGAGGGAAATTTCTGCCTTTTTGCCCTGAAATATGTGAAATTGCTGCAATTTTACCCTAAAATAAGGTGAATTTCTACCTTTTTGCCCCAAAATAAGTAAAATATCTGCATTTTAGCCCCAAAATAGAAAAAATTTTTGCTTTTTTTCTCTGAAATAAGTGAAATTTCTGCAATTTTGCCCTAAAATAAGGAAAATTTCTGCAATTTTGCCCCAAAATAAGGGAAATTTCTGGAATTTTGCCCCAAAATACGTGGAATTTCTGAGTTTTGCCCCAAAATAAGGAGAATTTCTGTCTTTTTGCCCCAACATATAGGGAATTTCTGCCTTTTTGCCCAACAATTAGGAGAATTTCTGCAATTTTGCCCCAAAATAAGGGAAATTTCTGCAAATTTGCCCGAATGTAAAAGAAATTTCTGCAATTTTGCCCCAAAATAAGGGGAATTTCTGACTGTTTGCTCCCGAAAAAAGGAGATTTTCTGTATTTTTGCTCCAAAATAAGGAGAATTTCTGCTTTTTTGCCCGAAAATTATAAGAATTTCTGCAATTATGCTTCAAAATCCGGGGAATTTCTACTTTTTATCCCGAAAGTAAGGGGAATGTATACCTTTTTCCACAAAAAAGGGAAATTTCTTAATTTTTGCCCCAAAATAAGAGGAATTTTTGCCTTTTTACCTCAAAATAAGTGAAATTTCTCCTTTTTTACCCAAAAATAAATGGAATTTCTGTCTTTTTGCAACAAAATAATAGGAATTTTTGAATTATACACTGAAATAAGTGATATTTCTGCAATTTTGCCCCAAAATAAAAGAAATTTCTGCCTTTTTGCCACAAAATAAGGGGAATTTCTGTCTTTTTGCCCCCAAATAAGAGAAATTTATTCCTTTTTGCCCCCGAATAAGGGGAATTTCAGCCTTTTTACTTCAAAATAAGGGGAATTTCAGCCTTTTTACCTCAAAATAAGGGGAATTTCTGCATTTTTGCCACAAAATATTAAGAATTTCTTAATTTTTCCCCAAAATAAGGAAAATTTCTGCCTTTTTTCCCTGAAATAAGTGAAATTTCTGCAATTTTGCCCTAAAATAAGGGAAATTTCTGCAATTTTTCCCCAAAATAAGGGAAATTTCTGGAATTTTGCCCCAAAATACGTGGAATTTCTGAGTTTTGCCCCAAAAGAAGGAGAATTTCTGTCTTTTTGCCCCAACATATAGGGAATTTCTGCCTTTTTGCCCAACAATTAGGGGAATTTCTGCAATTTTGCCCCAAAATAAGGGAAATTTCTGCAATTTTGCCCCAATGTAAAAGAAATTTCTGCAATTTTGCCCCAAAATAATGGGAATTTCTGACTATTTGCTTCCAAAAAAAGAAGATTTTCTGTATTTTTGCTCCAAAATAAGGAGAATTTCTGCTTTTTTGCCTGAAAATTGTGAGAATTTCTGCAATTATGCTTCAAAATACAGGGAATTTTTGCTTTTTATCCCAAAAGTAAGGGGAATATATACCTTTTTTTAAAAAAAGGGAAATTTCTTAATTTTTGCCCCCAAATAAGAGGAATTTCTGCCTTTTTACCTCAAAATAAGTGAAATTTCTCCTTTTTTACCCAAAAATAAATGGAATTTCTGTCTTTTTGCAACAAAATAAAAGGAATTTTTAAATTATACCCTGAAATAAGTGATATTTCTGCAATTTTGCCCCAAAATAAAAGAAATTTTTGCCTTTTTGCTACAAAATAAGGGGAATTTCTGTCTTTTTGCCCCAAAATAAGAGAAATTTCTACATTTTTGCACCCAATTAAGGGGAATTTCAGCCTTTTTACCTCAAAATATGGGGAATTTCAGCATTTTTACCTCAAATAAGGAAAATTTCTGCATTTTTGCCACAAAATATTAAGAATTTCTTAATTTTTTCCCCAAAATAAGGAAAATTTCTGCCTTTTTTTTCTGAAATAAGTGAAATTTCTGCAATTTTGCACCAAAATAAGTGAAATTTCTGCAATTTTGCCCCAAAATGAGGGAAATTTCTGCCTTTTTGTCCTGAAATATATTAAATTGCTGCAATTTTACCCTGAAATATGGTGAATTTCTGCCTTTTTGCCCCAAAATAAGTGGAATTTCTGCATTTTAGCCCCAAAATAGGAAAAATTGTTGCTTTTATTCTCTGAAATAAGTGAAATTTCTGCAATTTTGCCCTAAAATAAGGAGAATTTCTGCAATTTTGCCCCAAAATAAGGGAAATTTCTGGAATTTTGCCCCAAAATACGTGGAATTTCTGAGTTTTGCCCCAAAAGAAGGAGAATTTCTGTCTTTTTCCCCAACATATAGGGAATTTCTGTCTTTTTGTGCCACAATTAGGGGAATTTCTGCAATTTTGCTCCAAAATGCAAGGAATTTCTGTCTTGTTGCCTGAAAATAAGTAGAATGCATAACTTTTGCCATAAAAAAGGGAAATTTCTTTATTTTTGCTCCAAAATAAGGGGAATTTCAGCATTTTGCATCTAAATAAGTGGAATTTCTGTCTTTTTCCCCCAAACAAAGGGAATTTCTGTCTTTTTTAACCCGAAATAAGGGGAATTTCTGACTTATTACCCTAAAATAAGTGAAATATCTGCAATTGTGCCCCAAAATAAGAGAAATTTCTGCCATTTTGCCCTGAAATATGTGAAATTTCTGTAATTTTACCCCAAAAGAAGGTGAATTTCTGCTTTTTCCCCCCAAAATAATGAGAATTTCTGCCTTTTTGCCCCAAAATAAAAAAATTTTTGCTTTTTTTCTCTGAAATAAGTGAAATTACTGCAATTTTGCCCTAAAATAAGAGAAATTTCTGCCTTTTTGCCCTGAAATATGTGAAATTTCTGCAATTTTACCCCAAAATAAGGAGAATTTCTGCCTTATTGCCCCAAAATAATGGAAATTTCTGTTTTTTGCCCCAAAATAAGAAAAATTTTTGATTTTTTTCCCTGAAATATGTAAAATTTCTGCAATTTTGCCCCAAAATAAAGGAAATTTCTGCAATTTTGCCCCAAAATAAGGAAAATTTCTGGAACTTTGCCCCAAAATACGTGGAATTTCTGAGTTTTGCCCCAAAATAAGGAGAATTTCTGTCTTTTTGCCCCAACATATAGGGAATTCCTGCCTTTTTGCCCAACAATTAGGAAAATTTCTGCAATTTTGCCCCAAAATAAGGAAAATTTCTGCAAATTTGCCCGAATGTAAAAGAAATTTCTGCAATTTTGCCCCAAAATAAGGGGAATTTCTGACTGTTTGCTCCCGAAAAAAGGAGATTTTCTGTATTTTTGCTCCAAAATAAGGAGAATTTCTGCTTTTTTGCCCGAAAATTATAAGAATTTCTGCAATTATGCTTCAAAATACGGGGAATTTCTACTTTTTATCCCGAAAGTAATGGGAATGTATACCTTTTTCCACAAAAAAGGGAAATTTCTTAATTTTTGCCCCAAAATAAGAGGAATTTCTGCCTTTTTACATCAAAATAAGTGAAATTTCTCTTTTTTTACCCAAAAATAAATGGAATTTCTGTCTTTTTCCAACAAAATAAAAGGAATTTTTGAATTATACCCTGAAATAAGTGATATTTCTGCAATTTTGCCCCAAAATAAAAAAAAATTCTGCCTTTTTGCCCCCAAATAAGAGGAATTTAAGCCTTTTTACCTCAAAATAAGGGGAATTTCAGCCTTTTTACCTCAAAATAAGGGGAATTTCTGCATTTTTGCCACAAAATATTAAGAATTTCTTAATTTTTCCCCAAAATAAGGAAAATTTCTGCCTTTTTTCCCTGAAATAAGTGAAATTTCTGCAATTTTGCCCTAAAATAAGAGAAATTTCTGCAATTTTGCCCCAAAATAAAGGAAATTTCTCGAATTTTGCCCCAAAATACGTGGAATTTCTGAGTTTTGCCTCAAAATAAGGAGAATTTCTGTCTTTTTGACCCAACATATAGGGAATTTCTGCCTTTTTGCCCAACAATTAGGGGAATTTCTGCAATTTTGCCCCAAAATAAGGGAAATTTCTGCAATTTTGCCCCAATGTAAAAGAAATTTCTGCAATTTTGCCCCAAAATAAGGGGAATTTCTGACTGCTTCCGAAAAAAGAAGATTTTCTCTATTTTTGCTCCAAAATAAGGAGAATTTCTGCTTTTTTGCCAGAAAATTATGAGAATTTCTGCAATTATGCTTCAAAATATGGGGAATTTTTGCTTTTTATCCCAAAAGTAAGGGGAATGTATACCTTTTTTTAAAAAAAGGGAAATTTCTTAATTTTTGCCCCAAAATAAGAGGAATTTCTGCCTTTTTACCTCAAAATAAGTGAAATTTCTCCTTTTTTACCCAAAAATAAATGGAATTTCTGTCTTTTTGCAACAAAATAAAAGGAATTTTTGAATTATACCCTGAAATAAGTGATATTTCTGCAATTTTGCCCCAAAATAAAAGAAATTTTTGCCTTTTTGCTACAAAATAAGGGGAATTTCTGTCTTTTTCCCCCAAAATAAGAGAAATTTCTGCCTTTTTGCACCCAATTAAGGGGAATTTCAGCATTTTTACCTCAAAATAAGGAGAATTTCAGCATTTTTACCTCAAAATAAAAAAAATTCTGCATTTTTGCCACAAAATTTTAAGAATTTCTTAATTTTTTCTCCAAAATAAGGAAATTTTCTGCCTTTTTTCCCTGAAATAAGTGAAATTTCTGCAATTTTGGCCCAAAATAAGTGAAATTTTTGCAATTTTGCCCCAAAATGAGGGAAATTTCTGCCTTTTTGCCCTGAAATATGTGAAATTGCTGCAATTTTACCCTAAAATAAGGTGAATTTCTACCTTTTTGCCCCAAAATAAGTAAAATATCTGCATTTTAGCCCCAAAATAGAAAAAATTTTTGCTTTTTTTCTCTGAAATAAGTGAAATTTCTGCAATTTTGCCCTAAAATAAGGAAAATTTCTGCAATTTTGCCCCAAAATAAGGGAAATTTCTGGAATTTTGCCCCAAAATACGTGGAATTTCTGAGTTTTGCCCCAAAATAAGGAGAATTTCTGTCTTTTTGCCCCAACATATAGGGAATTTCTGCCTTTTTGCCCAACAATTAGGAGAATTTCTGCAATTTTGCCCCAAAATAAGGGAAATTTCTGCAAATTTGCCCGAATGTAAAAGAAATTTCTGCAATTTTGCCCCAAAATAAGGGGAATTTCTGACTGTTTGCTCCCGAAAAAAGGAGATTTTCTGTATTTTTGCTCCAAAATAAGGAGAATTTCTGCTTTTTTGCCCGAAAATTATAAGAATTTCTGCAATTATGCTTCAAAATCCGGGGAATTTCTACTTTTTATCCCGAAAGTAAGGGGAATGTATACCTTTTTCCACAAAAAAGGGAAATTTCTTAATTTTTGCCCCAAAATAAGAGGAATTTTTGCCTTTTTACCTCAAAATAAGTGAAATTTCTCCTTTTTTACCCAAAAATAAATGGAATTTCTGTCTTTTTGCAACAAAATAATAGGAATTTTTGAATTATACACTGAAATAAGTGATATTTCTGCAATTTTGCCCCAAAATAAAAGAAATTTCTGCCTTTTTGCCACAAAATAAGGGGAATTTCTGTCTTTTTGCCCCCAAATAAGAGAAATTTATTCCTTTTTGCCCCCGAATAAGGGGAATTTCAGCCTTTTTACTTCAAAATAAGGGGAATTTCAGCCTTTTTACCTCAAAATAAGGGGAATTTCTGCATTTTTGCCACAAAATATTAAGAATTTCTTAATTTTTCCCCAAAATAAGGAAAATTTCTGCCTTTTTTCCCTGAAATAAGTGAAATTTCTGCAATTTTGCCCTAAAATAAGGGAAATTTCTGCAATTTTTCCCCAAAATAAGGGAAATTTCTGGAATTTTGCCCCAAAATACGTGGAATTTCTGAGTTTTGCCCCAAAAGAAGGAGAATTTCTGTCTTTTTGCCCCAACATATAGGGAATTTCTGCCTTTTTGCCCAACAATTAGGGGAATTTCTGCAATTTTGCCCCAAAATAAGGGAAATTTCTGCAATTTTGCCCCAATGTAAAAGAAATTTCTGCAATTTTGCCCCAAAATAATGGGAATTTCTGACTATTTGCTTCCAAAAAAAGAAGATTTTCTGTATTTTTGCTCCAAAATAAGGAGAATTTCTGCTTTTTTGCCTGAAAATTGTGAGAATTTCTGCAATTATGCTTCAAAATACAGGGAATTTTTGCTTTTTATCCCAAAAGTAAGGGGAATATATACCTTTTTTTAAAAAAAGGGAAATTTCTTAATTTTTGCCCCCAAATAAGAGGAATTTCTGCCTTTTTACCTCAAAATAAGTGAAATTTCTCCTTTTTTACCCAAAAATAAATGGAATTTCTGTCTTTTTGCAACAAAATAAAAGGAATTTTTAAATTATACCCTGAAATAAGTGATATTTCTGCAATTTTGCCCCAAAATAAAAGAAATTTTTGCCTTTTTGCTACAAAATAAGGGGAATTTCTGTCTTTTTGCCCCAAAATAAGAGAAATTTCTACATTTTTGCACCCAATTAAGGGGAATTTCAGCCTTTTTACCTCAAAATATGGGGAATTTCAGCATTTTTACCTCAAATAAGGAAAATTTCTGCATTTTTGCCACAAAATATTAAGAATTTCTTAATTTTTTCCCCAAAATAAGGAAAATTTCTGCCTTTTTTTTCTGAAATAAGTGAAATTTCTGCAATTTTGCACCAAAATAAGTGAAATTTCTGCAATTTTGCCCCAAAATGAGGGAAATTTCTGCCTTTTTGTCCTGAAATATATTAAATTGCTGCAATTTTACCCTGAAATATGGTGAATTTCTGCCTTTTTGCCCCAAAATAAGTGGAATTTCTGCATTTTAGCCCCAAAATAGGAAAAATTGTTGCTTTTATTCTCTGAAATAAGTGAAATTTCTGCAATTTTGCCCTAAAATAAGGAGAATTTCTGCAATTTTGCCCCAAAATAAGGGAAATTTCTGGAATTTTGCCCCAAAATACGTGGAATTTCTGAGTTTTGCCCCAAAAGAAGGAGAATTTCTGTCTTTTTCCCCAACATATAGGGAATTTCTGTCTTTTTGTGCCACAATTAGGGGAATTTCTGCAATTTTGCTCCAAAATGCAAGGAATTTCTGTCTTGTTGCCTGAAAATAAGTAGAATGCATAACTTTTGCCATAAAAAAGGGAAATTTCTTTATTTTTGCTCCAAAATAAGGGGAATTTCAGCATTTTGCATCTAAATAAGTGGAATTTCTGTCTTTTTCCCCCAAACAAAGGGAATTTCTGTCTTTTTTAACCCGAAATAAGGGGAATTTCTGACTTATTACCCTAAAATAAGTGAAATATCTGCAATTGTGCCCCAAAATAAGAGAAATTTCTGCCATTTTGCCCTGAAATATGTGAAATTTCTGTAATTTTACCCCAAAAGAAGGTGAATTTCTGCTTTTTCCCCCCAAAATAATGAGAATTTCTGCCTTTTTGCCCCAAAATAAAAAAATTTTTGCTTTTTTTCTCTGAAATAAGTGAAATTACTGCAATTTTGCCCTAAAATAAGAGAAATTTCTGCCTTTTTGCCCTGAAATATGTGAAATTTCTGCAATTTTACCCCAAAATAAGGAGAATTTCTGCCTTATTGCCCCAAAATAATGGAAATTTCTGTTTTTTGCCCCAAAATAAGAAAAATTTTTGATTTT
Source organism: Micromys minutus (assembly GCF_963924665.1). Taxonomy (NCBI): domain Eukaryota; kingdom Metazoa; phylum Chordata; class Mammalia; order Rodentia; family Muridae; genus Micromys; species Micromys minutus. The sequence goes on from NW_027667948.1 coordinate 258,965, forward strand.
TTTTCCCTGAAATATGTAAAATTTCTGCAATTTTGCCCCAAAATAAAGGAAATTTCTGCAATTTTGCCCCAAAATAAGGAAAATTTCTGGAACTTTGCCCCAAAATACGTGGAATTTCTGAGTTTTGCCCCAAAATAAGGAGAATTTCTGTCTTTTTGCCCCAACATATAGGGAATTCCTGCCTTTTTGCCCAACAATTAGGAAAATTTCTGCAATTTTGCCCCAAAATAAGGAAAATTTCTGCAAATTTGCCCGAATGTAAAAGAAATTTCTGCAATTTTGCCCCAAAATAAGGGGAATTTCTGACTGTTTGCTCCCGAAAAAAGGAGATTTTCTGTATTTTTGCTCCAAAATAAGGAGAATTTCTGCTTTTTTGCCCGAAAATTATAAGAATTTCTGCAATTATGCTTCAAAATACGGGGAATTTCTACTTTTTATCCCGAAAGTAATGGGAATGTATACCTTTTTCCACAAAAAAGGGAAATTTCTTAATTTTTGCCCCAAAATAAGAGGAATTTCTGCCTTTTTACCTCAAAATAAGTGAAATTTCTCTTTTTTTACCCAAAAATAAATGGAATTTCTGTCTTTTTCCAACAAAATAAAAGGAATTTTTGAATTATACCCTGAAATAAGTGATATTTCTGCAATTTTGCCCCAAAATAAAAAAAAATTCTGCCTTTTTGCCCCCAAATAAGAGGAATTTAAGCCTTTTTACCTCAAAATAAGGGGAATTTCAGCCTTTTTACCTCAAAATAAGGGGAATTTCTGCATTTTTGCCACAAAATATTAAGAATTTCTTAATTTTTCCCCAAAATAAGGAAAATTTCTGCCTTTTTTCCCTGAAATAAGTGAAATTTCTGCAATTTTGCCCTAAAATAAGAGAAATTTCTGCAATTTTGCCCCAAAATAAAGGAAATTTCTCGAATTTTGCCCCAAAATACGTGGAATTTCTGAGTTTTGCCTCAAAATAAGGAGAATTTCTGTCTTTTTGACCCAACATATAGGGAATTTCTGCCTTTTTGCCCAACAATTAGGGGAATTTCTGCAATTTTGCCCCAAAATAAGGGAAATTTCTGCAATTTTGCCCCAATGTAAAAGAAATTTCTGCAATTTTGCCCCAAAATAAGGGGAATTTCTGACTGCTTCCGAAAAAAGAAGATTTTCTCTATTTTTGCTCCAAAATAAGGAGAATTTCTGCTTTTTTGCCAGAAAATTATGAGAATTTCTGCAATTATGCTTCAAAATATGGGGAATTTTTGCTTTTTATCCCAAAAGTAAGGGGAATGTATACCTTTTTTTAAAAAAAGGGAAATTTCTTAATTTTTGCCCCAAAATAAGAGGAATTTCTGCCTTTTTACCTCAAAATAAGTGAAATTTCTCCTTTTTTACCCAAAAATAAATGGAATTTCTGTCTTTTTGCAACAAAATAAAAGGAATTTTTGAATTATACCCTGAAATAAGTGATATTTCTGCAATTTTGCCCCAAAATAAAAGAAATTTTTGCCTTTTTGCTACAAAATAAGGGGAATTTCTGTCTTTTTCCCCCAAAATAAGAGAAATTTCTGCCTTTTTGCACCCAATTAAGGGGAATTTCAGCATTTTTACCTCAAAATAAGGAGAATTTCAGCATTTTTACCTCAAAATAAAAAAAATTCTGCATTTTTGCCACAAAATTTTAAGAATTTCTTAATTTTTTCTCCAAAATAAGGAAATTTTCTGCCTTTTTTCCCTGAAATAAGTGAAATTTCTGCAATTTTGGCCCAAAATAAGTGAAATTTTTGCAATTTTGCCCCAAAATGAGGGAAATTTCTGCCTTTTTGCCCTGAAATATGTGAAATTGCTGCAATTTTACCCTAAAATAAGGTGAATTTCTACCTTTTTGCCCCAAAATAAGTAAAATATCTGCATTTTAGCCCCAAAATAGAAAAAATTTTTGCTTTTTTTCTCTGAAATAAGTGAAATTTCTGCAATTTTGCCCTAAAATAAGGAAAATTTCTGCAATTTTGCCCCAAAATAAGGGAAATTTCTGGAATTTTGCCCCAAAATACGTGGAATTTCTGAGTTTTGCCCCAAAATAAGGAGAATTTCTGTCTTTTTGCCCCAACATATAGGGAATTTCTGCCTTTTTGCCCAACAATTAGGAGAATTTCTGCAATTTTGCCCCAAAATAAGGGAAATTTCTGCAAATTTGCCCGAATGTAAAAGAAATTTCTGCAATTTTGCCCCAAAATAAGGGGAATTTCTGACTGTTTGCTCCCGAAAAAAGGAGATTTTCTGTATTTTTGCTCCAAAATAAGGAGAATTTCTGCTTTTTTGCCCGAAAATTATAAGAATTTCTGCAATTATGCTTCAAAATCCGGGGAATTTCTACTTTTTATCCCGAAAGTAAGGGGAATGTATACCTTTTTCCACAAAAAAGGGAAATTTCTTAATTTTTGCCCCAAAATAAGAGGAATTTTTGCCTTTTTACCTCAAAATAAGTGAAATTTCTCCTTTTTTACCCAAAAATAAATGGAATTTCTGTCTTTTTGCAACAAAATAATAGGAATTTTTGAATTATACACTGAAATAAGTGATATTTCTGCAATTTTGCCCCAAAATAAAAGAAATTTCTGCCTTTTTGCCACAAAATAAGGGGAATTTCTGTCTTTTTGCCCCCAAATAAGAGAAATTTATTCCTTTTTGCCCCCGAATAAGGGGAATTTCAGCCTTTTTACTTCAAAATAAGGGGAATTTCAGCCTTTTTACCTCAAAATAAGGGGAATTTCTGCATTTTTGCCACAAAATATTAAGAATTTCTTAATTTTTCCCCAAAATAAGGAAAATTTCTGCCTTTTTTCCCTGAAATAAGTGAAATTTCTGCAATTTTGCCCTAAAATAAGGGAAATTTCTGCAATTTTTCCCCAAAATAAGGGAAATTTCTGGAATTTTGCCCCAAAATACGTGGAATTTCTGAGTTTTGCCCCAAAAGAAGGAGAACTTCTGTCTTTTTGCCCCAACATATAGGGAATTTCTGCCTTGATGCCCCACAATTAGGGGAATTTCTGCAATTTTGCTCCAAAATGCAAAGAATTTCTGTCTTGTTGCCCGAAAATCAGTGGAATGCATAACTTTTTGCCATAAAAAAGGGAAATTTTTTCATTTTTGCTCCAAAATAAGGGGAATTTCAGCCTTTTTGCCTCTAAATTAGTGGAATTTCTGACTTTTTACCCCAAACACAGGGAATTTCTGTCTTTTTTGCCCCAAAATAGGGAAATTTCTGCCTTTTTGCCCTGAAATATGTGAAATTTCTGCAATTTTACCCCAAAATAAGGTGAATTTCTGCCTTTTTCCCCCAAAATAATGGGAATTTCTGCTTTTTTGCCCCAAAATAAAAAAAATTTTTGCTTTTTTTCTCTGAAATAAGTGAAATTTCTGCAATTTTGCCCTAAAATAGGAGAAATTTCTGCAATTTTTCCTATAATAAAGGAAATGTCTGCAATTTTGCCCCAAAATAAATGGAATTTCTCCCTTTTTGCCTCAAAATAAAGGAAATTTCAGCCTTTTTACCTGAAAATAAGTGAAATTTCTGCAATTTTGCCCCAAAAAAGGTAAATTCCTGCAATTTTGCCCCAAAATAAAGGAAATTTCTTGAATTTTGCCCCAAAATAAGGGGAATTTCTGATTTTTCTCCAAAATAAAGGGAATTTCTGCCTTTTGCCCCAAAATTAGGGGAATTTCTGCAATTTTGCTCCATAATACGGGGAATTTCTGCCTTTTTGCCCAAAAAAAATGGAATGCATACCTTTTTGCCATAAAAAGGGAAATTTCTTCATTTTTGCTCCAAAATATAGGAATTTCTGCCTTTTTGCCTCTAAATAAGTGGAATTTCTGTCTTTTTCTCCCAAAACAAAGGGAATTTCTGTCTTTTTTGCCTCAAATAGAAGGAATTTCTGACTTATTACCCTGAAATAAATGACATTTCTGCAATTTTGCCCCAAAATAAAGGAAATTTCTGCAATTTTGCCCCAATGTAAAGGAAATTTCTGCAATTTTGACCCAAAATAATGGGAATTTTTGACTGTTTGCTCTCAAAAAAAGAAGATTTTCTGTCTTTTTGCCCCAAAATAAGGAGAATTTCTGCTTTTTTGCCTGAAAATAATGAGAATTTCTGCAATATTGCTTCAAAATACGGGGAATTTCTGCTTTTAATCACGAAAGTAAGGGGAATGTATACCTTTTGCAACGAAAAAGGGAAATCTCTTCATTTTTGCCCCAAAATAATAGGAATTATTGCCTTTTACCTCAAAATAAGTGAAATTTCTCCCTTTTTACCCAAAAATAAATGGAATATTTGTCTTTTTGCCCCAAAATAAAAAAAATTTTTGAATTATGCCCTAAAATAAGTGTTATTTCTGAAATTTTGCCCCAAAATAAAAGAAATTTCTGCCTTTTTGCCACAGAATAAGGGGAATTTCTGTCTTTTTGCCCCAAAATTAGGGAAATTTCTGCCTTTTTGCCCCCAAATAAGGAAAATTTCACACTTTTTACCTCAAAGTAAGGGGAATTTCTGCATTTTTGCCACAAAATATTAAGAATTTCTGCATTTTTGCCCCAAAATAAAGAAAATTTCTGCCTTTTTTCCTGAAATAAGTGAAATTTCTGCAATTTTGCCCCAAAATAAGTGAAATTTCTGCAATTTTGCCCGAAAATAAGGGAAATTTCTGCCTTTTTGCCCTGAAATATGTGAAATTTCTGCAATTTTACCCCAAAAAAAGTGAATTTCTGGATTTTTGCCCCAAAATAATGGGAATTTCTGCTTTTTTTCCCCTAAAAAAAGAAAAATTTTTGCTTTTTTTCTCTATAATAAGTGAAATTTCTGCAATTTTGCCCGAAAATAAAGGATATTTCGGTAATTTTGCCCCAAAATTAGAGAAATTTCTGGAATTTTGCACCAAAATAAGTGGAATTTCTGAGTTTTGCCCCAAAATAAGGAGAATTTTTGTCTTTTTGCCACAACATATAGGAAATTTCTGCCTTTTTGCCCCACAATTAGGGGAATTTCTGAAATTTTGCTCCAAAATATGGGAAATTTCTGTCTTTTTGCCCGAAAATAAGGGGAATGCATAACTTGTTGCCATAAAAAAGAGAAATTTCTTCATTCTTGCTCCAAAATAAGGGGAATTTCTGCCTTTTTGCCTCTAAATAAGTGGAATTTCTCTCTTTTTTCCCCAAAACAAAGGGAATTTCTGTCTTTTTTGCCCCAAAATAAAGGGAATTTCTGACTTATTACCCTGAAATAAGAGAAATTTCTGCAATTTTGCCCCAGAATAAGGAAAATTTCTGTATTTTGCCCTGAAATATGTGAAATTTCTGCAACTTTACCCCAAAATAAGGTGAATTTCTGTTTTTTTGCCCCAAAATAATGGGAATTTCTGCCTTTTTGCCCCAAAATAAGAAAAATTTTTGCTTTTTTTCTCTGAAATAAGTAAAATTTCTGCAATTTTGCCCTAAAATAAAGGAAATTTCTGCTATTTTTTCCGTTAATAAGGGAAATTTCTGCAATTTTGCCCCAATGTAAAGGAAATTTCTGCAATTTTGCCCCAAAATAAGGAGAATTTCTGACTGTTTGCTCCCGAAAAAAGCAGATTTTCTGTCTTTTTGCTTCAAAATAAGGAGAATTTCTGCCTTTTTGCACGAAAATTAGGAGAATTTCTGCAATATTGCTTCAAAATACGGGGAATTTCTGCTTTTTATCCCGAAAGTAAGGGGAATGTATATTTTTTGCCACAAAAAAGGAAAATTTCTTCATTTTTGCTCCAAAATAAGGGGAATTTCTGCCTTTTTGCCTCTAAATAAGTGGAATTTCTGTCTTTTTCCCAAAAATCAAAGGAAATTTCTCTCTTTTTTGCCCCAAAATAAAAGGAATTTCTGACTCATTACTCTGAAATAAGTGAAATTTCTGCCATTTTGCCCCAAGATAAGGGAAATTTCTGCCTTTTTGCCCCCAAATAATGAGAATTTCAGAATTTTAACCTCAAAATAAAGGGAATTTCTGAATTTTGGCACAAAATATTAGGAAATTCTGCATTTTTGCCCCAAAATAAGTAAAATTTCTGCCTTTTTTCCCTGAAATAAGTGAAATTTCTGCAATTTTGTCCCAAAATAAGTGAAATTTCTGCAATTTTGCCCCAAAATAAGGGAAATTTCTGGAATTTTGCACCAAAATAAGTGGAATTTCTGAGTTTTGCCCTAAAATAAGGAGAATTTTTGTCTTTTTGCCCCAACATATAGGGAATTTCTGCCTTTTTGCCCCACAATTAGGGGAATTTCTGCAATTTTGCTCCAAAATACGGGAAATTTCAGTCTTTTTGCCCGAAAATAAGGGGAATAAATAACTTGTTGCCAAAAAAAAAAGGGAAATTTCTTCATTTTTGCTCCAAAATAAGGAGAATTTCTGCCTTTTTGCCTCTAAATAAGTGGAATTTCTGTCTTTTTCCCCCAAAACAAAGGGAATTTCTGTCTTTTTTGCCCCAAAATAAGGGGATTTTCTGACTTATTACCCTAAAATAAGTGAAATTTCTGCAATTTTGCCCCAAAATAAGGGAAATTTCTGCCTTTTTGCCCTGAAATATGTAAAATTTCTGCAATTTTACTACAAAATAAGGTGAATTTCTGCCGTTTTGCCACAAAATAATGAGAATTTCTGCCTTTTTGCCCCAAAATAAAAAAAATTTTTGCTTTTTTTCTCTGAAATAAGTGAAATTTCTGCAATTTTGCCCTAAAATAAAAGAAATTTCTGCAATTTTTTCCCATAATAAGGAAAATGTCTGCAATTTTACCCCAAAATAAAGGGAATTTCTCGCTTTTTGCCCCAAAATAAAGGAAATTTCAGTCTTTTTACCTGAAAATAAGTGAAATTTCTGCAATTTTGCCCCAAATAAGAGAAATTTCTGCAATTTTGCCCAAAAATAAGGTAAATTCCTGCAATTTTGCCCCCCAAAAAAAGAAATTTCTAGAATTTTGCCCCAAAATAAGGGGAATTTCTGATTTTTGCCCCAAAATAAGAGGAATTTCTGCCTTTTGCCCCAAAATTAGAGGAATTTCTTTAATTTTGCTCCAAAATACGGGGAATTTCTGACTTTTTGCCTGAAAATAATGGGAATGCATACCTTTTTGCCATTAAAAAGGGAAATTTCTTCATTTTTGCTCCAAAATAAGGGGAATTTCTGCCTTTTTGCCTCTAGATAAGTAGAATTTTGTCTTTTTCCCCAAAACAAAGGGAATTTATGTCTTTTTTGCCCCAAAATAAGGGGAATTTCTGACTTATTACCCTGAAATAAGTGAAATTTCTGCAATTTTGCCCCAGAATAAAGAAAATTTCTGCCTTTTTGCCCTGAAATATGTGAAATTTCTGCAATTTTACCACAAAATAAGGTGAATTTCTGTTTTTTTGCCCCAAACTAATGGGAATTTCTGCCTTTTTGCCCCAAAATAAGAAAAATTTTTGCTTTTTTTCTCTGAAATAAGTAAAATTTCTGCAATTTTGCCCTAAAATAAGGGAAATTTCTGCAATTTTTTCACTTAATAAGGGAAATTTCTGCAATTTTGCCCCAATGTAAAGGAAATTTCTGCAATTTTGCCCCAAAATAAGGAGAATTTCTGACTGTTTGCTCCCGAAAAAAGGAGATTTTCTGTCTTTTTGCCCCAAAATAAGGAGAATTTCTGCCTTTTTGCCCGAAAATTATGAGAATTTCTGCAATTTTGCTTCAAAATACGAGGAATTTCTGCTTTTTATCCCGAAACTAAGGGGAATGTATATTTTTTGCCACAAAAAAGGGAAATTTCTTCATTTTTGCTCCAAAATAAGGGGAATTTCTGCTTTTGTCTCTAAATAAGTGGAATTTCTGTCTTTTTCCCAAAAATCAAAGGGAATTTCTCTCTTTTTTGCCACAAAATAAAAGGAATTTCTGACTCATTACCCTGAAATAAGTGAAATTTCTGCAAGTTTGCCCCAAAATAAGGGAAATTTCTGCCTTTTTGCCCCCAAATAATGGGAATTTCAGAATTTTTACCTCAAAATAAAGGGAATTTCTGAATTTTGGCACAAAATATTAGGAATTTCTGCATTTAGCCCCAAAATAAGTAAAATTTCTGCCTTTTTTCCCTGAAATAAGTGAAATTTCTGCAATTTTGCCCCAAAATAAGTGAAATTTCTGCAATTTTGCACCAAAATAAGGGAAATTTCTGGAATTTTGCACCAAAATAAGTGGAATTTCTGAGTTTTGGCCCAAAATAGGGAGAATTTTTGTCTTTTTGCCCCAATATATAGGGAATTTCTGCCTTTTTACCCCACAATTAGAAGAATTTCTGCAATTTTGCTCCAAAATACGGGAAATTTCTGTCTTTTTGCCCGAAAATAAGGGGAATGCATAACTTGTTGCCATAAAAAAGGGAAATTTCTTCATTTTTGCTCCAAAATAAGGAGAATTTCTGCATTTTTGCCTCTAAATAAGTGGAATTTCTGTCTTTTTCCTCCAAAACAAAGGGAATTTCTGTCTTTTTTGCCCCAAAATAAGGGGATTTTCTGACTTATTACCCTAAAATAAGTGAAATTTCTGCAATTTTGCCCCAGAATAAGGGAAATTTCTGCCTTTGTGCCCTGAAATATGTAAAATTTCTGCAATTTTACCCCAAAATAAGGTGAATTTCTGCCTTTTTGCCCCAAAATAATGAGAATTTCTGGCTTTTTGCCCCAAAATAAGAAAAATTTTTTGCTTTTTTTCTCTGAAATAAGTGAAATTTCTGCAATTTTGCCCTAAATAAGGGAAATTTCTGCAATTTTTCCCCATAATAAGGAAAATGTCTGCAATTTTGCCAAAAAATTAAGGGAATATCTTCCTTTTTGCCCCAAAATAAAGGAAATTTCAGTCTTTTTACCTAAAATTAAGTGAAATTTCTGCAATTTTGCCCCAAATAAGGGAAATTTCTGCAATTTTGCCCCAAAATAAGGTAAATTCCTGCAATTTTGCCCCCCCAAAAAAGAAATTTCTAGAATTTTGGCCCAAAATAAGGGGAATTTTTGATTTTTGCCCCAAAATAAAGGGAATTTCTGCCTTTTGCCCCAAAATTAGGGGAATTTCTTCAATTTTGCTCCAAAATATGGGGAATTTCTGCCTTTTTGCCTGAAAATAATGGGAATGCATACCTTTTTGCAATAAAAAAGGAAATTTCTTCATTGTTGCTTCAAATTAAGGGGAATTTCTGCCTTTCTGCCTCTAGATAAGTGGAATTTCTGTCTTTTTCCCCGAAAACAAAGGGAATTTCTGTCTTTTTTGCCCCAAAATAAAGGGAATTTCTGACTTATTACCCTGAAATAAGAGAAATTTCTGCAATTTTGCCCCAGAATAAGGAAAATTTCTGTATTTTGCCCTGAAATATGTGAAATTTCTGCAACTTTACCCCAAAATAAGGTGAATTTCTGTTTTTTTGCCCCAAAATAATGGGAATTTCTGCCTTTTTCCCCAAAATAAGAAAAATTTTTGCTTTTTTTCTCTAAAATAAGTAAAATTTCTGCAGTTTTGCCCTAAAATAAAGGAAATTTCTGCTATTTTTTCCGTTAATAAGGGAAATTTCTGCAATTTTGCCCCAATGTAAAGGAAATTTCTGCAATTTTGCCCCAAAATAAGGAGAAATTCTGACTGTTTGCTCCCGAAAAAAGGAGATTTTCTGTCTTTTTGCTTCAAAATAAGGAGAATTTCTGCCTTTTTGCACGAAAATTATGAGAATTTCTGCAATATTGCTTCAAAATACGGGGAATTTCTGCTTTTTATCCCGAAAGTAAGGGGAATGTATATTTTTTGCCACAAAAAAGGAAAATTTCTTCATTTGTGCTCCAAAATAAGGGGAATTTCTGCCTTTTTGCCTCTAAATGAGTGGAATTTCTGTCTTTTTCCCAAAAATCAAAGGGAATTTCTCTCTTTTTTGCCCCAAAATAAAAGGAATTTCTGACTCATTACTCTGAAATAAGTGAAATTTCTGCCATTTTGCCCCAAGATAAGGGAAATTTCTGCCTTTTTGCCCCCAAATAATGAGAATTTCAGAATTTTAACCTCAAAATAAAGGGAATTTCTGAATTTTGGCACAAAATATTAGGAATTTCTGCATTTTTGCCCCAAAATAAGTAAAATTTCTGCCTTTTTTCCCTGAAATAAGTGAAATTTCTGCAATTTTGCCCAAAAATAAGTGAAATTTCTGCAATTTTGCCCCAAAATAAGGGAAATTTCTGGAATTTTGCACCAAAATAAGTGGAATTTCTGAGTTTTGCCCCAAAATAAGGAGAATTTTTGTCTTTTTGCCCCAACATATAGGGAATTTCTGCCTTTTTGCCCCACAATTAGGGGAATTTCTGCAATTTTGCTCCAAAATACGGGAAATTTCAGTCTTTTTGCCCGAAAATAAGGGGAATAAATAACTTGTTGCCAAAAAAAAAGGAAATTTCTTCATTTTTGCTTCAAAATAAGGAGAATTTCTGCCTTTTTGCCTCTAAATAAGTGGAATTTCTGTCTTTTTCCCCCAAAACAAAGGGAATTTCTGTCTTTTTTGCCCCAAAATAAGGGGATTTTCTGACTTATTACCCTAAAATAAGTGAAATTTCTGCAATTTTGCCCCAAAATAAGGGAAATTTCTGCCTTTTTGCCCTGAAATATGTGAAATTTCTGCAATTTTACCCCAAAATAAGGTGAATTTCTGCCTTTTTGCCCCAAAATAATGAGAATTTCTGCCTTTTTGCCCCAAAATAAGAAAAATTTTTGCTTTTTTTCTCTGAAATAAGTGAAATTTCTGCAATTTTGCCCTAAATAAGGGAAATTTCTGCAATTTTTCCACATAATAAGGAAAATGTCTGCAATTTTGCCAAAAAATAAAGGGAATATCTCCCTTTTTGCCCCAAAATAAAGGAAATTTCAGTCTTTTTACCTGAAAATAAGTGAAATTTCTCCAATTTTGCCCCAAATATAGGAAATTTCTGCAATTTTGCCCCAAAATAAGGTAAATTCCTGCAATTTTGCTCCCCAAAAAAAAGAAATTTCTAGAATTTTGCCCCAAAATAAGGGGAATTTCTGATTTTTGCCCCAAAATAAAGGGAATTTCTGCCTTTTGCCCCAAAATTAGGGGAATTTCTTCAATTTTGCTCCAAAATACGGGGAATTTCTGCCTTTTTGCCTGAAAATAATGGGAATGCATACCTTTTTGCTATAAAAAGGGAAATTTCTTCATTGTTGCTCCAAAATAAGGGGAATTTCTGCCTTTGTGCTTCTAGATAAGTGGAATTTCTGTCTTTTTCCCTGAAAACAAAGGGAATTTCTGTCTTTTTTGCCCCAAAATAAAGGGGAATTTCTGACTTAATACCCTGAAATAAGTGAAATTTCTGCAATTTTGCCCCAGGATAAGGTAAATTTCTCCATTTTTTCCCTGAAATATGTGAAATTTCTGCAATTTTACCCCAAAATAAGGTGAATTTCTTTTTTTTGCCCCAAAATAATAAGAATTTCTGCCTGTTTGCCCCAAAATAAGAAAAATTTTTGCTTTTTTTTCTGAAATAAGTAAAATTTCTGCAATTTTGCCCCAATGTAAAGGAAATTTCTGCAATTTTGCCCCAAAATAAGGAGAAATTCTGACTGTTTGCTCCCGAAAAAAGGAGATTTTCTGTCTTTTTGCTTCAAAATAAGGAGAATTTCTGCCTTTTTGCACGAAAATTATGAGAATTTCTGCAATATTGCTTCAAAATACGGGGAATTTCTGCTTTTTATCCCGAAAGTAAGGGGAATGTATATTTTTTGCCACAAAAAAGGAAAATTTCTTTATTTTTGCTCCAAAATAAGGGGAATTTCTGCCTTTTTGCCTCTAAATGAGTGGAATTTCTGTCTTTTTCCCAAAAATCAAAGGGAATTTCTCTCTTTTTTGCCCCAAAATAAAAGGAATTTCTGACTCTTTACTCTGAAATAAGTGAAATTTCTGCCATTTTGCCCCAAGATAAGGGAAATTTCTGCCTTTTTGCCCCCAAATAATGAGAATTTCAGAATTTTAACCTCAAAATAAAGGGAATTTCTGAATTTTGGCACAAAATATTAGGAATTTCTGCATTTTTGCCCCAAAATAAGTAAAATTTCTGCCTTTTTTCCCTGAAATAAGTGAAATTTCTGCAATTTTGCCCAAAAATAAGTGAAATTTCTGCAATTTTGCCCCAAAATAAGGGAAATTTCTGGAATTTTGCACCAAAATAAGTGGAATTTCTGAGTTTTGCCCCAAAATAAGGAGAATTTTTGTCTTTTTGCCCCAACATATAGGGAATTTCTGCCTTTTTGCCCCACAATTAGGGGAATTTCTGCAATTTTGCTCCAAAATACGGGAAATTTCAGTCTTTTTGCCCGAAAATAAGGGGAATAAATAACTTGTTGCCAAAAAAAAAGGAAATTTCTTCATTTTTGCTTCAAAATAAGGAGAATTTCTGCCTTTTTGCCTCTAAATAAGTGGAATTTCTGTCTTTTTCCCCCAAAACAAAGGGAATTTCTGTCTTTTTTGCCCCAAAATAAGGGGATTTTCTGACTTATTACCCTAAAATAAGTGAAATTTCTGCAATTTTGCCCCAAAATAAGGGAAATTTCTGCCTTTTTGCCCTGAAATATGTGAAATTTCTGCAATTTTACCCCAAAATAAGGTGAATTTCTGCCTTTTTGCCCCAAAATAATGAGAATTTCTGCCTTTTTGCCCCAAAATAAGAAAAATTTTTGCTTTTTTTCTCTGAAATAAGTGAAATTTCTGCAATTTTGCCCTAAATAAGGGAAATTTCTGCAATTTTTCCACATAATAAGGAAAATGTCTGCAATTTTGCCAAAAAATAAAGGGAATATCTCCCTTTTTGCCCCAAAATAAAGGAAATTTCAGTCTTTTTACCTGAAAATAAGTGAAATTTCTCCAATTTTGCCCCAAATATAGGAAATTTCTGCAATTTTGCCCCAAAATAAGGTAAATTCCTGCAATTTTGCTCCCCAAAAAAAAGAAATTTCTAGAATTTTGCCCCAAAATAAGGGGAATTTCTGATTTTTGCCCCAAAATAAAGGGAATTTCTGCCTTTTGCCCCAAAATTAGGGGAATTTCTTCAATTTTGCTCCAAAATACGGGGAATTTCTGCCTTTTTGCCTGAAAATAATGGGAATGCATACCTTTTTGCTATAAAAAGGGAAATTTCTTCATTGTTGCTCCAAAATAAGGGGAATTTCTGCCTTTGTGCTTCTAGATAAGTGGAATTTCTGTCTTTTTCCCTGAAAACAAAGGGAATTTCTGTCTTTTTTGCCCCAAAATAAAGGGGAATTTCTGACTTAATACCCTGAAATAAGTGAAATTTCTGCAATTTTGCCCCAGGATAAGGTAAATTTCTCCATTTTTTCCCTGAAATATGTGAAATTTCTGCAATTTTACCCCAAAATAAGGTGAATTTCTTTTTTTTGCCCCAAAATAATAAGAATTTCTGCCTGTTTGCCCCAAAATAAGAAAAATTTTTGCTTTTTTTTCTGAAATAAGTAAAATTTCTGCAATTTTGCCCCAATGTAAAGGAAATTTCTGCAATTTTGCAACAAAATAAGTAGAATTTCTGACTGTTTGCTCCCGAAAAAAGGAGATTTTCTGTCTTTTTGCACCAAAATAACGAGAATTTCTGCTTTTTGCCCGAAAATTATGGAAATTTCTGCAATTTTGCTTCAAAATACGGGGAATTTCTGCTTTTTATCCCCAAAGTAAGGTGAATGTATATTTTTTGCCACAAAAAAGAGAAATTTCTTCATTTTTGCTCCAAAATAAGGGGAATTTCTGTCTTTTTGCCTTTAAATAAGTGGAATTTCTGTCTTTTTCCCAAAAATCAAACGGAATTTCTCTCTTTTTTCCCCAAATAAAAAAAATTTCTGACTCAATACCCTGAAATAAGTGAAATTTCTGCAATTTTGCCCCAAAATAAAGGAAATTTCTGCCTTTTTGCCCCCAAATATTGGGAATTTCAGCATTTTTACCTAAAAATAAGGGGAATTTCTGAATTTTGGCACAAAATATTAGGAATTTCTGTCTTTTTGCCCGAAAATAAGTAAAATTTCTGCCTTTTTTCCCTGAAATAACTGAAATTTCTGCAATTTTGCCCCAAAATAATTGAAATTTCTGCAATTATGCCCCAAAATAAGGGCAATTTCTGGAATTTTGCACAAAAATTTGGAATTTCTGAGTTTTGCCCCAAAATTAGGAGAATTTTTGTCTTTTTGCCCCAACATATAGGAAATTTCTGCCTTTTTGCCCCTCAATTAGGGGAATTTCTGCAATTTTGCTCCAAAATACATGGAATTTCTCTCTTTTTGTCCGAAAATAAGGGGAATGCATAACTTGTTGACATAAAAAAGGGAAATTTCTTCATTTTTGCTCCAAAATAAGGGGAATTTCTGCCTTTTTGCCTCTAAATAAGTGGAATTTCTGTCTTTTTCCCCCAAAAACAAAGGGAATTTCTGCCTTTTTTGCCCCAAAATAAGGGGAATTTCTGACTTATTACCCTGAAATAAGTGAAATTTCTGCAATTTTGCCCCAGAATAAAGAAAATTTCTGCATTTTTGCCTTGAAATATGTGAAATTTCTGCAATTTTACCCCAAAATAAGGTGAATTTCTGTTTTTTTGCCCCAAAATAATGGGAATTTCTGCATTTTTGCCCCAAAATAAGAAAAATCTTTGCTTTTTTCCTCTGAAATAAGTAAAATTTCTGCAATTTTGCCCTAAAATAAGGGAAATTTCTGCAATTTTTTCACTTAATAAGGGAAATTTCTGCAATTTTGCCCCAATGTAAAGGAAATTTCTGCAATTTTGCCCCAAAATAAGGAGAATTTCTGACTATTTGCTCCCGAAAGAAGGAGATTTTCTGTCTTTTTGCCCCAAAATAAGTAGAATTTCTGCATTTTTGCCCGAAAATTTTGAGAATTTCTGCAATTTTGCTTCAAAATACGGGGAATTTCTGCTTTTTATACCGAAAGTAAGGGGAATGTATATTTTTTGCCACAATAAAGGGAAATTTCTTCATTATTGTTCCAAAATAAGGAGAATTTCTTCTTTTTGCCTCTAAATAACTGGAATTTCTGTCTTCTTTCCAAAAAAGAAAGGGAATTTCTCCCTTTTTTGCCCCAAAATAAAAGGAATTTCTGACTCATTACCTTGAAATAAGTGAAATTTCTGCAATTTTGCCCCAAAATAAAAGAAATTTCTGCAATTTTGCCCCAAAATAAGGGTAATTTCTGCTTTTTGTCCTGAAATATGTGAAATTTCTGCAATTTTACCCCAAAATAAGGTGAATTTCTACCTTTTTGCAACAAAATAATGAGAATTTCTGCCTTTTTGCCCCAAAATAAAAAAAAATTGCTTTTTTTCTCTGAAATAAGTGAAATTTCTGCAATTTTGCCCTAAAATAAGGGAAATTTCTGCAATTTTGCCCAAAAATAAGGTAAATTCTTGCAATTTTGCCCCCCAAAAAAGAAATTTCTAGAATTTTGCCACAAAATAAGGGAAATTTCTGATTTTTGCCCCAAAATAAAAGCAATTTCTGCCTTTTGCCCCAAAATTAGGGGAATTTCTTCAATTTTGCTCCAAAATACGGGGAATTTCTGCCTTTTTTCCTGAAAATAATGGGAATGCATACCTTTTTGCCATAAAAAGGGAAATTTCTTCATTTTTGCTCCAAAATAAAGGGAATTTCTGCCTTTGTGCCTCTAGATAAGTGGAATTTCTGTCTTTTTCCCCCAAAACAAAGGGAATTTCTGTATTTTTTGCCCCAAAATAAGGGGAATTTCTGACTTATTACCCTGAAATAAGAGAAATTTCTGCAATTTTGCCCCAGGATAAGGAAAATTTCTGCCTTTTTGCCCTGAAATATTTGAAATTTCTGCAATTTTACCCAAAATAAAGTGAATTTCTGTTTTTTTGCCCCAAAATAATGGGAATTACTGCCTTTTTGCCCCAAAATAAGAAAAATTTTTGCTTTTTTCTCTGATATAAGTAAAATTTCTGCAATTTTGCCCTAAAATAAGGGAAATTTCTGCAATTTTTTCACTTAATAAGGGAAATTTCTGCAATTTTGCCCCAATGTAAAGGAAATTTCTGCAATTTTGCCCCAAAATAAGGAGAATTTCTGACTGTTTGCTCCCGAAAAAAGGAGATTTTCTGTATTTTTGCCCCAAAATAAGGAGAATTTCTGCCTTTTTGCCCAAAAATTGGAAGAATTTCTGCTATTTTGCTTCAAAATACGGGGAATTTCTGCTTTTTATCCCGAAAGTAAGGGGAATGTATATTTTTTGCCACAAAAAAGGGAAATTTCTTCATTTTTGCTCCAAAATAAGGGGAATTTCTGCCTTTTTGCCTCTAAATAAGTGGAATTTCTGACTTTTTCCCAAAAATCAAAGGGAATTTCTCTCTTTTTGCCTCAAAATAAAAGGAATTTCTGACTCATTACCCTGAAATAAGTGAAATTTCTGCAATTTTGCCCCAAAATAAGGGAAATTTCTGCCTTTTTGCCCCCAAATAAGGGGAATTTCAGCATTTTTACCTCAAAATAAAGAGAATTTCTGAATTTTGGCACAAAATATTAGGAATTTCTGCATTTTTGTTCCAAAATAAGTAAAATTTCTACCTTTTTTCCCTGAAATACGTGAAATTTCTGCAATTTTGCCCCAAAATAAGTGAAATTTCTGCAATTTTGCCCCAAAATAAGGGAAATTTCTGGAATTTCGCACCAAACAAAGTGGAATTTCTGAGTTTTGCCCCCAAAAAAAGGAGAATTTTTGTCTTTTTGCCCCAACATATAGGGAATTTCTGCCTTTTTGCCCCACAATAAGAGGAATTTCTGCAATTTTGCTCCAAAATACAGGAAATTTCTGTCTTTTTGCCTGAAAATAAGTAGAATGCATAACTTGTTGCCATAAAAAAGGGAAATTTCTTCATTTTTGCTCCAAAATAAGGAGAATTTCTGCGTTTTTGCCTCTAAATAAGTGGAATTTCTGTCTTTTTCCCCCAAAACAAAAGGAATTTCTGTCTTTTTTGCCCCAAAATAAGGGGATTTTCTGAATTATTACCCTAAAATAAGTGAAATTTCTGCAATTTTGCCCCAGGATAAGGGAAATTTCTGCCTTTTTACCCTGAAATATGTGAAATTTCTGCAATTTTACCCCAAAATAAGGTGAATTTCTGCCTTTTTGCCCCAAAATAATGAGAATTTCTGCCTTTTTGCCCCAAAATAAGAAAAATTTTTGCTTATTTTCTCTGAAATAAGTAAAATTTCTGCAATTTTGCCCCACAATAAGGTAAATTCCTGCAATTTTGCCCCCCAAAAAAGAAATTTCTAGAATTTTGCCCCAAAATAAAGGGAATTTCTGCCTTTTGCCCCAAAATTAGGGGAATTTCTTCAATTTTGCTCCTAATACAGGACATTTCTGCCTTTTTGCCTGAAAATAATGGGAATGCATACCTTTTTGCAATAAAAAGGGAAATTTCTTCATTGTTGCTCCAAAATAAGGGGAATTTCTGCATTTTTGCCTCTAGATAAGTGGAATTTCTGTGTTTTTCTCCGAAAACAAAGGGAATTTCTGTCTTTTTTTCCCCAAAATAAGGGGAATTTCTGACTTATTACCCAGAAATAAGTGAAATTTCTGAAATTTTGCCACAGGATAAGGTAAATTTCTGTCTTTTTGCCCTGAAATATGTGAAATTTCTGCAATTTTACCCCAAAATAAGGTGAATTTCTGTTTTTTTCCCCAAAATAATGGGGATTTCTGCCTTTTTGCCCCAAAATAAGAAAAATTTTTGCTTTTTTTCTCTGAAATAAGTAAAATTTCTGCAATTATACCCTAAAATAAGGGAAATTCTGCAGTTTTTTCCCTTAATAAGAAAAATTTCTGCAATTTTGCAACAAAATAAGTGGAATTTCTGAGTTTTGCCCCAAAATAAGGAGAATTTTTGTCTTTTTGCCCCAACATATAGGGAATTTCTGCCTTTTTGCCCCACAATTAGGGGAATTTCTGCAATTTTGCTCCAAAATACGGGAAATTTCTGTCTTTTTGCCCGAAAATAAGGGGAATGCATAACTAGTTGCCATAAAAATGAGAAATTTCTTCATTTTTGCTCCAAAATAAGGGGAATTTCTGCCTTTTTGCCTCTAAATAAGTGGAATTTCTGTTTTTTCCCCCAAAACAAAGGGAATTTCTGTCCTTTTTGCCCCAAAATAAGGGGATTTTCTGACTTATTACCCTAAAATAAGTGAAATTTCTTCAATTTTGCCCCAAAATAAGGGAAATTTCTGCCTTTTTGCCCTGAAATATGTGAAATTTCTGCAATTTTACTCCAAAATAAGGTGAATTTCTGTCTTTTTGCCCCAAAATAAGAGAAATTTCTGCCTTTTTGCACCCAATTAAGGGGAATTTCAGCATTTTTACCTCAAAATAAGGGGAATTTCAGCATTTTTACCTCAAAATAAAAAAAAAATTCTGCATTTTTGCCACAAAATTTTAAGAATTTCTTAATTTTTTCTCCAAAATAAGGAAATTTTCTGCCCTTTTTCCCTGAAATAAGTGAAATTTCTGCAATTTTGCCCAAAAATAAGTGAAATTTTTGCAATTTTGCCCCAAAATGAGGGAAATTTCTGCCTTTTTGCCCTGAAATATGTGAAATTGCTGCAATTTTACCCTAAAATAAGGTGAATTTCTGCCTTTTTGCCCCAAAATAAGTAAAATATCTGCATTTTAGCCCCAAAATAGGAAAAACTTTTGCTTTTTTTCTCTGAAATAAGTGAAATTTCTGCAATTTTGCCCTAAAATAAGGAAAATTTCTGCAATTTTGCCCCAAAATGAGGGAAATTTCTGGAATTTTGCCCTGAAATATGTGAAATTGCTGCAATTTTACCCTAAAATAAGGTGAATTTCTGCCTTTTTGCCCCAAAATAAGTAAAATATCTGCATTTTAGCCCCAAAATAGGAAAAATTTTTGCTTTTTTTCTCCGAAATAAGTGAAATTTCTGCAATTTTGCCCTAAAATAAGGAAAATTTCTGCAATTTTGCCCCAAAATAAGGGAAATTTCTGGAATTTTGCCCCAAAATACGTGGAATTTCTGAGTTTTGCCCCAAAATAAGAAGAATTTCTGTCTTTTTGCCCCAACTATAGGGAATTTCTGCCTTTTTGCCCAACAATTAGGAGAATTTCTGCAATTTTGCCCCAAAATAAGGGAAATTTCTGCAAATTTGCCCGAATGTAAAAGAAATTTCTGCAATTTTGCCCCAAAATAAGGGGAATTTCTGACTGTTTGCTCCCGAAAAAAGGAGATTTTCTGTATTTTTGCTCCAAAATAAGGAGAATTTCTGCTTTTATGCCCGAAAATTATAAGAATTTCTGCAATTATGCTTCAAAATACGGGGAATTTCTACTTTTTATCCCGAAAGTAAGGGGAGTGTATACCTTTTTCCACAAAAAGGGAAATTTCTTAATTTTTGCCCCAAAATAAGAGGAATTTCTGCCTTTTTACCTCAAAATAAGTGAAATTTCTCCTTTTTTACCCAAAAATAAATGGAATTTCTGTTTTTTTTGCAACAAAATAAAAGGAATTTTTGAATTATACCCTGAAATAAGTGATATTTCTGCAATTTTGCCCCAAAATAAAAGAAATTTCTGCCTTTTTTTCACAAAATAAGGGGAATTTCTGTCTTTTTGCCCCAAAATAAGAGAAATTTCTTCCTTTTTGCCCCCGAATAAGGGGAATTTCAGCCTTTTTACCTCAAAATAAGTGAAATTTCAGCCTTTTTACCTCAATATAAGGGGAATTTCTGCATTTTTGCCAAAAATTATTAAGAATTTCTTAATTTTTCCCCAAAATAAGGAAAATTTCTGCCTTTTTTCCCTGAAATAAGTGAAATTTCTGCAATTTTGCCCTAAAATAAGGGAAATTTCTGCAATTTTGCCCCAAAATAAGGGAAATTTCTGGAATTTTGCCCCAAAATACGTGGAATTTCTGAGTTTTGCCCCAAAAGAAGGAGAATTTCTGTCTTTTTGCCCCAACATATAGGGAATTTCTGCATTGTTGCCCCACAATTAGGGGAATTTCTGCAATTTTGCTCCAAAATGCAAAGAATTTCTCTCTTGTTGCCCGAAAATCAGTGGAATGCATAACTTTTTGCCATAAAAAAGGGAAATTTTTTCATTTTTGCTCCAAAATAAGGGGAATTTTAGCCTTTTTGCCTCTAAATTAGTGGAATTTCTGACTTTTTCCCCCAAACACAGGGAATTTCTGTCTTTTTTGCCCCAAAATAGGGAAATTTCTGCCTTTTTGCCCTGAAATATGTGAAATTTCTGCAATTTTACCCCAAAATAAGGTGAATTTCTGCCTTTTTCCCCCAAAATAATGGGAATTTCTGCTTTTTTGCCCCAAAATAAAAAAATTTTTGCTTTTTTTATCTGAAATAAGTGAAATTTCTTCAATTTTGCCGTAAAATAAGAGAAATTTCTGCAATTTTTCCTCTAATAAGAGAAATGTCTGCAATTTTGCCCCAAAATAAATGGAATTTCTCCCTTTTTGCCTCAAAATAAAGGAAATTTCAGCCTTTTTACCTGAAAATAAATGAAAGTTCTGCAATTTTGCCCCAAAAAAGGTAAATTCCTGCAATTTTGCCCCAAAATAAAGGAAATTTCTTGAATTTTGCCCCAAAATAAGGGGAATTTCTGATTTTTCTCCAAAATAAAGGGACTTTCTGCCTTTTGCCCCAAAATTAGGGGAATTTCTGCAATTTTGCTCCAAAATACGGGGAATTTCTGCCTTTTTGCCCAAAAATAATGGAATGCATACCTTTTTGCCATAAAAAGGGAAATTTCTTCATTTTTGCTCCAAAATAAAGGGAATTTCTGCCTTTTTGTCTCTAAACAAATGGAATTTCTGTCTTTTTCTCCCAAAACAAAGGGAATTTCTGTCTTTTTTGCCCTAAATAGAAGGAATTTCTGACTTATTTCCCTGAAATAAATGAAATTTCTGCATTTTTGCCCCAAAATAAAGGAAATTTCTGCAATTTTGCCCCAATATAAAGGAAATTTCTGCAATTTTGACCCAAAATAATGGGAATTTTTGACTGTTTGCTCTCAAAAAAAGGAGATTTTCTGTCTTTTTGCCCCAAAATAAGGAGAATTTCTGCTTTTTTGCCTGAAAATAATGAGAATTTCTGCAATATTGCTTCAAAATATGGGGAATTTCTGCTTTTAATCACGAAAGTAAGGGGAATGTATACCTTTTGCAACAAAAAAGGGAAATCTCTTCATTTTTGCCCCAAAATAAGAGGAATTTCTGCCTTTTACCTCAAAATAAGTGAAATTTCTCCCTATTTACCCAAAAATAAATGGAATATTTGTCTTTTTGCCCCAAAATAAAAGGAATTTTTGAATTATGCCCTAAAATAAGTGATATTTCTGAAATTTTGCCCCAAAATAAAAGAAATTTCTGCCTTTTTGCCAAAAAAAAGGGGAATTTCTGTCTTTTTGCCCCAAAATTAGGGAAATTTCTGTCTTTTTGCCCCCAAATAAGGAAAATTTCACCCTTTTTACCTCAAAGTAAGGGGAATTTCTGCATTTTTGCCACAAAATATTAAGAATTTCTGCATTTTTGCCCCAAAATAAGGAAAATTTCTGCCTTTTTTCCTGAAATAAGTGAAATTTCTGCAATTTTGCCCCAAAATAAGTGAAATTTCTGCAATTTTGCCCAAAAATAAGGGAAATTTCTGCCTTTTTGCCCTGAAATATGTGAAATTTCTGCAATTTTACCCCAAAAAAAGTGAATTTCTGGATTTTTGCCCCAAAATAATGGGAATTTCTGCTTTTTTTCCCCTAAAAAAAGAAAAATTTTTGCTTTTTTTCTCTATAATAAGTGAAATTTCTGCAATTTTGCCCGAAAATAAAGGATATTTCGGCAATTTTGCCCGAAAATTAAAGAAATTTCTGGAATTTTGCACCAAAATAAGTAGAATTTCTGAGTTTTGCCCCAAAATAAGGAGAATTTTTGTCTTTTTGCCCCAACATATAGGGAATTTCTGCCTTTTTGCCCCAAAATTAGGGGAATTTCTGCAATTTTGCTCCAAAATAAGGGAAATTTCTGTCTTTTTGCCCGAAAATAAGGGGAATGCATAACTTGTTGCCATAAAAAAGAGAAATTTCTTCATTTTTGCTCCAAAATAAGGGGAATTTCTGCCTTTTTGCCTCTAAATAAGTGGAATTTCTGTCTTTTTCCCCCAAAACAAAGGTAATTTCTGTCTTTTTTGCCCCAAAATAAGGGGATTTTCAGACTTATTACCCTAAAATAAGTGAAATTTCTGCAATTTTGCCCCAAAATAAGGGAAATTTCTGCCTTTTTGCCCTGAAATATGTGAAATTTCTGCAATTTTACTCCAAAATAAGGTGAATTTCTGCCTTTTTGCCACAAAATAATGAGAATTTCTGCCTTTTTGCCCCAAAATAAAAAAAAAATTTTTGCTTTTTTTCTCTGAAATAAGTGAAATTTCTGCAATTTTGCCCTAAAATAAAGGAAATTTCTGCAATTTTTTCCCATAATAAGAAAAATGTCTGCAATTTTACCCCAAACTAAAGGGAATTTCTCCCTTTTTGCCCCAAAATAAAGGAAATTTCAGTCTTTTTACCTGAAAATAAGTGAAATTTCTGCAATTTTGCCCCAAATAAGAGAAATTTCTGCAATTTTGCCCAAAAATAAGGTAAATTCCTGCAATTTTGCCCCCCAAAAAAAGAAATTTCTAGAATTTTGCCCCAAAATAAGGGGAATTTCTGATTTTTACCCCAAAATAAGAGGAATTTCTGCCTTTTGCCCCAAAATTAGAGGAATTTCTTTAATTTTGCTCCAAAATACGGGGAATTTCTGACTTTTTGCCTGAAAATAATGGGAATGCATACCTTTTTGCCATTAATAAGGGAAATTTCTTCATTTTTGCTCCAAAATAAGGGGCATTTCTGCCTTTTTGCCTCTAGATAAGTAGAATTTTGTCTTTTTCCCCAAAACAAAGGGAATTTATGTCTTTTTGCCCCAAAATAAGGGGAATTTCTGACTTATTACCATGAAATAAGTGAAATTTCTGCAATTTTGCCCCAGAATAAAGAAAATTTCTCCCTTTTTGCCCTGAAATATGTGAAATTTCTGCAATTTTACCCCAAAATAAGGTGAATTTCTGTTTTTTTGCCCCAAACTAATGGGAATTTCTGCCTTTTTGCCCCAAAATAAGAAAAATTTTTGCTTTTTTTCTCTGAAATAAGTAAAATTTCTGCAATTTTGCCCTAAAATAAGGGAAATTTCTGAAATTTTTTCACTTAATAAGGGAAATTTCTGCAATTTTGCCCCAATGTAAAGGAAATTTCTGCAATTTTGCCCCAAAATAAGGAGAATTTCTGACTGTTTGCTCCCGAAAAAAGGAGATTTTCTGTCTTTTTGCCCCAAAATAAGGAGAATTTCTGCCTTTTTGCCCGAAAATTATGAGAATTTCTGCAATTTTGCTTCAAAATACGAGGAATTTCTGCTTTCTATCCCGAAACTAAGGGGAATGTATATTTTTTGCCACAAAAAAGGAAAATTTCTTCATTTTTGCTCCAAAATAAGGGGAATTTCTGCCTTTTTGTCTCTAAATAAGTGGAATTTCTGTCTTTTTCCCAAAAATCAATGAGAATTTCTCTCTTTTTTGCCCCAAAATAAAAGGAATTTCTGACTCATTACCCTGAAATAAGTGAAATTTCTGCAAGTTTGCCCCAAAATAAGGGAAATTTCTGCCTTTTTGCCCCCAAATAATGGGAATTTCAGAATTTTTACCTCAAAATAAAGGGAATTTCTGAATTTTGGCACAAAATATTAGGAATTTCTGCATTTTTGCCCCAAAATAAGTAAAATTTCTGCCTTTTTTATCTGAAATAAGTGAAATTTCTGCAATTTTGCCCCAAAATAAGTGAAATTTCTGCAATTTTGCCCCAAAATAAGGGAAATTTCTGGAATTTTGCACCAAAATAAGTGGAATTTCTGAGTTTTGCCCCAAAATAAGGAGAATTTTTGTCTTTTTGCCCCAACATATAGGGAATTTCTGCCTTTTTGCCACACAATTAGGAGAATTTCTGCAATTTTGCTCCAAAATACGGGAAATTTCTGTCTTTTTGCCCGAAAATAAGGGGAATGTATAAATTTTTGCCATAAAAAAGAGAAATTTCTTCATTTTTGCTCCAAAATAAGGAGAATTTCTGCATTTTTGCCTCTAAATAAGTGGAATTTCTGTCTTTTTCCCCCAAAACAAAGGGAATTTCTGTCTTTTTTGCCCCAAAATAAGGGGATTTTCTGACTTATTACCCTAAAATAAGTTAAATTTCTGCAATTTTGCCCCAGGATAAGGAAAATTTCTGCCTTTTTGCCCTTAAATATGTGAAATTTCTGCAATTTTACCCCAAAATAAGGTTAATTTCTGCCTTTTTGCCCCAAAATAATGAGAATTTCTGCCTTTTTGCCCCAAAATAAGAAAAATTTTTGCTTTTTTTCTCTGAAATAAGTGAAATTTCTGCAATTTTGCCCTAAATAAGGGAAATTTCTGCATAATTTCCCCATAATAAGGAAAATGTCTGCAATTTTGCCAAAAAATAAAGGGAATATCTCCTTTTTTGCCCCAAAATAAAAGAAATTTCAATCTTTTTACCTAAAAATAAGTGAAATTTCTGCAATTTTGCCCCAAATAAGGGAAATTTCTGCAATTTTGCCCCAAAATAAGGTAAATTCCTGCAATTTTGCCCCCCAAAAAAAGAAATTCTAGAATTTTGCCCCAAAATAAGGGGAATTTCTGATTTTTGCCCCAAAATAAAGGGAATTTCTGCCTTTTGCCCAAAATTAGGGGAATTTCTTCAATTTTGCTCCAAAATATGGGGAATTTCTGCCTTTTTGCCTGAAAATAATGGGAATTCATACCTTTTTGCAATAAAAAAGGAAATTTCTTCATTGTTGCTCCAAAATAAGGGGAATTTCTGCCTTTGTGCCTCTAGATAAGTGGAATTTCTGTCTTTTTCCCGGAAAACAAAGGGAATTTCTGTCTTTTTTGCCCCAAAATAAATGGAATTTCTGACTTATTACCCTGAAATAAGTGAAATTTCTGCAATTTTGCCCCAGAATAATGAAAATTTCTGTATTTTGCCCTGAAATATGTGAAATTTCTGCAACTTTACCCCAAAATAAGGTGAATTTCTGTTTTTTTGCCCCAAAATAATGGGAATTTCTGCCTTTTTGCCCCAAAATAAGAAAAATTTTTGCTTTTTTTCTCTGAAATTACTAAAATTTCTGCAATTTTGCCCTAAAATAAGGGAAATTTCTGCTATTTTTTCCCTTAATAAGGGAAATTTCTGCAATTTTGCCCCAATGTAAAGGAAATTTCTGCAATTTTGCCCCAAAATAAGGAGAATTTCTGACTGTTTGGTCCCGAAAATAGGAGATTTTCTGTCTTTTTGCTTCAAAATAAGGAGAATTTCTGCCTTTTTGCACGAAAATTATGAGATTTTCTGCAATTTTGCTTCAAAATACGGGGAATTTCTGCTTTTTATCCCGAAAGTAAGGGGAATGTATATTTTTTGCCACAAAAAAGGAAAATTTCTTCATTTTTGCTCCAAAATAAGGGGAATTTCTGCCTTTTTGCCTCTAAATAAGTGGAATTTCTGTCTTTTTCCCAAAAATCAAAGGGAATTTCTCTCTTTTTGCCGCAAAATAAAAGGAATTTCTGAATCATTACTCTGAAATAAGTGAAATTTCTGCAATTTTGCCCCAAAATAAGGGAAATTTCTGCCTTTTTGCCCCCAAATAATGGGAATTTCAGAGTTTTAACCTCAAAATAAAGGGAATTTCTGAATTTTGGCACAAAATAGTAGGAATTTCTGCATTTTTGCTCCAAAATAAGAAAAATTTCTGCCTTTTTTCCCTGAAATAAGTGAAATTTCTGCAATTTTGCCCCAAAATAAGTGAAATTTCTGCAATTTTGCCCCAAAATAAGGGAAATTTCGGCAATTTTGCCCCAAAATAAGGGAAATTTCTGGAATTTTGCCCCAAAATACGTGGAATTTCTGAGTTTTGCCCCAAAAGAAGGAGAATTTCTGTCTTTTTCCCCAACATATAGGGAATTTCTGTTTTTTTGTGCCACAATTAGGGGAATTTCTGCAATTTTGCTCCAAAATGCAAGGAATTTCTGTCTTGTTGCCTGAAAATAAGTAGAATGCATAACTTTTGCCATAAAAAAGAAAAATTTCTTTATTTTTGCTCCAAAATAAGGGGAATTTCAGCATTTTGCCTCTAAATAAGTGGAATTTCTGTCTTTTTCCCCCAAACAAAGGGAATTTCTGTCTTTTTTAACCCAAAATAAGGGGAATTTCTGACTTATTACCCTAAAATAAGTGAAATATCTGCAATTTTGCCCCAAAATAAGGGAAATTTCTGCCATTTTGCCCTGAAATATGTGAAATTTCTGTAATTTTACCCCAAAAGAAGGTGAATTTCTGCTTTTTTCCCCCAAAATAATGGGAATTTCTGCCTTTTTGCCCCAAAATAAAAAAAATTTTTGCTTTTTTTCTCTGAAATAAGTGAAATTACTGCAATTTTGCACTAAATTAAGAGAAATTTCTGCCTTTTTGCCCTGAAATATGTGAAATTTCTGCAATTTTACCCCAAAATAAGGTGAATTTCTGCCTTATTGCCCCAAAATAATGGAAATTTCTGTTTTTTTGCCCCAAAATAAGAAAAATTTTTGATTTTTTTCCCTGAAATAAGTAAAATTTCTGCAATTTTGCCCCAAAATAAAGGAAATTTCTGCAATTTTGCCCCAAAATAAGGAAAATTTCTGGAACTTTGCCCCAAAATACGTGGAATTTCTGAGTTTTGCCCCAAAATAAGGAGAATTTCTGTCTTTTTGCCCCAACATATAGGGAATTCCTGCCTTTTTGCCCAACAATTAGGAAAATTTCTGCAATTTTGCCCCAAAATAAGGGAAATTTCTGCAAATTTGCCCGAATGTAAAAGAAATTTCTGCAATTTTGCCCCAAAATAAGGGGAATTTCTGACTGTTTGCTCCCGAAAAAAAGAGATTTTCTGTATTTTTGCTCCAAAATAAGGAGAATTTCTGAATGTTTGCCCGAAAATTATAAGAATTTCTGCAATTATGCTTCAAAATACGGGGAATTTCTACTTTTTATCCCGAAAGTAATGGGAATGTATACCTTTTTCCACAAAAAAAGGGAAATTTCTTAATTTTTGCACCAAAATAAGAGGAATTTCTGCCTTTTTACCTCAAAATAAGTGAAATTTCTCTTTTTTTACCCAAAAATAAATGGAATTTCTGTCTTTTTCCAACAAAATAAAAGGAATTTTTGAATTATACCCTGAAATAAGTGATATTTCTGCAATTTTGCCCCAAAATAAAAGAAATTTCTGCCTTTTTGCCCCCAAATAAGAGGAATTTCAGCCTTTTTACCTCAAAATAAGGGGAATTTCAGCCTTTTTACCTCAAAATAAGGGTAATTTCTGCATTTTTGCCACAAAATATTAAGAATTTCTTAATTTTTTCCCCAAAATAAGGAAAATTTCTGCCTTTTTTCCCTTAAATAAGTGAAATTTCTGCAATTTTGCCCTAAAATAAGAGAAATTTCTGCAATTTTGCCCCAAAATAAGGGAAATTTCTGGAATTTTGCCCCAAAATACGTGGAATTTCTGAGTTTTGCCTCAAAATAAGGAGAATTTCTGTCTTTTTGCCCCAACATATAGGGAATTTCTGCCTTTTTGCCCAACAATTAGGGGAATTTCTGCAATTTTGCCCCAAAATAAGGGAAATTTCTGCAATTTTGCCCCAATGTAAAAGAAATTTCTGCAATTTTGTCCCAAAATAAGGGGAATTTCTGACTGCTTCCGAAAAAAGAAGATTTTCTCTATTTTTGCTCCAAAATATGGAGAATTTCTGCTTTTTTGTCCCAAAATTATGAGAATTTCTGCAATTATGCTTCAAAATATGGGGAATTTTTGCTTTTTATCCCAAAAGTAAGGGGAATGTATACCTTTTTTTAAAAAAAGGGAAATTTCTTAATTTTTGCCCCAAAATAAGAGGAATTTCTGCCTTTTTACCTCAAAATAAGTGAAATTTCTCCTTTTTACCCAAAAATAAATGGAATTTCTGTCTTTTTGCAACAAAATAAAAGGAATTTTTGAATTATACCCTGAAATAAGTGATATTTCTGCAATTTTGCCCCAAAATAAAAGAATTTTTTGCCTTTTTGCTACAAAATAAGGGAAATTTCTGTCTTTTTGCCCCAAATTAAGAGAAATTTCTGCATTTTTGCACCCAATTAAGGGGAATTTCAGCATTTTTACGTCTAAATAAGGGGAATTTCAGACTTTTTACCTCAAAATAAGGGTAATTTCTGCATTTTTGCCACAAAATATTAAGAATTTCTTAATTTTTTCTTCAAAATAAGGAAATTTTCTGCCTTTTTTCCCTGAAATAAGTGAAATTTCTGCAATTTTGCCCCAAAATAAGTGAAATTTTTGCAATTTTGCCCCAAAATGAGAGAAATTTCTGCCTTTTTGCCCTGAAATATGGGAAATTGCTGCAATTTTACCCTAAAATAAGGTGAATTTCTGCCTTTTTGCCCCAAAATAAGTAAAATATCTGCATTTTAGACCCAAAATAGGAAAAATTTTTGCTTTTTTTTTCTGAAATAAGTGAAATTTCTGCAATTTTGCCCTAAAATAAGGAAAATTTCTGCAATTTTGCCCCAAAATAAGGGAAATTTCTGGAATTTTGCCCCAAAATACGTAAATTTCTGAGTTTTGCCCCAAAATAAGGAGAATTTCTGTCTTTTTGCCCCAACATATAGGGAATTTCTGCCTTTTTGCCCAACAATTAGGAGAATTTCTGCAATTTTGCCACAAAATGAGGGAAATTTCTGCAAATTTGCCCTAAAATAAGGAAAATTTCTGCAATTTTGCCCCAAAATAAGGGAAATTTCTGGAATTTTGCCCCAAAATACGTGGAATTTCTGAATTTTGCCCCAAAATAATGAGAATTTCTGTCTTTTTGCCCCAACATATAGGGAATTTCTGCCTTTTTGCCCCACATTTAGGGGAATTTCTGCAATTTTGCTCCAAAATGCAAGGAATTTCTGTCTTGTTGCCCGAAAATAAGTGGAATGCATAACTTTTTGCCATAAAAAAGGGAAATTTCTTTATTTTTGCTCCAAAATAAGGGGAATTTCAGTCTTTTTGCCTCTAAATAAGTGGAATTTCTGTCTTTTTCCCCCAAACAAAGGGAATTTCTGTCTTTTTTAACCCAAAATAAGGGGAATTTCTGACTTATTAGCCTAAAATAAGTGAAATATCTGCAATTTTGCCCCAAAATAAGGGAAATTTCTGCCATTTTGCCCTGAAATATGTGAAATTTCTGTAATTTTACCCCAAAATAAGGTGAATTTCTGCCTTTTTCCCCCAAAATAATGGGAATTTCTGCCTTTTTGCCCCAAAATAAAAAAATTTTTGCTTTTTTTCTCTGAAATAAGTGAAATTACTGCAATTTTGCCCTAAAATAAGAGAAATTTCTGCCTTTTTGCCCTGAAATTTGTGAAATTTCTGCAATTTTACCACAAAATAAGGTGAATTTCTGCCTTATTGCCCCGAAATAATGGGAATTTCTGTTTTTTTTGCCCCAAAATAAGAAAAATTTTTGCTTTTTTTCCCTGAAATAAGTAAAATTTCTGCAATTTTGCCCCAAAATAAGGGAAATTTCTGCAATTTTGCCCCAAAATAAGGAAAATTTCTGGAATTTTGCCCCAAAATACGTGGAATTTCTGAGTTTTGCCCCAAAATAAGAAGAATTTATGTCTTTTTGCCTTTACATATAGGGAATTTCTGCCTTTTTGCCCAACAATTAGGAGAATTTCTGCAATTTTGCCCCAAAATAAGGGAAATTTCTGCAAATTTGCCCGAATGTAAAAGATATTTCTGCAATTTTGCCCCAAAATAAGGGGAATTTTTGACTGTTTGCTGCCGAAAAAAGAAGATTTTCTGTATTTTTGCTCTAACATAAGGAGAATTTCTGCTTTTTTGCCCGAAAATTATAAGAATTTCTGCAATTATGCTTCAAAATACGGGGAAATTCTACTTTTTATCCCAAAAGTAAGGGGAATGTATACCTTTTTCCACAAAAAAGGGAAATTTCTTAATTTTTGCCCCAAAATAAGAGGAATTTCTGCCTTTTTACCTCAAAATAAGTGAAATTTCTCCTTTTTTACCCAAAAATAAATGGAATTTCTGTTTTTTTGCAACAAAATAAAAGGAATTTTTGAATTATACCCTGAAATAAGTGATATTTCTGCAATTTTGCCCCAAAATAAAAGAAATTTCTTCCTTTTTGCCACAAAATAAGGGGAATTTCTGTCTTTTAGCCCCAAAATAAAAGAAATTTCTGCCTTTTTGCCCCCAAATAAGAAGAATTTCAGCCTTTTTTCCTCAAAATAAGGGGAATTTCAGCCTTTTTACCTCAAAATAAGGGGAATTTCTGCATTTTTGCCACAAAATATTAAGAATTTCTTAATTTTTTCCCCAAAATAAGGAAAATTTCTGCCTTTTTTTTCTGAAATAAGTGAAATTTCTGCAATTTTGCACCAAAATAAGTGAAATTTCTGCAATTTTGCCCCAAAATGAGGGAAATTTCTGCCTTTTTGCCCGGAAATATATTAAATTGCTCCAATTTTACCCTAAAATAAGGTGAATTTCTGCCTTTTTGCCCCAAAATAAGTGGAATTTCTGCATTTTAGCCCCAAAATAGGAAAAATTTTTGCTTTTTTTCTCTGAAATATGTGAATTTTCTGCAATTTTGCCCTAAAATAAGGAAAATTTCTGCAATTTTGCCCCAAAATAAGGGAAATTTCTGGAATTTTGCCCCAAAATACGTGGAATTTCTGAATTTTCCCCCAAAAGAAGGAGAATTTCTGTTTTTTGCCCCAACATATAGGGAATTTCTGTCTTTTTGCCCCACAATTAGAGGAATTTCTGCAATTTTGCTCCAAAATGCAAGGAATTTCTGTCTTGTTGCCCGAAAATAAGTAGAATGCATAACTTTTTGCCATAAAAAAGGGAAATTTCTTTATTTTTGCTTCAAAATAAGGGGAATTTCAGCATTTTGCCTCTAAATAAGTGGAATTTCTGTCTTTTTCCCCCAAACAAAGGGAATTTCTGTCTTTTTTAACCCAAAATAAGGGGAATTATCTGCAATTTTGCCCCAAAATAAGGGAAATTTCTGCCATTTTGCCCTGAAATATGTGAAATTTCTGTAATTTTACCCCAAAATAAGGTGAATTTCTGCCTTTTTCCCCCAAAATAATGGGAATTTCTGCCTTTTTGCCCCAAAATAAAAAAATTTTTGCTTTTTTTCTATGAAATAAGTGAAATTACTGCAATTTTGCCCTAAAATAAGAGAAATTTTTGCCTTTTTGCCCTGAAATATGTGAAATTTCTGCAATTTTACCCCAAAATAAGGTGAATTTCTGCCTTATTGCCCGAAAATAATGGGAATTTCTGTTTTTTTTTGCCCCAAAATAAAAAAAAATTTTGATTTTTTTCCCTGAAATATGTAAAATTTCTGCAATTTTGCCCCAAAATAAGGGAAATTTCTGCAATTTTGTCCCAAAATAAGGAAAATTTCTGGAAATTTGCCCCAAAATATGTGGAATTTCTGAGTTTTGCCCCAAAATAAGGAGAATTTCTGTCTTTTTGCCCCAACATATAGGGAATTTCTGCCTTTTTGCCCAACAATTAGGAGAATTTCTGCAATTTTGCCCCAAAATAAGCGAAATTTCTGCAAATTTGCCCGAATGTAAAAGAAATTTCTGCAATTTTGCCCCAAAATAAGGGGAATTTCTGACTGTTTGCTCCTGAAAAAAGGAGATTTTCTGTATTTTTGTTCCAAAATAAGGAGAATTTCTGCTTTTTTGCCCGAAAATTATAAGAATTTCTGCAATTATGGTTCAAAATACGGGGAATTTCTACTTTTTATCCAGAAAGTAATGGGAATGTATACCTTTTTCCACAAAAAAGGGAAATTTCTTAATTTTTGCCCCAAAATAAGAGGAATTTCTGCCTTTTTACCTCAAAATAAGTGAAATTTCTCCTTTTTTACCCAAAAATAAATGGAATTTCTGTCTTTTTGAAACAAAATAAAAGGAATTTTTGAATTATACTCTGAAATAAGTGATATTTCTGCAATTTTGCCCCAAAATAAAAGAAATTTCTGCCTTTTTGCACCCAAATAGGAGGAATTTCAGCCTTTTTACCTCAAAATAAGAGGAATTTCGGCATTTTTACCTCAAAATAAGGGGAATTTCTGCATTTTTGCCACAAAAAATTAAGAATTTCTTAATTTTTTCCCCAAAATAAGGAAAATTTCTGCCTTTTTTCCCTGAAATAAGTGAAATTTCTGCAATTTTGCCGTAAAATAAGGGAAATTTCTGCAATTTTGCCCCAAAATAAGGGAAATTTCTGGAATTTTGCCCCAAAATATGTGGAATTTCTGAGTTTTGCCTCAAAAGAAGGAGAATTTCTGTCTTTTTGCCCCAACATATAGGGAATTTCTGCCTTTTTGCCCAACAATTAGGGGAATTTCTGGAATTTTGCTCCAAAATAAGGGAAATTTCTGCAATTTTGCCCCAATGTAAAAGAAATTTCTGCAATTTTGCCCCAAAATAAGGGGAATTTCTGACTGCTTCCGAAAAAAGAAGATTTTCTGTATTTTTGCTCCAAAATAAGGAGAATTTCTGCTTTTTTGCCCGAAAATTATGAGAATTTCTGCAATTATGCTTCAAAATACGGGGAATTTTTGCTTTTTATCCCTAAACTAAGGGGAATGTATACCTTTTTTAAAAAAAAGGGAAATTTCTTAATTTTTGCCCCAAAATAAGAGGAATTTCTGCCTTTTTACCTCAAAATAAGTGAAATTTCTCCTTTTTTACCCAAAAATAAATGAAATTTCTGTCTTTTTGCAACAAAATAAAAGGAATTTTTGAATTATACCCTGAAATAAGTGATATTTCTGCAATTTTGCCCCAATATAAAAGAAATTTTTGCCTTTTTGCTACAAAATAAGGGGAAATTCTGTCTTTTTGCCCCAAAATAAGAGAAATTTCTGCCTTTTTGCACCCAATTAAGGGGAATTTCAGCATTTTTACCTCAAAATAAGGGGAATTTCAGCATTTTTACCTCAAAATAAGGAAAATTTCTGCATTTTTGCCACAAAATTTTAAGAATTTCTTAATTTTTTGTCCAAAATAAGGAAATTTTCTGCCTTTTTTCCCTGAAATAAGTGAAATTTCTGCAATTTTGCCCCAAAATATGTGAAATTTCTGCAATTTTGCCTCAAAATGAGGGTAATTTCTGCCTTTTTGCCCTGAAATATGTGAAATTGCTGCAATTTTACCCTAAAATAAGGTGAATTTCTGCCTTTTGCCCCAAAACAAGTAGAATTTCTGCATTTCAGCCCCAAAATAGGAAAAATTTTTGCTTTTTTTCTCTGAAATAAGTGAAATTTCTGCAATTTTGCCCTAAAATAAGGAAAATTTCTGCAATTTTGTTCCAAAATAAGGGAAATTTCTGGATTTTTGCCACAAAATACGTGGAATTTTTGAATTTTGCCCCAAAATAATGAGAATTTCTGTCTTTTTGCCCCAACATATAGGGAATTTCTGCCTTTTTTCCCCACATTTAGGGGAATTTCTGCAATTTTGCTCCAAAATGCAAGGAATTTCTGTCTTGTTGCCCGAAAATAAGTGGAATACATAACTTTTTGCCATAAAAAAGGGAAATTTCTTTATTTTTGCTCCAAAATAAAGGGAACTTCAGTCTTTTAGCCTCTAAATAAGTGGAATTTCTGTCTTTTTCCCCCAAACAAAGGGAATTTCTGTCTTTTTAAACCCAAAATAAGGGGAATTTCTGACTTGTTACTCTAAAATAAGTGAAATATCTGCAATTTTGCCCCAAAATAAGGGAAATTTCTGCCATTTTGCCCTGAAATATGTGAAATTTCTGTAATTTTACCCCAAAATAAGGTGAATTTCTGCCTTTTTCCCCCAAAATAATGGGAATTTCTGCCTTTTTGCCCCAAAATAAAAAAAATTTTGCTTTTTGCTCTGAAATAAGTTAAATTACAGCAATTTTGCCCTAAAATAAGAGAAATTTCTGCCTTTTTGCCCTGAAATATGTGAAATTTCTGCAATTTTACCACAAAATAAGGTGAATTTCTGCCTTATTGCCCCAAAATAAAGGGAATTTCTGGTTTTTTTGCCCCAAAATAAGAAAAATTTTTGCTTTTTTTCCCTGAAATAAGTAAAATTTCTGCAATTTTGCCCCAAAATAAGGGGAATTTCTGACTGTTTGCTCCTGAAAAAAGGAGATTTTCTGTATTTTTGCTCCAAAATAAGGAGAATTTCTGCTTTTTTGCCCGGAAATTATAAGAATTTCTGCAATTATGCTTCAAAATACGGGGAATTTCTACTTTTTATTCCGAAAGTTAGGGGAATGTATACCTTTTTCCACAAAAAAGTGAAATTTCTTAATTTTTGCCCCAAAATAAGAGGAATTTCTGCATTTTTACCTCAAAATAAGTGAAATTTCTCCTTTTTTACCCAAAATTAAATGGAATTTCTGTCTTTTTGCAACAAATAAAAGAAATTTTTGAATTATACCCTGAAATAAGTGATATTTCTGCAATTTTGCCCCAAAATAAAAGAAATTTCTGCCTTTTTGCCACAAAATAAGGGGAATTTCTGTATTTTTGCCCCAAAATAAGAGAAATTTCTGCCTTTTTGCCCCCAAATAAGGGGAATTTCAGCCTTTTTACCTCAAAATAAGGGGAATTTCAGCCTTTTTACCTCAAAATAAGGGGAATTTCTGCATTTTTGCAACAAAATATTAAGAATTTCTTAATTTTTTCCCCAAAATAAGGAAAATTTCTGCCTTTTTTCCCTGAAATAAGTGAAATTTCTGCAATTTTTTTCTAAAATAAGGGAAATTTCTGCAATTTTGCCCCAAAATAAGGGAAATTTCTGGAATTTTGCCCCAAAATACATGGAATTTCTGAGTTTTGCCCCAAAAGAAGGAGAATTTCTGTATTTTTGCCCCAACATATAGGGAATTTCTGCCTTTTTGCCCAACAATTAGGAAAATTTCTGCAATTTTGCCCCAAAATAAGGGAAATTTCTGCAAATTTGCCCGAATGTAAAAGAAATTTCTGCAATTTTGCCCCAAAATAAGGGGAATTAGTGACTGTTTGCTCCCGAAAAAAGGAGATTTTCTGTATTTTTGCTCCAAAATAAGGAGAATTTCTGCTTTTTTGCCCGAAAATTATAAGAATTTCTGCAATTATGCTTCAAAATACGGGGAATTTCTACTTTTTATCCCGAAAGTTAGGGGAATGTATACCTTTTTCCACAAAAAAGGGAAATTTCTTAATTTTTGCCCCAAAATAAGAGGAATTTCTGCCTTTTTACCTCAAAATAAGTGAAATTTCTCCTTTTTTACCCAAAAATAAATGGAATTTCTGTCTTTTTGCAACAAAATAAAAGGAATTTTTGAATTATACCCTGAAATAAGTGATATTTCTGCAATTTTGCCTCAAAATAAAAGAAATTTTTGCCTTTTTGCTACAAAATAAGGGGAATTTCTGTCTTTTAGCCTCAAAATAAGAGAAATTTCTGCCTTTTTGCACCCAATTAAGGGGAATTTCAGCCTTTTTACCTCAAAATAAGGGGAATTTCAGCATTTTGACCTCAAAATAAGGAAAATTTCTGCATTTTTGCCACAAAATATTAAGAATTTTTTAATTTTTTCCCCAAAATAAGGAAAATTTCTGCCTTTTTTTTCTGAAATAAGTGAAATTTCTGCAATTTTGCACCAAAATAAGTGAAATTTCTGCAATTTTGCCCCAAAATGAGGGAAATTTCTGCCTTTTTGCCCTGAAATATATTAAATTGCTGCAATTTTACCCTGAAATAAGGTGAATTTCTGCCTTTTTGCCCCAAAATAAGTGGAATTTCTGCATTTTAGCCCCAAAATAGGAAAAATTGTTGCTTTTTTTCTCTGAAATAAGTGAAATTTCTGCAATTTTTCCCTAAAATAAGGAAAATTTCTGCAATTTTGCCCCAAAATAAGGGAAATTTCTGGAATTTTGCCCCAAAATACGTGGAATTTCTGAGTTTTACCCCAAAAGAAGGAGAATTTCTGTCTTTTTCCCCAACATATAGGGAATTTCTGTCTTTTTGTGCCACAATTAGGGGAATTTCTGCAATTTTGCTCCAAAATGCAAGGAATTTCTGTCTTGTTGCCTGAAAATAAGTAGAATGCATAACTTTTGCCATAAAAAAGGGAAATTTCTTTATTTTTGCTCCAAAATAAGGGGAATTTCAGCATTTTGCCTCTAAATAAGTGGAATTTCTGTCTTTTTCCCCCAAACAAAGGGAATTTCTGTCTTTTTTAACCCAAAATAAGGGGAATTTCTGACTTATTACCCTAAAATAAGTGAAATATCTGCAATTTTGCCCTAAAATAAGGGAAATTTCTGCCATTTTGCCCTGAAATATGTGAAATTTCTGTAATTTTACCCCAAAAGAAGGTGAATTTCTGCTTTTTTCCCCCAAAATAATGGGAATTTCTGCCTTTTTGCCAAAAAATAAAAAAAAAATTTGCTTCTTTTCTCTGAAATAAGTGAAATTACTGCAATTTTGCACTAAATTAAGAGAAATTTCTGCCTTTTTGCCCTGAAATATGTGAAATTTCTGCAATTTTACCCCAAAATAAGGTGAATTTCTGCCTTATTGCCCCAAAATAATGAAAATTTCTGTTTTTTTGCCCCAAAATAAGAAAAATTTTTGATTTTTTTCCCTGAAATAAGTAAAATTTCTGCAATTTTGCCCCAAAATAAAGGAAATTTTTGCAATTTTGCCCCAAAATAAGGAAAATTTCTGGAACTTTGCCCCAAAATACGTGGAATTTCTGAGTTTTGCCCCAAAATAAGGAGAATTTCTGTCTTTTTGCCCCAACATATAGGGAATTCCTGCCTTTTTGCCCAACAATTAGGAAAATTTCTGCAATTTTGCCCCAAAATAAGGGAAATTTCTGCAAATTTGCCCGAATGTAAAAGAAATTTCTGCAATTTTGCCCCAAAATAAGGGGAATTAGTGACTGTTTGCTCCCGAAAAAAGGAGATTTTCTGTATTTTTGCTCCAAAATAAGGAGAATTTCTGCTTTTTTGCCCGAAAATTATAAGAATTTCTGCAATTGTGCTTCAAAATACGGGGAATTTCTACTTTTTATCCCGAAAGTTAGGGGAATGTATACCTTTTTCCACAAAAAAGGGAAATTTCTTAATTTTTGCCCCAAAATAAGAGGAATTTCTGCATTTTTACCTCAAAATAAGTGAAATTTCTCTTTTTTTACCCAAAAATAAATGGAATTTCTGTCTTTTTCCAACAAAATAAAAGGAATTTTTGAATTATACCCTGAAATAAGTGATATTTCTGCAATTTTGCCCCAAAATAAAAGAAATTTCTGCCTTTTTGCCCCCAAATAAGAGGAATTTCAGCCTTTTTACCTCAAAATAAGGGGAATTTCAGCCTTTTTACCTCAAAATAAGGGTAATTTCTGCATTTTTGCCACAAAATATTAAGAATTTCTTAATTTTTTCCCCAAAATAAGGAAAATTTCTGACTTTTTTCCCTTAAATAAGTGAAATTTCTGCAATTTTGCCCTAAAATAAGAGAAATTTCTGCAATTTTGCCCCAAAATAAGGGAAATTTCTGGAATTTTGCCCCAAAATACGTGGAATTTCTGAGTTTTGCCTCAAAATAAGGAGAATTTCTGTCTTTTTGCCCCAACATATAGGGAATTTCTGCCTTTTTGCCCAACAATTAGGGGAATTTCTGCAATTTTGCCCCAAAATAAGGGAAATTTCTGCAATTTTGCCCCAATGTAAAAGAAATTTCTGCAATTTTGTCCCAAAATAAGGGGAATTTCTGACTGCTTCCGAAAAAAGAAGATTTTCTCTATTTTTGCTCCAAAATATGGAGAATTTCTGCTTTTTTGTCCGAAAATTATGAGAATTTCTGCAATTATGCTTCAAAATATGGGGAATTTTTGCTTTTTATCCCAAAAGTAAGGGGAATGTATACCTTTTTTTAAAAAAAGGGAAATTTCTTAATTTTTGCCCCAAAATAAGAGGAATTTCTGCCTTTTTACCTCAAAATAAGTGAAATTTCTCCTTTTTACCCAAAAATAAATGGAATTTCTGTCTTTTTGCAACAAAATAAAAGGAATTTTTGAATTATACCCTGAAATAAGTGATATTTCTGCAATTTTGCCCCAAAATAAAAGAAATTTTTGCCTTTGTGCTACAAAATAAGGGGAATTTCTGTCTTTTTGCCCCAAATTAAGAGAAATTTCTGCATTTTTGCACCCAATTAAGGGGAATTTCAGCATTTTTACGTCTAAATAAGGGGAATTTCAGCCTTTTTACCTCAAAATAAGGGTAATTTCTGCATTTTTGCCACAAAATATTAAGAATTTCTTAATTTTTTCTCCAAAATAAGGAAATTTTCTGCCTTTTTTCCCTGAAATAAGTGAAATTTCTGCAATTTTGCCCCAAAATAAGTGAAATTTTTGCAATTTTGCCCCAAAATGAGAGAAATTTCTGCCTTTTTGCCCTGAAATATGTGAAATTGCTGCAATTTTACCCTAAAATAAGGTGAATTTCTGCCTTTTTGCCCCAAAATAAGTAAAATATCTGCATTTTAGACCCAAAATAGGAAAAATTTTTGCTTTTTTTTTCTGAAATAAGTGAAATTTCTGCAATTTTGCCCCAAAATAAGGGAAATTTCTGGAATTTTGCCCCAAAATACGTAAATTTCTGAGTTTTGCCCCAAAATAAGGAGAATTTCTGTCTTTTTGCCCCAACATATAGGGAATTTCTGCCTTTTTGCCCAACAATTAGGAGAATTTCTGCAATTTTGCCACAAAATGAGGGAAATTTCTGCAAATTTGCACTAAAATAAGGAAAATTTCTGCAATTTTGCCCCAAAATAAGGGAAATTTCTGGAATTTTGCCCCAAAATACGTGGAATTTCTGAATTTTGCCCCAAAATAATGAGAATTTCTGTCTTTTTGCCCCAACATATAGGGAATTTCTGCCTTTTTGCCCCACATTTAGGGGAATTTCTGCAATTTTGCTCCAAAATGCAAGGAATTTCTGTCTTGTTGCCCGAAAATAAGTGGAATGCATAACTTTTTGCCATAAAAAGGGGAAATTTCTTTATTTTTGCTCCAAAATAAGGGGAATTTCAGTCTTTTTGCGTCTAAATAAGTGGAATTTCTGTCTTTTTCCCCCAAACAAAGGGAATTTCTGTCTTTTTTAACCCAAAATAAGGGGAATTTCTGACTTATTAGCCTAAAATAAGTGAAATATCTGCAATTTTGCCCCAAAATAAGGGAAATTTTTGCCATTTTGCCCTGAAATATGTGAAATTTCTGTAATTTTACCCCAAAATAAGGTGAATTTCTGCCTTTTTCCCCCAAAATAATGGGAATTTCTGCCTTTTTGCCCCAAAATAAAAAAATTTTTGCTTTTTTTCTCTGAAATAAATGAAATTACTCCAATTTTGCCCTAAAATAAGAGAAATTTCTGCCTTTTTGCCCTGAAATATGTGAAATTTCTGCAATTTTACCACAAAATAAGGTGAATTTCTGCCTTATTGCCCCAAAATAATGGGAATTTCTGTTTTTTTTGCCCCAAAATAAGAAAAATTTTTGCTTTTTTTCCCTGAAATAAGTAAAATTTCTGCAATTTTGCCCCAAAATAAGGGGAATTTCTGACTGTTT
Organism: Micromys minutus; assembly: GCF_963924665.1. Classification (NCBI taxonomy): domain Eukaryota; kingdom Metazoa; phylum Chordata; class Mammalia; order Rodentia; family Muridae; genus Micromys; species Micromys minutus. Next base: position 298,948 of record NW_027667948.1, read on the forward strand.
GCTCCCGAAAAAAGGAGATTTACTGTATTTTTGCTCCAAAATAAGGAGAATTTCTGCTTTTTTGCCCGAAAATTATAAGAATTTCTGCAATTATGCTTCAAAATACGGGGAATTTCTACTTTTTATCCCGAAAGTTAGGGGAATGTATACCTTTTTCCACAAAAACGGAAATTTCTTAATTTTTGCCCCAAAATAAAAGGAATTTCTGCATTTTTACCTCAAAATAAGTGAAATTTCTCCTTTTTTACCCAAAATTAAATGGAATTTCTGTCTTTTTGCAACAAAATAAAAGAAATTTTTGAATTATACCCTGAAATAAGTGATATTTCTGCAATTTTGCCCCAAAATAAAAGAAATTTCTGCCTTTTTGCCACAAAATAAGGGGAATTTCTGTCTTTTTGCCCCAAAATAAGAAAAATTTCTGCCTTTTTGCCCCCAAATAAGGGGAATTTCAGCCTTTTTACCTCAAAATAAGGGGAATTTCAGCCTTTTTACCTCAAAATAAGGGGAATTTCTGCATTTTTCCCACAAAATATTAAGAATTTCTTAATTTTTTCCCCAAAATAAGGAAAATTTCTGCCTTTTTTTCCGAGAAATAAGTGAAATTTCTGCAATTTTTTTCTAAAATAAGGGAAATTTCTGCAATTTTGCTCCAAAATAAGGGAAATTTCTGGAATTTTGCCCCAAAATACATGGAATATCTGAGTTTTGCCCCAAAAGAAGGAGAATTTCTGTCTTTTTGCCCCAACATATAGGGAATTTCTGCCTTTTTGCCCAACAATTAGGGGAATTTCTGCAATTTTGCCCCAAAATAAGGGAAATTTCTGCAATTTTGCCCCAATGTAAAAGAAATTTCTGCAATTTTGCCCCAAAATAATGGGAATTTCTGACTATTTGCTTCCGAAAAAAAGAAGATTTTCTGTATTTTTGCTCCAAAATAAGGAGAATTTCTGCTTTTTTGCCCGAAAATTGTGAGAATTTCTGCAATTATGCTTCAAAATACAGGGAATTTTTGCTTTTTATCCCAAAAGTAAGGGGAATATATACCTTTTTTTAAAAAAAGGGAAATTTCTTAATTTTTGCCCCCAAATAAGAGGAATTTCTGCCTTTTTACCTCAAAATAAGTGAAATTTCTCATTTTTTACCCAAAAATAAATGGAATTTCTGTCTTTTTGCAACAAAATAAAAGGAATTTTTAAATTATACCCTGAAATAAGTGATATTTCTGCAATTTTGCCCCAAAATAAAAGAAATTTTTGCCTTTTTGCTACAAAATAAGGGGAATTTCTGTCTTTTTGCCCCAAAATAAGAGAAATTTCTGCATTTTTGCACCCAATTAAGGGGAATTTCAGCCTTTTTACCTCAAAATATGGGGAATTTCAGCATTTTTACCTTAAATAAGGAAAATTTCTGCATTTTTGCCACAAAATATTAAGAATTTCTTAATTTTTTCCCCAAAATAAGGAAAATTTCTGCCTTTTTTTTCTGAAATAAGTGAAATTTCTGCAATTTTGCACCAAAATAAGTGAAATTTCTGCAATTTTGCCCCAAAATGAGGGAAATTTCTGCCTTTTTGCCCTGAAATATATTAAATTGCTGCAATTTTACCCTGAAATATGGTGAATTTCTGCCTTTTTGCCCCAAAATACGTGGAATTTCTGAGTTTTGCCCCAAAAGAAGGAGAATTTCTGTCTTTTTCCCCAACATATAGGGTATTTCTGTCTTTTTGTGCCACAATTAGGGGAATTTCTGCAATTTTGCTCCAAAATGCAAGGAATTTCTGTCTTGTTGCCTGAAAATAAGTAGAATGCATAACTTTTTGCCATAAAAAAGGGAAATTTCTTTATTTTTGCTCCAAAATAAGAGGAATTTCAGCATTTTGCCTCTAAATAAGTGGAATTTCTGTCTTTTTCCCCCAAACAAAGGGGATTTCTGTCTTTTTTAACCCGAAATAAGGGGAATTTCTGACTTATTACCCTAAAATAAGTGAAATATCTGCAATTTTGCCCCAAAATAAGGGAAATTTCTGCCATTTTGCCCTGAAATATGTGAAATTTCTGTAATTTTACCCCAAAAGAAGGTGAATTTCTGCTTTTTCCCCCCAAAATAATGGTAATTTCTGCCTTTTTGCCCCAAAATAAAAAAATTTTTGCTTTTTTTCTCTGAAATAAGTGAAATTACTGCAATTTTGCCCTAAAATAAGAGAAATTTCTGCCTTTTTGCCCTGAAATATGTGAAATTTCTGCAATTTTACCCCAAAATAAGGTGAATTTCTGCCTTATTGCCCCAAAATAATGGAAATTTCTGTTTTTTGCCCCAAAATTAGAAAAATTTTTGATTTGTTTCCCTGAAATAAGTAAAATTTCTGCAATTTTGCCCCAAAATAAAGGAAATTTCTGCAATTTTGCCCCAAAATAAGGAAAATTTCTGGAACTTTGCCCCAAAATACGTGGAATTTCTGAGTTTTGCCCCAAAATAAGGAGAATTTCTGTCTTTTTGCCCCAACATATAGGGAATTCCTGCCTTTTTGCCCAACAATTAGGAAAATTTCTGCAATTTTGCCCCAAAATAAGGGAAATTTCTGCAAATTTGCCCGAATGTAAAAGAAATTTCTGCAATTTTGCCCCAAAATAAGGGGAATTTCTGACTGTTTGCTCCCGAAAAAAGGAGATTTTCTGTATTTTTGCTCCAAAATAAGGAGAATTTCTGCTTTTTTGCCCGAAAATTATAAGAATTTCTGCAATTATGCTTCAAAATACGGGGAATTTCTACTTTTTATCCCGAAAGTAATGGGAATGTATACCTTTTTCCACAAAAAAGGGAAATTTCTTAATTTTTGCCCCAAAATAAGAGGAATTTCTGCCTTTTTACCTCAAAATAAGTGAAATTTCTCTTTTTTTACCCAAAAATAAATGGAATTTCTGTCTTTTTCCTACAAAATAAAAGGAATTTTTGAATTATACCCTGAAATAAGTGATATTTCTGCAATTTTGCCTCAAAATAAAAAAAATTTCTGCCTTTTTGCCCCCAAATAAGAGGAATTTCAGCCTTTTTACCTCAAAATAAGGGGAATTTCTGCATTTTTGCCACAAAATATTAAGAATTTCTTAATTTTTCCCCAAAATAAGGAAAATTTCTGCCTTTTTTCCCTGAAATAAGTGAAATTTCTGCAATTTTGCCCTAAAATAAGAGAAATTTCTGCAATTTTGCCCCAAAATAAAGGAAATTTCTGGAATTTTGCCCCAAAATACGTGGAATTTCTGAGTTTTGCCTCAAAATAAGGAGAATTTCTGTCTTTTTGCCCCAACATATAGGGAATTTCTGCCTTTTTGCCCAACAATTAGGGGAATTTCTGCAATTTTGCCCCAAAATAAGGGAAATTTCTGCAATTTTGCCCCAATGTAAAAGAAATTTCTGCAATTTTGCCCCAAAATAAGGGGAATTTCTGACTGCTTCCGAAAAAAGAAGATTTTCTCTATTTTTGCTCCAAAATAAGGAGAATTTCTGCTTTTTTGCCAGAAAATTATGAGAATTTCTGCAATTATTCTTCAAAATATGGGGAATTTTTGCTTTTTATCCCAAAAGTAAGGGGAATGTATACTTTTTTTTAAAAAAAGGGAAATTTCTTAATTTTTGCCCCAAAATAAGAGGAATTTCTGCCTTTTTACCTCAAAATAAGTGAAATTTCTCCTTTTTTACCCAAAAATAAATGGAATTTCTGTCTTTTTGCAACAAAATAAAAGGAATTTTTGAATTATACCCTGAAATAAGTGATATTTCTGCAATTTTGCCCCAAAATAAAAGAAATTTTTGCCTTTTTGCTACAAAATAAGGGGAATTTCTGTCTTTTTGCCCCAAAATAAGAGAAATTTCTGCCTTTTTGCACCCAATTAAGGGGAATTTCAGCATTTTTACCTCAAAATAAGGGGAATTTCAGCATTTTTACCTCAAAATAAAAAAAAATTCTGCATTTTTGCCACAAAATTTTAAGAATTTCTTAATTTTTTCTCCAAAATAAGGAAATTTTCTGCCTTTTTTCCCTGAAATAAGTGAAATTTCTGCAATTTTGCCCCAAAATAAGTGAAATTTTTGCAATTTTGCCCCAAAATGAGGGAAATTTCTGCCTTTTTGCCCTGAAATATGTGAAATTGCTGCAATTTTACCCTAAAATAAGGTGAATTTCTACCTTTTTGCCCCAAAATAAGTGAAATATCTGCATTTTAGCCCCAAAATAGAAAAAATTTTTGCTTTTTTTCTCTGAAATAAGTGAAATTCCTGCAATTTTGCCCTAAAATAAGGAAAATTTCTGCAATTTTGCCTTAAAATAAGGAAAATTTCTGGAATTTTGCCCCAAAATACGTGGAATTTCTGAGTTTTGCCCCAAAATAAGGAGAATTTCTGTCTTTTTGCCCCAACATATAGGGAATTTCTGCCTTTTTGCCCCACAATTAGGAGAATTTCTGCAATTTTGCCCCAAAATAAGGGAAATTTCTGCAAATTTGCCCGAATGTAAAAGAAATTTCTGCAATTTTGCCCCAAAATAAGGGGAATTTCTGACTGTTTGCTCCCGAAAAAAGGAGATTTTCTGTATTTTTGCTCCAAAATAAGGAGAATTTCTGCTTTTTTGCCCGAAAATTATAAGAATTTCTGCAATTATGCTTCAAAATCCGGGGAATTTCTACTTTTTATCCCGAAAGTAAGGGGAATGTATACCTTTTTCCACAAAAAAGGGAAATTTCTTAATTTTTGCCCCAAAATAAGAGGAATTTCTGCCTTTTTACCTCAAAATAAGTGAAATTTCTCCTTTTTTACACAAGAATAAATGGAATTTCTGTCTTTTGGCAACAAAATAATAGGAATTTTGGAATTATACACTGAAATAAGTGATATTTCTGCAATTTTGCCCCAAAATAAAAGAAATTTCTGCCTTTTTGCCACAGAATAAGGGGAATTTCTGTCTTTTTGCCCCAAAATTAGGGAAATTTCTGCCTTTTTGCCCCCAAATAAGGAAAATTTCACCCTTTTTACCTCAAAGTAAGGGGAATTTCTGCATTTTTGCCACAAAATATTAAGAATTTCTGCATTTTTGCCCCAAAATAAAGAAAATTTCTGCCTTTTTTCCTGAAATAAGTGAAATTTCTGCAATTTTGCCCCAAAATAAGTGAAATTTCTGCAATTTTGCCCGAAAATAAGGGAAATTTCTGCCTTTTTGCCCTGAAATATGTGAAATTTCTGCAATTTTACCCCCAAAAAAGTGAATTTCTGGATTTTTGCCCAAAAATAATGGGAATTTCTGCTTTTTTTCCCCTAAAAAAAGAAAAATTTTTGCTTTTTTTCTCTATAATAAGTGAAATTTCTGCAATTTTGCCCGAAAATAAAGGATATTTCGGTAATTTTGCCCCAAAATTAGAGAAATTTCTGGAATTTTGCACCAAAATAAGTGGAATTTCTGAGTTTTGCCCCAAAATAAGGAGAATTTTTGTCTTTTTGCCACAACATATAGGGAATTTCTGCCTTTTTGCCCCACAATTAGGGGAATTTCTGAAATTTTGCTCCAAAATATGGGAAATTTCTGTCTTTTTGCCCGAAAATAAGGGGAATGCATAACTTGTTGCCATAAAAAAGAGAAATTTCTTCATTCTTGCTCCAAAATAAGTGGAATTTCTGCCTTTTTGCCTCTAAATAAGTGGAATTTCTGTCTTTTTCCCCCAAAACAAAGGGAATTTCTGTCTTTTTTGCCCCAAAATAAAGGAAATTTCAGTCTTTTTACCTGAAAATAAGTGAAATTTCTGCAATTTTGCCCCAAATAAGAGAAATTTCTGCAATTTTGCCCAAAAATAAGGTAAATTCCTGCAATTTTGCCCCCCAAAAAAAGAAATTTCTAGAATTTTGCCCCAAAATAAGGGGAATTTCTGATTTTTGCCCCAAAATAAGAGGAATTTCTGCCTTTTGCCCCAAAATTAGAGGAATTTCTTTAATTTTGCTCCAAAATACGGGGAATTTCTGACTTTTTGCCTGAAAATAATGGGAATGCATACCTTTTTGCCATTAAAAAGGGAAATTTCTTCATTTTTGCTCCAAAATAAGGGGAATTTCTGCCTTTTTGCCTCTAGATAAGTAGAATTTTGTCTTTTTCCCCAAAACAAAGGGAATTTATGTCTTTTTTGCCCCAAAATAAGGGGAATTTCTGACTTATTACCCTGAAATAAGTGAAATTTCTGCAATTTTGCCCCAGAATAAAGAAAATTTCTGCCTTTTTGCCCTGAAATATGTGAAATTTCTGCAATTTTACCCCAAAATAAGGTGAATTTCTGTTTTTTTGCCCCAAACTAATGGGAATTTCTGCCTTTTTGCCCCAAAATAAGAAAAATTTTTGCTTTTTTTCTCTGAAATAAGTAAAATTTCTGCAATTTTGCCCTAAAATAAGGGAAATTTCTGCAATTTTTTCACTTAATAAGGGAAATTTCTGCAATTTTGCCCCAATGTAAAGGAAATTTCTGCAATTTTGCCCCAAAATAAGGAGAATTTCTGACTGTTTGCCCCCAAAAAAAGGAGATTTTCTGTCTTTTTGCCCCAAAATAAGGAGAATTTCTGCCTTTTTGCCCGAAAATTATGAGAATTTCTGCAATTTTGCTTCAAAATACGAGGAATTTCTGCTTTTTAACCCGAAACTAAGGGGAATGTATATTTTTTGCCACAAAAAAGGGAAATTTCTTCATTTTTGCTCCAAAATAAGGGGAATTTCTGCTTTTGTCTCTAAATAAGTGGAATTTCTGTCTTTTTCCCAAAAATCAAAGGGAATTTCTCTCTTTTTTGCCCCAAAATAAAAGGAATTTCTGACTCATTACCCTGAAATAAGTGAAATATCTGCAAGTTTGCCCCAAAATAAGGGAAATTTCTGCCTTTTTGCCCCCAAATAATGGGAATTTCAGAATTTTTACCTCAAAATAAAGGGAATTTCTGAATTTTGGCACAAAATATTAGGAATTTCTGCATTTTTGCCCCAAAATAAGTAAAATTTCTGCCTTTTTTCCCTGAAATAAGTGAAATTTCTGCAATTTTGCCCCAAAATAAGTGAAATTTCTGCAATTTTGCCCCAAAATAAGGGAAATTTCTGGAATTTTGCACCAAAATAAGTGGAATTTCTGAGTTTTGGCCCAAAATAGGGAGAATTTTTGTCTTTTTGCCCCAATATATAGGGAATTTCTGCCTTTTTGCCCCACAATTAGAAGAATTTCTGCAATTTTGCTCCAAAATACGGGAAATTTCTGTCTTTTTGCCCGAAAATAAGGGGAATGCATAAGTTGTTGCCATAAAAAAGGGAAATTTCTTCATTTTTGCTCCAAAATAAGGAGAATTTCTGCATTTTTGCCTCTAAATAAGTGGAATTTCTGTCTTTTTCCTCCAAAACAAAGGGAATTTCTGTCTTTTTTGCCCCAAAATAAGGGGATTTTCTGACTTATTACCCTAAAATAAGTGAAATTTCTGCAATTTTGCCCCAGAATAAGGGAAATTTCTGCCTTTTTGCCCTGAAATATGTAAAATTTCTGCAATTTTACCCCAAAATAAGGTGAATTTCTGCCTTTTTGCCCCAAAATAATGAGAATTTCTGGCTTTTTGCCCCAAAATAAGAAAAATTTTTTGCTTTTTTTCTCTGAAATAAGTGAAATTTCTGCAATTTTGCCCTAAATAAGGGAAATTTCTTCAATTTTTCCCCATAATAAGGAAAATGTCTGCAATTTTGCCAAAAAATAAAGGGAATATCTTCCTTTTTGCCCCAAAATAAAGGAAATTTCAGTCTTTTTACCTAAAATTAAGTGAAATTTCTGCAATTTTGCCCCAAATAAGGGAAATTTCTGCAATTTTGCCCCAAAATAAGGTAAATTCCTGCAATTTTGCCCCCCAAAAAAAGAAATTTCTAGAATTTTGCCCCAAAATAAGGGGAATTTTTGATTTTTGCCCCAAAATAAAGGGAATTTCTGCCTTTTGCCCCAAAATTAGGGGAATTTCTTCAATTTTGCTCCAAAATATGGGGAATTTCTGCCTGTTTGCCTGAAAATAATGGGAATGCATAACTTTTTGCAATAAAAAAGGAAATTTCTTCATTGTTGCTTCAAATTAAGGGGAATTTCTGCCTTTGTGCCTCTAGATAAGTGGAATTTCTGTCTTTTTCCCTGAAAACAAAGGGAATTTCTGTCTTTTTTGCCCCAAAATAAAGGGAATTTCTGACTTATTACCCTGAAATAAGAGAAATTTCTGCAATTTTGCCCCAGAATAAGGAAAATTTCTGTATTTTGCCCTGAAATATGTGAAATTTCTGCAACTTTACACCAAAATAAGGTGAATTTCTGTTTTTTTGCCCGAAAATAATGGGAATTTCTGCCTTTTTGCCCCAAAATAAGAAAAATTTTTGCTTTTTTTCTCTGAAATAAGTAAAATTTCTGCAGTTTTGCCCTAAAATAAAGGAAATTTCTGCTATTTTTTCCGTTAATAAGGGAAATTTCTGCAATTTTGCCCCAATGTAAAGGAAATTTCTGCAATTTTGCCCCAAAATAAGGAGAATTTCTGACTGTTTGCTCCCGAAAAAAGGAGATTTTCTGTCTTTTTGCTTCAAAATAAGGAGAATTTCTGACTTTTTGCACGAAAATTATGAGAATTTCTGCAATATTGCTTCAAAATACGGGGAATTTCTTCTTTTTATCCCGAAAGTAAGGGGAATGTCTATTTTTTGCCACAAAAAAGGAAAATTTCTTCATTTTTGCTCCAAAATAAGGGGAATTTCTGCCTTTTTGCCTCTAAATAAGTGGAATTTCTGTATTTTTCCCAAAAATCAAAGGGAATTTCTCTCTTTTTTGCCCCAAAATAAAAGGAATTTCTGACTCATTACTCTGAAATAAGTGAAATTTCTGCCATTTTGCCCCAAGATAAGGGAAATTTCTGCCTTTTTGCCCCCAAATAATGAGAATTTCAGAATTTTAACCTCAAAATAAAGGGAATTTCTGAATTTTGGCACAAAATATTAGGAATTTCTGCAATTTGCCCCAAAATAAGTAAAATTTCTGCCTTTTTTCCCTGAAATAAGTGAAATTTCTGCAATTTTGCCCAAAAATAAGTGAAATTTCTGCAATTTTGCCCCAAAATAAGGGAAATTTCTGGAATTTTGCACCAAAATAAGTGGAATTTCTGAGTTTTGCCCCAAAATAAGGAGAATTTTTGTCTTTTTGCCCCAACATATAGGGAATTTCTGCCTTTTTGCCCCACAATTAGGGGAATTTCTGCAATTTTGCTCCAAAATACGGGAAATTTCAGTCTTTTTGCCCGAAAATAAGGGGAATAAATAACTTGTTGCCAAAAAAAAGGGAAATTTCTTCATTTTTGCTTCAAAATAAGGAGAATTTCTGCCTTTTTGCCTCTAAATAAGTGGAATTCCTGTCTTTTTCCCCCAAAACAAAGGGAATTTCTGTCTTTTTTGCCCCAAAATAAGGGGATTTTCTGACTTATTACCCTAAAATAAGTGAAATTTCTGCAATTTTGCCCCAAAATAAGGGAAATTTCTGCCTTTTTGCCCTGAAATATGTGAAATTTCTGCAATTTTACCCCAAAATAAGGTGAATTTCTGCCTTTTTGCCCCAAAATAATGAGAATTTCTGCCTTTTTGCCCCAAAATAAGAAAAATTTTTGCTTTTTTTCTCTGAAATAAGTGAAATTTCTGCAATTTTGCCCTAAATAAGGGAAATTTCTGCAATTTTTCCACATAATAAGGAAAATGTCTGCAATTTTGCCAAATAATAAAGGGAATATCTCCCTTTTTGCCCCAAAATAAAGGAAATTTCAGTCTTTTTACCTGAAAATAAGTGAAATTTCTCCAATTTTGCCCCAAATATAGGAAATTTCTGCAATTTTGCCCCAAAATAAGGTAAATTCCTGCAATTTTGCTCCCCAAAAAAAAGAAATTTCTAGAATTTTGCCCCAAAATAAGGGGAATTTCTGATTTTTGCCCCAAAATAAAGGGAATTTCTGCCTTTTGCCCCAAAATTAGGGGAATTTCTTCAATTTTGCTCCAAAATACGGGGAATTTCTGCCTTTTTGCCTGAAAATAATGGGAATGCATACCTTTTTGCTATAAAAAGGGAAATTTCTTCATTGTTGCTCCAAAATAAGGGGAATTTCTGCCTTTGTGCTTCTAGATAAGTGGAATTTCTGTCTTTTTCCCTGAAAACAAAGGGAATTTCTGTCTTTTTTGCCCCAAAATAAAGGGGAATTTCTGACTTATTACCCTGAAATAAGTGAAATTTCTGCAATTTTGCCCCAGGATAAGGTAAATTTCTCCCTTTTTTCCCTGAAATATGTGAAATTTCTGCAATTTTACCCCAAAATAAGGTGAATTTCTTTTTTTTTGCCCCAAAATAATAAGAATTTCTGCCTGTTTGCCCCAAAATAAGAAAAATTTTTGCTTTTTTTTTCTGAAATAAGTAAAATTTCTGCAATTTTGCCCCAATGTAAAGGAAATTTCTGCAATTTTGCAACAAAATAAGTAGAATTTCTGACTGTTTGCTCCCGAAAAAAGGAGATTTTCTGTCTTTTTGCACCAAAATAACGAGAATTTCTGCTTTTTGCCCGAAAATTATGGGAATTTCTGCAATTTTGCTTCAAAATACGGGGAATTTCTGCTTTTTATCCCCAAAGTAAGGTGAATGTATATTTTTTGCCACAAAAAAGAGAAATTTCTTCATTTTTGCTCCAAAATAAGGGGAATTTCTGTCTTTTTGCCTTTAAATAAGTGGAATTTCTGTCTTTTTCCCAAAAATCAAACGGAATTTCTCTATTTTTTGCCCCAAATAATAAAAATTTCTGACTCAATACCCTGAAATAAGTGAAATTTCTGCAATTTTGCCCCAAAATAAAGGAAATATCTGCCTTTTTGCCCCCAAATATTGGGAATTTCAGCATTTTTACCTAAAAATAAGGGGAATTTCTGAATTTTGGCACAAAATATTAGGAATTTCTGTCTTTTTGACCGAAAATAAGTAAAATTTCTGCCTTTTTTCCCTGAAATAACTGAAATTTCTGCAATTTTGCCCCAAAATAATTGAAATTTCTGCAATTATGCCCCAAAATAAGGGCAATTTCTGGAATTTTGCACAAAAATTTGGAATTTCTGAGTTTTGCCCCAAAATTAGGAGAATTTTTGTCTTTTTGCCCCAACATATAGGAAATTTCTGCCTTTTTGCCCCTCAATTAGGGGAATTTCTGCAATTTTGCTCCAAAATACATGGAATTTCTCTCTTTTTGTCCGAAAATAAGGGGAATGCATAACTTGTTGACATAAAAAAGGGAAATTTCTTCATTTTTGCTCCAAAATAAGGGGAATTTCTGCCTTTTTGCCTCTAAATAAGTGGAATTTCTGTCTTTTTCCCCTAAAAACAAAGGGAATTTCTGTCTTTTTTGCCCCAAAATAAGGGGAATTTCTGACTTATTACCCTGAAATAAGTGAAATTTCTGCAATTTTGCCCCAGAATAAAGAAAATTTCTGCATTTTTGCCTTGAAATATGTGAAATTTCTGCAATTTTACCCCAAAATAAGGTGAATTTCTGTTTTTTTGCCCCAAAATAATGGGAATTTCTGCATTTTTGCCCCAAAATAAGAAAAATCTTTGCTTTTTTTCTCTGAAATAAGTAAAATTTCTGCAATTTTGCCCTAAAATAAGGGAAATTTCTGCAATTTTTTCACTTAATAAGGGAAATTTCTGCAATTTTGCCCCAATGTAAAGGAAATTTCTGCAATTTTGCCCCAAAATAAGGAGAATTTCTGACTATTTGCTCCCGAAAGAAGGAGATTTTCTGTCTTTTTGCCCCAAAATAAGTAGAATTTCTGCATTTTTGCCCGAAAATTTTGAGAATTTCTGCAATTTTGCTTCAAAATACGGGGAATTTCTGCTTTTTATACCGAAAGTAAGGGGAATGTATATTTTTTGCCACAATAAAGGGAAATTTCTTCATTATTGTTCCAAAATAAGGAGAATTTCTTCTTTTTGCCTCTAAATAACTGGAATTTCTGTCTTCTTTCCAAAAAAGAAAGGGAATTTCTCCCTTTTTTGCCCCAAAATAAAAGGAATTTCTGACTCATTACCTTGAAATAAGTGAAATTTCTGCAATTTTGCCCCAAAATAAAAGAAATTTCTGCAATTTTGCCCCAAAATAAGGGTAATTTCTGCTTTTTGTCCTGAAATATGTGAAATTTCTGCAATTTTACCCCAAAATAAGGTGAATTTCTACCTTTTTGCAACAAAATAATGAGAATTTCTGCCTTTTTGCCCCAAAATAAAAAAAAAATTGCTTTTTTTCTCTGAAATAAGTGAAATTTCTGCAATTTTGCCCTAAAATAAGGGAAATTTCTGCAATTTTGCCCAAAAATAAGGTAAATTCTTGCAATTTTGCCCCCCAAAAAAGAAATTTCTAGAATTTTGCCACAAAATAAGGGGAATTTCTGATTTTTGCCCCAAAATAAAAGCAATTTCTGCCTTTTGCCCCAAAATTAGGGGAATTTCTTCAATTTTGCTCCAAAATACGGGGAATTTCTGCCTTTTTTCCTGAAAATAATGGGAATGCATACCTTTTTGCCATAAAAAGGGAAATTTCTTCATTTTTGCTCCAAAATAAAGGGAATTTCTGCCTTTGTGCCTCTAGATAAGTGGAATTTCTGTCTTTTTCCCCCAAAACAAAGGGAATTTCTGTATTTTTTGCCCCAAAATAAGGGGAATTTCTGACTTATTACCCTGAAATAAGAGAAATTTCTGCAATTTTGCCCCAGGATAAGGAAAATTTCTGCCTTTTTGCCCTGAAATATTTGAAATTTCTGCAATTTTACCCAAAATAAAGTGAATTTCTGTTTTTTTGCCCCAAAATAATGGGAATTTCTGCCTTTTTGCCCCAAAATAAGAAAAATTTTTGCTTTTTTCTCTGATATAAGTAAAATTTCTGCAATTTTGCCCTAAAATAAGGGAAATTTCTGCAATTTTTTCCCTTAATAAGGGAAATTTCTGTAATTTTGCCCCAATGTAAATGAAATTTCTGCAATTTTGCCCCAAAATAAGGAGAATTTCTTACTGTTTGCTCCCGAAAAAAGGAGATTTTCTGTATTTTTGCCCCAAAATAAGGAGAATTTCTGCCTTTTTGCCCAAAAATTGGAAGAATTTCTGCTATTTTGCTTCAAAATACGGGGAATTTCTGCTTTTTATCCCGAAAGTAAGGGGAATGTATATTTTTTGCCACAAAAAAGGGAAATTTCTTCATTTTTGCTCCAAAATAAGGGGAATTTCTGCCTTTTTGCCTCTAAATAAGTGGAATTTCTGACTTTTTCCCAAAAATCAAAGGGAATTTCTCTCTTTTTGCCTCAAAATAAAAGGAATTTCTGACTCATTACCCTGAAATAAGTGAAATTTCTGCAATTTTGCCCCAAAATAAGGGAAATTTCTACCTTTTTGCCCCCAAATAAGGGGAATTTCAGCATTTTTACCTCAAAATAAAGAGAATTTCTGAATTTTGGCACAAAATATTAGGAATTTCTGCATTTTTGTTCCAAAATAAGTAAAATTTCTACCTTTTTTCCCTGAAATAAGTGAAATTTCTGCAATTTTGCCCCAAAATAAGTGAAATTTCTGAAATTTTGCCCCAAAATAAGGGAAATTTCTGGAATTTCGCACCAAACAAAGTGGAATTTCTGAGTTTTGCCCCCAAAAAAAGGAGAATTTTTGTCTTTTTGCCCCAACATATAGGGAATTTCTGCCTTTTTGCCCCACAATAAGAGGAATTTCTGCAATTTTGCTCCAAAATACAGGAAATTTCTGTCTTTTTGCCTGAAAATAAGTGGAATGCATAACTTGTTGCCATAAAAAAGGAAAATTTCTTCATTTTTGCTCCAAAATAAGGAGAATTTCTGCGTTTTTGCCTCTAAATAAGTGGAATTTCTGTCTTTTTCCCCCAAAACAAAAGGAATTTCTGTCTTTTTTGCCCCAAAATAAGGGGATTTTCTGACTTATTACCCTAAAATAAGTGAAATTTCTGCAATTTTGCCCCAGGATAAGGGAAATTTCTGCCTTTTTACCCTGAAATATGTGAAATTTCTGCAATTTTACCCCAAAATAAGGTGAATTTCTGCCTTTTTGCCCCAAAATAATGAGAATTTCTGCCTTTTTGCCCCAAAATAAGAAAAATTTTTGCTTATTTTCTCTGAAATAAGTGAAATTTCTGCAATTTTGCCCCACAATAAGGTAAATTCCTGCAATTTTTCCCCCCAAAAAAGAAATTTCTAGAATTTTGCCCCAAAATAAAGGGAATTTCTGCCTTTTGCCCCAAAATTAGGGGAATTTCTTCAATTTTGCTCCTAATACAGGGAATTTCTGCCCTTTTGTCTGAAAATAATGGGAATGCATACCTTTTTGCAATAAAAAGGGAAATTTCTTCATTGTTGCTCCAAAATAAGGGGAATTTCTGCATTTTTGCCTCTAGATAAGTGGAATTTCTGTCTTTTTCTCCGAAAACAAAGGGAATTTCTGTCTTTTTTTCCCCAAAATAAGGGGAATTTCTGACTTATTACCCAGAAATAAGTGAAATTTCTGAAATTTTGCCACAGGATAAGGTAAATTTCTGTCTTTTTGCCCTGAAATATGTGAAATTTCTGCAATTTTACCCCAAAATAAGGTGAATTTCTGTTTTTTTCCCCAAAATAATTGGGATTTCTGCCTTTTTGCCCCAAAATAAGAAAAATTTTTGCTTTTTTTCTCTGAAATAAGTAAAATTTCTGCAATTATACCCTAAAATAAGGGAAATTCTGCAGTTTTTTCCCTTAATAAGAAAAATTTCTGCACTTTTGCAACAAAATAAGTGGAATTTCTGAGTTTTGCCCCAAAATAAGGAGAATTTTTGTCTTTTTGCCCCAACATATAGGGAATTTCTGCCTTTTTGCCCCACAATTAGGGGAATTTCTGCAATTTTGCTCCAAAATACGGGAAATTTCTGTCTTTTTGCCCGAAAATAAGGGGAATGCATAACTTGTTGCCATAAAAAAGAGAAATTTCTTCATTTTTGCTCCAAAATAAGGGGAATTTCTGCCTTTTTGCCTCTAAATAAGTGGAATTTCTGTTTTTTTCCCCCAAAACAAAGGGAATTTCTGTCCTTTTTGCCCCAAAATAAGGGGATTTTCTGACTTATTACCCTAAAATAAGTGAAATTTCTTCAATTTTGCCCCAAAATAAGGGAAATTTCTGCCTTTTTGCCCTGAAATATGTGAAATTTCTGCAATTTTACTCTAAAATAAGGTGAATTTCTGTCTTTTTGCCCCAAAATAAGAGAAATTTCTGCCTTTTTGCACCCAATTAAGGGGAATTTCAGCATTTTTACCTCAAAATAAGGAAATTTCAGCATTTTTACCTCAAAATAAAAAAAAAATTCTGCATTTTTGCCACAAAATTTTAAGAATTTCTTAATTTTTTCTCCAAAATAAGGAAATTTTCTGCCCTTTTTCCCTGAAATAAGTGAAATTTCTGCAATTTTGGCCCAAAATAAGTGAAATTTTTGCAATTTTGCCCCAAAATGAGGGAAATTTCTGCCTTTTTGCCCTGAAATATGTGAAATTGCTGCAATTTTACCCTAAAATAAGGTGAATTTCTGCCTTTTTGCCCCAAAATAAGTAAAATATCTGCATTTTAGCCCCAAAATAGGAAAAATTTTTGCTTTTTTTCTCTGAAATAAGTGAAATTTCTGCAATTTTGCCCTAAAATAAGGAAAATTTCTGCAATTTTGCCCCAAAATAAGGGAAATTTCTGGAATTTTGCCCTGAAATATGTGAAATTGCTGCAATTTTACCCTAAAATAAGGTGAATTTCTGCCTTTTTGTTCCAAAATAAGTAAAATATCTGCATTTTAGCCCCAAAATAGGAAAAAATTTTGCTTTTTTTCTCTGAAATAAGTGAAATTTCTGCAATTTTGCCCTAAAATAAGGAAAATTTCTGCAATTTTGCCCCAAAATAAGGGAAATTTCTGGAATTTTGCCCCAAAATACGTGGAATTTCTGAGTTTTGCCCCAAAATAAGAAGAATTTCTGTCTTTTTGCCCCAACTATAGGGAATTTCTGCCTTTTTGCCCAACAATTAGGAGAATTTCTGCAATTTTGCCCCAAAATAAGGGAAATTTCTGCAAATTTGCCCGAATGTAAAAGAAATTTCTGCAATTTTGCCCCAAAATAAGGGGAATTTCTGACTGTTTGCTCCCGAAAAAAGGAGATTTTCTGTATTTTTGCTCCAAAATAAGGAGAATTTCTGCTTTTTTGCCCGAAAATTATAAGAATTTCTGCAATTATGCTTCAAAATACGGGGAATTTCTACTTTTTATCCCGAAAGTAAGGGGAGTGTATACCTTTTTCCACAAAAAGGGAAATTTCTTAATTTTTGCCCCAAAATAAGAGGAATTTCTGCCTTTTTACCTCAAAATAAGTGAAATTTCTCCTTTTTTACCCAAAAATAAATGGAATTTCTGTTTTTTTTGCAACAAAATAAAAGGAATTTTTGAATTATACCCTGAAATAAGTGATATTTCTGCAATTTTGCCCCAAAATAAAAGAAATTTCTGCCTTTTTTTCACAAAATAAGGGGAATTTCTGTCTTTTTGCCCCAAAATAAGAGAAATTTCTTCCTTTTTGCCCCCGAATAAGGGGAATTTCAGCCTTTTTACCTCAAAATAAGTGAAATTTCAGCCTTTTTACCTCAATATAAGGGGAATTTCTGCATTTTTGCCAAAAATTATTAAGAATTTCTTAATTTTTCCCCAAAATAAGGAAAATTTCTGCCTTTTTTCCCTGAAATAAGTGAAATTTCTGCAATTTTGCCCTAAAATAAGGGAAATTTCTGCAATTTTGCCCCAAAATAAGGGAAATTTCTGGAATTTTGCCCCAAAATACGTGGAATTTCTGAGTTTTGCCCCAAAAGAAGGAGAATTTCTGTCTTTTTGCCCCAACATATAGGGAATTTCTGCATTGTTGCCCCACAATTAGGGGAATTTCTGCAATTTTGCTCCAAAATGCAAAGAATTTCTGTCTTGTTGCCCGAAAATCAGTGGAATGCATAACTTTTTGCCATAAAAAAGGGAAATTTTTTCATTTTTGCTCCAAAATAAGGGGAATTTTAGCCTTTTTGCCTCTAAATTAGTGGAATTTCTGACTTTTTCCCCCAAACACAGGGAATTTCTGTCTTTTTTGCCCCAAAATAGGGAAATTTCTGCCTTTTTGCCCTGAAATATGTGAAATTTCTGCAATTTTACCCCAAAATAAGGTGAATTTCTGCCTTTTTCCCCCAAAATAATGGGAATTTCTGCTTTTTTGCCCCAAAATAAAAAAATTTTTGCTTTTTTTCTCTGAAATAAGTGAAATTTCTTCAATTTTGCCGTAAAATAAGAGAAATTTCTGCAATTTTTCCTCTAATAAGAGAAATGTCTGCAATTTTGCCCCAAAATAAATGGAATTTCTCCCTTTTTGCCTCAAAATAAAGGAAATTTCAGCCTTTTTACCTGAAAATAAATGAAAGTTCTGCAATTTTGCCCCAAAAAAGGTAAATTCCTGCAATTTTGCCCCAAAATAAAGGAAATTTCTTGAATTTTGCCCCAAAATAAGGGGAATTTCTGATTTTTCTCCAAAATAAAGGGAATTTCTGCCTTTTGCCCCAAAATTAGGGGAATTTCTGCAATTTTGCTCCAAAATACGGGGAATTTCTGCCTTTTTGCCCAAAAATAATGGAATGCATACCTTTTTGCCATAAAAAGGGAAATTTCTTCATTTTTGCTCCAAAATAAAGGGAATTTCTGCCTTTTTGTCTCTAAACAAATGGAATTTCTGTCTTTTTCTCCCAAAACAAAGGGAATTTCTGTCTTTTTTGCCCTAAATAGAAGGAATTTCTGACTTATTTCCCTGAAATAAATGAAATTTCTGCATTTTTGCCCCAAAATAAAGGAAATTTCTGCAATTTTGCCCCAATATAAAGAAAATTTCTGCAATTTTGACCCAAAATAATGGGAATTTTTGACTGTTTGCTCTCAAAAAAAGGAGATTTTCTGTCTTTTTGCCCCAAAATAAGGAGAATTTCTGCTTTTTTGCCTGAAAATAATGAGAATTTCTGCAATATTGCTTCAAAATATGGGGAATTTCTTCTTTTAATCACGAAAGTAAGGGGAATGTATACCTTTTGCAACAAAAAAGGGAAATCTCTTCATTTTTGCCCCAAAATAAGAGGAATTTCTGCCTTTTACCTCAAAATAAGTGAAATTTCTCCCTATTTACCCAAAAATAAATGGAATATTTGTCTTTTTGCCCCAAAATAAAAGGAATTTTTGAATTATGCCCTAAAATAAGTGATATTTCTGAAATTTTGCCCCAAAATAAAAGAAATTTCTGCCTTTTTGCCACAAAATAAGGGGAATTTCTGTCTTTTTGCCCCAAAATTAGGGAAATTTCTGTCTTTTTGCCCCCAAATAAGGAAAATTTCACCCTTTTTACCTCAAAGTAAGGGGAATTTCTGCATTTTTGCCACAAAATATTAAGAATTTCTGCATTTTTGCCCCAAAATAAGGAAAATTTCTGCCTTTTTTCCTGAAATAAGTGAAATTTCTGCAATTTTGCCCCAAAATAAGTGAAATTTCTGCAATTTTGCCCAAAAATAAGGGAAATTTCTGCCTTTTTGCCCTGAAATATGTGAAATTTCTGCAATTTTACCCCAAAAAAAGTGAATTTCTGGATTTTTGCCCCAAAATAATGGGAATTTCTGCTTTTTTTCCCCTAAAAAAAGAAAAATTTTTGCTTTTTTTCTCTATAATAAGTGAAATTTCTGCAATTTTGCCCGAAAATAAAGGATATTTCGGCAATTTTGCCCGAAAATTAAAGAAATTTCTGGAATTTTGCACCAAAATAAGTAGAATTTCTGAGTTTTGCCCCAAAATAAGGAGAATTTTTGTCTTTTTGCCCCAACATATAGGGAATTTCTGCCTTTTTGCCCCAAAATTAGGGGAATTTCTGCAATTTTGCTCCAAAATAAGGGAAATTTCTGTCTTTTTGCCCGAAAATAAGGGGAATGCATAACTTGTTGCCATAAAAAAGAGAAATTTCTTCATTTTTGCTCCAAAATAAGGGGAATTTCTGCCTTTTTGCCTCTAAATAAGTGGAATTTCTGTCTTTTTCCCCCAAAACAAAGGTAATTTCTGTCTTTTTTGCCCCAAAATAAGGGGATTTTCTGACTTATTACCCTAAAATAAGTGAAATTTCTGCAATTTTGCCCCAAAATAAGGGAAATTTCTGCCTTTTTGCCCTGAAATATGTGAAATTTCTGCAATTTTACTCCAAAATAAGGTGAATTTCTGCCTTTTTGCCACAAAATAATGAGAATTTCTGCCTTTTTGCCCCAAAATAAAAAAAAAAATTTTGCTTTTTTTCTCTGAAATAAGTAAAATTTCTGCAATTTTGCCCTAAAATAAAAGAAATTTCTGCAATTTTTTCCCATAATAAGGAAAATGTCTGCAATTTTACCCCAAAATAAAGGAAATTTCTCCCTTTTTGCCCCAAAATAAAGGAAATTTCAGTCTTTTTACCTGAAAATAAGTGAAATTTCTGCAATTTTGCCCCAAATAAGAGAAATTTCTGCAATTTTGCCCAAAAATAAGGTAAATTCCTGCAATTTTGCCCCCCAAAAAAGGAAATTTCTAGAATTTTTCCCCAAAATAAGGGGAATTTCTGATTTTTGCCCCAAAATAAGAGGAATTTCTGCCTTTTGCCCCAAAATTAGGGGAATTTCTTTAATTTTGCTCCAAAATACAGGGAATTTCTGACTTTTTGCCTGAAAATAATGGGAATGCATACCTTTTTGCCATAAAAAGGGAAATTTCTTCATCTTTGCTCCAAAATAAGGGGAATTTCTGCCTTTTTGCCTCTAGATAAGTGGAATTTTGTCTTTTTCCCCAAAACAAAGGGAATTTATGTCTTTTTTGCCCCAAAATAAGGGGAATTTCTGACTTATTACCCTGAAATAAGTGAAATTTCTGCAATTTTGCCCCAGAATAAAGAAAATTTCTGCATTTTTGCCCTGAAATATGTGAAATTTCTGCAATTTTACCCCAAAATAAGGTGAATTTCTGTTTTTTTGCCCCAAACTAATGGGAAGTTCTGCCTTTTTGCCCCAAAATAAGAAAAATTTTTGCTTTTTTTCTCTGAAATAAGTAAAATTTCTGCAATTTTGCCCTAAAATAAGGGAAATTTCTGCAATTTTTTCACTTAATAAGGGAAATTTCTGCAATTTTGCCCCAATGTAAAGGAAATTTCTGCAATTTTGCCCCAAAATAAGGAGAATTTCTGACTGTTTGCTCCCGAAAAAAGGAGATTTTCTGTCTTTTTGCCCCAAAATAAGGAGAATTTCTGCCTTTTTGCCCGAAAATTATGAGAATTTCTGCAATTTTGCTTCAAAATACGAGGAATTTCTGCTTTTTATCCCGAAACTAAGGGGAATGTATATTTTTTGCCACAAAAAAGGGAAATTTCTTCATTTTTGCTCCAAAATAAGGGGAATTTCTGCCTTTTTGTCTCTAAATAAGTGGAATTTCTGTCTTTTTCCCAAAAATCAAAGAGAATTTCTCTCTTTTTTGCCCCAAAATAAAAGGAATTTCTGACTCATTACCCTGAAATAAGTGAAATTTCTGCAAGTTTGCCCCAAAATAAGGGAAATTTCTGCCTTTTTGCCCCCAAATAATGGGAATTTCAGAATTTTTACCTCAAAATAAAGGGAATTTCTGAATTTTGGCACAAAATATTAGGAATTTCTGCATTTTTGCCCCAAAATAAGTAAAATTTCTGCCTTTTTTATCTGAAATAAGTGAAATTTCTGCAATTTTGCCCCAAAATAAGTGAAATTTCTGCAATTTTGCCCCAAAATAAGGGAAATTTCTGGAATTTTGCACCAAAATAAGTGGAATTTCTGAGTTTTGCCCCAAAATAAGGAGAATTTTTGTCTTTTTGCCCCAACATATAGGGAATTTCTGCCTTTTTGCCACACAATTAGGAGAATTTCTGCAATTTTGCTCCAAAATACGGGAAATTTCTGTCTTTTTGCCCGAAAATAAGGGGAATGTATAAATTTTTGCCATAAAAAAGAGAAATTTCTTCATTTTTGCTCCAAAATAAGGAGAATTTCTGCATTTTTGCCTCTAAATAAGTGGAATTTCTGTCTTTTTCCCCCAAAACAAAGGGAATTTCTGTCTTTTTTGCCCCAAAATAAGGGGATTTTCTGACTTATTACCCTAAAATAAGTTCAATTTCTGCAATTTTGCCCCAGGATAAGGAAAATTTCTGCCTTTTTGCCCTTAAATATGTGAAATTTCTGCAATTTTACCCCAAAATAAGGTTAATTTCTGCCTTTTTGCCCCAAAATAATGAGAATTTCTGCCTTTTTGCCCAAAAATAAGAAAAATTTTTGCTTTTTTTCTCCGAAATAAGTGAAATTTCTGCAATTTTGCCCTAAATAAGGGAAATTTCTGCAATTTTTCCACATAATAAAGAAAATGTCTGCAATTTTGCCAAAAAATAAAGGGAATATCTCCCTTTTTTCCCCAAAATAAAGGAAATTTCAGTCTTTTTACCTGAAAATAAGTGAAATTTCTCCAATTTTGCCCCAAATAAAGGAAATTTCTGCAATTTTGCCCCAAAATAAGGTAAATTCCTGCAATTTTTCTCCGCAAAAAAAGAAATTTCTAGAATTTTGCCCCAAAATAAGGGGAATTTCTGATTTTTGCCCCAAAATAAAGGGAATTTCTGCCTTTTGCCCCAAAATTAGGGGAATTTCTTCAATTTTGCTTCAAAATACAGGGAATTTCTGCATTTTTGCCTGAAAATAATGGGAATGCATACCTTTTTGCAATAAAAAAAGAAATTTCTTCATTGTTGCTCCAAAATAAGGGGAATTTCTGCCTTTGTGCTTCTAGATAAGTGGAATTTCTGTCTTTTTCCCTGAAAACAAAGGGAATTTCTGTCTTTTTTGCCCCAAAATAAGGGGAATTTCTGACTTATTACCCTGAAATAAGTGAAATTTCTGCAATTTTGCCCCAGGATAAGGTAAATTTCTCCCTTTTTTCCCTGAAATATGTGAAATTTCTGCAATTTTACCCCAAAATAAGGTGAATTTCTTTTTTTTTGCCCCAAAATAATAAGAATTTCTGCCTTTTTGCCCCAAAATAAGAAAAATTTTTGCATTTTTTTTTCTGAAATAAGTAAAATTTTTGCAATTTTGCCCCAATGTAAAGGAAATTTCTGCAATTTTGCCCCCAAATAAGTAGAATTTCTGACTGTTTGCTCCCGAAAAAAGGAGATTTTCTGTCTTTTGCACCAAAATAACAAGAATTTCTGCCTTTTTGCCCGAAAATTATAAGAATTTCTGCAATTTTGCTTCAAAATACAGGGAATTTCTGCTTTTTATCCCGAAAGTAAGGTGAATGTATATTTTTTGCCACAAAAAAGAGAAATTTCTTCATTTTTGCTCCAAAATAATGGGAATTTCTATCTTTTTGCCTTTAAATAAGTGGAATTTCTGTTTCTTCCCAAAAATCAAACGGAATTTCTCTCTTTTTTGCCCCAAATAAAAAAAATTTCTGTCTCAATACCCTGAAATAAGTGAAATTTCTGCAATTTTGCCCCAAAATAAAGGAAATTTCTGCCTTTTTGCCCCCAAATAATGGGAATTTAAGCATTTTTACCTAAAAATAAGAGGAATTTCTGAATTTTGGCACAAAATATTAGGAATTTCTGTCTTTTTGACCCAAAATAAGTAAAATTTCTGCCTTTTTTCCCTGAAATAAGTGAAATTTCTGCAATTTTGCCCCAAAATAATTGAAATTTCTGCAATTATGCCCCAAAATAAGGGCAATTTCTGGAATTTTGCACAAAAATTTGGAATTTCTGAGTTTTGCCCCCCAAAAAAGGAGAATTTTTGTCTTTTTGCCCCAACATATAGGAAATTTCTGCCTTTTTGCCCCTCAATTAGGGGAATTTCTGCAATTTTGCTCCTAAATACATGGAATTTCTCTCTTTTTGCCCGAAAATAAGAAGAATGCAAAACTTTTTGCCATAAAAAAAGGAAATTTCTTCATTTTTGCTCCAAAATAAGGGGAATTTCTGCCTTTTTGCCTCTAAATAAGTGGAATTTCTGTCTTTTTCCCCCAAAAACAAAGGGAATTTCTGTCTTTTTGCCCCAAAATAAGGGGAATTTCTGACTTATTACCCTGAAATAAGTGAAATTTCTGCAATTTTGCCCCAGAATAAAGAAAATTTCTGCATTTTTGCCTTGAAATATGTTAAATTTCTGCAATTTTACCCCAAAATAAGGTGAATTTCTGTTTTTTTGCCCCAAAATAATGGGAATTTCTGCCTTTTTGCCCCAAAATAAGAAAAATTTTTGCTTTTTTTCTCTGAAATAAGTAAAATTTCTGCAATTTTGCCCTAAAATAAGGGAAATTTCTGCAATTTTTTCCCATAATAAGAGAAATTTCTGCAATTTTGCACCAATGTAAAGGAAATTTCTGCAATTTTGCCCCAAAATAAGGAGAATTTCTGACTATTTGCTCCCGAAAGAAGGAGATTTTCTGTCTTTTTGTCCCAAAATAAGTAGAATTTCTGCATTTTTGCCCGAAAATTTTGAGAATTTCTGCAATTTTGCTTCAAAATACGGAGAATTTCTGCTTTTTATACCAAAAGTAAGGGGAATGTATATTTTTTGCCACAATAAAGGGAAATTTCTTCATTATTGTTCGAAAATAAGGAGAATTTCTGCTTTTTGCCTCTAAATAACTGGAATTTCTGTCTTCTTTCCAAAAAAGAAAGGGAATTTCTCCCTTTTATGCCCCAAAATAAAAGGAATTTCTGAATCATTACCCTGAAATAAGTGAAATTTCTGCAATTTTGCCCCAAAATAAAAGAAATTTCTGCAATTTTGCCCCAAAATAAGGGTAATTTCTGCTTTTTGTCCTGAAATATGTGAAATTTCTGCAATTTTACCCCAAAATAAGGTGAATTTCTACCTTTTTGCAACAAAATAATGAGAATTTCTGCCTTTTTGCAACAAAATAAAAAAAATTTTTGCTTTTTTTCTCTGAAATAAGTGAAATTTCTACAATTTTGCCCTAAAATAAGAGAAATTTCTGTAATTTTGCCCAAAAATAAGGTAAATTCTTGCAATTTTGCCCCCCAAAAAAGAAATTTCTAGAATTTTGCCACAAAATAAGGGGAATTTCTGATTTTTGCCGCAAAATAAAAGCAATTTCTGCCTTTTGCCCCAAAATTAGGGGAATTTCTTCAATTTTGCTCCAAAATACGGGGAATTTCTGCCTTTTTTCCTGAAAATAATGGGAATGCATACCTTTTTGCCATAAAAAGGGAAATTTCTTCATTTTTGCTCCAAAATAAAGGGAATTTCTGCCTTTGTGCCTCTAGATAAGTGGAATTTCTGTCTTTTTCCCCCAAAACAAAGGGAATTTCTGTCTTTTTTGCCCCAAAATAAGGGGAATTTCTGACTAATTACCCTGAAATAAGAGAAATTTCTGCAATTTTGCCCCAGGATAAAGAAAATTTCTGCCTTTTTGCCCTGAAATATGTGAAATTTCTGCAATTTTACCCAAAATAAAGTGAATTTCTGTTTTTTTGCCCCAAAATAATGGAAATTTCTGCCTTTTTGCCCAAAAATAAGAAAAATTTTTGCGTTTTTCTCTGATATAAGTAAAATTTCTGCAATTTTGCCCTAAAATAAGGGAAATTTCTGCAATTTTTTCCCTTAATAAGGGAAATTTCTGTAATTTTGCCACAATGTAAAGGAAATTTCTTCAATTTTGCCCCAAAATAAGGAGAATTTCTTACTGTTTGCTCCCGAAAAAAGGAGATTTTCTGTATTTTTGCCCCAAAATAAGGAGAATTTCTGCCTTTTTGCCCGAAAATTGAGAGAATTTCTGCTATTTTGCTTCAAAATACAGGGAATTTCTGCTTTTTATCCCGAAAGTAAGGGGAATGTATATTTTTTGCCACAAAAAAGGGAAATTTCTTCATTTTTGCTCCAAAATAAGGGGAATTTCTGCCTTTTTGCCTCTAAATAAGTGGAATTTCTGTCTTTTTCCCAAAAATCAAAGGGAATTTCTCTCTTTTTGCCTCAAAATAAAAGGAATTTCTGACTCATTACCCTGAAATAAGTGAAATTTCTGCAATTTTGCCCCAAAATAAGGGAAATTTCTGGAATTTTGCACCAAAAAAAGTGGAATTTCTGAGTTTTGTCCCAAAAAAAGGAGAATTTTTGTCTTTTTGCCCCAATATATAGGGAATTTCTGCCTTTTTGCCCCACAATAAGAGGAATTTCTGCAATTTTGCTCCAAAATACAGGGAATTTCTGCCTTTTTGCCTGAAAATAATGGGAATGCATACCTTTTTGCAATAAAAAGGGAAATTTCTTCATTGTTGCTCCAAAATAAGGGGAATTTCTGCATTTTTGCCTCTAGATAAGTGGAATTTCTGTCTTTTTCTCCGAAAACAAAAAGAATTTCTGTCTTTTTATCCCCAAAATAAGAGGAATTTCTGACTTATTACCCAGAAATAAGTGAAATTTCTGCAATTTTGCCCCAGGATAAGGGAAATTTCTACCTTTTTACCCTGAAATATGTGAAATTTCTGCAATTTTACCCCAAAATAAGGTGAATTTCTGCCTTTTTGCCCCAAAATAATGAGAATTTCTGCTTTTTTGCCCCAAAATAAGAAAAATTTTTGCTTATTTTCTCTGAAATAAGTGAAATTTCTGCAATTTTGCCCCAAAATAAGTGAAATTTCTGCAATTTTGCCCAAAAATAAGGGAAATTTCTGCCTTTTTGCCCTGAAATATGTGAAATTTCTGCAATTTTACCCCAAAAAAAGTGAATTTCTGGATTTTTGCCCCAAAATAATGGGAATTTCTGCTTTTTTTCCCCTAAAAAAAGAAAAATTTTTGCTTTTTTTCTCTATAATAAGTGAAATTTCTGCAATTTTGCCTGAAAATAAAGGATATTTCGGCAATTTTGCCCCAAAATTAAAGAAATTTCTGGAATTTTGCACCAAAATAAGTAGAATTTCTGAGTTTTGCACCAAAATAAGGAGAATTTTTGTCTTTTTGCCCCAACATATTGGGAATTTCTGCCTTTTTGCCCCAAAATTAGGGGAATTTCTGCAATTTTGCTCCAAAATAAGGGAAATTTCTGTCTTTTTGCCCGAAAATAAGGGGAATGCATAACTTGTTGCCATAAAAAAGAGAAATTTCTTCATTTTTGCTCCAAAATAAGGGGAATTTCTGCCTTTTTGCCTCTAAATAAGTGGAATTTCTGTCTTCTTCCCCCAAAACAAAGGTAATTTCTGTCTTTTTTGCCCCAAAATAAGGGGATTTTCTGACTTATTACCCTAAAATAAGTGAAATTTCTGCAATTTTGCCCCAAAATAAGGGAAATTTCTGCCTTTTTGCCCTGAAATATGTGAAATTTCTGCAATTTTACTCCAAAATAAGGTGAATTTCTGCCTTTTTGCCACAAAATAATGAGAATTTCTGCCTTTTTGCCCCAAAATAAAAAAAAAATTTTTGCTTTTTTTCTCTGAAATAAGTAAAATTTCTGCAATTTTGCCCTAAAATAAAAGAAATTTCTGCAATTTTTTCCCATAATAAGGAAAATGTCTGCAATTTTACCCCAAAATAAAGGAAATTTCTCCCTTTTTGCCCCAAAATAAAGGAAATTTCAGTCTTTTTACCTGAAAATAAGTGAAATTTCTGCAATTTTGCCCCAAATAAGAGAAATTTCTGCAATTTTGCCCAAAAATAAGGTAAATTCCTGCAATTTTGCCCCCCAAAAAAGGAAATTTCTAGAATTTTGCCCCAAAATAAGGGGAATTTCTGATTTTTGCCCCAAAATAAGAGGAATTTCTGCCTTTTGCCCCAAAATTAGGGGAATTTCTTTAATTTTGCTCCAAAATACAGGGAATTTCTGACTTTTTGCCTGAAAATAATGGGAATGCATACCTTTTTGCCATAAAAAGGGAAATTTCTTCATCTTTGCTCCAAAATAAGGGGAATTTCTGCCTTTTTGCCTCTAGATAAGTGGAATTTTGTCTTTTTCCCCAAAACAAAGGGAATTTATGTCTTTTTTGCCCCAAAATAAGGGGAATTTCTGACTTATTACCCTGAAATAAGTGAAATTTCTGCAATTTTGCCCCAGAATAAAGAAAATTTCTGCATTTTTGCCCTGAAATATGTGAAATTTCTGCAATTTTACCCCAAAATAAGGTGAATTTCTGTTTTTTTGCCCCAAACTAATGGGAAGTTCTGCCTTTTTGCCCCAAAATAAGAAAAATTTTTGCTTTTTTTCTCTGAAATAAGTAAAATTTCTGCAATTTTGCCCTAAAATAAGGGAAATTTCTGCAATTTTTTCACTTAATAAGGGAAATTTCTGCAATTTTGCCCCAATGTAAAGGAAATTTCTGCAATTTTGCCCCAAAATAAGGAGAATTTCTGACTGTTTGCTCCCGAAAAAAGGAGATTTTCTGTCTTTTTGCCCCAAAATAAGGAGAATTTCTGCCTTTTTGCCCGAAAATTATGAGAATTTCTGCAATTTTGCTTCAAAATACGAGGAATTTCTGCTTTTTATCCCGAAACTAAGGGGAATGTATATTTTTTGCCACAAAAAAGGGAAATTTCTTCATTTTTGCTCCAAAATAAGGGGAATTTCTGCCTTTTTGTCTCTAAATAAGTGGAATTTCTGTCTTTTTCCCAAAAATCAAAGAGAATTTCTCTCTTTTTTGCCCCAAAATAAAAGGAATTTCTGACTCATTACCCTGAAATAAGTGAAATTTCTGCAAGTTTGCCCCAAAATAAGGGAAATTTCTGCCTTTTTGCCCCCAAATAATGGGAATTTCAGAATTTTTACCTCAAAATAAAGGGAATTTCTGAATTTTGGCACAAAATATTAGGAATTTCTGCATTTTTGCCCCAAAATAAGTAAAATTTCTGCCTTTTTTATCTGAAATAAGTGAAATTTCTGCAATTTTGCCCCAAAATAAGTGAAATTTCTGCAATTTTGCCCCAAAATAAGGGAAATTTCTGGAATTTTGCACCAAAATAAGTGGAATTTCTGAGTTTTGCCCCAAAATAAGGAGAATTTTTGTCTTTTTGCCCCAACATATAGGGAATTTCTGCCTTTTTGCCACACAATTAGGAGAATTTCTGCAATTTTGCTCCAAAATACGGGAAATTTCTGTCTTTTTGCCCGAAAATAAGGGGAATGTATAAATTTTTGCCATAAAAAAGAGAAATTTCTTCATTTTTGCTCCAAAATAAGGAGAATTTCTGCATTTTTGCCTCTAAATAAGTGGAATTTCTGTCTTTTTCCCCCAAAACAAAGGGAATTTCTGTCTTTTTTGCCCCAAAATAAGGGGATTTACTGACTTATTACCCTAAAATAAGTTCAATTTCTGCAATTTTGCCCCAGGATAAGGAAAATTTCTGCCTTTTTGCCCTTAAATATGTGAAATTTCTGCAATTTTACCCCAAAATAAGGTTAATTTCTGCCTTTTTGCCCCAAAATAATGAGAATTTCTGCTTTTTTGCCCCAAAATAAGAAAAATTTTTGCTTATTTTCTCTGAAATAAGTGAAATTTCTGCAATTTTGCCCCAAAATAAGTGAAATTTCTGCAATTTTGCCCAAAAATAAGGGAAATTTCTGCCTTTTTGCCCTGAAATATGTGAAATTTCTGCAATTTTACCCCAAAAAAAGTGAATTTCTGGATTTTTGCCCCAAAATAATGGGAATTTCTGCTTTTTTTCCCCTAAAAAAAGAAAAATTTTTGCTTTTTTTCTCTATAATAAGTGAAATTTCTGCAATTTTGCCCGAAAATAAAGGATATTTCGGCAATTTTGCCCCAAAATTAAAGAAATTTCTGGAATTTTGCACCAAAATAAGTAGAATTTCTGAGTTTTGCCCCAAAATAAGGAGAATTTTTGTCTTTTTGCCCCAACATATTGGGAATTTCTGCCTTTTTGCCCCAAAATTAGGGGAATTTCTGCAATTTTGCTCCAAAATAAGGGAAATTTCTGTCTTTTTGCCCGAAAATAAGGGGAATGCATAACTTGTTGCCATAAAAAAGAGAAATTTCTTCATTTTTGCTCCAAAATAAGGGGAATTTCTGCCTTTTTGCCTCTAAATAAGTGGAATTTCTGTCTTCTTCCCCCAAAACAAAGGTAATTTCTGTCTTTTTTGCCCCAAAATAAGGGGATTTTCTGACTTATTACCCTAAAATAAGTGAAATTTCTGCAATTTTGCCCCAAAATAAGGGAAATTTCTGCCTTTTTGCCCTGAAATATGTGAAATTTCTGCAATTTTACTCCAAAATAAGGTGAATTTCTGCCTTTTTGCCACAAAATAATGAGAATTTCTGCCTTTTTGCCCCAAAATAAAAAAAAATTTTTGCTTTTTTTCTCTGAAATAAGTAAAATTTCTGCAATTTTGCCCTAAAATAAAAGAAATTTCTGCAATTTTTTCCCATAATAAGGAAAATGTCTGCAATTTTACCCCAAAATAAAGGAAATTTCTCCCTTTTTGCCACAAAATAAAGGAAATTTCAGTCTTTTTACCTGAAAATAAGTGAAATTTCTGCAATTTTGCCCCAAATAAGAGAAATTTCTGCAATTTTGCCCAAAAATAAGGTAAATTCCTGCAATTTTGCCCCCCAAAAAAGGAAATTTCTAGAATTTTGCCCCAAAATAAGGGGAATTTCTGATTTTTGCCCCAAAATAAGAGGAATTTCTGCCTTTTGCCCCAAAATTAGGGGAATTTCTTTAATTTTGCTCCAAAATACAGGGAATTTCTGACTTTTTGCCTGAAAATAATGGGAATGCATACCTTTTTGCCATAAAAAGGGAAATTTCTTCATCTTTGCTCCAAAATAAGGGGAATTTCTGCCTTTTTGCCTCTAGATAAGTGGAATTTTGTCTTTTTCCCCAAAACAAAGGGAATTTATGTCTTTTTTGCCCCAAAATAAGGGGAATTTCTGACTTATTACCCTGAAATAAGTGAAATTTCTGCAATTTTGCCCCAGAATAAAGAAAATTTCTGCATTTTTGCCCTGAAATATGTGAAATTTCTGCAATTTTACCCCAAAATAAGGTGAATTTCTGTTTTTTTGCCCCAAACTAATGGGAAGTTCTGCCTTTTTGCCCCAAAATAAGAAAAATTTTTGCTTTTTTTCTCTGAAATAAGTAAAATTTCTGCAATTTTGCCCTAAAATAAGGGAAATTTCTGCAATTTTTTCACTTAATAAGGGAAATTTCTGCAATTTTGCCCCAATGTAAAGGAAATTTCTGCAATTTTGCCCCAAAATAAGGAGAATTTCTGACTGTTTGCTCCCGAAAAAAGGAGATTTTCTGTCTTTTTGCCCCAAAATAAGGAGAATTTCTGCCTTTTTGCCCGAAAATTATGAGAATTTCTGCAATTTTGCTTCAAAATACGAGGAATTTCTGCTTTTTATCCCGAAACTAAGGGGAATGTATATTTTTTGCCACAAAAAAGGGAAATTTCTTCATTTTTGCTCCAAAATAAGGGGAATTTCTGCCTTTTTGTCTCTAAATAAGTGGAATTTCTGTCTTTTTCCCAAAAATCAAAGAGAATTTCTCTCTTTTTTGCCCCAAAATAAAAGGAATTTCTGACTCATTACCCTGAAATAAGTGAAATTTCTGCAAGTTTGCCCCAAAATAAGGGAAATTTCTGCCTTTTTGCCCCCAAATAATGGGAATTTCAGAATTTTTACCTCAAAATAAAGGGAATTTCTGAATTTTGGCACAAAATATTAGGAATTTCTGCATTTTTGCCCCAAAATAAGTAAAATTTCTGCCTTTTTTATCTGAAATAAGTGAAATTTCTGCAATTTTGCCCCAAAATAAGTGAAATTTCTGCAATTTTGCCCCAAAATAAGGGAAATTTCTGGAATTTTGCACCAAAATAAGTGGAATTTCTGAGTTTTGCCCCAAAATAAGGAGAATTTTTGTCTTTTTGCCCCAACATATAGGGAATTTCTGCCTTTTTGCCACACAATTAGGAGAATTTCTGCAATTTTGCTCCAAAATACGGGAAATTTCTGTCTTTTTGCCCGAAAATAAGGGGAATGTATAAATTTTTGCCATAAAAAAGAGAAATTTCTTCATTTTTGCTCCAAAATAAGGAGAATTTCTGCATTTTTGCCTCTAAATAAGTGGAATTTCTGTCTTTTTCCCCCAAAACAAAGGGAATTTCTGTCTTTTTTGCCCCAAAATAAGGGGATTTACTGACTTATTACCCTAAAATAAGTTCAATTTCTGCAATTTTGCCCCAGGATAAGGAAAATTTCTGCCTTTTTGCCCTTAAATATGTGAAATTTCTGCAATTTTACCCCAAAATAAGGTTAATTTCTGCCTTTTTGCCCCAAAATAATGAGAATTTCTGCTTTTTTGCCCCAAAATAAGAAAAATTTTTGCTTATTTTCTCTGAAATAAGTGAAATTTCTGCAATTTTGCCCCAAAATAAGTGAAATTTCTGCAATTTTGCCCAAAAATAAGGGAAATTTCTGCCTTTTTGCCCTGAAATATGTGAAATTTCTGCAATTTTACCCCAAAAAAAGTGAATTTCTGGATTTTTGCCCCAAAATAATGGGAATTTCTGCTTTTTTTCCCCTAAAAAAAGAAAAATTTTTGCTTTTTTTCTCTATAATAAGTGAAATTTCTGCAATTTTGCCCGAAAATAAAGGATATTTCGGCAATTTTGCCCCAAAATTAAAGAAATTTCTGGAATTTTGCACCAAAATAAGTAGAATTTCTGAGTTTTGCCCCAAAATAAGGAGAATTTTTGTCTTTTTGCCCCAACATATTGGGAATTTCTGCCTTTTTGCCCCAAAATTAGGGGAATTTCTGCAATTTTGCTCCAAAATAAGGGAAATTTCTGTCTTTTTGCCCGAAAATAAGGGGAATGCATAACTTGTTGCCATAAAAAAGAGAAATTTCTTCATTTTTGCTCCAAAATAAGGGGAATTTCTGCCTTTTTGCCTCTAAATAAGTGGAATTTCTGTCTTCTTCCCCCAAAACAAAGGTAATTTCTGTCTTTTTTGCCCCAAAATAAGGGGATTTTCTGACTTATTACCCTAAAATAAGTGAAATTTCTGCAATTTTGCCCCAAAATAAGGGAAATTTCTGCCTTTTTGCCCTGAAATATGTGAAATTTCTGCAATTTTACTCCAAAATAAGGTGAATTTCTGCCTTTTTGCCACAAAATAATGAGAATTTCTGCCTTTTTGCCCCAAAATAAAAAAAAAAATTTTGCTTTTTTTCTCTGAAATAAGTAAAATTTCTGCAATTTTGCCCTAAAATAAAAGAAATTTCTGCAATTTTTTCCCATAATAAGGAAAATGTCTGCAATTTTACCCCAAAATAAAGGAAATTTCTCCCTTTTTGCCCCAAAATAAAGGAAATTTCAGTCTTTTTACCTGAAAATAAGTGAAATTTCTGCAATTTTGCCCCAAATAAGAGAAATTTCTGCAATTTTGCCCAAAAATAAGGTAAATTCCTGCAATTTTGCCCCCCAAAAAAGGAAATTTCTAGAATTTTGCCCCAAAATAAGGGGAATTTCTGATTTTTGCCCCAAAATAAGAGGAATTTCTGCCTTTTGCCCCAAAATTAGGGGAATTTCTTTAATTTTGCTCCAAAATACAGGGAATTTCTGACTTTTTGCCTGAAAATAATGGGAATGCATACCTTTTTGCCATAAAAAGGGAAATTTCTTCATCTTTGCTCCAAAATAAGGGGAATTTCTGCCTTTTTGCCTCTAGATAAGTGGAATTTTGTCTTTTTCCCCAAAACAAAGGGAATTTATGTCTTTTTTGCCCCAAAATAAGGGGAATTTCTGACTTATTACCCTGAAATAAGTGAAATTTCTGCAATTTTGCCCCAGAATAAAGAAAATTTCTGCATTTTTGCCCTGAAATATGTGAAATTTCTGCAATTTTACCCCAAAATAAGGTGAATTTCTGTTTTTTTGCCCCAAACTAATGGGAAGTTCTGCCTTTTTGCCCCAAAATAAGAAAAATTTTTGCTTTTTTTCTCTGAAATAAGTAAAATTTCTGCAATTTTGCCCTAAAATAAGGGAAATTTCTGCAATTTTTTCACTTAATAAGGGAAATTTCTGCAATTTTGCCCCAATGTAAAGGAAATTTCTGCAATTTTGCCCCAAAATAAGGAGAATTTCTGACTGTTTGCTCCCGAAAAAAGGAGATTTTCTGTCTTTTTGCCCCAAAATAAGGAGAATTTCTGCCTTTTTGCCCGAAAATTATGAGAATTTCTGCAATTTTGCTTCAAAATACGAGGAATTTCTGCTTTTTATCCCGAAACTAAGGGGAATGTATATTTTTTGCCACAAAAAAGGGAAATTTCTTCATTTTTGCTCCAAAATAAGGGGAATTTCTGCCTTTTTGTCTCTAAATAAGTGGAATTTCTGTCTTTTTCCCAAAAATCAAAGAGAATTTCTCTCTTTTTTGCCCCAAAATAAAAGGAATTTCTGACTCATTACCCTGAAATAAGTGAAATTTCTGCAAGTTTGCCCCAAAATAAGGGAAATTTCTGCCTTTTTGCCCCCAAATAATGGGAATTTCAGAATTTTTACCTCAAAATAAAGGGAATTTCTGAATTTTGGCACAAAATATTAGGAATTTCTGCATTTTTGCCCCAAAATAAGTAAAATTTCTGCCTTTTTTATCTGAAATAAGTGAAATTTCTGCAATTTTGCCCCAAAATAAGTGAAATTTCTGCAATTTTGCCCCAAAATAAGGGAAATTTCTGGAATTTTGCACCAAAATAAGTGGAATTTCTGAGTTTTGCCCCAAAATAAGGAGAATTTTTGTCTTTTTTCCCCAACATATAGGGAATTTCTGCCTTTTTGCCACACAATTAGGAGAATTTCTGCAATTTTGCTCCAAAATACGGGAAATTTCTGTCTTTTTGCCCGAAAATAAGGGGAATGTATAAATTTTTGCCATAAAAAAGAGAAATTTCTTCATTTTTGCTCCAAAATAAGGAGAATTTCTGCATTTTTGCCTCTAAATAAGTGGAATTTCTGTCTTTTTCCCCCCAAAACAAAGGGAATTTCTGTCTTTTTTGCCCCAAAATAAGGGGATTTTCTGACTTATTACCCTAAAATAAGTTCAATTTCTGCAATTTTGCCCCAGGATAAGGAAAATTTCTGCCTTTTTGCCCTTAAATATGTGAAATTTCTGCAATTTTACCCCAAAATAAGGTTAATTTCTGCCTTTTTGCCCCAAAATAATGAGAATTTCTGCCTTTTTGCCCAAAAATAAGAAAAATTTTTGCTTTTTTTCTCCGAAATAAGTGAAATTTCTGCAATTTTGCCCTAAATAAGGGAAATTTCTGCAATTTTTCCACATAATAAAGAAAATGTCTGCAATTTTGCCAAAAAATAAAGGGAATATCTCCCTTTTTTCCCCAAAATAAAGGAAATTTCAGTCTTTTTACCTGAAAATAAGTGAAATTTCTCCAATTTTGCCCCAAATAAAGGAAATTTCTGCAATTTTGCCCCAAAATAAGGTAAATTCCTGCAATTTTTCTCCGCAAAAAAAGAAATTTCTAGAATTTTGCCCCAAAATAAGGGGAATTTCTGATTTTTGCCCCAAAATAAAGGGAATTTCTGCCTTTTGCCCCAAAATTAGGGGAATTTCTTCAATTTTGCTTCAAAATACAGGGAATTTCTGCATTTTTGCCTGAAAATAATGGGAATGCATACCTTTTTGCAATAAAAAAAGAAATTTCTTCATTGTTGCTCCAAAATAAGGGGAATTTCTGCCTTTGTGCTTCTAGATAAGTGGAATTTCTGTCTTTTTCCCTGAAAACAAAGGGAATTTCTGTCTTTTTTGCCCCAAAATAAGGGGAATTTCTGACTTATTACCCTGAAATAAGTGAAATTTCTGCAATTTTGCCCCAGGATAAGGTAAATTTCTCCCTTTTTTCCCTGAAATATGTGAAATTTCTGCAATTTTACCCCAAAATAAGGTGAATTTCTTTTTTTTTGCCCCAAAATAATAAGAATTTCTGCCTTTTTGCCCCAAAATAAGAAAAATTTTTGCATTTTTTTTTTCTGAAATGAGTAAAATTTTTGCAATTTTGCCCCAATGTAAAGGAAATTTCTGCAATTTTGCCCCCAAATAAGTAGAATTTCTGACTGTTTGCTCCCGAAAAAAGGAGATTTTCTGTCTTTTGCACCAAAATAACAAGAATTTCTGCCTTTTTGCCCGAAAATTATAACAATTTCTGCAATTTTGCTTCAAAATACAGGGAATTTCTGCTTTTTATCCCGAAAGTAAGGTGAATGTATATTTTTTGCCACAAAAAAGAGAAATTTCTTCATTTTTGCTCCAAAATAAGGGGAATTTCTATCTTTTTGCCTTTAAATAAGTGGAATTTCTGTTTCTTCCCAAAAATCAAACGGAATTTCTCTCTTTTTTGCCCCAAATAAAAAAAATTTCTGTCTCAATACCCTGAAATAAGTGAAATTTCTGCAATTTTGCCCCAAAATAAAGGAAATTTCTGCCTTTTTGCCCCCAAATAATGGGAATTTAAGCATTTTTACCTAAAAATAAGAGGAATTTCTGAATTTTGGCACAAAATATTAGGAATTTCTGTCTTTTTGACCCAAAATAAGTAAAATTTCTGCCTTTTTTCCCTGAAATAAGTGAAATTTCTGCAATTTTGCCCCAAAATAATTGAAATTTCTGCAATTATGCCCCAAAATAAGGGCAATTTCTGGAATTTTGCACAAAAATTTGGAATTTCTGAGTTTTGATCCCAAAAAAAGGAGAATTTTTGTCTTTTTGCCCCAACATATAGGAAATTTCTGCCTTTTTGCCCCTCAATTAGGGGAATTTCTGCAATTTTGCTCCTAAATACATGGAATTTCTCTCTTTTTGCCCGAAAATAAGAAGAATGCAAAACTTTTTGCCATAAAAAAGGGAAATTTCTTCATTTTTGCTCCAAAATAAGGGGAATTTCTGCCTTTTTGCCTCTAAATAAGTGGAATTTCTGTCTTTTTCCCCCAAAAACAAAGGGAATTTCTGTCTTTTTTGCCCCAAAATAAGGGGAATTTCTGACTTATTACCCTGAAATAAGTGAAATTTCTGCAATTTTGCCCCAGAATAAAGAAAATTTCTGCATTTTTGCCCTGAAATATGTGAAATTTCTGCAATTTTACCCCAAAATAAGGTGAATTTCTGTTTTTTTGCCCCAAACTAATGGGAAGTTCTGCCTTTTTGCCCCAAAATAAGAAAAATTTTTGCTTTTTTTCTCTGAAATAAGTAAAATTTCTGCAATTTTGCCCTAAAATAAGGGAAATTTCTGCAATTTTTTCCCATAATAAGGGAAATTTCTGCAATTTTGCACCAATGTAAAGGAAATTTCTGCAATTTTGCCCCAAAATAAGGAGAATTTCTGACTATTTGCTCCCGAAAGAAGGAGATTTTCTGTCTTTTTGTCCCAAAATAAGTAGAATTTCTGCATTTTTGCCCGAAAATTTTGAGAATTTCTGCAATTTTGCTTCAAAATACGGGGAATTTCTGCTTTTTATACCAAAAGTAAGGGGAATGTATATTTTTTGCCACAATAAAGGGAAATTTCTTCATTATTGTTCGAAAATAAGGAGAATTTCTGCTTTTTGCCTCTAAATAACTGGAATTTCTGTCTTCTTTCCAAAAAAGAAAGGGAATTTCTCCCTTTTATGCCCCAAAATAAAAGGAATTTCTGAATCATTACCCTGAAATAAGTGAAATTTCTGCAATGTTGCCCCAAAATAAAAGAAATTTCTGCAATTTTGCCCCAAAATAAGGGTAATTTCTGCTTTTTGTCCTGAAATATGTGAAATTTCTGCAATTTTACCCCAAAATAAGGTGAATTTCTACCTTTTTGCAACAAAATAATGAGAATTTCTGCCTTTTTGCAACAAAATAAAAAAAATTTTTGCTTTTTTTCTCTGAAATAAGTGAAATTTCTACAATTTTGCCCTAAAATAAGGGAAATTTCTGTAATTTTGCCCAAAAATAAGGTAAATTCTTGCAATTTTGCCCCCCAAAAAAGAAATTTCTAGAATTTTGCCACAAAATAAGGGGAATTTCTGATTTTTGCCGCAAAATAAAAGCAATTTCTGCCTTTTGCCCCAAAATTAGGGGAATTTCTTCAATTTTGCTCCAAAATACGGGGAATTTCTGCCTTTTTTCCTGAAAATAATGGGAATGCATACCTTTTTGCCATAAAAAGGGAAATTTCTTCATTTTTGCTCCAAAATAAAGGGAATTTCTGCCTTTGTGCCTCTAGATAAGTGGAATTTCTGTCTTTTTCCCCCAAAACAAAGGGAATTTCTGTCTTTTTTGCCCCAAAATAAGGGGAATTTCTGACTAATTACCCTGAAATAAGAGAAATTTCTGCAATTTTGCCCCAGGATAAAGAAAATTTCTGCCTTTTTGCCCTGAAATATGTGAAATTTCTGCAATTTTACCCAAAATAAAGTGAATTTCTGTTTTTTTGCCCCAAAATAATGGAAATTTCTGCCTTTTTGCCCAAAAATAAGAAAAATTTTTGCGTTTTTCTCTGATATAAGTAAAATTTCTGCAATTTTGCCCTAAAATAAGGGAAATTTCTGCAATTTTTTCCCTTAATAAGGGAAATTTCTGTAATTTTGCCACAATGTAAAGGAAATTTCTTCAATTTTGCCCCAAAATAAGGAGAATTTCTTACTGTTTGCTCCCGAAAAAAGGAGATTTTCTGTATTTTTGCCCCAAAATAAGGAGAATTTCTGCCTTTTTGCCCGAAAATTGAGAGAATTTCTGCTATTTTGCTTCAAAATACAGGGAATTTCTGCTTTTTATCCCGAAAGTAAGGGGAATGTATATTTTTTGCCACAAAAAAGGGAAATTTCTTCATTTTTGCTCCAAAATAAGGGGAATTTCTGCCTTTTTGCCTCTAAATAAGTGGAATTTCTGTCTTTTTCCCAAAAATCAAAGGGAATTTCTCTCTTTTTGCCTCAAAATAAAAGGAATTTCTGACTCATTACCCTGAAATAAGTGAAATTTCTGCAATTTTGCCCCAAAATAAGGGAAATTTCTGGAATTTTGCACCAAAAAAAGTGGAATTTCTGAGTTTTGTCCCAAAAAAAGGAGAATTTTTGTCTTTTTGCCCCAATATATAGGGAATTTCTGCCTTTTTGCCCCACAATAAGAGGAATTTCTGCAATTTTGCTCCAAAATACAGGGAATTTCTGCCTTTTTGCCTGAAAATAATGGGAATGCATACCTTTTTGCAACAAAAAGGGAAATTTCTTCATTGTTGCTCCAAAATAAGGGGAATTTCTGCATTTTTGCCTCTAGATAAGTGGAATTTCTGTCTTTTTCTCCGAAAACAAAAAGAATTTCTGTCTTTTTATCCCCAAAATAAGAGGAATTTCTGACTTATTACCCAGAAATAAGTGAAATTTCTGCAATTTTGCCCCAGGATAAGGGAAATTTCTACCTTTTTACCCTGAAATATGTGAAATTTCTGCAATTTTACCCCAAAATAAGGTGAATTTCTGCCTTTTTGCCCCAAAATAATGAGAATTTCTGCTTTTTTGCCCCAAAATAAGAAAAATTTTTGCTTATTTTCTCTGAAATAAGTGAAATTCCTGCAATTTTGCCCCACAATAAGGTAAATTCCTGCAATTTTACCCCCCAAAAAAGGAAATTTCTAGAATTTTGCCCCAAAATAAAGGGGATTTCTGCCTTTTGCCCTAAAATTAGGGGAATTTCTTCAATTTTGCTCCAAAATACAGGGAATTTCTGCCTTTTTGCCTGAAAATAATGGGAATGCATACCTTTTTGCAATAAAAAGGAAAATTTCTTCATTGTTGCTCCAAAATAAGGGGAATTTCTGCATTTTTGCCTCTAGATAAATGGAATTTCTGTCTTTTTCTCCGAAAACAAAAAGAATTTCTGTCTTTTTTGCCCCAAAATAAGAGGATTTTCTGACTTATTACCCTAAAATAAGTGAAATTTCTGCAATTTTGCCACAGGATAAGGTAAATTTCTGCCTTTTTGCTCTGAAATATGTTAAATTTCTGCAATTTTACCCCAAAATAAGGTGAATTTCTGTTTTTTTGCCCCAAAATAATGGGAATTTCTGCCTTTTTGCCCCAAAATAAGAAAAATTTTTGCTTTTTTTCTCTGAAATAAGTAAAATTTCTGCAATTATACCCTAAAATAAGGGAAATTTCTGCAATTTTTCCACATAATAAGGAAAATGTCTGCAATTTTGCCAAAAAATA
This sequence comes from Micromys minutus, assembly GCF_963924665.1. Classification (NCBI taxonomy): domain Eukaryota; kingdom Metazoa; phylum Chordata; class Mammalia; order Rodentia; family Muridae; genus Micromys; species Micromys minutus. The sequence continues at coordinate 338,383 of NW_027667948.1, forward strand.
AAGGGAATATCTCCCTTTTTGCCCCAAATAAAGGAAATTTCAGTCTTTTTACCTGAAAATAAGTGAAATTTCTCCAATTTTGCCCCAAATAAGGGTAATTTCTGCAATTTTGCCCCAAAATAAGGTAAATTCCTGCAATTTTGCTCCCCAAAAAAAGAAATTTCTAGAATTTTACCCCAAAATAAGGGGAATTTCTGATTTTTGCCCCAAAATAAAGGGAATTTCTGCCTTTTGCCCCAAAATTAGGGGAATTTCTTCAATTTTGCTCCAAAATACGGGGAATTTTTGCCTTTTTGCCTGAAAATAATGGGAATGCATACCTTTTTGCAATAAAAAGTGAAATTTCTTCATTGTTGCTCCAAAATAAGGGGAATTTCTGCCTTTGTGCCTCTAGATAAGTGGAATTTCTGTCTTTTTCCCTGAAAACAAAGGGAATTTCTGTCTTTTTTGCCCCAAAATAAAGGGAATTTCTGACTTATTACCCTGAAATAAGTGAAATTTCTGCAATTTTGCCCCAGGATAAGGTAAATTTCTGCCTTTTTGCCCTGAAATATGTGAAATTTCTGCAATTTTACCCTAAAATAAGGTGAATTTCTTTTTTTTGCCCCAAAATAATGAGAATTTCTGCCTTTTTGCCCCAAAATAAGAAAAATTTTTGCTTTTTTTCTCTGAAATAAGTAAAATTTCTGCAATTTTGCCCCAACGAAAAGGAAATTTCTGCAATTTTGCCACAAAATAAGTAGAATTTCTGACTGTTTGCTCCCGAAAAAAGGAGATTTTCTGTCTTTTTGCCCCAAAATAAGGAGAATTTCTGCCTTTTTGCCCGAAAATTATGAGAATTTCTGCAATTTTGCTTCAAAATACGGGGAATTTCTGCTTTTTATCCCGAAAGTAAGGGGAATGTATATTTTTTGCCACAAAAAAAGGGAAATTTCTTCATTTTTGCTCCAAAATAAGGGGAATTTCTGTCTTTTTGCCTCTAAATAAGTGGAATTTCTGTCTTTTCCCAAAAATCAAAGCGAATTTCTCTCTTTTTTGCCTTAAAATAAAAGGAATTTCTGACTCAATACCCTGAAATAAGTGAAATTTCTGCAATTTTGCCACAAAGTAAGGGAAATTTCTGCCTTTTTGCCCTCAAATAAGGGGAATTTCAGCATTTTTACCTCAAAATAAGGGGAATTTCTGAAATTTGGCACAAAATATTAGGAATTTCTGTCTTTTTGACCCAAAATAATTAAAATTTCTGCCTTTTTTCCCTGAAATAAGTGAAATTTCTGCAATTTTGCCCCAAAATAATTGAAATTTCTGCAATTATGCCCCAAAATAAGGGAAATTTCTGGAATTTTGCACAAAAATTTGGAATTTCTGAGTTTTGCCCCAAAATTAGGAGAATTTTTGTCTTTTTGCCCCAACATATAGGAAATTTCTGCCTTTTTGCCCCACAATTAGGGGAATTTCTGCAATTTTGCTCCAAAATACATGGAATTTCTCTCTTTTTTGCCCGAAAATAAGGGGAATAAATAACTTGTTGCCATAAAAAAGGGAAATTTCTTCATTTTTGCTCCAAAATAAGGGGAATTTCTGCCTTTTTGCCTCTAAATAAGTGGAATTTCTGTCTTTTTCCCCCAAAAACAAAGGGAATTTCTGTCTTTTTTGCCCCAAAATAAGGGGAATTTCTGACTTATTACCCTGAAATAAGTGAAATTTCTGCAATTTTGCCCCAGAATAAAGAAAATTTCTGCATTTTTGCCTTGAAATATGTGAAATTTCTGCAATTTTACCCCAAAATAAGGTGAATTTCTGTTTTTTTGCCCCAAAATAATGGGAATTTCTGCCTTTTTGCCCCAAAATAAGAAAAATATTTGCTTTTTTTCTCTGAAATAAGTAAAATTTCTGCAATTTTGCCCTAAAATAAGGGAAATTTCTGCAATTTTTTCCCATAATAATGGAAATTTCTGCAATTTTGCCCCAATGTAAAGGAAATTTCTGCAATTTTGCCCCAAAATATTGAGAACTTCTGACTATTTGCTCCCGAAAGCAGGAGATTTTCTGTCTTTTTGCCCCAAAATAAGTAGAATTTCTGCCTTTTTGCCCGAAAATTATGAGAATTTCTGCAATTTTGCTTCAAAATACCGGGAATTTCTGCTTTTTATACCGAAGGTAAGGAAAATGTATATTTTTTGCCACAATAAAGGGAAATTTCTTCATTATTGTTCCAAAATAAGGAGAATTTCTGCTTTTTGCCTCTAAATAACTGGAATTTCTGTCTTCTTTCCAAAAAAGAAAGGGAATTTCTCCCTTTTGTGCCCCAAAATAAAAGGAATTTCTGACTCATTACCCTGAAATAAGTGAAATTTCTGCAATTTTGCCCCAAAATAAAAGAAATTTCTGCAATTTTGCCCCAAAATAAGGGAAATTTCTTCTTTTTGTCCTGAAATATGTGAAATTTCTTCAATTTTACCCCAAAATAAGGTGAATTTCTACCTTTTTGCAATAAAATAATGAGAATTTCTGCCTTTTTGCCCCAAAATAAAAAAAATTTTTGCTTTTTTTCTCTGAAATAAGTGAAATTTCTGAAATTTTGCCCTAAAATAAGGGAAATTTCTGCAATTTTTCCCCATAATAAGAAAAATGTCTGCAATTTTGCCCCAAAATAAAGGGAATTTTTCCCTTTTTGTCCCAAAATAAAAAAAATTTCATTCTTTCTACCTGAAAATAAGTGAAATTTCTGCAATTTTGCCCCAAATAAGGGAAATTTCTGCAATTTTGCCCAAAAATAAGGTAAATTCTTGCATTTCTGCCCCCCAAAAAGGAAATTTCTAGAATTTTGCCACAAAATAAGGGGAATTTCTGATTTTTGCCCCAAAATAAAAGGAATTTTTGCCTTTTGCCCCAAAATTAGGGGAATTTCTTCAATTTTGCTCCAAAATACGGGGAATTTCTGCCTTTTTTCCTGAAAATAATGGGAATGCATACCTTTTTGCCATAATAAGGGAAATTTCTTCATTTTTGCTCCAAAATAAAGGGAATTTCTGCCTTTTTGCCTCTAGATATGTGGAATTTCTGTCATTTTCCCCCAAAACAAAGGGAATTTCTGTCTTTTTTGCCCCAAAATAGGCGGAATTTCTGACTTATTACCCTGAAATAAGAGAAATTTCTGCAATTTTGCCCCAGAATAAGGAAAATTTCTGCCTCTTTGCCATGAAATATGTGAAATTTCTGCAATTTTACCCCCAAATAAGGTGAATTTCTGTTTTTTTGCCCCAAAATAATGGGAATTTCTGCCTTTTTGCCCCAAAATAAGAAAAATTTTTGCTTTTTTTCTCTGAAATAAGTAAAATTTCTGCAATTATACCCTAAAATAAGGGAAATTCTGCAATTTTTTTCCCTTAAAATGGAAATTTCTGCAATTTTGCCCCAATGTAAAGGAAATTTCTGCAATTTTGCCCCAAAATAAGTAGAATTTCTGACTGTTTGCTCCCGAAAAAAGGAGATTTTCTGTCTTTTTGCCCCTAAATAAGGAGAATTTCTGCATTTTTGCCCGAAAATTTTGAGAATTTCTGCAATTTTGCTTCAAAATACGGGGAATTTCTGCTTTTTATACCAAAAGTAAGGGGAATGTATATTTTTTGCCACAATAAAGGGAAATTTCTTCATTATTGTTCGAAAATAAGGAGAATTTCTGCTTTTTGCCTCTAAATAACTGGAATTTCTGTCTTCTTTCCAAAAAAGAAAGGGAATTTCTCCCTTTTATGCCCCAAAATAAAAGGAATTTCTGAATCATTACCCTGAAATAAGTGAAATTTCTGCAATTTTGCCCCAAAATAAAAGAAATTTCTGCAATTTTGCCCCAAAATAAGGGTAATTTCTGCTTTTTGTCCTGAAATATGTGAAATTTCTGCAATTTTACCCCAAAATAAGGTGAATTTCTACCTTTTTGCAACAAAATAATGAGAATTTCTGCCTTTTTGCAACAAAATAAAAAAAAATTTTGCTTTTTTTCTCTGAAATAAGTGAAATTTCTACAATTTTGCCCTAAAATAAGGGAAATTTCTGTAATTTTGCCCAAAAATAAGGTAAATTCTTGCAATTTTGCCCCCCAAAAAAGAAATTTCTAGAATTTTGCCACAAAATAAGGGGAATTTCTGATTTTTGCCGCAAAATAAAAGCAATTTCTGCCTTTTGCCCCAAAATTAGGGGAATTTCTTCAATTTTGCTCCAAAATACGGGGAATTTCTGCCTTTTTTCCTGAAAATAATGGGAATGCATACCTTTTTGCCATAAAAAGGGAAATTTCTTCATTTTTGCTCCAAAATAAAGGGAATTTCTGCCTTTGTGCCTCTAGATAAGTGGAATTTCTGTCTTTTTCCCCCAAAACAAAGGGAATTTCTGTCTTTTTTGCCCCAAAATAAGGGGAATTTCTGACTAATTACCCTGAAATAAGAGAAATTTCTGCAATTTTGCCCCAGGATAAAGAAAATTTCTGCCTTTTTGCCCTGAAATATGTGAAATTTCTGCAATTTTACCCAAAATAAAGTGAATTTCTGTTTTTTTGCCCCAAAATAATGGAAATTTCTGCCTTTTTGCCCAAAAATAAGAAAAATTTTTGCGTTTTTCTCTGATATAAGTAAAATTTCTGCAATTTTGCCCTAAAATAAGGGAAATTTCTGCAATTTTTTCCCTTAATAAGGGAAATTTCTGTAATTTTGCCACAATGTAAAGGAAATTTCTTCAATTTTGCCCCAAAATAAGGAGAATTTCTTACTGTTTGCTCCCGAAAAAAGGAGATTTTCTGTATTTTTGCCCCAAAATAAGGAGAATTTCTGCCTTTTTGCCCGAAAATTGAGAGAATTTCTGCTATTTTGCTTCAAAATACAGGGAATTTCTGCTTTTTATCCCGAAAGTAAGGGGAATGTATATTTTTTGCCACAAAAAAGGGAAATTTCTTCATTTTTGCTCCAAAATAAGGGGAATTTCTGCCTTTTTGCCTCTAAATAAGTGGAATTTCTGTCTTTTTCCCAAAAATCAAAGGGAATTTCTCTCTTTTTGCCTCAAAATAAAAGGAATTTCTGACTCATTACCCTGAAATAAGTGAAATTTCTGCAATTTTGCCCCAAAATAAGGGAAATTTCTGGAATTTTGCACCAAAAAAAGTGGAATTTCTGAGTTTTGTCCCAAAAAAAGGAGAATTTTTGTCTTTTTGCCCCAATATATAGGGAATTTCTGCCTTTTTGCCCCACAATAAGAGGAATTTCTGCAATTTTGCTCCAAAATACAGGGAATTTCTGCCTTTTTGCCTGAAAATAATGGGAATGCATACCTTTTTGCAATAAAAAGGGAAATTTCTTCATTGTTGCTCCAAAATAAGGGGAATTTCTGCATTTTTGCCTCTAGATAAGTGGAATTTCTGTCTTTTTCTCCGAAAACAAAAAGAATTTCTGTCTTTTTATCCCCAAAATAAGAGGAATTTCTGACTTATTACCCAGAAATAAGTGAAATTTCTGCAATTTTGCCCCAGGATAAGGGAAATTTCTACCTTTTTACCCTGAAATATATGAAATTTCTGCAATTTTACCCCAAAATAAGGTGAATTTCTGCCTTTTTGCCCCAAAATAATGAGAATTTCTGCTTTTTTGCCCCAAAATAAGAAAAATTTTTGCTTATTTTCTCTGAAATAAGTGAAATTCCTGCAATTTTGCCCCACAATAAGGTAAATTCCTGCAATTTTACCCCCCAAAAAAGGAAATTTCTAGAATTTTGCCCCAAAATAAAGGGGATTTCTGCCTTTTGCCCTAAAATTAGGGGAATTTCTTCAATTTTGCTCCAAAATACAGGGAATTTCTGCCTTTTTGCCTGAAAATAATGGGAATGCATACCTTTTTGCAATAAAAAGGAAAATTTCTTCATTGTTGCTCCAAAATAAGGGGAATTTCTGCATTTTTGCCTCTAGATAAATGGAATTTCTGTCTTTTTCTCCGAAAACAAAAAGAATTTCTGTCTTTTTTGCCCCAAAATAAGAGGATTTTCTGACTTATTACCCTAAAATAAGTGAAATTTCTGCAATTTTGCCACAGGATAAGGTAAATTTCTGCCTTTTTGCTCTGAAATATGTTAAATTTCTGCAATTTTACCCCAAAATAAGGTGAATTTCTGTTTTTTTGCCCCAAAATAATGGGAATTTCTGCCTTTTTGCCCCAAAATAAGAAAAATTTTTGCTTTTTTTCTCTGAAATAAGTAAAATTTCTGCAATTATACCCTAAAATAAGGGAAATTTCTGCAATTTTTCCACATAATAAGGAAAATGTCTGCAATTTTGCCAAAAAATAAAGGGAATATCTCCCTTTTTGCCCCAAATAAAGGAAATTTCAGTCTTTTTACCTGAAAATAAGTGAAATTTCTCCAATTTTGCCCCAAATAAGGGTAATTTCTGCAATTTTGCCCCAAAATAAGGTAAATTCCTGCAATTTTGCTCCCCAAAAAAAGAAATTTCTAGAATTTTACCCCAAAATAAGGGGAATTTCTGATTTTTGCCCCAAAATAAAGGGAATTTCTGCCTTTTGCCCCAAAATTAGGGGAATTTCTTCAATTTTGCTCCAAAATACGGGGAATTTTTGCCTTTTTGCCTGAAAATAATGGGAATGCATACCTTTTTGCAATAAAAAGTGAAATTTCTTCATTGTTGCTCCAAAATAAGGGGAATTTCTGCCTTTGTGCCTCTAGATAAGTGGAATTTCTGTCTTTTTCCCTGAAAACAAAGGGAATTTCTGTCTTTTTTGCCCCAAAATAAAGGGAATTTCTGACTTATTACCCTGAAATAAGTGAAATTTCTGCAATTTTGCCCCAGGATAAGGTAAATTTCTGCCTTTTTGCCCTGAAATATGTGAAATTTCTGCAATTTTACCCTAAAATAAGGTGAATTTCTTTTTTTTTGCCCCAAAATAATGAGAATTTCTGCCTTTTTGCCCCAAAATAAGAAAAATTTTTGCTTTTTTTCTCTGAAATAAGTAAAATTTCTGCAATTTTGCCCCAACGAAAAGGAAATTTCTGCAATTTTGCCACAAAATAAGTAGAATTTCTGACTGTTTGCTCCCGAAAAAAGGAGATTTTCTGTCTTTTTGCCCCAAAATAAGGAGAATTTCTGCCTTTTTGCCCGAAAATTATGAGAATTTCTGCAATTTTGCTTCAAAATACGGGGAATTTCTGCTTTTTATCCCGAAAGTAAGGGGAATGTATATTTTTTGCCACAAAAAAAGGGAAATTTCTTCATTTTTGCTCCAAAATAAGGGGAATTTCTGTCTTTTTGCCTCTAAATAAGTGGAATTTCTGTCTTTTCCCAAAAATCAAAGCGAATTTCTCTCTTTTTTGCCTTAAAATAAAAGGAATTTCTGACTCAATACCCTGAAATAAGTGAAATTTCTGCAATTTTGCCACAAAGTAAGGGAAATTTCTGCCTTTTTGCCCTCAAATAAGGGGAATTTCAGCATTTTTACCTCAAAATAAGGGGAATTTCTGAAATTTGGCACAAAATATTAGGAATTTCTGTCTTTTTGACCCAAAATAATTAAAATTTCTGCCTTTTTTCCCTGAAATAAGTGAAATTTCTGCAATTTTGCCCCAAAATAATTGAAATTTCTGCAATTATGCCCCAAAATAAGGGAAATTTCTGGAATTTTGCACAAAAATTTGGAATTTCTGAGTTTTGCCCCAAAATTAGGAGAATTTTTGTCTTTTTGCCCCAACATATAGGAAATTTCTGCCTTTTTGCCCCACAATTAGGGGAATTTCTGCAATTTTGCTCCAAAATACATGGAATTTCTCTCTTTTTTGCCCGAAAATAAGGGGAATAAATAACTTGTTGCCATAAAAAAGGGAAATTTCTTCATTTTTGCTCCAAAATAAGGGGAATTTCTGCCTTTTTGCCTCTAAATAAGTGGAATTTCTGTCTTTTTCCCCCAAAAACAAAGGGAATTTCTGTCTTTTTTGCCCCAAAATAAGGGGAATTTCTGACTTATTACCCTGAAATAAGTGAAATTTCTGCAATTTTGCCCCAGAATAAAGAAAATTTCTGCATTTTTGCCTTGAAATATGTGAAATTTCTGCAATTTTACCCCAAAATAAGGTGAATTTCTGTTTTTTTGCCCCAAAATAATGGGAATTTCTGCCTTTTTGCCCCAAAATAAGAAAAATATTTGCTTTTTTTCTCTGAAATAAGTAAAATTTCTGCAATTTTGCCCTAAAATAAGGGAAATTTCTGCAATTTTTTCCCATAATAATGGAAATTTCTGCAATTTTGCCCCAATGTAAAGGAAATTTCTGCAATTTTGCCCCAAAATATTGAGAACTTCTGACTATTTGCTCCCGAAAGCAGGAGATTTTCTGTCTTTTTGCCCCAAAATAAGTAGAATTTCTGCCTTTTTGCCCGAAAATTATGAGAATTTCTGCAATTTTGCTTCAAAATACCGGGAATTTCTGCTTTTTATACCGAAGGTAAGGAAAATGTATATTTTTTGCCACAATAAAGGGAAATTTCTTCATTATTGTTCCAAAATAAGGAGAATTTCTGCTTTTTGCCTCTAAATAACTGGAATTTCTGTCTTCTTTCCAAAAAAGAAAGGGAATTTCTCCCTTTTGTGCCCCAAAATAAAAGGAATTTCTGACTCATTACCCTGAAATAAGTGAAATTTCTGCAATTTTGCCCCAAAATTAAAGAAATTTCTGCAATTTTACCCAAAATAAGGTGAATTTCTACCTTTTTGCAATAAAATAATGAGAATTTCTGCATTTTGCCCCAAAATAAAAAAAATTTTTGCTTTTTTTCTCTGATATAAGTGAAATTTCTGCAATTTTGCCCTAAAATAAGGGAAATTTCTGCAATTTTTCCCCATAATAAGAAAAATGTCTGCAATTTTGCCCCAAAATAAAGGGAATTTTTCCCTTTTTGCCCCAAAATAAAAAAAATTTTATTCTTTTTACCTGAAAATAAGTGAAATTTCTGCAATTTTGCCCTAAATAAGGGAAATTTCTGCAATTTTGCCCCACAAAAAGGAAATTTCTAGAATTTTGCCACAAAATAAGGGGAATTTCTGATTTTTGCCCGAAAATAAAAGGAATTTCTGCCTTTTGCCCCCAAATTAGGGGAATTTCTTCAATTTAGCTACAAATTCGGGGAATTTCTGCCTTTTTTCCTGAAAATAATGGGAATGCATACCTTTTTGCCATAAAAAGGGAAATTTCTTCATTTTTGCTCCAAAATAAAGGGAATTTCGGCCTTTTTGCCTCTAGATAAGTGGAATTTCTGTCTTTTTCCCCAAAAACAAAGGGAATTTCTGTCTTTTTTGCCCCTAAATAAGGGGAATTTCTGACTTATTACCCTGAAATTAGAGAAATTTCTGCAATTTTGCCCCAAAATAAGGAAAATTTCTGCCTCTTTGCCCTGAAATATGTGAAATTTCTGCAATTTTACCCAAAATAAAGTGAATTTTTGTTTTTTTGCCCCAAAATAATGGAAATTTCTGCCTTTTTGCCCCAAAATAAGAAAAATTTTTGCTTTTTTCTCTGATATAAGTAAAATTTCTGCAATTTTGCCCTAAAATAAAGGAAATTTCTGCAATTTTTTCCCTTAATAAGGGAAATTTCTGTAATTTTGCCCCAATGTAAAGGAAATTTCTGCAATTTTGCCCCAAAATAAGGAGAATTTCTTACTGTTTGCTCCCGAAAAAAGGAGATTTTCTGTATTTTTGCCCCAAAATAAGGAGAATTTCTGCCTTTTTGCCCGAAAATTGGGAGAATTTCTGCAATTTTGCTTCAAAATACGGGGAATTTCTGCTTTTTATCCCGAAAGTAAGGGGAATGTATATTTTTTGCCACAAAAAAGGGAAATTTCTTCATTTTTGCTATAAAATAAGGGGAATTTCTGCCTTTTTGCCTCTAAATAAGTGGAATTTCTGTCTTTTTCCCAAAAATCAAAGGGAATTTCTCCCTTTTTTGCCTCAAAATAAAAGGAATTTCTGACTCATTACCCTGAAATAAGTGAAATTTCTGCAAATTTGCCCCAAAATAAGAGAAATTTCTGCCTTTTTGCCCCCAAATAAAGGGAATTTCAGCATTTTTACCTCAAAATAAAGGGAATTTATGAATTTTGGCACAAAATATTAGGAATTTCTGCATTTTTGCTCCAAAATAAGTAAAATTTCTGCCTTTTTTCTCTGAAATAAGTGAAATTTCTGCAATTTTGCCCCAAAATAAGTGAAATTTCTCCAATTTTGCCCCAAAATAAGGGAAATTTCTAGAATTTCACACTAAAAAAAGTGGAATTTCTGAGTTTTGCCCCAAAATAAGGAGAATTTTTGTCTTTTTGCCCCAACATATAGGGAATTTCTGCCTTTTTGCCCCACAATAAGAGGAATTTCTGCAATTTTGCTCCAAAATACAGGAAATTTCTGTATTTTGCCTGAAAATTAGGGGAATGCATAACTTGTTGCCATAAAAAAGGGAAATTTCTTAATTTTTGCTCCAAAATAAGGAGAATTTCTGGGTTTTTGCCTCTAAATAAGTGGAATTTCTGTCTTTTTCCCCAAAAACATAAGGAATTTCTGCCTTTTTGCCCCAAAATAAGAAAAATTTTTGCTTTTTTTCTCTGAAATAAGTAAAATTTCTGCAATTATACCCTAAAATAAGGGAAATTCTGCAATTTTTTCCCTTAATAAGGGAAATTTCTGCAATTTTGCCCCAATGTAAAGGAAATTTCTGCAATTTTGCCCCAAAATGAGTAGAATTTCTGACTGTTTGCTCCCGAAAAAGGAGATTTTCTGACTTTTGCCCCAAAATAAGGAGAATTTCTGCCCTTTTGCCCGAAAATTATGAGAATTTCTGCAATTTTGCTTCAAAATACGGGGAATTTCTGCTTTTTATCCCAAAAGTAAGGGGAATGTATATTTTTTGCCACAAAAAAGGGATATTTCTTCATTTTTGCTCCAAAATAAGGGGAATTTCTGCTTTTTGCCTCTAAATAACTGGAATTTCTGGGTTTTTTTTCAAAAAACAAAGGGAATTTCTTTTTTTTTTGCCCCAAAATAAGAGGAATTTCTGACTCATTACCCTGAAATAAGTGAAATTTCTTGAATTTTTGCCCCAAAATAAGGAAAATTTCTGCAATTTTGCCACAAAATAAGGGAAATTTCTGCCTTTTTGCCCTGAAATATGTGAAATTTCTGCAATTTTACCTTAAAATAAGGTGAATTTCTGCCTTTTTGCCCCAAAATAATGAGAATTTCTGCCTTTTTGCCCAAAAATAAGAAAAATTTTTGCTTTTTTTCTCTGAAATAAGTGAAATTTCTTCAATTTTGCCCTAAAATAAGGGAAATTTCTGCAATTTTCCCCATAATAAGGAAAATGTTTGCAATTTTACCCCAAAATAAAGGGAATTTCTCCCTTTTTGCGCCAAAATAAAGGAAATTTCTGTCTTTTTACCTGAAAATAAGTGAAATTTCTGCATTTTTGCCCCAAATAAGAGAAATATCTGCAATTTTGCCCAAAAATAAGGTAAATTCCTGCAATTTTGCCCCCCAAAAAAGGAAATTTCTAGAATTTTGCCCCAAAATGAGGGGAATTTCTGATTTTTGCCTCAAAATAAAAGGAATTTCTGCCTTTTGCCCCAAAATTAGGGGAATTTCTTCAATTTTGCTCCAAAATACGGGTAATTTCTGCCTTTTTGCCTGAAAATAATGGGAATGCATAACTTTTTGCCATAAAAAGGGAAATTTCTTCATTTTTGCTCCAAAATAAGGGGAATTTCTGCTTCTTTTCCTCTAGATAATGGAATTTCTGTCGTTTTCCCCGAAAACAAAGAGAATTTCTGTCTTTTTTGCCCCAAAATAAGGGGAATTTCTGACTTATTACCCTGAAATAAGTTAAATTTCTGCAATTTTGCCTCAGAATAAGGAAAATTTCTTCCTTTTTGCCCTGAAATATGTGAAATTTCTGTTATTTTACCCCAAAATAAGGTGAATTTCTGTTTTTTTCTCCAAAATAATGGGAATTTCTGCCTTTTTGCCCCCCAAAAAGAAAAATTTTTGCTTTTTTTCTCTGAAATAAGTAAAATTTCTGCAATTTTGCCCTAAAATAAGGGAAATTTCTGCAATCTTTTCCCCTAATAAGGGAAATTTCTGCAATTTTGCTCCAATGTAAAGGAAATTTCTGCAATTTTTCCCCAAAATGAGGAAAATTTCTGAATGTTTGCTCCCGAAAAAAGGAGATTTTCTGTCTTTTTGCCCCAAAATAAAGAGAATTTCTGCCTTTTTTTCCGAAAATTATGAGAATTTCTGCAATTTTGCTTCAAAATACGGGGAATTTCTTCTTTTTATCCCGAAAGTAAGGGGAATATATATTTTTTGCGACAAAAAAAGAAATTTCTTCATTTTTGCTCCAAAATAAGGGGAATTTCTGCCTTTTTGCCTCTAAATAAGTGGAATTTCTGTCTTTTTCCCAAAAATCAAAGGGAATTTCTTTCTTTTTTACCCCAAAATACAAGGAATTTCTGACTCATTACCCTGAAATAAGTAAAATTTCTGCAATTTTGACCCAAAATAAGGGAAATTTCTGGAATTTTGCACCAAAATTTGGAATTTCTTAGTTTTTCTCCAAAATAAGAAGAATTTTTGTCTTTTTGCCCCAACATATAGGGAATTTCTGCCTTTTTGCCCCACAATTAGGGGAATTTCTGCAATTTTGCTCCAAATTACGGGGAATTTCTGTCTTTTTGCCCGAAAATAAGGGGAATGCATAACTTGTTGCCATAAAAAAGGGAAATATCTTCATTTTTGCTCCAAAATAAGGGGAATTTCTGCCTTTTTGCCTCTAAATAAGTGGAATTTCTGTCTTTTTCCCCCAAAACAAAAAGAATTTCTGTCTTTTTTGCCCCAAAATAAAGGGAATTTCCGAATTATTACCCTGAAATCAGTGAAATTTCTGCAATTTTGCCCCAAAATAAAGGAAATCTCTGCCTTTTTGCCCTGAAATATGTGAAATTTCTGCAATTTTACACCAAATTAAGGTGAATTTCTGCCTTTTTGTCACAAAATAATGAGAATTTCTGCCTTTTTGCCCCAAAATAAGAAAAATTTTTGCTTTTTTTCTCTGAAATAAGTGAAATTTCTGCAATTTTACCCTAAAATAAGTGAAATTTCTGCAATTTTATCGCATAATAAGGGAAATTTCTGCAATTTTGCCCCAAAATAAGGGGAATTTCTCCCTTTTTGCCCCAAAATAAAGGAAATTTCAGCCTTTTTACCAGAAAATATATGAAATTTCTGCAATTTTGCCCCAAATAAAGAAAATTTCTTCAATTTTGCCCCAAAATAAGGTAAATTCCTGCAATTTTGCCCCAAAATAAAGGAAATTTCTGGAATTTTGCCCCAAAATAATGGGAATTTCTGATTTCTGCCCTAAAATAAAGGGAATTTCTGGCTTTTGCCCCAAAATTAGAGGAATTTCTGCAATTTTGCTCCAAAATAATGGGAATTTCTGCCTTTTTGCCCGAAAATAATGGGAATGCATACCTTTTTGCCATAAAAAGGTAAATTTCTTCATTTTTGCTCAAAAATAAGAGAAATTTTTGCCTTTTTGCCTCTAAATATGTGGAATTTCTGCCATTTCCCCCAAAACAAAGGAAATTTCTGTCTTTTTTGCCCCAAAATAAGGGGAATTTCTGACTTATTACCCTGAAATATGTGAAATTTCTGCAATTTTGCCCCAATATAATAGAAATTTCAGTCTTTTTGCCCCCAAATAAGGGGAATTTCAGCCTTTTTACCTCAAAATAAGGAGAATTTCTGCCGTTTTGCCCCAAAATAAGGGAAATTTCTGCCTTTTTTCACTGAAATAAGTGAAATTTCTGCAATTTTGCCCTAAAATAAGTGAAATTTCTGCAATTTTGCCAAAGAATAAGGGAAATTCCTGGAATTTTGCCCCGAAATAAGTGGAATTTCTGAGTTTTGCCCCAAAATAAAGAGAATTTCAGTATTTTTGCCCCAACATCTAGGGAATTTCTGCATTTTTGCCCCATAATTAGAGGAATATCTGCAATTTTGCTCCAAAATACGGAAAATTTCTGCCTTTTTGCCCGTAAATAAAAAGAATGCATACCTTTTTGGTTTAAAAAAGGAAATTTCTTCATTTTTGCTCCAAAATAAGGGGAATTTCTGCTTTTTTGCCTTCAAATAAGTGGAATTTCTGTCTTTTTCCTCCAAAACAAAGGGATTTTCGGTCTTTTTTGCCCCAAAATAAGGAAATTTTCCGACTTATAACCTGAAATAAGTGAAATTTCTGCAATTTTGTCCCAAAATAAGGGAAATATCTGCTTTTTTGCCCCAAAATAAAAGGAATTTCAGTCTTTTCACCTCAAAATAAGGGGAATTTCTGCATTTTTGCCACAAAATATTAGGAATTTCTGCCTTTTTGCCCCAAAATAAGGAAAATTTCTGTCTTTTTTCCCTGAAATAAGTCAAATTTCTGCAATTTTGCCCCAATGTAAAGGAAATTTCTGCAATTTTGCCCCAAAATAAGGAGAATTTCTCACTGTTTGCTCCCGAAAAAAAAGATTTTCTGTCTTTTTGCCCCAAAATAAGGAGAATTTCGGCCTTTTAGCCCGAAAATTATGAGAATTTCTGCAATTTTGCTTCAAAATACGGGGAATTTCTGCTTTTTATCTTGAGTGTAAGGGTAATGTATATTTTTTTGCCACAAAAAGGGAAATTTCTTCATTTTTGCTCCAAAATAAGGGGAATTTCTGACTTTTTACCCCTAATAAGTGGAATTTCGGGCCTTTTCCCAAAAAACGAAGGGAATTTCTCTATTTTTTGCCCCAAAATAAGAGGAATTTCTGACTCATTACCCTGAAATAAGTGAAATTTTTGCAATTTTGCCCAAAAATAAGGGAAATTTCTGCCTTTTTGCTCTCAAATAAGGGGAATTTTAGCATTTTTACCTCAAAATAAGGGGAATTTTTTAATTTTGGCATAAAATATTAGGAATTTCTGCCTTTTTGCCCCAAAATAAGAAAAATTTCTGCCTTTTTCCCATGAAATAAGTGAAATTTCTGCAATTTTGCCCCAAAATAAGTGCAATTTCTGCAATTTTGCCCCAAAATAAGGGTAATTTCTGGAATTTTGCACCAAAATTTGGAATTTCAGAGTTTTGCCCCAAAATAAGGAGAATTTTTGTCTTTTTGCCCCAACATATAGGGAATTTCTGCCTTTTTGCCCCACAATTTGGGGAATTTCTGCAATTTTGCTCCAAATTACGGGGAATTTCTGTCTTTTTGCCCGAAAATAAGGGGAATGCATAACTTGTTGCCATAAAAAAGGGAAATTTCTTCATTTTTTCTCCAAAATAAGGGTAATTTCTGCCTTTTTGCCTCTAAATAAGTGGAATTTCTGTCTTTTTACTCCAAAACAATGGGAATTTCTGTCTTTTTGCCCAAAAATAAGGGGAATTTCTGACTTATTACCCTGAAATAAGTGAAAATTCTGCAATTTTGCCCCAAAATAAGGGAAATTTCTGCCTTTTTGCCCTGAAATATGTGAAATTTCTGAAATTTTACCCCATAATAAGGTGAATTTCTGCCTTTTTGCCACAAAATAATGGGAATTTCTGCCTTTTTGCCCCAATATAAAAAAAATTTTTGCTTTTTTTCTCTGAAATAAGTGAAATTTCTGCAATTTTGCCCTAAAATAAGTGAAATTTCTGCAATTTTATTGCATAATAAGGGAAATTTCTGCAATTTTGCCCCAAAATAAGGGGAATTTCTCCCTTTTTGCCCCCAAATAATGGAAATTTCAGCCTTTTTACCAGAAAATAAGTGAAATTTCTGCAATTTTGCCCCAAATAAAGGAAATTTCTGCAATTTTGCCCCAAAATAAGGTAAATTCCTGCAATTTTTCCCAAAAATAAGGGAAATTTTTTGAATTTTGCCCCAAAATAAGGGGAATTTCTGATTTTTGTCCCAAAATAAAGGGAATTTCTGGCTTTTGCCACAAAATTAGGGGAATTTCTGCAATTTTGCTCTAAAATACGGGGAATTTCTGCCTTTTTGCCTGAAAATAATGGGAACGCATACCTTTTTGCCATAAAAAGGTAAATTTCTTCATTTTTGCTCCAAAATAAGGGAAATTTCTGCTTTTTTGCCTCTAAATAAGTGGAATTTCTGTCATTTCCCCGAAAATAAAGGGAATTTCTGTCCTTTTTTCCCCAAAATAAAATGAATTTCTTACTTATTTCCTGAAATAAGTGAAATTTCTGCAATTTTGCTTCAAAATAAGGGAAATTTCTGCCTTTTTGCCCTCAAATAATGGGAATTTCAGCCTTTTTACCTCAAAATAAGGAGAATTTCTGCCTTTTTGCTCAAAAATAAGGGAAATTTCTGCCTTTTTTCACTGAAATAAGTGAAATTTCTGCAATTTTGCCCAAAAATAAGTGAAATTTCTGCAATTTTGCCCAAGAATAAGGGAAATTTCTGGAATTTTGCCCCAAAATAAGTGGATTTTCTGAGTTTTGCCCCAAGATAAGGAGAATTTCTGTCTTTTTGCCGCAACATATAGGGAATTTGTGCATTTTTGCCCCACAATTAGGGGAATTTCTGCAATTTTGCTCCAAAATACGGGAAATTTTTGCCGTTTTGCCCGTAAATAAAAAGAATGCATACCTTTTTGCCTTAAAAAAGGGAAATTTCTTCATTTTTGCTCCAAAATAAGGGGAATTTCTGCTTTTTTGCCTCTAAATAAGTTGAATTTCTGTCTTTTTCCTCCAAAACAGAGGGATTTTCTGTCTTTTTTGCCACAAAATAAGAAAATTTTCTGACTTATTACCCTGAAATAAGTGAAATTTCTGCAATTTTGTCCCCAAATAAGGGAAATTTCTGCCTTTTTGCCCCAAAATAAGGAAAATTTCTGTATTTTTCCCTGAAATAAGACAAATTTCTGCAATTTTGCCCCAATGTAAAGGAAATTTCTGCAATTTTGCCCCAAAATAATGAGAATTTCTGACTGTTTGCTCCCGAAAAAAAAGATTTTCTGTTTTTTTGCCCCAAAATAAAGAGAATTTCTTCCTTTTTGCCCGAAAATTATGAGAATTTCTGCAATTTTGCTTCAAAATACGGGGAATTTCTGCTTTTTATCCCGAAAGTAAGGGGAATGTATATTTTTTGCCACAAAAAAGGGAAATTTCTTCATTTTTGCTCCAAAATAATGGGAATTTCTGCCTTTTTGCCTCTAAATAGGTGGAATTTCTGTCTTTTTTCCAAAAAACAAAGGAAATTTCTCTCTTTTTTGCCCAAAAATAAGAGGAATTTCTGACTCATTACCCTGAAATAAGTGAAATTTCTGCAATTTTGCCAAAAAATAAGGAAAATTTCTACCTTTTTGCCCCCAAATAAGGGGAATTTTAGCATTTTTACCTCAAAATAAGGGGAATTTTTGAATTTTGGCACAAAATATTAGGAATTTCTGTCTTTTTGCCCTGAAATATGTGAAATTTCTGCAATTTTACCCCAAAATAAGGTGAATTTCTGATTTTTTGCCCCAAAATAAGAAAAATTTTTGCTTTTTTTCTCTGAAATAAGTGAAATTTCTGCAATTTTGCCCTAAAATAAGTGAAATTTCTGCAATTTTATTGCATAATAAGGAAAATTTCTGCAATTTTGCCCCAAAATAAGGGGAATTTCTCCCTTTATGCCCCAAAATAAAGGAAATTTCAGGCTTTTTACCAGAAAATAAGTGAAATTTCTGCAATTTTGCCCTAAATAAAGGAAATTTCTGAAATTTTGCCCCAAAATAAGGTAAATTTCTGCAATTTTGCCCCAAAATAAAGAAAATTTCTGGAATTTTGCCCCAAAATAAGGGGAATTTCTGATTTTTGCCCCAAAATAAAGGGAATTTCTGGCTTTTGCCCCAAAATTAGGGGAATTTCTGCAATTTTGCTCCAAAATACGGCGAATTTCTGTTTTTTTGCCCGAAAATAATGGGAATGCATACCTTTTTGCCATAAAAAGGTAAATTTCTTCATTTTTGCTCCAAAATAAGGAAATTTCTGCCTTTTTGCCTCTAAATAAGTGGAATTTCTGTCATTTCCCCCAAAACAAAGGGAATTTCTGTCTTTTTTGCCCCCAAAATAAGGGGAATTTCAGCCCTTTCACCTCAAAATAAGGGGAATTTCTGCATTTTTGCCACAAAATATTAGGAATTTCTGCCTTTTTGCCCCAAAATAAGAAAAATTTCTGCCTTTTTTCCCTGAAATAATTGAAATTTCTGCAATTTTGTCTCAAAATAAGTGAAATTTCTGCAATTTTGACCAAGAATAAGAGAAATTTCTGGAATTTTGCCCCAAAATAAGGGGAAATTCAGCCCTTTCACCTCAAAATAAGGGGAATTTCTGCATTTTTGCCACAAAATATTAGGAATATCTGCCTTTTTGCCCCAAAATAAGAAAAATTTCTGTCTTTTTTCCCTGAAATAAGTCAAATTTCTGCAATTTTGCCCCATTGTAAAGGAAATTTCTGCAATTTTGCTCCAAAATAAGGAGAATTTGTGACTGTTTGCTCCCGAAAAAAAAGATTTTCTGTTTTTTTGCCCCAAAATAAAGAGAATTTCTTCCTTTTTGCCCGAAAATTATGAGAATTTCTGCAATTTTGCTTCAAAATACGGGGAATTTCTGCTTTTTATCCCGAAAGTAAGGGGAATGTATATTTTTTGCCACAAAAAAGGGAAATTTCTTCATTTTTGCTCCAAAATAATGGGAATTTCTGCCTTTTTGCCTCTAAATAAGTGGAATTTCTGTCTTTTTTCCAAAAAACAAAGGAAATTTCTCTCTTTTTTGCCCAAAAATAAGAGGAATTTCTGACTCATTACCCTGAAATAAGTGAAATTTCTGCAATTTTGCCAAAAAATAAGGAAAATTTCTACCTTTTTGCCCCCAAATAAGGGGAATTTTAGCATTTTTACCTCAAAATAAGGGGAATTTTTGAATTTTGGCACAAAATATTAGGAATTTCTGCCTTTTTGCCCTGAAATATGTGAAATTTCTGCAATTTTACCCCAAAATAAGGTGAATTTCTGATTTTTTGCCCCAAAATAAGAAAAATTTTTGCTTTTTTTCTCTGAAATAAGTGAAATTTCTGCAATTTTGCCCTAAAATAAGTGAAATTTCTGCAATTTTATTGCATAATAAGGAAAATTTCTGCAATTTTGCCCCAAAATAAGGGGAATTTCTCCCTTTATGCCCCAAAATAAAGGAAATTTCAGGCTTTTTACCAGAAAATAAGTGAAATTTCTGCAATTTTGCCCTAAATAAAGGAAATTTCTGAAATTTTGCCCCAAAATAAGGTAAATTCCTGCAATTTTGCCCCAAAATAAAGAAAATTTCTGGAATTTTGCCCCAAAATAAGGGGAATTTCTGATTTTTGCCCCAAAATAAAAGGAATTTCTGGCTTTTGCCCCAAAATTAGGGGAATTTCTGCAATTTTGCTCCAAAATACGGCGAATTTCTGTTTTTTTGCCCGAAAATAATGGGAATGCATACCTTTTTGCCATAAAAAGGTAAATTTCTTCATTTTTGCTCCAAAATAAGGGAAATTTCTGCCTTTTTGCCTCTAAATAAGTGGAATTTCTGTCATTTCCCCCAAAACAAAGGAAATTTCTGTCTTTTTTGCCCCCAAAATAAGGGGAATTTCAGCCCTTTCACCTCAAAATAAGGGGAATTTCTGCATTTTTGCCACAAAATATTAGGAATTTCTGCCTTTTTGCCCCAAAATAAGAAAAATTTCTGCCTTTTTTCCCTGAAATAATTGAAATTTCTGCAATTTTGTCTCAAAATAAGTGAAATTTCTGCAATTTTGACCAAGAATAAGAGAAATTTCTGGAATTTTGCCCCAAAATAAGGGGAAATTCAGCCCTTTCACCTCAAAATAAGGGGAATTTCTGCATTTTTGCCACAAAATATTAGGAATATCTGCCTTTTTGCCCCAAAATAAGAAAAATTTCTGTCTTTTTTCCCTGAAATAAGTCAAATTTCTGCAATTTTGCCCCATTGTAAAGGAAATTTCTGCAATTTTGCTCCAAAATAAGGAGAATTTGTGACTGTTTGCTCCCGAAATAAAAGATATTCTGTCTTCTTGCCCCAAAATAAGGAGAATTTCTGCCTTTTTGCCCGAAAATTATGAGAATTTCTGCAATTTTGCTTCAAAATACGGGGAATTTCTGCTTTTTATCCCGTAAGTAAGGGGAATGTATATTTTTTGCCACAAAAAAGGGAAATTTCTTCATTTTTGCTACAAAATAAGGGGAATTTCTGCCTTTTTGCCTCTAAATAAGTGGAATTTCTGTCTTTTACCCAAAAACAAAGAGAATTTCTCTCTTTTTTGCCCCAAAATAAGAGGAATTTCTGACTCATTACCCTGAAATAAGTGAAATTTCTGCAATATTGCCCAAAAATAAGGGAAATTTCTGCCTTTTTGCCTCCAAATAAGGGAAATTTTAGCATTTTTACCTCAAAATAAGGGGAATTTTTGAATTTTGGCACAAAATATTAGTAATTTCTGCCTTTTTGCCCCATAATAAGAAAAATTTCTTCCTTTTTTCCCTGAAATAAGTGAAATTTCTGCAATTTTGCACCAAAATAAGTGTAATTTCTGCAATTTTGCCCCAATATAAGGGAAATTTCTGGAATTTTGCACCAAAATTTGGAATTTCTGAGTTTTGCCCCAAAATAAGGAGAATTTTTGTCTTTTTGCCCCAACATATAAGGAATTTCTGCCTTTTTGCCCCACAATTAGGGGAATTTCTGCAATTTTGCTCCAAAATACGGGGAATTTATGCCCTTTTGCCCGAATATAAGGGGAATGCATAACTTGTTGCCATAAAAAAGGGAAATTTCTTCATTTTTGCTCCAAAATAAGGGGAATTTCTGCCTTTTTGCCTCTAAATAAGTTGAATTTCTGTCATTTCCCCCAAAACAAAGGGAATTTCTGTCTTTTTTGACTCAAAATAATGGAAATTTCTGACTTATTACCCTGAAATAAGTGAAATTTCTGCAATTTTGCCCCAAAATAAAAGAAATTTCTGCCTTTTTGCCCTGAAATATGTGAAATTTCTGCAATTTTACCCCAAAATAAGGTGAATTTCTGCCTTTTTGCCCCAAAATAATGGGAATTTCTGCCTTTTTACCCCAAAATAAAAAAAATTATTGCTTTCTTTCTCTAAATAAGTGAAATTTCTGCAATTTTGCCCTAAAATAAGTGAAATTTCTGCAATTTTATTGCATAATAAGGGAAATTTCTGCAATTTTGCCCCAAAATAAGGGGAATTTCTCCCCTTTTGCCCCAAAATTAAGGAAATTTCAGCCTTTTCACCAGAAAATGAGTGAAATTTCTGCAATTTTGCCCCAAATAAAGGAAATTTCTGAATTTTGCCCCAAAATAAGGTAAATTCCTGCAATTTTGCCCAAAAATAAAGGAAATTTTTTGAATTTTGCCCCAAAATAAGGGGAATTTCTGATTTTTGCCCCAAAATAAAGGGAATTTCTGGCTTTTGCCACAAAATTAGGGGAATTTCTGCAATTTTGCTCTAAAATACGGGGAATTTCTGCCTTTTTGCCCGAAAATAATGGGAATGCATACCTGTTTGCCATAAAAAGGTAAATTTCTTCATTTTTGCTCCAAAATAAGGGAAATTTCTGCTTTTTTGCCTCTAAATAAGTGGAATTTCTGTCATTTTTCCCAAAACAAAAGGAATTTCTGTCTTTTTTTCCCCAAAATAAGGTGAATTTCTGACTTATTACCCTGAAATAAGTGAAATTTCTGCAATTTTTCCCCAAAATAAGGGAAATTTCTGTGTTTTTGCCCTCAAATAAGGGGAATTTCAGCCTTTTTACCTCAAAATAAAGAGAATTTCTGCCTTTTTGCCCAAATTTAAGGGAAATATCTGCCTTTTTTCACTGAAATAAGTGAAATTTCTGCAATTTTGCCCAAAAATAAGTGAAATTTCTGCAATTTTGCCCAAGAATAAGGGAAATTTCTGGAATTTTGCCCCAAAATAAGTGGATTTTCTGAGTTTTGCCCCAAAATACGGAGAATTTCTCTCTTTTTGCCGCAACATATAAGGAATTTCTGCATTTTTGCCCCACAATTAGGGGAATTTCTGCAATTTTGCTCCAAAATACGGGAAATTTCTGCCGTTTTGCCCGTAAATAAAAAGAATGCATACCTTTTTGCCTTAAAAAAGGGAAATTTCTTCATTTTTGCTCCAAAATAAGGGGAATTTCTACTTTTTTGCCTCAAAATAAGTTGAATTTCTGTCTTTTTCCTCCAAAACAGAGGGATTTTCTGTCTTTTTTGCCACCAAATAAGAAAATTTTCTGACTTATTACCCTGAAATAAGTGAAATTTCTCTAATTTTGTCCCCAAATAAGGGAAATTTCTGCCTTTTTGCCCCAAAATAAGGGGAATTTCAGCCTTTTCACCTCAAAATAAGGGGAATTTCGGCATTTTTGCAACATAATATTAGGAATTTCTGCCTTTTTGCCTTAAAATAAGGAAAATTTCTGTATTTTTCCCTGAAATAAGACAAATTTCTGCAATTTTGCCCCAATGTAAAGGAAATTTCTGCAATTTTGCCCCAAAATAATGAGAATTTCTGACTGTTTGCTCCCGAAAAAAAAGATTTTCAGTTTTTTTGCCCCAAAATAAAGAGAATTTCTTCCTTTTTGCCCGAAAATTATGAGAATGTCTGCAATTTTGCTTAAAAATACGGGGAATTTCTGCTTTTTATCCCGAAAGTAAGGGGAATGTATATTTTTTGCCACAAAAAAGGGAAATTTCTTCATTTTTGCTCCAAAATAATGGGAATTTCTGCCTTTTTGCCTCTAAATAAGTGGAATTTCTGTCTTTTTTCCAAAAAACAAAGGGAATTTCTCTCTTTTTTGCCCCAAAATAAGAGGAATTTCTGACTCATTACCCTGAAATAAGTGAAATTTCTGCAATTTTGCCCAAAAATAATGGAAATTTCTGCCTTTTTTCCCCCAAATAAGGGGAATTTTAGCATTTTTACCTTAAAATAAGGGAAATTTTTGAATTTTGGCACAAAATATTAGGAATTTCTGCCTTTTTGCCCTGAAATATGTGAAATTTCTGCAATTTTACCCCAAAATAAGGTGAATTTCTGCCTTTTTGCCCCAAAATAAGAAAAATTTTTTCTTTTTTTCTCTGAAATAAGTGAAATTTCTGCAATTTTGCCCTAAAATAAGTGAAATTTCTGCAATTTTATTGCATAATAAGGAAAATTTCGGCAATTTTGCCCCAAAATAAGGGGAATTTCTCCCTTTATGCCCCAAAATAAAGGAAATTTCAGCCTTTTTACCAGAAAATAAGTGAAATTTCTGCAATTTTGCCCCAAATAAAGAAAATTTCTGCAATTTTGCCCCAAAATAAGGTAAATTCCTGCAATTTTGCCCCAAAATAAAGAAAATTTCTGGAATTTTGCCCCAAAATAAGGGGAATTTCTAATTTTTGCCCCAAAATAAAGGGAATTTCTGGCTTTTGCCTTAAAATTAGGGGAATTTCTGCAATTTTGCTCCAAAATACGTCGAATTTCTGTTTTTTTGCCCGAAAATAATGGGAATGCATACCTTTTTGCCATAAAAAGGTAAATTTCTTCATTTTTGCTCCAAAATAAAGAAAATTTCTGCTTTTTTGCCTCTAAATAAGTTGAATTTCTGTCTTTTTCCTCCAAAACAGAGGGATTTTCTGTCTTTTTTGCCCCAAAATGAGGAAATTTTCTGACTTATTACCCTGAAATAAGTGAAATTTTTGCAATTTTGTCCCCAAATAAGGGAAATTTCTGCCTTTTTGCCCCATAATAAGGGGAATTTCAGCCTTTTAACCTCAAAATAAGGGGAATTTCTGCCTTTTTTCACTGAAATAAGTGAAATTTCTGCAATTTTGCCCTAAAATAAGTGAAATTTCTGCAATTTTGCCCAAGAATAAGGGAAATTTCTGGAATTTTGTCCCAAAATACGGGAAATTTCTTTATTTTTGCCCATAAATAAAAAGAATGGATAACTTTTTGCCTTAAAAAAGGAAATTTCTTCATTTTTGCTCCAAAATAAGGAGAATTTCTGCATTTTGCCTATAAATAAGTGGAATTTCTGTCTTTTTCCACCAAAACAAAGGGATTTTCTCTCTTTTTTGCCCCAAAATAAGGAAATTTTCTGACTTATTACCCTAAAATAAGTGAAATTTCTGCAATTTTGCCCCAAAATAAGGGAAATTTCTGCCTTTTTGCCCTGAAATATGTGAAATTTCTGCAATTTTACCCCAAAATACGGTGAATTTCCTTATTTTTCCCCCAAAATAATGGGAATTTCTGACTTTTTGCCTTAAAATAAGAAAAATTTTTGCTTTTTTTCTCTGAAATAAGTGAAATTTCTGCAATTTTGCCCTAAAATAAGAGAAATTTCTGCAATTATTTTCTATAATAAGGGTAATGTCTGCAATTTTGCCCCAAAATAAAGAGAATTTCTCCTTTTTGCCCCAAAATAAAGGAAATTTCAGCCTTTTCACCTGAAAATAAGTGAAATTTCTGCAATTTTGCCCCAAAAAAAGGAAATTTCTGCCTTTTTGCCCCAAAATAATGGGAATTTCTGCCTTTTTGCCCCAAAACAAGAAAAATTTTTGCTTTTTTTCTCTGAAATAAGTGAAATTTCTGCAATTTTGCCTTAAATTAAGAAAAATTTCTGCAATATTTCCCATAAAAAAGGAAATTTCTGCAATTTTGCCCCAAAATAAGGGGAATTTCTCACTTTTTGCCCGAAAATTAAGGAAATTTCAGCCTTTTTACCTGAAAATAAATGAAAGTTCTGCAATTTTGCCCCAAATAATGGAAATTTCTGCAATATTGCCCCAAAATAAGGTAAATTCCTGCAATTTTGCACCAAAATAAAGGAATTTTCTTGAATTTTGCCCCAAAAGAAGGGGAATTTCTGATTTTTGCCTCAAAATAAAGGGAATTTTTGAGTTTTGCCCCAAAATAAGGAGAATTTCCGTCTTTTTGCCCAAACATATAGGGAATTTCTGCCTTTTGCCCCACAATTAGGGGAATTTCTGCAATTTTAATCCAAAATACGAGGAATTTCTGTCTTTTTGCCCGAAAATAAGGGGAATGCATAACTTTTTGCCATAAAAATGGGAAATTTCTTCATTTTTGCTCCAAAATAAGGGGAATTTCTGCCTTTTTGCCTCTAAATAAGTGGAATTTCTGTCTTTTTCCCCCAAAACAAAGGGAATTTCTGTCTTTTTTGCCCCAAAATAAAGGGAATTTCTGACTTATTACCCTAAAATAAGTGAAATTACTGCAATTTTGCCCCAAAATAAGGGAAATTTCTGCCTTTTTGCCCTAAAATATGTGAAATTTCTGCAATTTTACCCCAAAATACGGTGAATTTCCTCCTTTTTCCCCCAAAATAATGGGAATTTCTGCCTTTTTGCTCCAAAATAAGAAAAAATTTTGCTTTTTTTCTCTGAAATAAGTGAAATTTCTGCAATTTTGCCCTAAAATAATGGAAATTTCTGCAATTATTTTCTATAATAAGGGAAATGTCTGCAACTTTGCCCCAAAATAAAGAGAATTTCTCCTTTTTGCCCCAAAATAAAGGAAATTTCAGCCTTTTCACCTGAAAATAAGTGAAATTTCTGCAATTTTGCCCCCAAAAAAGGAAATTTCTGCAATTTTGCCCCAAAATAAGGTAAATTCCTGCAATTTTGTCCCAAAATAGAGGAAATTTCTGGAATTACGCCAAAATAAGAGGAATTTCTGATTTTTGCCCCAAAATAAAAAGAATTTCTGGCTTTTGCCCCAAAATTAGGGGAATTTCTGCAATTTTGCTCCAAAATACAGAGAATTTCTGCCTTTTTGCCCGAAAATAATGGGAATGCATACCTTTTTGCCATAAAAAGGTAAATTTCTTCATTTTTGCTCCAAAATAAGAGAAATTTTTGCCTTTTCGCCTCTAAATATGTGGAATTTCTGCCATTTCCCCCAAAACAAAGGAAATTTCTCTCTTTTTTGCCCCAAAATAAGGGGAATTTCTGACTTATTACCCTGAAATATGTGAAATTTCTGCAATTTTGCCCCAATATAAGGGAAATTTCTGTCTTTTTGCCCCCAAATAAGGGGAATTTCAGCCTTTTTACCTCAAAATAAGGAGAATTTCTGCCGTTTTGCCCCAAAATAAGGGAAATTTCTGCCTTTTTTCACTGAAATAAGTGAAATTTCTGCAATTTTGCCCTAAAATAAGTGAAATTTCTGCAATTTTATTGCATAATAAGGAAAATTTCTGCAATTTTGCCCCAAAATAAGGGGAATTTCTCCCTTTATGCCCCAAAATAAAGGAAATTTCAGCCTTTTTACCAGAAAATAAGTGAAATTTCTGCAATTTTGCCCCAAATAAAGAAAATTTCTGCAATTTTGCCCCAAAATAAGGTAAATTCCTGCAATTTTGCCCCAAAATAAAGAAAATTTCTGGAATTTTGCCCCAAAATAAGGGGAATTTCTAATTTTTGCCCCAAAATAAAGGGAATTTCTGGCTTTTGCCTTAAAATTAGGGGAATTTCTGCAATTTTGCTCCAAAATACGTCGAATTTCTGTTTTTTTGCCCGAAAATAATGGGAATGCATACCTTTTTGCCATAAAAAGGTAAATTTCTTCATTTTTGCTCCAAAATAAGGAAAATTTCTGCTTTTTTGCCTCTAAATAAGTTGAATTTCTGTCTTTTTCCTCCAAAACAGAGGGATTTTCTGTCTTTTTTGCCCCAAAATGAGGAAATTTTCTGACTTATTACCCTGAAATAAGTGAAATTTTTGCAATTTTGTCCCCAAATAAGGGAAATTTCTGCCTTTTTGCCCCATAATAAGGGGAATTTCAGCCTTTTAACCTCAAAATAAGGGGAATTTCTGCCTTTTTTCACTGAAATAAGTGAAATTTCTGCAATTTTGCCCTAAAATAAGTGAAATTTCTGCAATTTTGCCCAAGAATAAGGGAAATTTCTGGAATTTTGTCCCAAAATACGGGAAATTTCTTTATTTTTGCCCATAAATAAAAAGAATGGATAACTTTTTGCCTTAAAAAAGGAAATTTCTTCATTTTTGCTCCAAAATAAGGAGAATTTCTGCATTTTGCCTCTAAATAAGTGGAATTTCTGTCTTTTTCCACCAAAACAAAGGGATTTTCTCTCTTTTTTGCCCCAAAATAAGGAAATTTTCTGACTTATTACCCTAAAATAAGTGAAATTTCTGCAATTTTGCCCCAAAATAAGGGAAATTTCTGCCTTTTTGCCCTGAAATATGTGAAATTTCTGCAATTTTACCCCAAAATACGGTGAATTTCCTTATTTTTCCCCCAAAATAATGGGAATTTCTGACTTTTTGCCTTAAAATAAGAAAAATTTTTGCTTTTTTTCTCTGAAATAAGTGAAATTTCTGCAATTTTGCCCTAAAATAAGAGAAATTTCTGCAATTATTTTCTATAATAAGGGTAATGTCTGCAATTTTGCCCCAAAATAAAGAGAATTTCTCCTTTTTGCCCCAAAATAAAGGAAATTTTAGCCTTTTCACCTGAAAATAAGTGAAATTTCTGCAATTTTGCCCCAAAAAAAGGAAATTTCTGCCTTTTTGCCCCAAAATAATGGGAATTTCTGCCTTTTTGCCCCAAAACAAGAAAAATTCTTGCTTTTTTTCTCTGAAATAAGTGAAATTTCTGCAATTTTGCCTTAAATTAAGAAAAATTTCTGCAATATTTCCCATAAAAAAGGAAATTTCTGCAATTTTGCCCCAAAATAAGGGGAATTTCTCACTTTTTGCCCGAAAATTAAGGAAATTTCAGCCTTTTTACCTGAAAATAAATGAAAGTTCTGCAATTTTGCCCCAAATAATGGAAATTTCTGCAATATTGCCCCAAAATAAGGTAAATTCCTGCAATTTTGCACCAAAATAAAGGAATTTTCTTGAATTTTGCCCCAAAAGAAGGGGAATTTCTGATTTTTGCCTCAAAATAAAGGGAATTTCTGAGTTTTGCCCCAAAATAAGGAGAATTTCCGTCTTTTTGCCCAAACATATAGGGAATTTCTGCCTTTTGCCCCACAATTAGGGGAATTTCTGCAATTTTAATCCAAAATACGAGGAATTTCTGTCTTTTTGCCCGAAAATAAGGGGAATGCATAACTTTTTGCCATAAAAATGGGAAATTTCTTCATTTTTGCTCCAAAATAAGGGGAATTTCTGCCTTTTTGCCTCTAAATAAGTGGAATTTCTGTCTTTTTCCCCCAAAACAAAGGGAATTTCTGTCTTTTTTGCCCCAAAATAAAGGGAATTTCTGACTTATTACCCTAAAATAAGTGAAATTACTGCAATTTTGCCCCAAAATAAGGGAAATTTCTGCCTTTTTGCCCTAAAATATGTGAAATTTCTGCAATTTTACCCCAAAATACGGTGAATTTCCTCCTTTTTCCCCCAAAATAATGGGAATTTCTGCCTTTTTGCTCCAAAATAAGAAAAAATTTTGCTTTTTTTCTCTGAAATAAGTGAAATTTCTGCAATTTTGCCCTAAAATAATGGAAATTTCTGCAATTATTTTCTATAATAAGGGAAATGTCTGCAACTTTGCCCCAAAATAAAGAGAATTTCTCCTTTTTGCCCCAAAATAAAGGAAATTTCAGCCTTTTCACCTGAAAATAAGTGAAATTTCTGCAATTTTGCCCCCAAAAAAGGAAATTTCTGCAATTTTGCCCCAAAATAAGGTAAATTCCTGCAATTTTGTCCCAAAATAGAGGAAATTTCTGGAATTACGCCAAAATAAGAGGAATTTCTGATTTTTGCCCCAAAATAAAAAGAATTTCTGGCTTTTGCCCCAAAATTAGGGGAATTTCTGCAATTTTGCTCCAAAATACAGAGAATTTCTGCCTTTTTGCCCGAAAATAATGGGAATGCATACCTTTT
Organism: Micromys minutus; assembly: GCF_963924665.1. Classification (NCBI taxonomy): domain Eukaryota; kingdom Metazoa; phylum Chordata; class Mammalia; order Rodentia; family Muridae; genus Micromys; species Micromys minutus. The sequence goes on from NW_027667948.1 coordinate 367,415, forward strand.
TGCCATAAAAAGGTAAATTTCTTCATTTTTGCTCCAAAATAAGAGAAATTTTTGCCTTTTCGCCTCTAAATATGTGGAATTTCTGCCATTTCCCCCAAAACAAAGGAAATTTCTGTCTTTTTTGCCCCAAAATAAGGGGAATTTCTGACTTATTACCCTGAAATATGTGAAATTTCTGCAATTTTGCCCCAATATAAGGGAAATTTCTGTCTTTTTGCCCCCAAATAAGGGGAATTTCAGCCTTTTTACCTCAAAATAAGGTGAATTTCTGCCGTTTTGCCCCAAAATAAGGGAAATTTCTGCCTTTTTTCACTGAAATAAGTGAAATTTCTGCAATTTTGCCCTAAAATAAGTGAAATTTCTGCAATTTTGCCCAAGAATAAGGGAAATTTCTGGAATTTTGCCCCAAAATACGGGAAATTTCTTTATTTTTGCCCATAAATAAAAAGAATGGATAACTTTTTGCCTTAAAAAAGGAAATTTCTTCATTTTTGCTCCAAAATAAGGAGAATTTCTGCTTTTTTGCCTCTAAATAAGTGGAATTTCTGTCTTTTTCCACCAAAATAAAAAGATTTTCTGTCTTTTTTTGCCACAAAATAAGGAAATTTTCTGACTTATTACCCTGAAATAAGTGAAATTTCTGCAATTTTGTCCCAAAATAAGGGAAATTTCTGCCTTTTTGCCCTCAAATAAGGGGAATTTCAGCCTTTTCACCTCAAAATAAGGGAAATTTCTGCATTTTTGCCACAAAATATTACGAATTTCTGCCTTTTTGCCCCAAAATAAGGTAAATTTCTGTCTTTTTTTCCTGAAATAAGTCAAATTTCTGCAATTTTGCCCCTAAATAAGAGAAATTTCTGCAATTTTGCACCGAAATAAAAAAAATTTCTGGAATTTTGCCCCAAAATAAGTGGAATTTCTGAGTTTTGCCCCAAAATAAGGAGAATTTCTGTGTTTTTGCCACAACATATAGGGAATTTCTGCATTTTTGCCCCACAATTAGGGGAATTTCTGCAATTTTGCTCCAAAATACGGGGAATTTCTGCAATTTTGCCCAAGAATAAGGGAAATTTCTGGAATTTTGCCCCAAAATAAGTGGAATTTCTGAGTTTTGCCCCAAAATAAGGAGAATTTCTGTCTTTTTGCCGCAACATATAGGGAATTTCTGCATTTTTGCCCCACAATTAGGGGAATTTCTGCAATTTTGGTCCAAAATATGGGAAATTTCTGCCGTTTTGCCCGTAAATAAAAAGGATGCATACCTTTTTGCCTTAAAAAAGGGAAATTTCTTCATTTTTGCTCCAAAATAAGGGGAATTTCTGCTTTTTTGCCTCTAAATAAGTTGAATTTCTGTCTTTTTCCTCCAAAACAGAGGGATTTTCTGTTTTTGCCACAAAATGAGGAAATTTTCTGACTTATTACCCTGAAATAAGTGAAATTTCTGCAATTTTGTCCCCAAAAGAGGGAATTTTCTGCCTTTTTGCCCCATAATAAGGGGAATTTCAGCCTTTTCACCTCAAAATAAGGGGAATTTCTGCCTTTTTTCACTGAAATAAGTGAAATTTCTGCAATTTTGCCCTAAAATAAGTGAAATTTCTGCAATTTTGCCCAAGAATAAGGGAAATTTCTGGAATTTTGCCCCAAAATACGGGAAATTTCTTTATTTTTGCCCATAAATAAAAAGAATGGATAACTTTTTGCCTTAAAAAAAGGAAATTTCTTCATTTTTGCTCCAAAATAAGGAGAATTTCTGCTTTTTTGCCTCTAAATAAGTGGAATTTCTGTCTTTTTCCACCAAAATAAAAGGGATTTTCTGTCTTTTTTGCCCCAAAATAAGGAAATTTTCTGACTTATTACCCTGAAATAAGTGAAATTTCTGCAATTTTGCCCCAAAATAAGGGAAATTTCTGCCTTTTTGCCCTGAAATATGTGAAATTTCTGCAATTTTACCCCAAAATACGGTGAATTTCCTCCTTTTTCCCCCAAAATAATGGGAATTTCTGCCTTTTTGCCCCAAAATAAGAAAAATTTTTGCTTTTTTTCTCAGAAATAAGTGAAATTTCTGAAATTTTGCCCCAAAATAAGTGAAATTTCTGCAATTTTGCCCCAAAATAAGTGAAATTTTTTGAATTTTGCCCCAAAATAAATGGAATTTCTGAGTTTTGCCCCAAAATAAGGAGAATTTCCGTCTTTTTGCCCAAACATATAGGGAATTTCTGCCTTTTGCCCCACAATTAGGGGAATTTCTGCAATTTTAATCCAAAATACGAGGAATTTCTGTCTTTTTGCCCGAAAATAAGGGGAATGCATAACTTTTTGCCATAAAAATGGGAAATTTCTTCATTTTTGCTCCAAAATAAGGGGAATTTCTGCCTTTTTGCCTCTAAATAAGTGGAATTTCTGTCTTTTTCCCCCAAAACAAAGGGAATTTCTGTCTTTTTTGCCCCAAAATAAAGGGAATTTCTGACTTATTACCCTAAAATAAGTGAAATTACTGCAATTTTGCCCCAAAATAAGGGAAATTTCTGCCTTTTTGCCCTAAAATATGTGAAATTTCTGCAATTTTACCCCAAAATACGGTGAATTTCCTCCTTTTTCCCCCAAAATAATGGGAATTTCTGCCTTTTTGCTCCAAAATAAGAAAAAATTTTGCTTTTTTTCTCTGAAGTAAGTGAAATTTCTGCAATTTTGCCCTAAAATAATGGAAATTTCTGCAATTATTTTCTATAATAAGGGAAATGTCTGCAATTTTGCCCCAAAATAAAGAGAATTTCTCTTTTTTGCCCCAAAATAAAGAAATTTCAGCCTTTTCACCTGAAAATAAGTGAAATTTCTGCAATTTTGCCCCAAAAAAAGGAAATTTCTGCAATTTTGCCCCAAAATAAGGTAAATTCCTGCAATTTTGCCCCAAAATAGAGGAAATTTCTGGAATTACGCCAAAAATAAGAGGAATTTCTGATTTTTGCCCCAAAATAAAAAGAATTTCTGACTTTTGCCCCAAAATTAGGGGAATTTCTGCAATTTTGCTCCAAAATACAGAGAATTTCTGCCTTTTTGCCCGAAAATAATGGGAATGCATACCTTTTTGCCATAAAAAGGTAAATTTCTTCATTTTTGCTCCAAAATAAGAGAAATTTTTGCCTTTTTGCCTCTAAATATGTGGAATTTCTGCCATTTCCCCCAAAACAAAGGAAATTTCTCTTTTTTTTGCCCCAAAATAAGGGGAATTTCTGACTTATTACCCTGAAATATGTGAAATTTCTGCAATTTTGCCCCAATATAAGGGAAATTTCTGTCTTTTTGCCCCCAAATAAGGGGAATTTCAGCCTTTTTACCTCAAAATAAGGAGAATTTCTGCCGTTTTGCACCAAAATAAGGGAAATTTCTGCCTTTTTTCACTGAAATAAGTGAAATTTCTGCAATTTTGCCCTAAAATAAGTGAAATTTCTGCAATTTTGCCCAAGAATAAGGGAAATTTCTGGAATTTTGCCCCAAAATACGGGAAATTTCTTTATTTTTGCCCATAAATAAAAAGAATGGATAACTTTTTGCCTTAAAAAAAGGAAATTTCTTCATTTTTGCTCCAAAATAAGGAGAATTTCTGCTTTTTTGCCTCTAAATAAGTGGAATTTCTGTCTTTTTCCACCAAAACAAAGGGATTTTCTGTCTTTTTTGCCCCAAAATAAGGAAATTTTCTGACTTATTACCCTGAAATAAGTGAAATTTCTGCAATTTTGCCCCAAAATAAGGGAAATTTCTGCCTTTTTGCCCTGAAATATGTGAAATTACTGCAATTTTACCCCAAAATACGGTGAATTTCCTCCTTTTTCCCCCAAAATAATGGGAATTTCTGCCTTTTTGCCCCAAAATAAGAAAAATTTTTGCATTTTTTCTCTGAAATAAGTGAAATTTCTGCAATTTTGCCCTAAAATAAGAGAAATTTCTGCAATTATTTTCTATAATAAGGGTAATGTCTGCAATTTTGCCCCATAATAAAGAGAATTTCTCCTTTTTGCCCCAAAATAAAGGAAATTTCAGCCTTTTCACCTGAAAATAAGTGAAATTTCTGCAATTTTGCCCCAAAAAAAGGAAATTTCTGCCTTTTTGCCCCAAAATAATGGGAATTTCTGCCTTTTTGCCCCAAAATAAGAAAAATTTTTGCTTTTTTTCTCTGAAATAAGTGAAATTTCTGCAATTTTGCCTTAAATTAAGAAAAATTTCTGCAATATTTCCCATAAGGGAAATTTCTGCAATTTTGCCCCAAAATAAGGGGAATTTCTCACTTTTTGCCCGAAAATTAGGGAAATTTCAGCCTTTTTACCTGAAAATAAATGAAAGTTCTGAAATTTTGCCCCAAATAATGGAAATTTCTGCAATTTTGCCCCAAAATAAGGTAAATTCCTGCAATTTTGCACCAAAATAAAGGAAATTTTTTGAATTTTGCCCCAAAAGAAGGGGAATTTCTGATTTTTGCCTCAAAATAAAGGGAATTTCTTCTTTTGCCCCAAAATTAGGGGAATTTCTGCCTTTTTGCCCGAAAATTATGAGAATTTCTGCAATTTTGCTTCAAAATACGAGGAATTTCTGCTTTTTATCCCGAAAGTAAGGGGAATGTATAACTTTTACCACAAAAAAGGGAAATTTTTTCATTTTTGCCCCAAAATAAGAGGAATTTCTGCCTTTTTACCTCAAAATAAGAGAAATTTCTCCCTTTTTACACAAAAATAAATGGAATTTATATCTTTTTGCCCCAAAAAAAGGAATTTTTGAATTATTCCCTGAAATAAGTGATATATCTGCAATTTTGCCCCAAAATAAAAGAAATTTCTGCCTTTTTGCCACAAAATAAGGGGAATTACTGTCTTCTTGCCCGAAAATAAGGGCATTTCTGCCTTTTTGCTCCCAAATAAGAGGAATTTCAGCCTTTTTACCTCAAAATAAGGAAAATTTCTGCATTTTTTCCACAAAATATTAAGAATTTCTGCATTTTTGCCACAAAATAAGGAAAATTTCTGCGTTTTTTCCCTGAAATAAGTGAAATTTCTGCAATTTTGCCCCAAAATAAGTGAAATTTCTACAATTTTGCCCTAAAATAAGGGAAATTTCTGCTTTTTGCCCTGAAATATGTGAAATTTCTGCAATTTTACCCCAAAATAAGGTGAATTTCTGCCTTTTTGCCCCAAAATAATGGGAATTTCTGCCTTTTGCCCAAAAAATAAGAAAAATTTTTGCTTTTTTTCTCAGAAATAAGTGAAATTTCTGAAATTTTGCCCCAAAATGAGTGAAATTTCTGCAATTTTGCCCCAAAATAAGTGAAATTTTTTGAATTTTGCCCCAAAATAAATGGAATTTCTGAGTTTTGCCCCAAAATAAGGAGAATTTCCGTCTTTTTGCCCAAACATATAGGGAATTTCTGCCTTTTGCCCCACAATTAGGGGAATTTCTGCAATTTTAATCCAAAATACGAGGAATTTCTGTCTTTTTGCCCGAAAATAACGGGAATGCATAACTTTTTGCCATAAAAATGGGAAATTTCTTCATTTTTGCTCCAAAATAAGGGGAATTTCTGCCTTTTAGCCTCTAAATAAGTGGAATTTCTGTCTTTTTCCCCCAAAACAAAGGGAATTTCTGTCTTTTTTGCCCCAAAATAAAGGGAATTTCTGACTTATTACCCTAAAATAAGTGAAATTACTGCAATTTTGCCCCAAAATAAGGGAAATTTCTGCCTTTTTGCCCTAAAATATGTGAAATTTCTGCAATTTTACCCCAAAATACGGTGAATTTCCTCCTTTTTCCCCCAAAATAATGGGAATTTCTGCCTTTTTGCTCCAAAATAAGAAAAAATTTTGCTTTTTTTCTCTGAAATAAGTGAAATTTCTGCAATTTTGCCCTAAAATAATGGAAATTTCTGCAATTATTTTCTATAATAAGGGAAATGTCTGCAACTTTGCCCCAAAATAAAGAGAATTTCTCCTTTTTGCCCCAAAATAAAGGAAATTTCAGCCTTTTCACCTGAAAATAAGTGAAATTTCTGCAATTTTGCCCCCAAAAAAGGAAATTTCTGCAATTTTGCCCCAAAATAAGGTAAATTCCTGCAATTTTGTCCCAAAATAGAGGAAATTTCTGGAATTACGCCAAAATAAGAGGAATTTCTGATTTTTGCCCCAAAATAAAAAGAATTTCTGGCTTTTGCCCCAAAATTAGGGGAATTTCTGCAATTTTGCTCCAAAATACAGAGAATTTCTGCCTTTTTGCCCGAAAATAATGGGAATGCATACCTTTTTGCCATAAAAAGGTAAATTTCTTCATTTTTGCTCCAAAATAAGAGAAATTTTTGCCTTTTCGCCTCTAAATATGTGGAATTTCTGCCATTTCCCCCAAAACAAAGGAAATTTCTGTCTTTTTTGCCCCAAAATAAGGGGAATTTCTGACTTATTACCCTGAAATATGTGAAATTTCTGCAATTTTGCCCCAATATAAGGGAAATTTCTGTCTTTTTGCCCCCAAATAAGGGGAATTTCAGCCTTTTTACCTCAAAATAAGGAGAATTTCTGCCGTTTTGCCCCAAAATAAGGGAAATTTCTGCCTTTTTTCACTGAAATAAGTGAAATTTCTGCAATTTTGCCCTAAAATAAGTGAAATTTCTGCAATTTTGCCCAAGAATAAGGGAAATTTCTGGAATTTTGCCCCAAAATACGGGAAATTTCTTTATTTTTGCCCATAAATAAAAAGAATGGATAACTTTTTGCCTTAAAAAAGGAAATTTCTTCATTTTTGCTCCAAAATAAGGAGAATTTCTGCTTTTTTGCCTCTAAATAAGTGGAATTTCTGTCTTTTTCCACCAAAATAAAAAGATTTTCTGTCTTTTTTGCCACAAAATAAGGAAATTTTCTGACTTATTACCCTGAAATAAGTGAAATTTCTGCAATTTTGTCCCAAAATAAGGGAAATTTCTGCCTTTTTGCCCTCAAATAAGGGGAATTTCAGCCTTTTCACCTCAAAATAAGGGAAATTTCTGCATTTTTGCCACAAAATATTACGAATTTCTGCCTTTTTGCCCCAAAATAAGGAAAATTTCTGTCTTTTTTTCCTGAAATAAGTCAAATTTCTGCAATTTTGCCCCTAAATAAGAGAAATTTCTGCAATTTTGCACCGAAATAAAAAAAATTTCTGGAATTTTGCCCCAAAATAAGTGGAATTTCTGAGTTTTGCCCCAAAATAAGGAGAATTTCTGTGTTTTTGCCACAACATATAGGGAATTTCTGCATTTTTGCCCCACAATTAGGGGAATTTCTGCAATTTTGCTCCAAAATACGGGGAATTTCTGCAATTTTGCCCAAGAATAAGGGAAATTTCTGGAATTTTGCCCCAAAATAAGTGGAATTTCTGAGTTTTGCCCCAAAATAAGGAGAATTTCTGTCTTTTTGCCGCAACATATAGGGAATTTCTGCATTTTTGCCCCACAATTAGGGGAATTTCTGCAATTTTGCTCCAAAATACGGGAAATTTCTGCCGTTTTGCCCGTAAATAAAAAGGATGCATACCTTTTTGCCTTAAAAAAGGGAAATTTCTTCATTTTTGCTCCAAAATAAGGGGAATTTCTGCTTTTTTGCCTCTAAATAAGTTGAATTTCTGTCTTTTTCCTCCAAAACAGAGGGATTTTCTGTTTTTGCCACAAAATGAGGAAATTTTCTGACTTATTACCCTGAAATAAGTGAAATTTCTGCAATTTTGTCCCCAAAAGAGAGAATTTACTGCCTTTTTGCCCCATAATAAGGGGAATTTCAGCCTTTTCACCTCAAAATAAGGGGAATTTCTGCCTTTTTTCACTGAAATAAGTGAAATTTCTGCAATTTTGCCCTAAAATAAGTGAAATTTCTGCAATTTTGCCCAAGAATAAGGGAAATTTCTGGAATTTTGCCCCAAAATACGGGAAATTTCTTTATTTTTGCCCATAAATAAAAAGAATGGATAACTTTTTGCCTTAAAAAAAGGAAATTTCTTCATTTTTGCTCCAAAATAAGGAGAATTTCTGCTTTTTTGCCTCTAAATAAGTGGAATTTCTGTCTTTTTCCACCAAAATAAAAGGGATTTTCTGTCTTTTTTGCCCCAAAATAAGGAAATTTTCTGACTTATTACCCTGAAATAAGTGAAATTTCTGCAATTTTGCCCCAAAATAAGGGAAATTTCTGCCTTTTTGCCCTGAAATATGTGAAATTTCTGCAATTTTACCCCAAAATACGGTGAATTTCCTCCTTTTTCCCCCAAAATAATGGGAATTTCTGCCTTTTTGCCCCAAAATAAGAAAAATTTTTGCTTTTTTTCTCAGAAATAAGTGAAATTTCTGAAATTTTGCCCCAAAATAAGTGAAATTTCTGCAATTTTGACCCAAAATAAGTGAAATTTTTTGAATTTTGCCCCAAAATAAATGGAATTTCTGAGTTTTGCCCCAAAATAAGGAGAATTTCCGTCTTTTTGCCCAAACATATAGGGAATTTCTGCCTTTTGCCCACAATTAGGGGAATTTCTGCAATTTTAATCCAAAATACGAGGAATTTCTGTCTTTTTGCCCGAAAATAAGGGGAATGCATAACTTTTTGCCATAAAAATGGGAAATTTCTTCATTTTTGCTCCAAAATAAGGGGGATTTCTGCCTTTTTGCCTCTAAATAAGTGGAATTTCTGTCTTTTTCCCCCAAAACAAAGGGAATTTCTGTCTTTTTTGCCCCAAAATAAAGGGAATTTCTGACTTATTACCCTAAAATAAGTGAAATTACTGCAATTTTGCCCCAAAATAAGGGAAATTTCTACCTTTTTGCCCTAAAATATGTGAAATTTCTGCAATTTTACCCCAAAATACGGTGAATTTCCTCCTTTTTCCCCCAAAATAATGGGAATTTCTGCCTTTTTGCTCCAAAATAAGAAAAAATTTTGCTTTTTTTCTCTGAAATAAGTGAAATTTCTGCAATTTTGCCCTAAAATAATGGAAATTTCTGCAATTATTTTCTATAATAAGGGAAATGTCTGCAATTTTGCCCCAAAATAAAGAGAATTTCTCTTTTTTGCCCCAAAATAAAGAAATTTCAGCCTTTTCACCTGAAAATAAGTGAAATTTCTGCAATTTTGCCCCAAAAAAAGGAAATTTCTGCAATTTTGCCCCAAAATAAGGTAAATTCCTGCAATTTTGCCCCAAAATAGAGGAAATTTCTGGAATTACGCCAAAAATAAGAGGAATTTCTGATTTTTGCCCCAAAATAAAAAGAATTTCTGACTTTTGCCCCAAAATTAGGGAAATTTCTGCAATTTTGCTCCAAAATACAGAGAATTTCTGCCTTTTTGCCCGAAAATAATGGGAATGCATACCTTTTTGCCATAAAAAGGTAAATTTCTTCATTTTTGCTCCAAAATAAGAGAAATTTTTGCCTTTTTGCCTCTAAATATGTGGAATTTCTGCCATTTCCCCCAAAACAAAGGAAATTTCTCTCTTTTTTGCCCCAAAATAAGGGGAATTTCTGACTTATTACCCTGAAATATGTGAAATTTCTGCAATTTTGCCCCAATATAAGGGAAATTTCTGTCTTTTTGCCCCCAAATAAGGGGAATTTCAGCATTTGTACCTCAAAATAAGGAGAATTTCTGCCGTTTTGCCCCAAAATAAGGGAAATTTCTGCCTTTTTTCACTGAAATAAGTGAAATTTCTGCAATTTTGCCCTAAAATAAGTGAAATTTCTGCAATTTTGCCCAAGAATAAGGGAAATATCTGGAATTTTGCCCCAAAATACGGGAAATTTCTTTATTTTTGCCCATAAATAAAAAGAATGGATAACTTTTTGCCTTAAAAAAAGGAAATTTCTTCATTTTTGCTCCAAAATAAGGAGAATTTCTGCTTTTTTGCCTCTAAATAAGTGGAATTTCTGTCTTTTTCCACCAAAACAAAGGGATTTTCTGTCTTTTTTGCCCCAAAATAAGGAAATTTTCTGACTTATTACCCTGAAATAAGTGAAATTTCTGCAATTTTGCCCCAAAATAAGGGAAATTTCTGCCTTTTTGCCCTGAAATATGTGAAATTACTGCAATTTTACCCCAAAATACGGTGAATTTCCTCCTTTTTCCCCCAAAATAATGGGAATTTCTGCCTTTTTGCCCCAAAATAAGAAAAATTTTTGCATTTTTTCTCTGAAATAAGTGAAATTTCTGCAATTTTGCCCTAAAATAAGAGAAATTTCTGCAATTATTTTCTATAATAAGGGTAATGTCTGCAATTTTGCCCCATAATAAAGAGAATTTCTCCTTTTTGCCCCAAAATAAAGGAAATTTCAGCCTTTTCACCTGAAAATAAGTGAAATTTCTGCAATTTTGCCCCAAAAAAAGGAAATTTCTGCCTTTTTGCCCCAAAATAATGGGAATTTCTGCCTTTTTGCCCCAAAATAAGAAAAATTTTTGCTTTTTTTCTCTGAAATAAGTGAAATTTCTGCAATTTTGCCTTAAATTAAGAAAAATTTCTGCAATATTTCCCATAAGGGAAATTTCTGCAATTTTGCCCCAAAATAAGGGGAATTTCTCACTTTTTGCCCGAAAATTAGGGAAATTTCAGCCTTTTTACCTGAAAATAAATGAAAGTTCTGAAATTTTGCCCCAAATAATGGAAATTTCTGCAATTTTGCCCCAAAATAAGGTAAATTCCTGCAATTTTGCACCAAAATAAAGGAAATTTTTTGAATTTTGCCCCAAAAGAAGGGGAATTTCTGATTTTTGCCTCAAAATAAAGGGAATTTCTTCTTTTGCCCCAAAATTAGGGGAATTTCTGCCTTTTTGCCCGAAAATTATGAGAATTTCTGCAATTTTGCTTCAAAATACGAGGAATTTCTGCTTTTTATCCCGAAAGTAAGGGGAATGTATAACTTTTACCACAAAAAAGGGAAATTTTTTCATTTTTGCCCCAAAATAAGAGGAATTTCTGCCTTTTTACCTCAAAATAAGAGAAATTTCTCCCTTTTTACACAAAAATAAATGGAATTTATATCTTTTTGCCCCAAAAAAAGGAATTTTTGAATTATTCCCTGAAATAAGTGATATATCTGCAATTTTGCCCCAAAATAAAAGAAATTTCTGCCTTTTTGCCACAAAATAAGGGGAATTACTGTCTTCTTGCCCGAAAATAAGGGCATTTCTGCCTTTTTGCTCCCAAATAAGAGGAATTTCAGCCTTTTTACCTCAAAATAAGGAAAATTTCTGCATTTTTTCCACAAAATATTAAGAATTTCTGCATTTTTGCCACAAAATAAGGAAAATTTCTGCGTTTTTTTCCCTGAAATAAGTGAAATTTCTGCAATTTTGCCCCAAAATAAGTGAAATTTCTACAATTTTGCCCTAAAATAAGGGAAATTTCTGCTTTTTGCCCTGAAATATGTGAAATTTCTGCAATTTTACCCCAAAATAAGGTGAATTTCTGCCTTTTTGCCCCAAAATAATGGGAATTTCTGCCTTTTGCCCAAAAAATAAGAAAAATTTTTGCTTTTTTTCTCAGAAATAAGTGAAATTTCTGAAATTTTGCCCCAAAATGAGTGAAATTTCTGCAATTTTGCCCCAAAATAAGTGAAATTTTTTGAATTTTGCCCCAAAATAAATGGAATTTCTGAGTTTTGCCCCAAAATAAGGAGAATTTCCGTCTTTTTGCCCAAACATATAGGGAATTTCTGCCTTTTGCCCCACAATTAGGGGAATTTCTGCAATTTTAATCCAAAATACGAGGAATTTCTGTCTTTTTGCCCGAAAATAACGGGAATGCATAACTTTTTGCCATAAAAATGGGAAATTTCTTCATTTTTGCTCCAAAATAAGGGGAATTTCTGCCTTTTTGCCTCTAAATAAGTGGAATTTCTGTCTTTTTCCCCCAAAACAAAGGGAATTTCTGTCTTTTTTGCCCCAAAATAAAGGGAATTTCTGACTTATTACCCTAAAATAAGTGAAATTACTGCAATTTTGCCCCAAAATAAGGGAAATTTCTGCCTTTTTGCCCTAAAATATGTGAAATTTCTGCAATTTTACCCCAAAATACGGTGAATTTCCTCCTTTTTCCCCCAAAATAATGGGAATTTCTGCCTTTTTGCTCCAAAATAAGAAAAAATTTTGCTTTTTTTCTCTGAAATAAGTGAAATTTCTGCAATTTTGCCCTAAAATAATGGAAATTTCTGCAATTATTTTCTATAATAAGGGAAATGTCTGCAACTTTGCCCCAAAATAAAGAGAATTTCTCCTTTTTGCCCCAAAATAAAGGAAATTTCAGCCTTTTCACCTGAAAATAAGTGAAATTTCTGCAATTTTGCCCCCAAAAAAGGAAATTTCTGCAATTTTGCCCCAAAATAAGGTAAATTCCTGCAATTTTGTCCCAAAATAGAGGAAATTTCTGGAATTACGCCAAAATAAGAGGAATTTCTGATTTTTGCCCCAAAATAAAAAGAATTTCTGGCTTTTGCCCCAAAATTACGGGAATTTCTGCAATTTTGCTCCAAAATACAGAGAATTTCTGCCTTTTTGCCCGAAAATAATGGGAATGCATACCTTTTTGCCATAAAAAGGTAAATTTCTTCATTTTTGCTCCAAAATAAGAGAAATTTTTGCCTTTTCGCCTCTAAATATGTGGAATTTCTGCCATTTCCCCCAAAACAAAGGAAATTTCTCTCTTTTTTGCCCCAAAATAAGGGGAATTTCTGACTTATTACCCTGAAATATGTGAAATTTCTGCAATTTTGCCCCAATATAAGGGAAATTTCTGTCTTTTTGCCCCCAAATAAGGGGAATTTCAGCCTTTTTACCTCAAAATAAGGAGAATTTCTGCCGTTTTGCCCCAAAATAAGGGAAATTTCTGCCTTTTTTCACTGAAATAAGTGAAATTTCTGCAATTTTGCCCTAAAATAAGTGAAATTTCTGCAATTTTGCCCAAGAATAAGGGAAATTTCTGGAATTTTGCCCCAAAATACGGGAAATTTCTTTATTTTTGCCCATAAATAAAAAGAATGGATAACTTTTTGCCTTAAAAAAGGAAATTTCTTCATTTTTGCTCCAAAATAAGGAGAATTTCTGCTTTTTTGCCTCTAAATAAGTGGAATTTCTGTCTTTTTCCACCAAAATAAAAAGATTTTCTGTCTTTTTTGCCACAAAATAAGGAAATTTTCTGACTTATTACCCTGAAATAAGTGAAATTTCTGCAATTTTGTCCCAAAATAAGGGAAATTTCTGCCTTTTTGCCCTCAAATAAGGGGAATTTCAGCCTTTTCACCTCAAAATAAGGAAAATTTCTGCATTTTTGCCACAAAATATTACGAATTTCTGCCTTTTTGCCCCAAAATAAGGAAAATTTCTGTCTTTTTTTCCTGAAATAAGTCAAATTTCTGCAATTTTGCCCCTAAATAAGAGAAATTTCTGCAATTTTGCACCGAAATAAAAAAAATTTCTGGAATTTTGCCCCAAAATAAGTGGAATTTCTGAGTTTTGCCCCAAAATAAGGAGAATTTCTGTGTTTTTGCCACAACATATAGGGAATTTCTGCATTTTTGCCCCACAATTAGGGGAATTTCTGCAATTTTGCTCCAAAATACGGGGAATTTCTGCAATTTTGCCCAAGAATAAGGGAAATTTCTGGAATTTTGCCCCAAAATAAGTGGAATTTCTGAGTTTTGCCCCAAAATAAGGAGAATTTCTGTCTTTTTGCCGCAACATATAGGGAATTTCTGCATTTTTGCCCCACAATTAGGGGAATTTCTGCAATTTTGGTCCAAAATATGGGAAATTTCTGCCGTTTTGCCCGTAAATAAAAAGAATGCATACCTTTTTGCCTTAAAAAAGGGAAATTTCTTCATTTTTGCTCCAAAATAAGGGGAATTTCTGCTTTTTTGCCTCTAAATAAGTTGAATTTCTGTCTTTTTCCTCCAAAACAGAGGGATTTTCTGTTTTTGCCACAAAATGAGGAAATTTTCTGACTTATTACCCTGAAATAAGTGAAATTTTTGCAATTTTGTCCCCAAAAGAGGGAATTTTCTGCCTTTTTGCCCCATAATAAGGGGAATTTCAGCCTTTTCACCTCAAAATAAGGGGAATTTCTGCCTTTTTTCACTGAAATAAGTGAAATTTCTGCAATTTTGCCCTAAAATAAGTGAAATTTCTGCAATTTTGCCCAAGAATAAGGGAAATTTCTGGAATTTTGCCCCAAAATACGGGAAATTTCTTTATTTTTGCCCATAAATAAAAAGAATGGATAACTTTTTGCCTTAAAAAAAGGAAATTTCTTCATTTTTGCTCCAAAATAAGGAGAATTTCTGCTTTTTTGCCTCTAAATAAGTGGAATTTCTGTCTTTTTCCACCAAAATAAAAGGGATTTTCTGTCTTTTTTGCCCCAAAATAAGGAAATTTTCTGACTTATTACCCTGAAATAAGTGAAATTTCTGCAATTTTGCCCCAAAATAAGGGAAATTTCTGCCTTTTTGCCCTGAAATATGTGAAATTTCTGCAATTTTACCCCAAAATACGGTGAATTTCCTCCTTTTCCCCCCAAAATAATGGGAATTTCTGCCTTTTTGCCCCAAAATAAGAAAAATTTTTGCTTTTTTTCTCAGAAATAAGTGAAATTTCTGAAATTTTGCCCCAAAATAAGTGAAATTTCTGCAATTTTGCCCCAAAATAAGTGAAAATTTTTGAATTTTGCCCCAAAATAAATGGAATTTCTGAGTTTTGCCCCAAAATAAGGAGAATTTCCGTCTTTTTGCCCAAACATATAGGGAATTTCTGCCTTTTGCCCCACAATTAGGGGAATTTCTGCAATTTTAATCCAAAATACGAGGAATTTCTGTCTTTTTGCCCGAAAATAAGGGGAATGCATAACTTTTTGCCATAAAAATGGGAAATTTCTTCATTTTTGCTCCAAAATAAGGGGAATTTCTGCCTTTTTGCCTCTAAATAAGTGGAATTTCTGTCTTTTTCCCCCAAAACAAAGGGAATTTCTGTCTTTTTTGCCCCAAAATAAAGGGAATTTCTGACTTATTACCCTAAAATAAGTGAAATTACTGCAATTTTGCCCCAAAATAAGGGAAATTTCTACCTTTTTGCCCTAAAATATGTGAAATTTCTGCAATTTTACCCCAAAATACGGTGAATTTCCTCCTTTTTCCCCCAAAATAATGGGAATTTCTGCCTTTTTGCTCCAAAATAAGAAAAAATTTTGCTTTTTTTCTCTGAAATAAGTGAAATTTCTGCAATTTTGCCCTAAAATAATGGAAATTTCTGCAATTATTTTCTATAATAAGGGAAATGTCTGCAATTTTGCCCCAAAATAAAGAGAATTTCTCTTTTTTGCCCCAAAATAAAGAAATTTCAGCCTTTTCACCTGAAAATAAGTGAAATTTCTGCAATTTTGCCCCAAAAAAAGGAAATTTCTGCAATTTTGCCCCAAAATAAGGTAAATTCCTGCAATTTTGCCCCAAAATAGAGGAAATTTCTGGAATTACGCCAAAAATAAGAGGAATTTCTGATTTTTGCCCCAAAATAAAAAGAATTTCTGACTTTTGCCCCAAAATTAGGGGAATTTCTGCAATTTTGCTCCAAAATACAGAGAATTTCTGCCTTTTTGCCCGAAAATAATGGGAATGCATACCTTTTTGCCATAAAAAGGTAAATTTCTTCATTTTTGCTCCAAAATAAGAGAAATTTTTGCCTTTTTGCCTCTAAATATGTGGAATTTCTGCCATTTCCCCCAAAACAAAGGAAATTTCTCTCTTTTTTGCCCCAAAATAAGGGGAATTTCTGACTTATTACCCTGAAATATGTGAAATTTCTGCAATTTTGCCCCAATATAAGGGAAATTTCTGTCTTTTTGCCCCCAAATAAGGGGAATTTCAGCATTTTTACCTCAAAATAAGGAGAATTTCTGCCGTTTTGCCCCAAAATAAGGGAAATTTCTGCCTTTTTTCACTGAAATAAGTGAAATTTCTGCAATTTTGCCCTAAAATAAGTGAAATTTCTGCAATTTTGCCCAAGAATAAGGGAAATATCTGGAATTTTGCCCCAAAATACGGGAAATTTCTTTATTTTTGCCCATAAATAAAAAGAATGGATAACGTTTTGCCTTAAAAAAAGGAAATTTCTTCATTTTTGCTCCAAAATAAGGAGAATTTCTGCTTTTTTGCCTCTAAATAAGTGGAATTTCTGTCTTTTTCCACCAAAACAAAGGGATTTTCTGTCTTTTTTGCCCCAAAATAAGGAAATTTTCTGACTTATTACCCTGAAATAAGTGAAATTTCTGCAATTTTGCCCCAAAATAAGGGAAATTTCTGCCTTTTTGCCCTGAAATATGTGAAATTACTGCAATTTTACCCCAAAATACGGTGAATTTCCTCCTTTTTCCCCCAAAATAATGGGAATTTCTGCCTTTTTGCCCCAAAATAAGAAAAATTTTTGCATTTTTTCTCTGAAATAAGTGAAATTTCTGCAATTTTGCCCTAAAATAAGAGAAATTTCTGCAATTATTTTCTATAATAAGGGTAATGTCTGCAATTTTGCCCCATAATAAAGAGAATTTCTCCTTTTTGCCCCAAAATAAAGGAAATTTCAGCCTTTTCACCTGAAAATAAGTGAAATTTCTGCAATTTTGCCCCAAAAAAAGGAAATTTCTGCCTTTTTGCCCCAAAATAATGGGAATTTCTGCCTTTTTGCCCCAAAATAAGAAAAATTTTTGCTTTTTTTCTCTGAAATAAGTGAAATTTCTGCAATTTTGCCTTAAATTAAGAAAAATTTCTGCAATATTTCCCATAAGGGAAATTTCTGCAATTTTGCCCCAAAATAAGGGGAATTTCTCACTTTTTGCCCGAAAATTAGGGAAATTTCAGCCTTTTTACCTGAAAATAAATGAAAGTTCTGAAATTTTGCCCCAAATAATGGAAATTTCTGCAATTTTGCCCCAAAATAAGGTAAATTCCTGCAATTTTGCACCAAAATAAAGGAAATTTTTTGAATTTTGCCCCAAAAGAAGGGGAATTTCTGATTTTTGCCTCAAAATAAAGGGAATTTCTTCTTTTGCCCCAAAATTAGGGGAATTTCTGCCTTTTTGCCCGAAAATTATGAGAATTTCTGCAATTTTGCTTCAAAATACGAGGAATTTCTGCTTTTTATCCCGAAAGTAAGGGGAATGTATAACTTTTACCACAAAAAAGGGAAATTTTTTCATTTTTGCCCCAAAATAAGAGGAATTTCTGCCTTTTTACCTCAAAATAAGAGAAATTTCTCCCTTTTTACACAAAATAAATGGAATTTATATCTTTTTGCCCCAAAAAAAGGAATTTTTGAATTATTCCCTGAAATAAGTGATATATCTGCAATTTTGCCCCAAAATAAAAGAAATTTCTGCCTTTTTGCCACAAAATAAGGGGAATTACTGTCTTCTTGCCCGAAAATAAGGGCATTTCTGCCTTTTTGCTCCCAAATAAGAGGAATTTCAGCCTTTTTACCTCAAAATAAAGAAAATTTCTGCATTTTTTCCACAAAATATTAAGAATTTCTGCATTTTTGCCACAAAATAAGGAAAATTTCTGCGTTTTTTCCCTGAAATAAGTGAAATTTCTGCAATTTTGCCCCAAAATAAGTGAAATTTCTACAATTTTGCCCTAAAATAAGGGAAATTTCTGCTTTTTGCCCTGAAATATGTGAAATTTCTGCAATTTTACCCCAAAATAAGGTGAATTTCTGCCTTTTTGCCCCAAAATAATGGGAATTTCTGCCTTTTGCCCAAAAAATAAGAAAAATTTTTGCTTTTTTTCTCAGAAATAAGTGAAATTTCTGAAATTTTGCCCCAAAATGAGTGAAATTTCTGCAATTTTGCCCCAAAATAAGTGAAATTTTTTGAATTTTGCCCCAAAATAAATGGAATTTCTGAGTTTTGCCCCAAAATAAGGAGAATTTCCGTCTTTTTGCCCAAACATATAGGGAATTTCTGCCTTTTGCCCCACAATTAGGGGAATTTCTGCAATTTTAATCCAAAATACGAGGAATTTCTGTCTTTTTGCCCGAAAATAACGGGAATGCATAACTTTTTGCCATAAAAATGGGAAATTTCTTCATTTTTGCTCCAAAATAAGGGGAATTTCTGCCTTTTTGCCTCTAAATAAGTGGAATTTCTGTCTTTTTCCCCCAAAACAAAGGGAATTTCTGTCTTTTTTGCCCCAAAATAAAGGGAATTTCTGACTTATTACCCTAAAATAAGTGAAATTACTGCAATTTTGCCCCAAAATAAGGGAAATTTCTGCCTTTTTGCCCTAAAATATGTGAAATTTCTGCAATTTTACCCCAAAATACGGTGAATTTCCTCCTTTTCCCCCCAAAATAATGGGAATTTCTGCCTTTTTGCTCCAAAATAAGAAAAAATTTTGCTTTTTTTCTCTGAAATAAGTGAAATTTCTGCAATTTTGCCCTAAAATAATGGAAATTTCTGCAATTATTTTCTATAATAAGGGAAATGTCTGCAACTTTGCCCCAAAATAAAGAGAATTTCTCCTTTTTGCCCCAAAATAAAGGAAATTTCAGCCTTTTCACCTGAAAATAAGTGAAATTTCTGCAATTTTGCCCCCAAAAAAGGAAATTTCTGCAATTTTGCCCCAAAATAAGGTAAATTCCTGCAATTTTGTCCCAAAATAGAGGAAATTTCTGGAATTACGCCAAAATAAGAGGAATTTCTGATTTTTGCCCCAAAATAAAAAGAATTTCTGGCTTTTGCCCCAAAATTAGGGGAATTTCTGCAATTTTGCTCCAAAATACAGAGAATTTCTGCCTTTTTGCCCGAAAATAATGGGAATGCATACCTTTTTGCCATAAAAAGGTAAATTTCTTCATTTTTGCTCCAAAATAAGAGAAATTTTTGCCTTTTCGCCTCTAAATATGTGGAATTTCTGCCATTTCCCCCAAAACAAAGGAAATTTCTCTCTTTTTTGTCCCAAAATAAGGGGAATTTCTGACTTATTACCCTGAAATATGTGAAATTTCTGCAATTTTGCCCCAATATAAGGGAAATTTCTGTCTTTTTGCCCCCAAATAAGGGGAATTTCAGCCTTTTTACCTCAAAATAAGGAGAATTTCTGCCGTTTTGCCCCAAAATAAGGGAAATTTCTGCCTTTTTTCACTGAAATAAGTGAAATTTCTGCAATTTTGCCCTAAAATAAGTGAAATTTCTGCAATTTTGCCCAAGAATAAGGGAAATTTCTGGAATTTTGCCCCAAAATACGGGAAATTTCTTTATTTTTGCCCATAAATAAAAAGAATGGATAACTTTTTGCCTTAAAAAAGGAAATTTCTTCATTTTTGCTCCAAAATAAGGAGAATTTCTGCTTTTTTGCCTCTAAATAAGTGGAATTTCTGTCTTTTTCCACCAAAATAAAAAGATTTTCTGTCTTTTTTGCCACAAAATAAGGAAATTTTCTGACTTATTACCCTGAAATAAGTGAAATTTCTGCAATTTTGTCCCAAAATAAGGGAAATTTCTGCCTTTTTGCCCTCAAATAAGGGGAATTTCAGCCTTTTCACCTCAAAATAAGGAAAATTTCTGCATTTTTGCCACAAAATATTACGAATTTCTGCCTTTTTGCCCCAAAATAAGGAAAATTTCTGTCTTTTTTTCCTGAAATAAGTCAAATTTCTGCAATTTTGCCCCTAAATAAGAGAAATTTCTGCAATTTTGCACCGAAATAAAAAAAATTTCTGGAATTTTGCCCCAAAATAAGTGGAATTTCTGAGTTTTGCCCCAAAATAAGGAGAATTTCTGTGTTTTTGCCACAACATATAGGGAATTTCTGCATTTTTGCCCCACAATTAGGGGAATTTCTGCAATTTTGCTCCAAAATACGGGGAATTTCTGCAATTTTGCCCAAGAATAAGGGAAATTTCTGGAATTTTGCCCCAAAATAAGTGGAATTTCTGAGTTTTGCCCCAAAATAAGGAGAATTTCTGTCTTTTTGCCGCAACATATAGGGAATTTCTGCATTTTTGCCCCACAATTAGGGGAATTTCTGCAATTTTGCTCCAAAATATGGGAAATTTCTGCCGTTTTGCCCGTAAATAAAAAGAATGCATACCTTTTTGCCTTAAAAAAGGGAAATTTCTTCATTTTTGCTCCAAAATAAGGGGAATTTCTGCTTTTTTGCCTCTAAATAAGTTGAATTTCTGTCTTTTTCCTCCAAAACAGAGGGATTTTCTGTTTTTGCCACAAAATGAGGAAATTTTCTGACTTATTACCCTGAAATAAGTGAAATTTTTGCAATTTTGTCCCCAAAAGAGGGAATTTTCTGCCTTTTTGCCCCATAATAAGGGGAATTTCAGCCTTTTCACCTCAAAATAAGGGGAATTTCTGCCTTTTTTCACTGAAATAAGTGAAATTTCTGCAATTTTGCCCTAAAATAAGTGAAATTTCTGCAATTTTGCCCAAGAATAAGGGAAATTTCTGGAATTTTGCCCCAAAATACGGGAAATTTCTTTATTTTTGCCCATAAATAAAAAGAATGGATAACTTTTTGCCTTAAAAAAAGGAAATTTCTTCATTTTTGCTCCAAAATAAGGAGAATTTCTGCTTTTTTGCCTCTAAATAAGTGGAATTTCTGTCTTTTTTCACCAAAATAAAAGGGATTTTCTGTCTTTTTTGCCCCAAAATAAGGAAATTTTCTGACTTATTACCCTGAAATAAGTGAAATTTCTGCAATTTTGCCCCAAAATAAGGGAAATTTCTGCCTTTTTGCCCTGAAATATGTGAAATTTCTGCAATTTTACCCCAAAATACGGTGAATTTCCTCCTTTTTCCCCCAAAATAATGGGAATTTCTGCCTTTTTGCCCCAAAATAAGAAAAATTTTTGCTTTTTTTCTCAGAAATAAGTGAAATTTCTGAAATTTTGCCCCAAAATAAGTGAAATTTCTGCAATTTTGCCCCAAAATAAGTGAAATTTTTTGAATTTTGCCCCAAAATAAATGGAATTTCTGAGTTTTGCCCCAAAATAAGGAGAATTTCCGTCTTTTTGCCCAAACATATAGGGAATTTCTGCCTTTTGCCCCACAATTAGGGGAATTTCTGCAATTTTAATCCAAAATACGAGGAATTTCTGTCTTTTTGCCCGAAAATAAGGGGAATGCATAACTTTTTGCCATAAAAATGGGAAATTTCTTCATTTTTGCTCCAAAATAAGGGGGATTTCTGCCTTTTTGCCTCTAAATAAGTGGAATTTCTGTCTTTTTCCCCCAAAACAAAGGGAATTTCTGTCTTTTTTGCCCCAAAATAAAGGGAATTTCTGACTTATTACCCTAAAATAAGTGAAATTACTGCAATTTTGCCCCAAAATAAGGGAAATTTCTACCTTTTTGCCCTAAAATATGTGAAATTTCTGCAATTTTACCCCAAAATACGGTGAATTTCCTCCTTTTTCCCCCAAAATAATGGGAATTTCTGCCTTTTTGCTCCAAAATAAGAAAAAATTTTGCTTTTTTTCTCTGAAATAAGTGAAATTTCTGCAATTTTGCCCTAAAATAATGGAAATTTCTGCAATTATTTTCTATAATAAGGGAAATGTCTGCAATTTTGCCCCAAAATAAAGAGAATTTCTCTTTTTTGCCCCAAAATAAAGAAATTTCAGCCTTTTCACCTGAAAATAAGTGAAATTTCTGCAATTTTGCCCCAAAAAAAGGAAATTTCTGCAATTTTGCCCCAAAATAAGGTAAATTCCTGCAATTTTGCCCCAAAATAGAGGAAATTTCTGGAATTACGCCAAAAATAAGAGGAATTTCTGATTTTTGCCCCAAAATAAAAAGAATTTCTGACTTTTGCCCCAAAATTAGGGGAATTTCTGCAATTTTGCTCCAAAATACAGAGAATTTCTGCCTTTTTGCCCGAAAATAATGGGAATGCATACCTTTTTGCCATAAAAAGGTAAATTTCTTCATTTTTGCTCCAAAATAAGAGAAATTTTTGCCTTTTTGCCTCTAAATATGTGGAATTTCTGCCATTTCCCCCAAAACAAAGGAAATTTCTCTCTTTTTTGCCCCAAAATAAGGGGAATTTCTGACTTATTACCCTGAAATATGTGAAATTTCTGCAATTTTGCCCCAATATAAGGGAAATTTCTGTCTTTTTGCCCCCAAATAAGGGGAATTTCAGCATTTTTACCTCAAAATAAGGAGAATTTCTGCCGTTTTGCCCCAAAATAAGGGAAATTTCTGCCTTTTTTCACTGAAATAAGTGAAATTTCTGCAATTTTGCCCTAAAATAAGTGAAATTTCTGCAATTTTGCCCAAGAATAAGGGAAATATCTGGAATTTTGCCCCAAAATACGGGAAATTTCTTTATTTTTGCCCATAAATAAAAAGAATGGATAACTTTTTGCCTTAAAAAAAGGAAATTTCTTCATTTTTGCTCCAAAATAAGGAGAATTTCTGCTTTTTTGCCTCTAAATAAGTGGAATTTCTGTCTTTTTCCACCAAAACAAAGGGATTTTCTGTCTTTTTTGCCCCAAAATAAGGAAATTTTCTGACTTATTACCCTGAAATAAGTGAAATTTCTGCAATTTTGCCCCAAAATAAGGGAAATTTCTGCCTTTTTGCCCTGAAATATGTGAAATTACTGCAATTTTACCCCAAAATACGGTGAATTTCCTCCTTTTTCCCCCAAAATAATGGGAATTTCTGCCTTTTTGCCCCAAAATAAGAAAAATTTTTGCATTTTTTCTCTGAAATAAGTGAAATTTCTGCAATTTTGCCCTAAAATAAGAGAAATTTCTGCAATTATTTTCTATAATAAGGGTAATGTCTGCAATTTTGCCCCATAATAAAGAGAATTTCTCCTTTTTGCCCCAAAATAAAGGAAATTTCAGCCTTTTCACCTGAAAATAAGTGAAATTTCTGCAATTTTGCCCCAAAAAAAGGAAATTTCTGCCTTTTTGCCCCAAAATAATGGGAATTTCTGCCTTTTTGCCCCAAAATAAGAAAAATTTTTGCTTTTTTTCTCTGAAATAAGTGAAATTTCTGCAATTTTGCCTTAAATTAAGAAAAATTTCTGCAATATTTCCCATAAGGGAAATTTCTGCAATTTTGCCCCAAAATAAGGGGAATTTCTCACTTTTTGCCCGAAAATTAGGGAAATTTCAGCCTTTTTACCTGAAAATAAATGAAAGTTCTGAAATTTTGCCCCAAATAATGGAAATTTCTGCAATTTTGCCCCAAAATAAGGTAAATTCCTGCAATTTTGCACCAAAATAAAGGAAATTTTTTGAATTTTGCCCCAAAAGAAGGGGAATTTCTGATTTTTGCCTCAAAATAAAGGGAATTTCTTCTTTTGCCCCAAAATTAGGGGAATTTCTGCCTTTTTGCCCGAAAATTATGAGAATTTCTGCAATTTTGCTTCAAAATACGAGGAATTTCTGCTTTTTATCCCGAAAGTAAGGGGAATGTATAACTTTTACCACAAAAAAGGGAAATTTTTTCATTTTTGCCCCAAAATAAGAGGAATTTCTGCCTTTTTACCTCAAAATAAGAGAAATTTCTCCCTTTTTACACAAAATAAATGGAATTTATATCTTTTTGCCCCAAAAAAAGGAATTTTTGAATTATTCCCTGAAATAAGTGATATATCTGCAATTTTGCCCCAAAATAAAAGAAATTTCTGCCTTTTTGCCACAAAATAAGGGGAATTACTGTCTTCTTGCCCGAAAATAAGGGCATTTCTGCCTTTTTGCTCCCAAATAAGAGGAATTTCAGCCTTTTTACCTCAAAATAAGGAAAATTTCTGCATTTTTTCCACAAAATATTAAGAATTTCTGCATTTTTGCCACAAAATAAGGAAAATTTCTGTGTTTTTTCCCTGAAATAAGTGAAATTTCTGCAATTTTGCCCCAAAATAAGTGAAATTTCTACAATTTTGCCCTAAAATAAGGGAAATTTCTGCTTTTTGCCCTGAAATATGTGAAATTTCTGCAATTTTACCCCAAAATAAGGTGAATTTCTGCCTTTTTGCCCCAAAATAATGGGAATTTCTGCCTTTTGCCCAAAAAATAAGAAAAATTTTTGCTTTTTTTCTCAGAAATAAGTGAAATTTCTGAAATTTTGCCCCAAAATGAGTGAAATTTCTGCAATTTTGCCCCAAAATAAGTGAAATTTTTTGAATTTTGCCCCAAAATAAATGGAATTTCTGAGTTTTGCCCCAAAATAAGGAGAATTTCCGTCTTTTTGCCCAAACATATAGGGAATTTCTGCCTTTTGCCCCACAATTAGGGGAATTTCTGCAATTTTAATCCAAAATACGAGGAATTTCTGTCTTTTTGCCCGAAAATAACGGGAATGCATAACTTTTTGCCATAAAAATGGGAAATTTCTTCATTTTTGCTCCAAAATAAGGGGAATTTCTGCCTTTTTGCCTCTAAATAAGTGGAATTTCTGTCTTTTTCCCCCAAAACAAAGGGAATTTCTGTCTTTTTTGCCCCAAAATAAAGGGAATTTCTGACTTATTACCCTAAAATAAGTGAAATTACTGCAATTTTGCCCCAAAATAAGGGAAATTTCTGCCTTTTTGCCCTAAAATATGTGAAATTTCTGCAATTTTACCCCAAAATACGGTGAATTTCCTCCTTTTTCCCCCAAAATAATGGGAATTTCTGCCTTTTTGCTCCAAAATAAGAAAAAATTTTGCTTTTTTTCTCTGAAATAAGTGAAATTTCTGCAATTTTGCCCTAAAATAATGGAAATTTCTGCAATTATTTTCTATAATAAGGGAAATGTCTGCAACTTTGCCCCAAAATAAAGAGAATTTCTCCTTTTTGCCCCAAAATAAAGGAAATTTCAGCCTTTTCACCTGAAAATAAGTGAAATTTCTGCAATTTTGCCCCCAAAAAAGGAAATTTCTGCAATTTTGCCCCAAAATAAGGTAAATTCCTGCAATTTTGTCCCAAAATAGAGGAAATTTCTGGAATTACGCCAAAATAAGAGGAATTTCTGATTTTTGCCCCAAAATAAAAAGAATTTCTGGCTTTTGCCCCAAAATTAGGGGAATTTCTGCAATTTTGCTCCAAAATACAGAGAATTTCTGCCTTTTTGCCTGAAAATAATGGGAATGCATACCTTTTTGCCATAAAAAGGTAAATTTCTTCATTTTTGCTTCAAAATAAGAGAAATTTTTGCCTTTTCGCCTCTAAATATGTGGAATTTCTGCCATTTCCCCCAAAACAAAGGAAATTTCTCTCTTTTTTGCCCCAAAATAAGGGGAATTTCTGACTTATTACCCTGAAATATGTGAAATTTCTGCAATTTTGCCCCAATATAAGGGAAATTTCTGTCTTTTTGCCCCCAAATAAGGGGAATTTCAGCCTTTTTACCTCAAAATAAGGAGAATTTCTGCCGTTTTGCCCCAAAATAAGGGAAATTTCTGCCTTTTTTCACTGAAATAAGTGAAATTTCTGCAATTTTGCCCTAAAATAAGTGAAATTTCTGCAATTTTGCCCAAGAATAAGGGAAATTTCTGGAATTTTGCCCCAAAATACGGGAAATTTCTTTATTTTTGCCCATAAATAAAAAGAATGGATAACTTTTTGCCTTAAAAAAGGAAATTTCTTCATTTTTGCTCCAAAATAAGGAGAATTTCTGCTTTTTTGCCTCTAAATAAGTGGAATTTCTGTCTTTTTCCACCAAAATAAAAAGATTTTCTGTCTTTTTTGCCACAAAATAAGGAAATTTTCTGACTTATTACCCTGAAATAAGTGAAATTTCTGCAATTTTGTCCCAAAATAAGGGAAATTTCTGCCTTTTTGCCCTCAAATAAGGGGAATTTCAGCCTTTTCACCTCAAAATAAGGAAAATTTCTGCATTTTTGCCACAAAATATTACGAATTTCTGCCTTTTTGCCCCAAAATAAGGAAAATTTCTGTCTTTTTTTCCTGAAATAAGTCAAATTTCTGCAATTTTGCCCCTAAATAAGAGAAATTTCTGCAATTTTGCACCGAAATAAAAAAAATTTCTGGAATTTTGCCCCAAAATAAGTGGAATTTCTGAGTTTTGCCCCAAAATAAGGAGAATTTCTGTGTTTTTGCCACAACATATAGGGAATTTCTGCATTTTTGCCCCACAATTAGGGGAATTTCTGCAATTTTGCTCCAAAATACGGGGAATTTCTGCAATTTTGCCCAAGAATAAGGGAAATTTCTGGAATTTTGCCCCAAAATAAGTGGAATTTCTGAGTTTTGCCCCAAAATAAGGAGAATTTCTGTCTTTTTGCCGCAACATATAGGGAATTTCTGCATTTTTGCCCCACAATTAGGGGAATTTCTGCAATTTTGGTCCAAAATATGGGAAATTTCTGCCGTTTTGCCCGTAAATAAAAAGAATGCATACCTTTTTGCCTTAAAAAAGGGAAATTTCTTCATTTTTGCTCCAAAATAAGGGGAATTTCTGCTTTTTTGCCTCTAAATAAGTTGAATTTCTGTCTTTTTCCTCCAAAACAGAGGGATTTTCTGTTTTTGCCACAAAATGAGGAAATTTTCTGACTTATTACCCTGAAATAAGTGAAATTTTTGCAATTTTGTCCCCAAAAGAGGGAATTTTCTGCCTTTTTGCCCCATAATAAGGGGAATTTCAGCCTTTTCACCTCAAAATAAGGGGAATTTCTGCCTTTTTTCACTGAAATAAGTGAAATTTCTGCAATTTTGCCCTAAAATAAGTGAAATTTCTGCAATTTTGCCCAAGAATAAGGGAAATTTCTGGAATTTTGCCCCAAAATACGGGAAATTTCTTTATTTTTGCCCATAAATAAAAAGAATGGATAACTTTTTGCCTTAAAAAAAGGAAATTTCTTCATTTTTGCTCCAAAATAAGGAGAATTTCTGCTTTTTTGCCTCTAAATAAGTGGAATTTCTGTCTTTTTCCACCAAAATAAAAGGGATTTTCTGTCTTTTTTGCCCCAAAATAAGGAAATTTTCTGACTTATTACCCTGAAATAAGTGAAATTTCTGCAATTTTGCCCCAAAATAAGGGAAATTTCTGCCTTTTTGCCCTGAAATATGTGAAATTTCTGCAATTTTACCCCAAAATACGGTGAATTTCCTCCTTTTTCCCCCAAAATAATGGGAATTTCTGCCTTTTTGCCCCAAAATAAGAAAAATTTTTGCTTTTTTTCTCAGAAATAAGTGAAATTTCTGAAATTTTGCCCCAAAATAAGTGAAATTTCTGCAATTTTGCCCCAAAATAAGTGAAATTTTTTGAATTTTGCCCCAAAATAAATGGAATTTCTGAGTTTTGCCCCAAAATAAGGAGAATTTCCGTCTTTTTGCCCAAACATATAGGGAATTTCTGCCTTTTGCCCCACAATTAGGGGAATTTCTGCAATTTTAATCCAAAATACG
Organism: Micromys minutus; assembly: GCF_963924665.1. Taxonomy (NCBI): domain Eukaryota; kingdom Metazoa; phylum Chordata; class Mammalia; order Rodentia; family Muridae; genus Micromys; species Micromys minutus. The sequence continues at coordinate 394,810 of NW_027667948.1, forward strand.
AGGAATTTCTGTCTTTTTGCCCGAAAATAAGGGGAATGCATAACTTTTTGCCATAAAAATGGGAAATTTCTTTATTTTTGCTCCAAAATAAGGGGAATTTCTGCCTTTTTGCCTCTAAATAAGTGGAATTTCTGTCTTTTTCCCCCAAAACAAAGGGAATTTCTGTCTTTTTTGCCCCAAAATAAAGGGAATTTCTGACTTATTACCCTAAAATAAGTGAAATTACTGCAATTTTGCCCCAAAATAAGGGAAATTTCTGCCTTTTTGCCCTAAAATATGTGAAATTTCTGCAATTTTACCCCAAAATACGGTGAATTTCCTCCTTTTTCCCCCAAAATAATGGGAATTTCTGCCTTTTTGCTCCAAAATAAGAAAAAATTTTGCTTTTTTTCTCTGAAATAAGTGAAATTTCTGCAATTTTGCCCTAAAATAATGGAAATTTCTGCAATTATTTTCTATAATAAGGGAAATGTCTGCAATTTTGCCCCAAAATAAAGAGAATTTCTCTTTTTTGCCCCAAAATAAAGAAATTTCAGCCTTTTCACCTGAAAATAAGTGAAATTTCTGCAATTTTGCCCCAAAAAAAGGAAATTTCTGCAATTTTGCCCCAAAATAAGGTAAATTCCTGCAATTTTGCCCCAAAATAGAGGAAATTTCTGGAATTACGCCAAAAATAAGAGGAATTTTTGATTTTTGCCCCAAAATAAAAAGAATTTCTGACTTTTGCCCCAAAATTAGGGGAATTTCTGCAATTTTGCTCCAAAATTCAGAGAATTTCTGCCTTTTTGCCCGAAAATAATGGGAATGCATACCTTTTTGCCATAAAAAGGTAAATTTCTTCATTTTTGCTCCAAAATAAGAGAAATTTTTGCCTTTTTGCCTCTAAATATGTGGAATTTCTGCCATTTCCCCCAAAACAAAGGAAATTTCTCTCTTTTTTGCCCCAAAATAAGGGGAATTTCTGACTTATTACCCTGAAATATGTGAAATTTCTGCAATTTTGCCCCAATATAAGGGAAATTTCTGTCTTTTTGCCCCCAAATAAGGGGAATTTCAGCCTTTTTACCTCAAAATAAGGAGAATTTCTGCCGTTTTGCCCCAAAATAAGGGAAATTTCTGCCTTTTTTCACTGAAATAAGTGAAATTTCTGCAATTTTGCCCTAAAATAAGTGAAATTTCTGCAATTTTGCCCAAGAATAAGGGAAATTTCTGGAATTTTGCCCCAAAATACGGGAAATTTCTTTATTTTTGCCCATAAATAAAAAGAATGGATAACTTTTTGCCTTAAAAAAAGGAAATTTCTTCATTTTTGCTCCAAAATAAGGAGAATTTCTGCTTTTTTGCCTCTAAATAAGTGGAATTTCTGTCTTTTTCCACCAAAACAAAGGGATTTTCTGTCTTTTTTGCCCCAAAATAAGGAAATTTTCTGACTTATTACCCTGAAATAAGTGAAATTTCTGCAATTTTGCCCCAAAATAAGGGAAATTTCTGCCTTTTTGCCCTGAAATATTTGAAATTTCTGCAATTTTACCACAAAATACGGTGAATTTCCTCCTTTTTCCCCCAAAATAATGGGAATTTCTGCCTTTTTGCCCCAAAATAAGAAAAATTTTTGCATTTTTTCTCTGAAATAAGTGAAATTTCTGCAATTTTGCCCTAAAATAAGAGAAATTTCTGCAATTATTTTCTATAATAAGGGAAATGTCTGCAACTTTGCCCCAAAATAAAGAGAATTTCTCCTTTTTGCCCCAAAATAAAGGAAATTTCAGCCTTTTCACCTGAAAATAAGTGAAATTTCTGCAATTTTGCCCCCAAAAAAGGAAATTTCTGCAATTTTGCCCCAAAATAAGGTAAATTCCTGCAATTTTGTCCCAAAATAGAGGAAATTTCTGGAATTACGCCAAAATAAGAGGAATTTCTGATTTTTGCCCCAAAATAAAAAGAATTTCTGGCTTTTGCCCCAAAATTAGGGGAATTTCTGCAATTTTGCTCCAAAATACAGAGAATTTCTGCCTTTTTGCCTGAAAATAATGGGAATGCATACCTTTTTGCCATAAAAAGGTAAATTTCTTCATTTTTGCTCCAAAATAAGGGAAATTTTTGCCTTTTCGCCTCTAAATATGTGGAATTTCTGCCATTTCCCCCAAAACAAAGGAAATTTCTCTCTTTTTTGCCCCAAAATAAGGGGAATTTCTGACTTATTACCCTGAAATATGTGAAATTTCTGCAATTTTGCCCCAATATAAGGGAAATTTCTGTCTTTTTGCCCCCAAATAAGGGGAATTTCAGCCTTTTTACCTCAAAATAAGGAGAATTTCTGCCGTTTTGCCCCAAAATAAGGGAAATTTCTGCCTTTTTTCACTGAAATAAGTGAAATTTCTGCAATTTTGCCCTAAAATAAGTGAAATTTCTGCAATTTTGCCCAAGAATAAGGGAAATTTCTGGAATTTTGCCCCAAAATACGGGAAATTTCTTTATTTTTGCCCATAAATAAAAAGAATGGATAACTTTTTGCCTTAAAAAAGGAAATTTCTTCATTTTTGCTCCAAAATAAGGAGAATTTCTGCTTTTTTGCCTCTAAATAAGTGGAATTTCTGTCTTTTTCCACCAAAATAAAAAGATTTTCTGTCTTTTTTGCCACAAAATAAGGAAATTTTCTGACTTATTACCCTGAAATAAGTGAAATTTCTGCAATTTTGTCCCAAAATAAGGGAAATTTCTGCCTTTTTGCCCTCAAATAAGGGGAATTTCAGCCTTTTCACCTCAAAATAAGGAAAATTTCTGCATTTTTGCCACAAAATATTACGAATTTCTGCCTTTTTGCCCCAAAATAAGGAAAATTTCTGTCTTTTTTTCCTGAAATAAGTCAAATTTCTGCAATTTTGCCCCTAAATAAGAGAAATTTCTGCAATTTTGCACCGAAATAAAAAAAATTTCTGGAATTTTGCCCCAAAATAAGTGGAATTTCTGAGTTTTGCCCCAAAATAAGGAGAATTTCTGTGTTTTTGCCACAACATATAGGGAATTTCTGCATTTTTGCCCCACAATTAGGGGAATTTCTGCAATTTTGCTCCAAAATACGGGGAATTTCTGCAATTTTGCCCAAGAATAAGGGAAATTTCTGGAATTTTGCCCCAAAATAAGTGGAATTTCTGAGTTTTGCCCCAAAATAAGGAGAATTTCTGTCTTTTTGCCGCAACATATAGGGAATTTCTGCATTTTTGCCCCACAATTAGGGGAATTTCTGCAATTTTGCTCCAAAATATGGGAAATTTCTGCCGTTTTGCCCGTAAATAAAAAGAATGCATACCTTTTTGCCTTAAAAAAGGGAAATTTCTTCATTTTTGCTCCAAAATAAGGGGAATTTCTGCTTTTTTGCCTCTAAATAAGTTGAATTTCTGTCTTTTTCCTCCAAAACAGAGGGATTTTCTGTTTTTGCCACAAAATGAGGAAATTTTCTGACTTATTACCCTGAAATAAGTGAAATTTTTGCAATTTTGTCCCCAAAAGAGGGAATTTTCTGCCTTTTTGCCCCATAATAAGGGGAATTTCAGCCTTTTCACCTCAAAATAAGGGGAATTTCTGCCTTTTTTCACTGAAATAAGTGAAATTTCTGCAATTTTGCCCTAAAATAAGTGAAATTTCTGCAATTTTGCCCAAGAATAAGGGAAATTTCTGGAATTTTGCCCCAAAATACGGGAAATTTCTTTATTTTTGCCCATAAATAAAAAGAATGGATAACTTTTTGCCTTAAAAAAAGGAAATTTCTTCATTTTTGCTCCAAAATAAGGAGAATTTCTGCTTTTTTGCCTCTAAATAAGTGGAATTTCTGTCTTTTTCCACCAAAATAAAAGGGATTTTCTGTCTTTTTTGCCCCAAAATAAGGAAATTTTCTGACTTATTACCCTGAAATAAGTGAAATTTCTGCAATTTTGCCCCAAAATAAGGGAAATTTCTGCCTTTTTGCCCTGAAATATGTGAAATTTCTGCAATTTTACCCCAAAATACGGTGAATTTCCTCCTTTTTCCCCCAAAATAATGGGAATTTCTGCCTTTTTGCCCCAAAATAAGAAAAATTTTTGCTTTTTTTCTCAGAAATAAGTGAAATTTCTGAAATTTTGCCCCAAAATAAGTGAAATTTCTGCAATTTTGCCCCAAAATAAGTGAAATTTTTTGAATTTTGCCCCAAAATAAATGGAATTTCTGAGTTTTGCCCCAAAATAAGGAGAATTTCCGTCTTTTTGCCCAAACATATAGGGAATTTCTGCCTTTTGCCCCACAATTAGGGGAATTTCTGCAATTTTAATCCAAAATACGAGGAATTTCTGTCTTTTTGCCCGAAAATAAGGGGAATGCATAACTTTTTGCCATAAAAATGGGAAATTTCTTTATTTTTGCTCCAAAATAAGGGGAATTTCTGCCTTTTTGCCTCTAAATAAGTGGAATTTCTGTCTTTTTCCCCCAAAACAAAGGGAATTTCTGTCTTTTTTGCCCCAAAATAAAGGGAATTTCTGACTTATTACCCTAAAATAAGTGAAATTACTGCAATTTTGCCCCAAAATAAGGGAAATTTCTGCCTTTTTTCACTGAAATAAGTGAAATTTCTGCAATTTTGCCCTAAAATAAGTGAAATTTCTGCAATTTTGCCCAAGAATAAGGGAAATTTCTGGAATTTTGCCCCAAAATACGGGAAATTTCTTTATTTTTGCCCATAAATAAAAAGAATGGATAACTTTTTGCCTTAAAAAAAGGAAATTTCTTCATTTTTGCTCCAAAATAAGGAGAATTTCTGCTTTTTTGCCTCTAAATAAGTGGAATTTCTGTCTTTTTCCACCAAAACAAAGGGATTTTCTGTCTTTTTTGCCCCAAAATAAGGAAATTTTCTGACTTATTACCCTGAAATAAGTGAAATTTCTGCAATTTTGCCCCAAAATAAGGGAAATTTCTGCCTTTTTGCCCTGAAATATTTGAAATTTCTGCAATTTTACCACAAAATACGGTGAATTTCCTCCTTTTTCCCCCAAAATAATGGGAATTTCTGCCTTTTTGCCCCAAAATAAGAAAAATTTTTGCATTTTTTCTCTGAAATAAGTGAAATTTCTGCAATTTTGCCCTAAAATAAGAGAAATTTCTGCAATTATTTTCTATAATAAGGGAAATGTCTGCAACTTTGCCCCAAAATAAAGAGAATTTCTCCTTTTTGCCCCAAAATAAAGGAAATTTCAGCCTTTTCACCTGAAAATAAGTGAAATTTCTGCAATTTTGCCCCCAAAAAAGGAAATTTCTGCAATTTTGCCCCAAAATAAGGTAAATTCCTGCAATTTTGTCCCAAAATAGAGGAAATTTCTGGAATTACGCCAAAATAAGAGGAATTTCTGATTTTTGCCCCAAAATAAAAAGAATTTCTGGCTTTTGCCCCAAAATTAGGGGAATTTCTGCAATTTTGCTCCAAAATACAGAGAATTTCTGCCTTTTTGCCTGAAAATAATGGGAATGCATACCTTTTTGCCATAAAAAGGTAAATTTCTTCATTTTTGCTCCAAAATAAGAGAAATTTTTGCCTTTTCGCCTCTAAATATGTGGAATTTCTGCCATTTCCCCCAAAACAAAGGAAATTTCTCTCTTTTTTGCCCCAAAATAAGGGGAATTTCTGACTTATTACCCTGAAATATGTGAAATTTCTGCAGTTTTGCCCCAATATAAGGGAAATTTCTGTCTTTTTGCCCCCAAATAAGGGGAATTTCAGCCTTTTTACCTCAAAATAAGGAGAATTTCTGCCGTTTTGCCCCAAAATAAGGGAAATTTCTGCCTTTTTTCACTGAAATAAGTGAAATTTCTGCAATTTTGCCCTAAAATAAGTGAAATTTCTGCAATTTTGCCCAAGAATAAGGGAAATTTCTGGAATTTTGCCCCAAAATACGGGAAATTTCTTTATTTTTGCCCATAAATAAAAAGAATGGATAACTTTTTGCCTTAAAAAAGGAAATTTCTTCATTTTTGCTCCAAAATAAGGAGAATTTCTGCTTTTTTGCCTCTAAATAAGTGGAATTTCTGTCTTTTTCCACCAAAATAAAAAGATTTTCTGTCTTTTTTGCCACAAAATAAGGAAATTTTCTGACTTATTACCCTGAAATAAGTGAAATTTCTGCAATTTTGTCCCAAAATAAGGGAAATTTCTGCCTTTTTGCCCTCAAATAAGGGGAATTTCAGCCTTTTCACCTCAAAATAAGGAAAATTTCTGCATTTTTGCCACAAAATATTACGAATTTCTGCCTTTTTGCCCCAAAATAAGGAAAATTTCTGTCTTTTTTTCCTGAAATAAGTCAAATTTCTGCAATTTTGCCCCTAAATAAGAGAAATTTCTGCAATTTTGCACCGAAATAAAAAAAATTTCTGGAATTTTGCCCCAAAATAAGTGGAATTTCTGAGTTTTGCCCCAAAATAAGGAGAATTTCTGTGTTTTTGCCACAACATATAGGGAATTTCTGCATTTTTGCCCCACAATTAGGGGAATTTCTGCAATTTTGCTCCAAAATACGGGGAATTTCTGCAATTTTGCCCAAGAATAAGGGAAATTTCTGGAATTTTGCCCCAAAATAAGTGGAATTTCTGAGTTTTGCCCCAAAATAAGGAGAATTTCTGTCTTTTTGCCGCAACATATAGGGAATTTCTGCATTTTTGCCCCACAATTAGGGGAATTTCTGCAATTTTGGTCCAAAATATGGGAAATTTCTGCCGTTTTGCCCGTAAATAAAAAGAATGCATACCTTTTTGCCTTAAAAAAGGGAAATTTCTTCATTTTTGCTCCAAAATAAGGGGAATTTCTGCTTTTTTGCCTCTAAATAAGTTGAATTTCTGTCTTTTTCCTCCAAAACAGAGGGATTTTCTGTTTTTGCCACAAAATGAGGAAATTTTCTGACTTATTACCCTGAAATAAGTGAAATTTTTGCAATTTTGTCCCCAAAAGAGGGAAATTTCTGCCTTTTTGCCCCTTAATAAGGGGAATTTCAGCCTTTTCACCTCAAAATAAGGGGAATTTCTGCCTTTTTTCACTGAAATAGGTGAAATTTCTGCAATTTTGCCCTAAAATAAGTGAAATTTCTGCAATTTTGCCCAAGAATAAGGGAAATTTCTGGAATTTTGCCCCAAAATACGGGAAATTTATTTATTTTTGCCCATAAATAAAAAGAATGGATAACTTTTTGCCTTAAAAAAAGGAAATTTCTTCATTTTTGCTCCAAAATAAGGAGAATTTCTGCTTTTTTGCCTCTAAATAAGTGGAATTTCTGTCTTTTTCCACCAAAATAAAAGGGATTTTCTGTCTTTTTTGCCCCAAAATAAGGAAATTTTCTGACTTATTACCCTGAAATAAGTGAAATTTCTGCAATTTTGCCCCAAAATAAGGGAAATTTCTGCATTTTTGCCCTGAAATATGTGAAATTTCTGCAGTTTTACCCCAAAATACGGTGAATTTCCTCCTTTTTCCCCCAAAATAATGGGAATTTCTGCCTTTTTGCCCCAAAATAAGAAAAATTTTTGCTTTTTTTCTCAGAAATAAGTGAAATTTCTGAAATTTTGCCCCAAAATAAGTGAAATTTCTGCAATTTTGCCCCAAAATAAGTGAAATTTTTTGAATTTTGCCCCAAAATAAATGGAATTTCTGAGTTTTGCCCCAAAATAAGGAGAATTTCCGTCTTTTTGCCCAAACATATAGGGAATTTCTGCCTTTTGCCCCACAATTAGGGGAATTTCTGCAATTTTAATCCAAAATACGAGGAATTTCTGTCTTTTTGCCCGAAAATAAGGGGAATGCATAACTTTTTGCCATAAAAATGGGAAATTTCTTTATTTTTGCTCCAAAATAAGGGGAATTTCTGCCTTTTTGCCTCTAAATAAGTGGAATTTCTGTCTTTTTCCCCCAAAACAAAGGGAATTTCTGTCTTTTTTGCCCCAAAATAAAGGGAATTTCTGACTTATTACCCTAAAATAAGTGAAATTACTGCAATTTTGCCCCAAAATAAGGGAAATTTCTGCCTTTTTGCCCTAAAATATGTGAAATTTCTGCAATTTTACCCCAAAATACGGTGAATTTCCTCCTTTTTCCCCCAAAATAATGGGAATTTCTGCCTTTTTGCTCCAAAATAAGAAAAAATTTTGCTTTTTTTCTCTGAAATAAGTGAAATTTCTGCAATTTTGCCCTAAAATAATGGAAATTTCTGCAATTATTTTCTATAATAAGGGAAATGTCTGCAATTTTGCCCCAAAATAAAGAGAATTTCTCTTTTTTGCCCCAAAATAAAGAAATTTCAGCCTTTTCACCTGAAAATAAGTGAAATTTCTGCAATTTTGCCCCAAAAAAAGGAAATTTCTGCAATTTTGCCCCAAAATAAGGTAAATTCCTGCAATTTTGCCCCAAAATAGAGGAAATTTCTGGAATTACGCCAAAAATAAGAGGAATTTCTGATTTTTGCCCCAAAATAAAAAGAATTTCTGACTTTTGCCCCAAAATTAGGGGAATTTCTGCAATTTTGCTCCAAAATACAGAGAATTTCTGCCTTTTTGCCCGAAAATAATGGGAATGCATACCTTTTTGCCATAAAAAGGTAAATTTCTTCATTTTTGCTCCAAAATAAGAGAAATTTTTGCCTTTTTGCCTCTAAATATGTGGAATTTCTGCCATTTCCCCCAAAACAAAGGAAATTTCTCTCTTTTTTGCCCCAAAATAAGGGGAATTTCTGACTTATTACCCTGAAATATGTGAAATTTCTGCAATTTTGCCCCAATATAAGGGAAATTTCTGTCTTTTTGCCCCCAAATAAGGGGAATTTCAGACTTTTTACCTCAAAATAAGGAGAATTTCTGCCGTTTTGCCCCAAAATAAGGGAAATTTCTGCCTTTTTTCACTGAAATAAGTGAAATTTCTGCAATTTTGCCCTAAAATAAGTGAAATTTCTGCAATTTTGCCCAAGAATAAGGGAAATTTCTGGAATTTTGCCCCAAAATACGGGAAATTTCTTTATTTTTGCCCATAAATAAAAAGAATGGATAACTTTTTGCCTTAAAAAAAGGAAATTTCTTCATTTTTGCTCCAAAATAAGGAGAATTTCTGCTTTTATGCCTCTAAATAAGTGGAATTTCTGTCTTTTTCCACCAAAACAAAGGGATTTTCTGTCTTTTTTGCCCCAAAATAAGGAAATTTTCTGACTTATTACCCTGAAATAAGTGAAATTTCTGCAATTTTGCCCCAAAATAAGGGAAATTTCTGCCTTTTTGCCCTGAAATATTTGAAATTTCTGCAATTTTACCCCAAAATACGGTGAATTTCCTCCTTTTTCCCCCAAAATAATGGGAATTTCTGCCTTTTTGCCCCAAAATAAGAAAAATTTTTGCATTTTTTCTCTGAAATAAGTGAAATTTCTGCAATTTTGCCCTAAAATAAGAGAAATTTCTGCAATTATTTTCTATAATAAGGGTAATGTCTGCAATTTTGCCCCATAATAAAGAGAATTTCTCCTTTTTACCCCAAAATAAAGGAAATTTCAGCCTTTTCACCTGAAAATAAGTGAAATTTCTGCAATTTTGCCCCAAAAAAAGGAAATTTCTGCCTTTTTGCCCCAAAATAATGGGAATTTCTGCCTTTTTGCCCCAAAATAAGAAAAATTTTTGCTTTTTTTCTCTGAAATAAGTGAAATTTCTGCAATTTTGCCTTAAATTAAGAAAAATTTCTGCAATATTTCCAATAATAAGGGAAATTTCTGCAATTTTGCCCCAAAATAAGGGGAATTTCTCACTTTTTGCCCGAAAATTAGGGAAATTTCAGCCTTTTTACCTGAAAATAAATGAAAGTTCTGAAATTTTGCCCCAAATAATGGAAATTTCTGCAATTTTGCCCCAAAATAAGGTAAATTCCTGCAATTTTGCACCAAAATAAAGGAAATTTTTTGAATTTTGCCCCAAAAGAAGGGGAATTTCTGATTTTTGCCTCAAAATAAAGGGAATTTCTTCTTTTGCCCCAAAATTAGGGTAATTTCTGCCTTTTTGCCCGAAAATTATGAGAATTTCTGCAATTTTGCTTCAAAATACGAGGAATTTCTGCTTTTTATCCCGAAAGTAAGGGGAATGTATAACTTTTACCACAAAAAAGGGAAATTTTTTCATTTCTGCCCCAAAATAAGAGGAATTTCTGCCTTTTTACCTCAAAATAAGAGAAATTTCTCCCTTTTTACACAAAAATAAATGGAATTTATATCTTTTTGCCCCAAAAAAAGGAATTTTTGAATTATTCCCTGAAATAAGTGATATATCTGCAATTTTGCCCCAAAATAAAAGAAATTTCTGCCTTTTTGCCACAAAATAAGGGGAATTACTGTCTTCTTGCCCGAAAATAAGGGCATTTCTGCCTTTTTGCTCCCAAATAAGAGGAATTTCAGCCTTTTTACCTCAAAATAAGGAAAATTTCTGCATTTTTTCCACAAAATATTAAGAATTTCTGCATTTTTGCCACAAAATAAGGAAAATTTCTGCGTTTTTTCCCTGAAATAAGTGAAATTTCTGCAATTTTGCCCCAAAATAAGTGAAATTTCTACAATTTTGCCCTAAAATAAGGGAAATTTCTGCTTTTTGCCCTGAAATATGTGAAATTTCTGCAATTTTACCCCAAAATAAGGTGAATTTCTGCCTTTTTGCCCCAAAATAATGGGAATTTCTGCCTTTTGCCCAAAAAATAAGAAAAATTTTTGCTTTTTTTCTCAGAAATAAGTGAAATTTCTGAAATTTTGCCCCAAAATGAGTGAAATTTCTGCAATTTTGCCCCAAAATAAGTGAAATTTTTTGAATTTTGCCCCAAAATAAATGGAATTTCTGAGTTTTGCCCCAAAATAAGGAGAATTTCCGTCTTTTTGCCCAAACATATAGGGAATTTCTGCCTTTTGCCCCACAATTAGGGGAATTTCTGCAATTTTAATCCAAAATACGAGGAATTTCTGTCTTTTTGCCCGAAAATAACGGGAATGCATAACTTTTTGCCATAAAAATGGGAAATTTCTTCATTTTTGCTCCAAAATAAGGGGAATTTCTGCCTTTTTGCCTCTAAATAAGTGGAATTTCTGTCTTTTTCCCCCAAAACAAAGGGAATTTCTGTCTTTTTGCCCCAAAATAAAGGGAATTTCTGACTTATTACCCTAAAATAAGTGAAATTACTGCAATTTTGCCCCAAAATAAGGGAAATTTCTGCCTTTTTGCCCTAAAATATGTGAAATTTCTGCAATTTTACCCCAAAATACGGTGAATTTCCTCCTTTTTCCCCCAAAATAATGGGAATTTCTGCCTTTTTGCTCCAAAATAAGAAAAAATTTTGCTTTTTTTCTCTGAAATAAGTGAAATTTCTGCAATTTTGCCCTAAAATAATGGAAATTTCTGCAATTATTTTCTATAATAAGGGAAATGTCTGCAATTTTGCCCCAAAATAAAGAGAATTTCTCCTTTTTGCCCCAAAATAAAGGAAATTTCAGCCTTTTCACCTGAAAATAAGTGAAATTTCTGCAATTTTGCCCCAAAAAAAGGAAATTTCTGCAATTTTGCCCCAAAATAAGGTAAATTCCTGCAATTTTGCCCCAAAATAGAGGAAATTTCTGGAATTACGCCAAAATAAGAGGAATTTCTGATTTTTGCCCCAAAATAAAAAGAATTTCTGGCTTTTGCCCCAAAATTAGGGGAATTTCTGCAATTTTGCTCCAAAATACAGAGAATTTCTGCCTTTTTGCCCGAAAATAATGGGAATGCATACCTTTTTGCCATAAAAAGGTAAATTTCTTCATTTTTGCTCCAAAATAAGAGAAATTTTTGCCTTTTTGCCTCTAAATATGTGGAATTTCTGCCATTTCCCCCAAAACAAAGGAAATTTCTCTCTTTTTTGCCCCAAAATAAGGGGAATTTCTGACTTATTACCCTGAAATATGTGAAATTTCTGCAATTTTGCCCCAATATAAGGGAAATTTCTGTCTTTTTGCCCCCAAATAAGGGGAATTTCAGCCTTTTTACCTCAAAATAAGGAGAATTTCTGCCGTTTTGCCCCAAAATAAGGGAAATTTCTGCCTTTTTTCACTGAAATAAGTGAAATTTCTGCAATTTTGCCCTAAAATAAGTGAAATTTCTGCAATTTTGCCCAAGAATAAGGGAAATTTCTGGAATTTTGCCCCAAAATACGGGAAATTTCTTTATTTTTGCCCATAAATAAAAAGAATGGATAACTTTTTGCCTTAAAAAAAGGAAATTTCTTCATTTTTGCTCCAAAATAAGGAGAATTTCTGCTTTTTTGCCTCTAAATAAGTGGAATTTCTGTCTTTTTCCACCAAAACAAAGGGATTTTCTGTCTTTTTTGCCCCAAAATAAGGAAATTTTCTGACTTATTACCCTGAAATAAGTGAAATTTCTGCAATTTTGTCCCAAAATAAGGGAAATTTCTGCCGTTTTGCCCTCAAATAAGGGGAATTTCAGCCTTTTCACCTCAAAATAAGGGAAATTTCTGCATTTTTGCCACAAAATATTACGAATTTCTGCCTTTTTGCCCCAAAATAAGGAATATTTCTGTCTTTTTTTCCTGAAATAAGTCAAATTTCTGCAATTTTGCCCCTAAATAAGAGAAATTTCTGCAATTTTGCACCGAAATAAAGGAAATTTCTGGAATTTTGCCCCAAAATAAGTGGAATTTCTGAGTTTTGCCCCAAAATAATGAGAATTTCTGTGTTTTGGCCACAACATATAGGGAATTTCTGCATTTTTGCCCCACAATTAGGGGAATTTCTGCAATTTTGCTCAAAAATACGGGGAATTTCTGTAATTTTGCCCAAGAATAAGGGAAATATCTAAAATTTTGCCCCAAAATAAGTGGAATTTCTGAGTTTTGCCCCAAAATAAGGAGAATTTCTGTCTTTTTGCCGCAACATATAGGGAATTTCTGCATTTTTGCCCCACAATTAGGGGAATTTCTGCAATTTTGCTCCAAAATATGGGAAATTTCTGCCGTTTTGCCCGTAAATAAAAAGAATGCATACCTTTTTGCCTTAAAAAAGGGAAATTTCTTCATTTTTGCTCCAAAATAAGGGGAATTTCTGCTTTTTTGCCTCTAAATAAGTTGAATTTCTGTCTTTTTCCTCCAAAACAGAGGGATTTTCTGTCTTTTTTGCCACAAAATGAGGAAATTTTCTGACTTATTACCCTGAAATAAGTGAAATTTCTGCAATTTTGTCCCCAAAAGAGGGAAATTTCTGCCTTTTTGCCCCTTAATAAGGGGAATTTCAGCCTTTTCACCTCAAAATAAGGGGAATTTCTGCCTTTTTTCACTGAAATAGGTGAAATTTCTGCAATTTTGCCCTAAAATAAGTGAAATTTCTGCAATTTTGCCCAAGAATAAGGGAAATTTCTGGAATTTTGCCCCAAAATACGGGAAATTTATTTATTTTTGCCCATAAATAAAAAGAATGGATAACTTTTTGCCTTAAAAAAAGGAAATTTCTTCATTTTTGCTCCAAAATAAGGAGAATTTCTGCTTTTTTGCCTCTAAATAAGTGGAATTTCTGTCTTTTTCCACCAAAATAAAAGGGATTTTCTGTCTTTTTTGCCCCAAAATAAGGAAATTTTCTGACTTATTACCCTGAAATAAGTGAAATTTCTGCAATTTTGCCCCAAAATAAGGGAAATTTCTGCATTTTTGCCCTGAAATATGTGAAATTTCTGCAGTTTTACCCCAAAATACGGTGAATTTCCTCCTTTTTCCCCCAAAATAATGGGAATTTCTGCCTTTTTGCCCCAAAATAAGAAAAATTTTTGCTTTTTTTCTCTGAAATAAGTGAAATTTCTGCAATTTTGCCCTAAAATAAGAGAAATTTCTGCAATTATTTTCTATAATAAGGGAAATGTCTGCAATTTTGCCCCAAAATAAAGAGAATTTCTCCTTTTTGCCCCAAAATAAAGGAAATTTCAGCCTTTTCACCTGAAAATAAGTGAAATTTCTACAATTTTGCCCCCAAAAAAGGAAATTTCTGCCTTTTGCCCCAAAATAATGGGAATTTCTGCCTTTTTGCCCCAAAATAAGAAAAATTTTTGCTTTTTTTCTCTGAAATAAGTGAAATTTCTGCAATTTTGCCTTAAATTAAGAAAAATTTCTGCAATATTTCCCATAATAAGGGAAATTTCTGCAATTTTGCCCCAAAATAAGGGGAATTTCTCACTTTTTCCCGAAAATTAAGGAAATTTCAGCCTTTTTACCTGAAAATAAATGAAAGTTCTGCAATTTTGCCCCAAATAATGGAAATTTCTGCAATTTTGCCCCAAAATAAGGTAAATTCCTGCAATTTTGCACCAAAATAAAGGAAATTTCTTGAATTTTGCCCCAAAAGAAGGGGAATTTCTGATTTTTGCCTCAAAATAAAGGGAATTTCTTCTTTTGCCCCAAAATTAGGGGAATTTCTGCCTTTTTGCCCAAAAATTATGAGAATTTCTGCAATTTTGCTTCAAAATACGAGGAATTTCTGCTTTTTATCCCGAAAGTAAGGGGAATGTATAACTTTTACCACAAAAAAGGGAAATTTCTTCATTTTTGCCCCAAAATAAGAGGAATTTCTGCCTTTTTACCTCAAAATAAGAGAAATTTCTCCCTTTTTACACAAAAATAAATGGAATTTATGTCTTTTTGCCCCAAAAAAAGGAATTTTTGAATTATTCCCTGAAATAAGTGATATATCTGCAATTTTGCTCCAAAATAAAAGAAATTTCTGCATTTTTGCCCCAAAATAAGGAAAATTTCTGCGTTTTTTCCCTGAAATAAATGAAATTTCTGCAATTTTGCCCCAAAATAAGTGAAATTTCTGCAATTTTGCCCTAAAATAAGAGAAATTTCTGCTTTTTGCCCTGAAATATGTGAAATTTCTGCAATTTTGCCCCCAAAAAAGGAAATTTCTGCAATTTTGCCCCAAAATAAGGTAAATTCCTGCAAATTTGCCCCAAAATAGAGGAAATTTCTGGAATTACGCCAAAATAAGAGGAATTTCTGATTTTTGCACCAAAATAAAAAGAATTTCTGGCTTTTGCCCCAAAATTAGGGGAATTTCTGCAATTTTGCTCCAAAATACAGAGAATTTCTGCCTTTTTGCCCGAAAATAATGGGAATGCATACCTTTTTGCCATAAAAAGGTAAATTTCTTCATTTTTGCTCCAAAATAAGAGAAATTTTTGCCTTTTTGCCTCTAAATATGTGGAATTTCTGCCATTTCCCCCAAAACAAAGGAAATTTCTGTTTTTTTGCCCCAAAATAAGGGGAATTTCTCACTTTTTCCCGAAAATTAAGGAAATTTCAGCCTTTTTACCTGAAAATAAATGAAAGTTCTGAAATTTTGCCCCAAATAATGGAAATTTCTGCAATTTTGCCCCAAAATAAGGTAAATTCCTGCAATTTTGCACCAAAATAAAGGAAATTTCTTGAATTTTGCCCCAAAAGAAGGGGAATTTCTGATTTTTTGCCTCAAAATAAAGGGAATTTCTTCTTTTGCCCCAAAATTAGGGGAATTTCTGCCTTTTGCCCGAAAATTATGAGAATTTCTGCAATTTTGCTTCAAAATACGAGGAATTTCTGCTTTTTATCCCGAAAGTAAGGGGAATGTATAACTTTTACCACAAAAAAGGGAAATTTCTTCATTTTTGCCCCAAAATAAGAGGAATTTCTGCCTTTTTACCTCAAAATAAGAGAAATTTCTCCCTTTTTACCCAAAAATAAATGGAATTTATGTCTTTTTGCCCCCAAAAAAGGAATTTTTGAATTATTCCCTGAAATAAGTGATATATCTGCAATTTTGCCCCAAAATAAAAGAAATTTCTGCCTTTTTGCCACAAAATAAGGGGAATTACTGTCTTCTTGCCCGAAAATAAGGGCATTTCTGCCTTTTTGCTCCCAAATAAGAGGAATTTCAGCCTTTTTACCTCAAAATAAGGAAAATTTCTGCATTTTTTCCACAAAATATTAAGAATTTCTGCATTTTTGCCCCAAAATAAGGAAAATTTCTGCGTTTTATCCCTGAAATAAGTGAAATTTCTGCAATTTTGCCCCAAAATAAGTGAAATTTCTGCAATTTTGCCCTAAAATAAGGGAAATTTCTGCTTTTTGCTCTGAAATATGTGAAATTTCTGCAATTTTACCCCAAAATAAGGTGAATTTCTGCCTTTTTGCCCCAAAATAATGGGAATTTCTGCCTTTTGCCCAAAAAAAAAAGAAAAATTTTTGCTTTTTTTCTAAGAAATAAGTGAAATTTCTGAAATTTTGCCCCAAAATGAGTGAAATTTCTGCAATTTTGCCCCAAAATAAGTGAAATTTTTTGAATTTTGCCCCAAAATAAATGGAATTTCTGAGTTTTGCCCCAAAATAAGGAGAATTTCTGTCTTTTTGCCCAAACATATAGGGAATTTCTGCCTTTTGCCCCACAATTAGGGGAATTTCTACAATTTTAATCCAAAATACGAAGAATTTCTGTCTTTTTGCCCGAAAATAAGGGGAATGCATAACTTTTTGCCATAAAAATTGGAAATTTCTTCATTTTTGCTCCAAAATAAGGGGAATTTCTGCCTTTTTGCCTCTAAATAAGTGGAATTTCTGTCTTTTTCCCGCAAAACAAAGGGAATTTCTTTCTTTTTTGCCCCAAAATAAAGGGAATTTCTGACTTATTACCCTAAAATAAGTGAAATTACTGCAATTTTGCCCCAAAATAAGGGAAATTTCTGCCTTTTTGCCCTAAAATATGTGAAATTTCTGCAATTTTACCCCAAAATACGGTGAATTACCTCCTTTTTCCCCCAAAATAATGGGAATTTCTGCCTTTTTGCTCCAAAATAAGAAAAAATTTTGCTTTTTTTCTCTGAAATAAGTGAAATTTCTGCAATTTTGCCCTAAAATAATCGAAATTTCTGTAATTATTTTCTATAATAAGGGAAATGTCTGCAATTTTGCCCCAAAATAAAGAGAATTTCTTCTTTTTGCCCCAAAAAAAAGGAAATTTCAGCCTTTTCACCTGAAAATAAGTGAAATTTCTGCAATTTTGCCCCCAAAAAAGGAAATTTCTGCAATTTTGCCCCAAAATAAGGTAAATTCCTGCAATTTTGCCCCAAAATAGAGGAAATTTCTGGAATTACGCCAAAATAAGAGGAATTTCTGATTTTTGCCCCAAAATAAAAAGAATTTCTGGCTTTTGCCCCAAAATTAGGGGAATTTCTGCAATTTTGCTCCAAAATACAGAGAATTTCTGCCTTTTTGCCCGAAAATAATGGGAATGCATACCTTTTTGCCATAAAAAGGTAAATTTCTTCATTTTTGCTCCAAAATAAGAGAAATTTTTGCCTTTTTGCCTCTAAATATGTGGAATTTCTGCCATTTCCCCCAAAACAAAGGAAATTTCTGTCTTTTTTGCCCCAAAATAAGGGGAATTTCTGACTTATTACCCTGAAATATGTGAAATTTCTGCAATTTTGCCCCAATATAAGGGAAATTTCTGTCTTTTTGCCCCCAAATAAGGGGAATTTCAGCCTTTTTACCTCAAAATAAGGAGAATTTCTGCCGTTTTGCCCCAAAATAAGGGAAATTTCTGCCTTTTTTCACTGAAATAAGTGAAATTTCTGCAATTTTGCCCTAAAATAAGTGAAATTTCTGCAATTTTGCCCAAGAATAAGGGAAATTTCTGGAATTTTGCCCCAAAATACGGGAAATTTCTTTATTTTTGCTCATAAATAAAAAGAATGGATAACTTTTTGCCTTAAAAAAAGGAAATTTCTTCATTTTTGCTCCAAAATAAGGAGAATTTCTGCTTTTTTGCCTCTAAATAAGTGGAATTTCTGTCTTTTTCCACCAAAACAAAGGGATTTTCTGTCTTTTTTGCCCCAAAATAAGGAAATTTTCTGACTTATTACCCTGAAATAAGTGAAATTTCTGCAATTTTGTCCCAAAATAAGGGAAATTTCTGCCGTTTTGCCCTCAAATAAGGGGAATTTCAGCCTTTTCACCTCAAAATAAGGGAAATTTCTGCATTTTTGCCACAAAATATTACGAATTTCTGCCTTTTTGCCCCAAAATAAGGAATATTTCTGTCTTTTTTTCCTGAAATAAGTCAAATTTCTGCAATTTTGCCCCTAAATAATAGAAATTTCTGCAATTTTGCACCGAAATAAAGGAAATTTCTGGAATTTTGCCCCAAAATAAGTGGAATTTCTGAGTTTTGCCCCAAAATAATGAGAATTTCTGTGTTTTGGCCACAACATATAGGGAATTTCTGCATTTTTGCCCCACAATTAGGGGAATTTCTGCAATTTTGCTCCAAAATACGGGGAATTTCTGCAATTTTGCCCAAGAATAAGGGAAATTTCTGGAATTTTGCCCCAAAATAAGTGGAATTTCTGAGTTTTGCCCCAAAATAAGGAGAATTTCTGTCTTTTTGCCGCAACATATAGGGAATTTCTGCATTTTTGCCCCACAATTAGGGGAATTTCTGCAATTTTGCTCCAAAATATGGGAAATTTCTGCCGTTTTGCCCGTAAATAAAAAGAATGCATACCTTTTTGCCTTAAAAAAGGGAAATTTCTTCATTTTTGCTCCAAAATAAGGGGAATTTCTGCTTTTTTGCCTCTAAATAAGTTGAATTTCTGTCTTTTTCCTCCAAAACAGAGGGATTTTCTGTCTTTTTTGCCAAAAATGAGGAAATTTTCTGACTTATTACCCTGAAATAAGTGAAATTTCTGCAATTTTGTCCCCAAAAGAGGGAAATTTCTGCCTTTTTGCCCCATAATAAGGGGAATTTCAGCCTTTTCACCTCAAAATAAGGGGAATTTCTGCCTTTTTTCACTGAAATAAGTGAAATTTCTGCAATTTTGCCCTAAAATAAGTGAAATTTCTGCAATTTTGCC
Organism: Micromys minutus; assembly: GCF_963924665.1. Classification (NCBI taxonomy): domain Eukaryota; kingdom Metazoa; phylum Chordata; class Mammalia; order Rodentia; family Muridae; genus Micromys; species Micromys minutus. The sequence goes on from NW_027667948.1 coordinate 413,746, forward strand.
CAAGAATAAGGGAAATTTCTGGAATTTTGCCCCAAAATACGGGAAATTTCTTTATTTTTGCCCATAAATAAAAAGAATGGATAACTTTTTGCCTTAAAAAAAGGAAATTTCTTCATTTTTGCTCCAAAATAAGGAGAATTTCTGCTTTTTTGCCTCTAAATAAGTGGAATTTCTGTCTTTTTCCACCAAAACAAAGGGATTTTCTGTCTTTTTTGCCCCAAAATAAGGAAATTTTTTGACTTATTACCCTGAAATAAGTGAAATTTCTGCAATTTTGCCCCAAAATAAGGGAAATTTCTGCATTTTTGCCCTGAAATATGTGAAATTTCTGCAGTTTTACCCCAAAATACGGTGAATTTCCTCCTTTTTCCCCCAAAATAATGGGAATTTCTGCCTTTTTGCCCCAAAATAAGAAAAATTTTTGCTTTTTTTCTCTGAAATAAGTGAAATTTCTGCAATTTTGCCCTAAAATAAGAGAAATTTCTGCAATTATTTTCTATAATAAGGGTAATGTCTGCAATTTTGCCCCAAAATAAAGAGAATTTCTCCTTTTTGCCCCAAAATAAAGGAAATTTCAGCCTTTTCACCTGAAAATAAGTGAAATTTCTGCAATTTTGCCCCCAAAAAAGGAAATTTCTGCCTTTTGCCCCAAAATAATGGGAATTTCTGCTTTTTTGCCCCAAAATAAGAAAAATTTTTGCTTTTTTTCTCTGAAATAAGTGAAATTTCTGCAATTTTGCCTTAAATTAAGAAAAATTTCTGCAATATTTCCCATAATAAGGGAAATTTCTGCAATTTTGCCCCAAAATAAGGGGAATTTCTCACTTTTACCCAAAAATTAAGGAAATTTCAGCCTTTTTACCTGAAAATAAATGAAAGTTCTGCAATTTTGCCCCAAATAATGGAAATTTCTGCAATTTTGCCCCAAAATAAGGTAAATTCCTGCAATTTTGCACCAAAATAAAGGAAATTTCTTGAATTTTGCCCCAAAAGAAGGGGAATTTCTGATTTTTGCCTCAAAATAAAGGGAATTTCTTCTTTTGCCCCAAAATTAGGGGAATTTCTGCCTTTTTGCCCAAAAATTATGAGAATTTCTGCAATTTTGCTTCAAAATACGAGGAATTTCTGCTTTTTATCCCGAAAGAAAGGGGAATGTATAACTTTTACCACAAAAAAGGGAAATTTCTTCATTTTTGCCCCAAAATAAGAGGAATTTCTGCCTTTTTACCTCAAAATAAGAGAAATTTCTCCCTTTTTACCCAAAAATAAATGGAATTTATGTCTTTTTGCCCCCAAAAAAGGAATTTTTGAATTATTCCCTGAAATAAGTGATATATCTGCAATTTTGCCCCAAAATAAAAGAAATTTCTGCCTTTTTGCCACAAAATAAGGGGAATTACTGTCTACTTGCCCGCAAATAAGGGCATTTCTGCCTTTTTGCTCCCAAATAAGAGGAATTTCAGCCTTTTTACCTCAAAATAAGGAAAATTTCTGCATTTTTTCCACAAAATATTAAGAATTTCTGCATTTTTGCCCCAAAATAAGGAAAATTTCTGCGTTTTTTCCCTGAAATAAGTGAAATTTCTGCAATTTTGCCCCAAAATAAGTGAAATTTCTGCAATTTTGCCCTAAAATAAGGGAAATTTCTGCTTTTTGCCCTGAAATATGTGAAATTTCTGCAATTTTACCCCAAAATAAGGTGAATTTCTGCCTTTTTGCCCCAAAATAATGGGAATTTCTGCCTTTTGCCCAAAAAATAAGAAAAATTTTTGCTTTTTTTCTCAGAAATAAGTGAAATTTCTGAAATTTTGCCCCAAAATGAGTGAAATTTCTGCAATTTTGCCCCAAAATAAGTGAAAATTTTTGAATTTTGCCCCAAAATAAATGGAATTTCTGAGTTTTGCCCGAAATTAGGAGAATTTCCGTCTTTATGCCCAAACATATAGGGAATTTCTGCCTTTTGCCCCACAATTAGGGGAATTTCTACAATTTTAATCCAAAATACGAGGAATTTCTGTCTTTTTGCCCAAAAATAAGGGGAATGCATAACTTTTTGCCATAAAAATTGGAAATTTCTTCATTTTTGCTCCAAAATAAGGGGAATTTCTGCCTTTTTGCCTCTAAATAAGTGGAATTTCTGTCTTTTTCCCGCAAAACAAAGGGAATTTCTTTCTTTTTTGCCCCAAAATAAAGGGAATTTCTGACTTATTACCCTAAAATAAGTGAAATTACTGCAATTTTGCCCCAAAATAAGGGAAATTTCTGCCTTTTTGCCCTAAAATATGTGAAATTTCTGCAATTTTACCCCAAAATACGGTGAATTACCTCCTTTTTCCCCCAAAATAATGGGAATTTCTGCCTTTTTGCTCCAAAATAAGAAAAAATTTTCCTTTTTTTCTCTGAAATAAGTGAAATTTCTGCAATTTTGCCCTAAAATAATGGAAATTTCTGCAATTATTTTCTATAATAAGGGAAATGTCTGCAATTTTGCCCCAAAATAAAGAGAATTTCTCCTTTTTGCCCCAAAATAAAGGAAATTTCAGCCTTTTCACCTGAAAATAAGTGAAATTTCTGCAATTTTGCCCCCAAAAAAGGAAATTTCTGCAATTTTGCCCCAAAATAAGGTAAATTCCTGCAATTTTGCCCCAAAATAGAGGAAATTTCTGGAATTACGCCAAAATAAGAGTAATTTCTGATTTTTGCACCAAAATAAAAAGAATTTCTGGCTTTTGCCCCAAAATTAGGGGAATTTCTGCAATTTTGCTCCAAAATACAGAGAATTTCTGCCTTTTTGCCCGAAAATAATGGGAATGCATACCTTTTTGCCATAAAAAGGTAAATTGCTTCATTTTTGCTCCAAAATAAGAGAAATTTTTGCCTTTTTGCCTCTAAATATGTGGAATTTCTGCCATTTCCCCCAAAACAAAGGAAATTTCTGTCTTTTTTGCCCCAAAATAAGGGGAATTTCTGACTTATTACCCTGAAATATGTGAAATTTCTGCAATTTTGCCCCAATATAAGGGAAATTTCTGTCTTTTTGCCCCCAAATAAGGGGAAATTCAGCCTTTTTACCTCAAAATAAGGAGAATTTCTGCCGTTTTGCCCCAAAATAAGGGAAATTTCTGCCTTTTTTCACTGAAATAAGTGAAATTTCTGCAATTTTTCCCTAAAATAAGTGAAATTTCTGCAATTTTGCCCAAGAATAAGGGAAATTTCTGGAATTTTGCCCCAAAATACGGGAAATTTCTTTATTTTTGCCCATAAATAAAAAGAATGGATAACTTTTTGCCTTAAAAAAAGGAAATTTCTTCATTTTTGCTCCAAAATAAGGAGATTTTCTGCTTTTTTGCCTCTAAATAAGTGGAATTTCTGTCTTTTTCCACCAAAACAAAAAGATTTTCTGTCTTTTTTGCCACAAAATAAGGAAATTTTCTGACTTATTACCCGGAAATAAGTGAAATTTCTGCAATTTTGTCCCAAAATAAGGGAAATTTCTGCCTTTTTGCCCTCAAATAAGAAGAATTTCAGCCTTTTCACCTCAAAATAAGGGAAATTTCTGCATTTTTGCCACACAATATTACGAATTTCTGCCTTTTTGCCCCAAAATAAGGAATATTTCTGTCTTTTTTTCCTGAAATAAGTCAAATTTCTGCAATTTTGCCCCTAAATAAGAGAAATTTCTGCAATTTTGCACCGAAATAAAGGAAATTTCTGGAATTTTGCCCCAAAATAAGTGGAATTTCTGAGTTTTGCCCCAAAATAAGGAGAATTTCTGTGTTTTTGCCACAACATATAGGGAATTTCTGCATTTTTGCCCCACAATTAGGGGAATTTCTGCAATTTTGCTCCAAAATACGGGGAATTTCTGCAATTTTGCCCAAGAATAAGGGAAATTTCTGGAATTTTGCCCCAAAATAAGTGGAATTTCTGAGTTTTGCCCCAAAATAAGGAGAATTTCTGTCTTTTTGCCGCAACATATAGGGAATTTCTGCATTTTTGCCCCACAATTAGGGGAATTTCTGCAATTTTGCTCCAAAATATGGGAAATTTCTGCCGTTTTGCCCGTAAATAAAAAGAACGCATACCTTTTTGCCTTAAAAAACGGAAATTTCTTCATTTTTGCTCCAAAATAAGGGGAAATTCTGCTTTTTTGCCTCTAAATAAGTTGAATTTCTGTCTTTTTCCTCCAAAACAGAGGGATTTTCTGTTTTTTTTGCCACAAAATTAGGAAATTTTCTGACTTATTACCCTGAAATAAGTGAAATTTCTGCAATTTTGTTTCCAAATAAGGGAAATTTCTGACTTTTTGCCCCATAATAAGGGGAATTTCAGCCTTTTCACCTCAAAATAAGGGGAATTTCTGCCTTTTTTCACTGAAATGAGTGAAATTTCTCCAATTTTCCCCTAAAATAAGTGAAATTTCGGCAATTTTGCCCAAGAATAAGGGAAATTTCTGGAATTTTGCCCCAAAATACGGGAAATTTCTTTATTTTTGCCCATAAATAAAAAGAATGGATAACTTTTTGCCTTAAAAAAAGGAAATTTCTTCATTTTTGCTCCAAAATAAGGAGAATTTCTGCTTTTTTGCCTCTAAATAAGTGGAATTTCTGTCTTTTTCCACCAAAACAAAGGGATTTTCTGTCTTTTTTGCCCCAAAATAAGGAAATTTTCTGACTTATTACCCTGAAATAAGTGAAATTTCTGCAATTTTGCCCCAAAATAAGGGAAATTTCTGCATTTTTGCCCTGAAATATGTGAAATTTCTGCAGTTTTACCCCAAAATACGGTGAATTTCCTCCTTTTTCCCCCAAAATAATGGAAATTTCTGCCTTTTTGCCCCAAAATAAGAAAAATTTTTGCTTTTTTTCTCTGAAATAAGTGAAATTTCTGCAATTTTGCCCTAAAATAAGAGAAATTTCTGCAATTATTTTCTATAATAAGGGAAATGTCTGCAATTTTGCCCCAAAATAAAGAGAATTTCTCCTTTTTGCCCCAAAATAAAGGAAATTTCAGCCTTTTCACCTGAAAATAAGTGAAATTTCTGCAATTTTGCCCCAAAAAAAGGAAATTTCTGCCTTTTGCCCCAAAATAATGGGAATTTCTGCCTTTTTGCCCCAAAATAAGAAAAATTTTTGCTTTTTTTCGCTGAAATAAGTGAAATTTCTGCAATTTTGCCTTAAATTAAGAAAAATTTCTGCAATATTTCCCATAATAAGGGAAATTTCTGCAATTTTGCCCCAAAATAAGGGGAATTTCTCACTTTTTGCCTGAAAATTAAGGAAATTTCAGCCTTTTTACCTGAAAATAAATGAAAGTTCTGCAATTTTGCCCCAAATAATGGAAATTACTGCATTTTTGCCCCAAAATAAGGTAAATTCCTGCAATGTTGCACCAAAATAAAGGAAATTTCTTGAATTTTGCCCCAAAAGAAGGGGAATTTCTGATTTTTGCCTCAAAATAAAGGGAATTTCTTCTTTTGCCCCAAAATTAGGGGAATTTCTGCCTTTTTGCCCGAAAATTATGAGAATTTCTGCAATTTTGCTTCAAAATACGAGGAATTTCTGCTTTTTATCCCGAAAGTAAGGGGAATGTCTAACTTTTACCACAAAAAAGGGAAATTTCTTCATTTTTGCCCCAAAATAAGAGGAATTTCTGCCTTTTTACCTCAAAATAAGAGAAATTTCTCCCTTTTTACCCAAAAATAAATGGAATTTATGTCTTTTTGCCCCAAAAAAAGGAATTTTTGAATTATTCCCTGAAATAAGTGATATATCTGCAATTTTGCCCCAAAATAAAAGAAATTTCTGCCTTTTTGCCACAAAATAAGGGGAATCACTGTCTTCTTGCCCGAAAATAAGGGCATTTCTGCCTTTTTGCTCCCAAATAAGAGGAATTTCAGCCTTTTTACCTCAAAATAAGGAAATTTTCTGCATTTTTTCCACAAAATATTAAGAATTTCTGCATTTTTGCCCCAAAATAAGGAAAATTTCTGCGTTTTTTCCCTGAAATAAGTGAAATTTCTGCAATTTTGCCCCAAAATAAGTGAAATTTCTGCAATTTTGCCCTAAAATAAGGGAAATTTCTGCTTTTTGCCCTGAAATATGTGAAATTTCTGCAATTTTACCCCAAAATAAGGTGAATTTCTGCCTTTTTGCCCCAAAATAATGGGAATTTATGCCTTTTGCCCAAAAAATAAGAAAAATTTTTGCTTTTTTTCTCAGAAATAAGTGAAATTTCTGAAATTTTGCCCCAAAATGAGTGAAATTTCTGCAATTTTGCCCCAAAATAAGTGAAATTTTTTGAATTTTGCCCCAAAATAAATGGAATTTCTGAGTTTTGCCCGAAATTAGGAGAATTTCCGTCTTTATGCCCAAACATATAGGGAATTTCTGCCTTTTGCCCCACAATAAGGGGAATTTCTACAATTTTAATCCAAAATACGAGGAATTTCTGTCTTTTTGCCCGAAAATAAGGGGAATGCATAACTTTTTGCCATTAAAAAGGGAAATTTCTTCATTTTTGCTCCAAAATAAGGGGAATTTCTGCCTTTTTGCCTCTAAATAAGTGGAATTTCTGTCTTTTTCTCCCAAAACAAAGGGAATTTCTGTCTTTTTTGCCCCAAAATAAAGGGAATTTCTGACTTATTACCCTAAAATAAGTGAAATTACTGCAATTTTGCCCCAAAATAAGGGAAATTTCTGCCTTTTTGCCCTAAAATATGTGAAATTTCTGCAATTTTACCCCAAAATACGGTGAATTTCCTCCTTTTTCCCCCAAAATAATGGGAATTTCTGCCTTTTTGCTCCAAAATAAGAAAAAATTTTGCTTTTTTTCTCTGAAATAAGTGAAATTTCTGCAATTTTGCCCTAAAATAATGGAAATTTCTGCAATTATTTTCTATAATAAGGGAAATGTCTGCAATTTTGCCCCAAAATAAAGAGAATTTCTCATTTTTGCCCCAAAATAAAGGAAATTTCAGCCTTTTCACCTGAAAATAAGTGAAATTTCTGCAATTTTGCCCCAAAAAAAGGAAATTTCTGCAATTTTGCCCCAAAATAAGCTAAATTCCTGCAATTTTGCCCCAAAATAGAGGAAATTTCAGGAATTACGCCAAAATAAGAGGAATTTCTGATTTTTGCCCCAGAATAAAAAGAATTTCTGGCTTTTGCCCCAAAATTAGGGGAATTTCTGCAATTTTGCCCCAAAATATAGGAAATTTCTTGAATTTTGCCCCAAAATAAGGGGAATTTCTGATTTTTGCCCCAAAATAAAGGGAATTTCTGCCTTTTGCCCCAAAATTAAAGGAATTTCTGCAATTTTGCTCCAAAATACGGGGAATTTCTGCCTTTTTTCCCGAAAATAATGGGAATGCATACCGTTTTGCCATAAAAAATGAAATTTCTTTATTTTTGCTCCAAAATAAGGGGAATTTCTGCCTTTTTGCCTCTAAATATGTGCAATTTCTGTCTTTTTCCCACAAAACAAAGGGAATTTCTCTCTTTTTTGCCTCAAAATAAGAGAAATTTCTGACTCATTACACTGAAATAAGTGAAATTTCTGCAATTTTACCCCAAAATAAGGGAAATTTCTGCCTTTTTGCCCCCAAATAAGGGGAATTCAGCCTTTTTACCTCAAAATAAGAGGAATTTCTGCATTTTTGCCACAAAATATTAGGAATTTCTGTTTTTTTACCACAAAATAAAAAAAATTTCTGCCTTTTTTCCCTGAAATAAGTGAAATTTCTGCAATTTTGCCCCAAAATAAGTGAAATTTCTGCAATTTTGCCCCAAAATAAGGGAAATTTCTGTAATTTTGCCCCAAAAGAAGTGGAATTTCTGAGTTTTGCCCCAAAATAAGGAGAATTTCTGTCTTTTGCCAAAACATATAGTGAATTTCTGCCTTTTTGCCCCACAATTAGGGGAATTTCTTCAATTTTGCTCCAAAATACGGGGAATTTCTGCCTTTTTTCCCAAAAATAAGGGAAATGCATAACTTTTTGCCATAAAAAAGGAAAATTTCTTCATTTTTTCTTTAAAATAAGGGGAATTTCTGCCTTTTTACCTCTAAATAAGTAGAATTTCTGTCTTTTTCCCCCAAAACAACGGGAATTTCTGTATTTTTTGCCCCAAAATAAGGGGAATTTCTGACTTATTACTCTGAAATAAGTGAAATTTCTGCAATATTGCCCCAAAACAATGGAAATTTCTGCCTTTTTGCCCTGAAATATGTGAAATTTCTGCAATTTTACCCCAAAATAAGGTGAATTTCTGCCTTTTTGCACTAAAATAATGGGAATTTCTGTCTTTTTGCTTCAAAATAAATAACATTTTTGATTTATTTCTCCGAAATAGTTGAAATTTCTGCAATTTTGCCCTAATATAAGGTAAATTTCTGCAATTTTTTCCCATAACAAGGGAAATTTCTGCAATTTTGCCCCAAAATAAGGGGATTTTCTCCCTTTTTGCCCCAAAATAAAGAAAATTTCTGCCTTTTTACCTGAAAATATCTGAACTTTCTGCAATTTTGCCCCAAATAAGGGAAATTTGTGCAATTTTGCACCAAAATAAGGAAAATTCCTGCAATTTTGCCCCAAAAGAAAGTAAATTTCTTGAATTTTGCCCCAAAATAAGGGGAATTTCTGATTTTTGCCCCAAAATAAAGGGAATTTATGCCTTTTGCCCCAAAATTTGGGAATTTCTGCAATTTTGCTCCAAAATACGGGGAATTTCTGTTTTTTGCCCGAAAATAATGGGAATGCATACCTTTTTGCCATAAAAAGGAAAATTTCTTCATTTTTGCTCCAAAATAAGGGGAATTTCTGCATTTTTGCCTCTAACTAAGTGGAATTTCTGTCTTTTTCCCCCAAAACAAAGGGAATTTCTGTCTTTTTTGCCCCAAAATAAGGGGAATTTCTGACTTATTACCATGAAATAAGTGAAATTTCTGCAATTTTGCCACAAAATAAGGGAAATTTCTGCCTTTTTGCCTTGAAATATGTGAAATTTCTGCAATTTTACCCCAAAATAAGTCGAATTTCTGCCTTTATGCCCCAAAATAAGAAAAATTTTTGCTTTTTGTCTCTGAAATAAGTGAAATTTCTGCAATTTTGCCCTAAAATAAGGAAAATTTCTGCAATTTTTCCCCACAATACGGGAAATTTCTGCAATTTTGCCTCAAAATTAGAGGAATTTCTCCCTTTTTGCCCCAAAATAAAGGAAATTTCAGCCTTTTTTCCTGAAAATAAGTGAAATTTCTGCAATTTTGCCCCAAATGCGGGAAATTTCTGCAATTTTGCCCCAAAATAAGGTAAATTTCTTTAATTTTGCCCCAAAATAAAGGAAATTTTTTGAATTTTGCCCCAAAATGAAGGGATTTTCTGATTTTTGCACTAAAATAAAAGGAATTTCTGCCTTTTGCCCCAAAATTAGGGAAATTTCTGCAATTTTGCTCCAAAATACGGGGAATTTCTGCCTTTTTTCCCGAAAATAATGGGAATGCATACCTTTTTGCCATAAAAATAAAATTTCTTCATTTTTGCTCCAAAATAAGGGGAATTTCTGCCTTTTTGCCTCTAAATGAGTGGAATTTCTGTCTTTTTCCTTCAAAACAAAGGGAATTTCTGTCTTTTTTGCCCCAAAATAAGATTAATTTCTGACTTATTACCCTGAAATAAGTGAAATTTCTGCAATTTTTCCCCAAAATAAGGGAATTTTCTGCAATTTTGCCCCAATGTAAAGCAAATTTCTGCAATTTTGCCCCAAAATAAGGGAAATTTCTGCATTGTTGCCCTGAAATATGTGAAATTTCTGAAATTTTACCCCAAAGTACGGTGAATTTCTGCCTTTTTCCCCCGAAAGAAAGGGAATTTCTCCCTTTTTGCACCAAAATAAAGGAAATTTCAGTCTTTTTACCTGAAAATAACTGAAATTTCTGCAATTTTGCCCCAAATAAGGGAAATTTCTGAAATTTTGCCCCTAAATAAGGTAAATTCCTGTAATTTTGCCTCCCAAAAAAGGAAATTTCTAGAATTTTGCCCTAAAACACAAGGAATTTCTGATTTTTGCCTCAAAATAAAGGGAATTTCTGCCTTTTGCCCCCAAAATAGGGGAATTTCTACAATTTTGCTCCAAAATACGGGGAATTTCTGCCTTTTTGCCTGAAAATAATGGGAATGCATACCTTTTTGCCATAAAAAGAGAAATTTCTTCATTTTTGCTTCAAAATAAGGGGAATTTCTGCCTTTTTGCCTCTAAATAAGTGGAATTTCTGTCTTTTTCCCCCCAAACAAAAGGAATTTCTGTCTTTTTTGCCCCAAAATAAGGGGAATTTCTTACTTATTACCCTGAAATAAGTGAAATTTTTGCAATTTTGCCCTAAAATAAGGGAAATTTCTGCAATTTTGCCCCAATGTAAAGGAAATTTCTGCAATTTTGCCCAAAAATAAGGGGAATTTCTGACAGTTTGCCCCCGAAAAAAGAAGATTTTCTGTCTTTTAGCCCCAAAATAAGGAGAATTTCTGTCTTTTTGCCCAAAAATTATGAGAATTTCTGCAATTTTGCTTCAAAATACAGGGAATTTCTGCTTTTATCCCAATAGTAAGGGGAATGCATATCTTTTTGCCATAAAAAGGAAAATTTCTTCATTTTTGCTCCAAAATAAGGGGAATTTCTGCCTTTTTGCCTCTAAATAAGTGGAATTTCTGTCTTTTTTCCCCAAAACAAAGGGAATTTCTGTCTTTTTTGCCCCAAAATAAGGGGAATTTCTGACTTATTACCCTAAAATAAGTGCAATTTTGCCCCAAAATAAGGGAAATTTCTGCCTTGTTGCCCTGAAATATGTGAAATTTCTGCAATATTACCCCAAAATACGGTGAATTTCTGCCTTTTTCCCCTCAAAAGAAAGGTAATTTCTCCCTTTTTGCACCAAAATAAAGGAAATTTCAGCCTTTTTACCTGAAAATAACTGAAATTTCTGCAATTTTGCCCCAAATAAGGGAAATTTCTGCAATTTTGCCCCAAAAAAAGGTAAATTCTTGTAATTTTGCCCCCCAAAAAAAGAAATTTCTAGAATTTTGCCCTAAAACACAGGGAAATTCTGATTTTTGCCTCAAAATAAAGGGAATTTCTGCCTTTTGCCCCAAAATTAGGGGAATTTCTGCAATTTTGATCCAAAATACGGAGAATTTCTGGCTTTTTGCCTGAAAATAATGGGAATGCATACCTTTTTGCCATAAAAATAGAAATTTCTTCATTTTTGCTTCAAAATAAGGGGAATTTCTGCCTTTTTGCCTCTAAATAAGTGGAATTTCTGTCTTTTTCCCCAAAAACAAAGGGAATTTCTGTCTTTTTTGCCCCAAAATAAGGGGAATTTCTTACTTATTACCCTGAAATAAGTGAAATTTTTGCAATATTGCCCTAAAATAAGGGAAATTTCTGCAATTTTGCCCCAATGTAAAAGAAATTTCTGCAATTTTGCCCAAAAATAAGGGGAATTTCTGACAGTTTGCCCCCGAAAAAAGAAGATTTTCTGTCTTTTGCCCCAAAATAAGGAGAATTTCTGTCTTTTTGCCCGAAAATTAGGAGAATTTCTGCAATTTTGCTTCAAAATACGGGGAATTTCTGCTTTTTATCCCGAAAGTAAGGGGAATGTATACCTTTTGCCGCAAAAAAGGGAAATTTCTTCATTTTTGCCCCAAAATAAGAGGAATTTCTGCCTTTTTACCTCACAATAAATGAAATTTCTGCCTTTTTACCCAAAAATAAACGGATTTTCTGTCTTTTTGCCCCAAAATAAAAGGAATTTTTGAATTATGCCCTGAAATAAGTGAAATTTCTGCAATTTGGCCCCAAAATAAAAGAAATTTCTGCCTTTTGCCACAAAATAAAGAGAATTTCTGCCTTTTTGCCCGAAAATTATGAGAATTTCTGCAATTTTGCTTCAAAATACGGGGAATTTCTGCTTTTATCCCAATAGTAAGGGGAATGCATACCTTTTTGCCATAAAAAGGGAAATTTCTTCATTTTTGCTCCAAAATAAGGGGAATTTCTGCCTTTTTGCCTCTAAATAAGTGGAATTTCTGTCTTTTTCCTCCAAAACAAAAGGAATTTCTGTCTTTTTTGCCCCAAAATAAGTGGAATTTCTGACTTATTACCATTAAATAAGTGAAATTTCTGCAATTTTGCCCCAAAATAAGGGAAATTTCTGCTTTTTTGCCCTGAAATATGTGAAATTTCTGCAATTTTATCCCAAAATACTGTGAATTTCAGCCTTTTTCCCCCAAAATAAAGGGAATTTCTCCATTTTTCCCTTAAAATAAAAGAAATTTCAGCCTTTTTACCTGAAAATAAGTGAAATTTTTGCAATTTTGCCCCAAATAAGGGAAATTTCTGCAATTTTGCCCCAAAATAAGGTAAATTCCTGTAATTTTGCCCCCAAAAAAAGGAAATTTCTAGAATTTTGACCCAAAACACGAAGAATTTCTGATTTTTGCCTCAAAATAAAGGGAATTTCTGCCTTTTGCCCCAAAATTAGGGAAATTTCTGCAATTTTGCTCCAAAATACAGGGAATTTCTGCCTTTTTGCCTGAAAATAATGGGAATGCATACCTTTTTGCCATAAAAAGAGAAATTTCTTCATTTTTGCTTCAAAATAAGGGGAATTTCTGCCTTTTTGCCTTTAAATAAGTGGAATTTCTGTCTTTTTCCCCAAAAACAAAGGGAATTTATGTGGTTTTTGGCCCAAAATAAGTGGAATTTCTTACTTATTACCCTGAAATAAGTAAAATTTTTGCAATTTTGCCCTAAAATAAGGGAAATTTCTGCAATTTTGCCCCAATGTAAAGGAAATTTCTGCAATTTTGCCCAAAAATAAGGGGAATTTCTGACAGTTTGCTCCCGAAAAGAGAAGATTTTCTGTCTTTTTGCCTCAAAATAAGGAGAATTTCTGTCTTTTTGCCCGAAAATTAGGAGAATTACTGCAATTTTGCTTCAAAATACAGGGAATTTCTGCTTTATATCCCGAAAGTAAGGGGAATGTTTACCTTTTGCCACAAAAAAGGGAAATTTCTTTATTTTTGCCCCAAAATAAAAAGAATTTCTGCCTTTTTACCTTAAAATAAGTGAAATTTCTGCCTTTTTACCCAAAAATAAACGGATTTTCTGTCTTTTTGTCCCAAAATATAAGGAATTTTTGAATTATGCCCTGAAATAATTGAAATTTCTGCAATTTGGCCCCAAAATAAAAGAAATTTCTGCCTTTTTGCCACAAAATAAGGAGAATTTCTTTCTTTTTGCCCGAAAATTATGAGAATTTCTGCAATTTTGCTTCAAAATACAGGGAATTTCTGCTTTTATCCCAAAAGTAAGGGGAATGCATACCTTTTTGCCATAAAAAGGGAAATTTCTTCATTTTTGCTCCAAAATAAGGGGAATTTCTGCCTTTTTGCCTCTAAATAAGTGGAATTTCTATCTTTTTCCCCCAAAACAAAGGGAATTTCTGTCTGGTTTGCCCCAAAATAAGGGGAATTTCTGACTTATTACCCTAAAATAAGTGAAATTTCGGCAATTTTGCCCCAAAATAAGGGAAATTTCTGCCTTTTTGCCCTGAAATATGTGAAATTTCTGCAATTTTACCCCAAAATACGGTAATTTCTGCCTTTTTCCCCCAAAATAAAGGGAATTTCTCTCTTTTTGCCCCAAAATAAAGGAAATTTCAGCCTTTTTACCTGAAAATTAGTGAAATTTATGCAATTTTGCCCCAAATAAGGGAAATTTCTGCAATTTTGCCCCAAAATAAGGTAAATTCCTGTAATTTTGCCCCCAAAATAGGAAATTTCTAGAATTTTGCCCCAAAACACGAAGAATTTCTGATTTTTGCCTCTAAATAAAGGGAATTTCTGCCTTTTGCCCCAAAATTAGGGGAATTTCTGCAATTTTGCTCCAAAATACGGGGAATTTCTGCCTTTTTGCCTGAAAATAATGGGAATGCATATCTTTTTGCCATAAAAAGAAAAATTTCTTCATTTTTGCTTCAAAATAAGGGGAATTTCTGCGTTTTTGCCCCTAAATAAGTGGAATTTCTGTCTTTTTCCCCAAAAACAAAGGGAATTTCTGTCTTTTTTGCCCCAAAATAAGGGGAATTTCTTACTCATTACCCTGAAATAAGTGAATTTTTTGCAATTTTGCCCTAAAATAAGGGAAATTTCTGCAATTTTGCCCAAAAATAAGGGGAATTTCTGACAGTTTGCTCCCGAAAAAAGAAGATTTTCTGTCTTTTTGCCACAAAATAAGGAGAATTTCTGTCCTTTTGCCCGAAAATTAGGAGAATTTCTGCAATTTTGCTTCAAAATACGGGGAATTTCTGCTTTTTATCCCGAAAGTAAGGGGAATGTATACCTTTTGCCACAAAAAAAGGGAAATTTCTTCATTTTTGCCCCAAAATAAGAGGAATTTCTGCCTTTTTACCTCAAAATAAGTGAAATTTCTGCCTTTTTACCCAAAAATAAACGGATTTTCTGTCTTTTTGCCCCAAAATAAAAGGAATTTTTGAATTATGCCCTGAAATAAGTGAAATTTCTGCAATTTGGCCTCTAAATAAAAGAAATTTCTGCCTTTTTGCCACACAATAAGAAGAATTTCTGTCTTTTTGCCCCAAAATAAGGAAAATTTCTGCCTTTTTGCCCCAAAATAAGGAAAATTTCTGCCTTTTTGCCCCCAAATAAAAGGAATTTCAGCCTTTTTACCTGAAAATAAGTGAAATTTCTTCAATTTTGCCCCATATAAGGGAAATTTCTGCAACTTTGCTCCAAAATAAGGTAAATTCCTGCAATTTTGCCCCCAAATAAAGGAAATTTCTTGAATTTTGCCCCAAAATATGGAGAATTTCTGATTTTGGCCTCAAAATAAAGGGAATTTCTGCCTTTTGCCCCAAAATTAAGGGAATTTCTGCAATTTTGTTCCAAAATACGGTAAATTTCTGCCTTTTTGCCCAAAAATAATGGGAATGCATACTTTTTTGCCATAAAAAGGGAAATTTCTTCATTTTTGCTCAAAAAAAGGGGAATTTCTGCCTATTTGCCTCTAAATAAGTGGAATATCTGTCTTTTTACCCCAAAACAAAGGGATTTTCTGTCTTTTTGCCCCAAAATAAGAAAAATTTCTGAATTATTACCCTGAAATAAGTGAAATTTCTGCAATTTTGCCGCAAAATAAGGGAAATTTCTGCCTTTTTGCCCCCAAATAAGGGGAATTTCAGCATTTTTACCTCAAAATAAAGGGAATTTCTGCATTTTTGCCACAAAATATTAGGAATTTCTGCCTTTTTCCCCAAAATAAGGAAAATTTCTGCCTTTTTTCCCTGAAATAAGTGAAATTTCTGCAATTTTGCCCCAAAATATTGGAAATTTCTGCAATTTTGCCCCAAAATAATTGGAATTTCTGAGTTTTGCCCCAAATAAGGAGAATTTCTGTCTTTTTGCCCCAACATATAGGAAATTTCTGCCTTTTTGTACCACAATTAGGGAAATTTCTGCAATTTTGCTCCAAAATAGAGGGAATTTCTGCCTTTTTGCCCGAAAATAAAGGGAATGCATAACCTTTTGCCATAAAAAAGGGAAATTTCTTCATTTTTGCTCCAAAATAAGGGTAATTTCTGCGTTTTTACCTCTAAATAAGTGGAATTTCTATCTTTTTTCCCAAAACAAAGAGAATTTCTGTCTTTTTTGCCCCAAAATAAGGAAAATTTCTGATTTATTACCCTGAAATAAGTGAAATTTCTGCAATTTTGCTCCAAATACAAGGAATTTCTGCCTTTTTGCCCGAAAATAATGGGAATGCATAACTTTTTGCCATAAAAAATGAAATTTCTTCATTTTAGCTCCAAAATAAGGGGAATTTCTGTCTTTTTGCCTCTAAATAAGTGGAATTTCTGCAATTTTGCCTTAAATTAAGAGAAATTTCTGCAATATTTCTCCATAATAAGGGAAATTTCTGCAATTTTGCTCCAAAATACGGGAAATTTCTGCCTTTTTTCTAAAAAATAAAGGAAATGCATAACTTTTTGCCATAAAAAAGGGAAATTTCTTCATTTTTGCTCCAAAATAAGAGGAATTTCTGCATTTTTGCCTCTAAATAAGTGGAATTTCTGCCTTTTTCCTCCAAAACAAAGGGAATTTCTGTCTTTTTTGCCCCAAAATAAGGGAAATGTCTGCCTTTTTGCCCTGAAATATGTGAAAATTCTGCAATTTTCCCCCAAAATAAGGTGAATTTTTTCATTTTGCCCCAAAATAATGGGAATTTCTGCCTTTTTGCCCCAAAATAAGAAAAATTTCTGCTTTTTTTCTCTGAAATAAGTGAAATTTCTGCAATTTTGCTTTAAATTAAGAGAAGTTTCTGCAATATTTCCCTATAATAAGGGAAATTTCTGCAATTTTGCCCCATAATAAGGGGAATTTCTCCCTTTTTGCCCCAAAATAAAGGAAATTTCAGCCTTTTTACCTGAAAATAAGTGAAATTTCTGCAATTTTTCCCCATATAAAATAAATTTCTGCAATTTTGCTCCAATATAAGGTAAATTCCTGCAATTTTGCCCAAAAATAAAGGAAATTTCTTGAATTTTGCCCCAAAATAAAGGGAATTTTTGCCTTTTGCTCCAAAATTAGGGGAATTTCTGCAATTTTGCTCCAAAATACGGGGAATTTCTGCCTTTTTGCCCGAAAATAATGGGAATGCATACCTTTTTGCCATAAAAAGGGAAATTTCTTCATTTTTGCTTTAAAATAAAGGGAATTTCTGCCTTTTTGCCTCTAAATAAGTGGAATTTCTGTCTTTTTCCCCCAGAACAAAAAGAATTTCTGTCTTTTTTGCCCCAAAATAAGGGGAATTTCTGACTTATTTCCCTGAAATAAGTGAAATTTCTGCAATTTTGCCCCAAAATAAGGGAAATTTCTGAAATTTTGCCCCAATGTAAAAGAAATTTCTGCAATTTTGCCCCAAAATAAGGGAAATTTCTGAAATTTTGCCCCAATGTAAAAGAAATTTCTGCAATTTTGCCCCAAAATAAGGGAAATTTCTGACTGTTTGTTCCCAAAAAAAAAAAGATTTTCTGTCTTTTTGCCCCCAAATAAGGAGAATTTCTGCCCTTTTGCCCGAAAATTATGAGAATTTCTACAATTTTGCTTCAAAATACGGGGAATTTCAGCTTTTATCCTGAAAGTAAGGAGAATGCAAACCTTTTTGCCATAAAAAGGTAAATTTCTTCATTTTTGCTCCAAAATAAGGGGAGTTTCTGCCTTTTTGCCTCTAGATAAGTGGAATTTCTGTCTTTTTCCCCCAAAACAAAGTGAATTTCTTTCTTTTTTGCCCCAAAATAATGGGAATTTCTGCCTTTGTGCCCCAAAATAAAAAAATTTTTTTTCTTTTTTTCTCTGAAATAAGTGAAATTTCTGCAATTTTGCCTTAAATTAAGGGAAATTTCTGCAATATTTCCCCATAAAAAGGGAAATTTCTGCAATTTTGCTCCAAAATAAAAGGAATTTCTCCCTTTTTGCCACAAAATAAAGGAAATTTCAGCATTTTTACCTGAAAATAAGTGACATTTCTGAAATTTTGCCCCAAATAAGGAAAATTTCTTCAATTTTGCCCTAAAATAAGGTAGATTCATGTAATTTTGCCCCGAAAAAAGGAAATTTCTTGAATTTTGCCCCAAAAGAAGGGGAATTTTTGATTTTTGCCCCACAATAAAAGGAATTTCTGACTTTTGCCCCAAAATTAGGGAATTTCTCCCTTTTTGCCCGAAAATTATGAGAATTTCTGCAATTTTGCTTCAAAATATGGGAAATTTCTGCTTTTTATCCCGAATGTAAGAGGAATGTATACCCTTTTCCACAAAAAAGGAAATTTCTTCATTTTTGCTCCATTAAGAGGAATTTCTGCCTTTTTACTTCAAAGTAAGTGAAATTTCTGCCTTTGTACAAAAAAATAAATGGAATTTCTGTCTTTTTGCCCCAAAATAAAAGGAATTTTTGAATTATGCCCTGAAATAAGTGAAATTTCTTCAATTTTGCCCCAAAATAAATGAAATTTCTGCCTTTTTGCCACAAAATAGAAGGAATTTCTGTCTTTTTGCCCCCAAATAAAAGGAATTTCTGCCTTTTTGCCCCCAAATAAAAGGATTTTCAGCATTTTTACCTCAAAATAAGGGGAATTTCTATATTTTTGCCACAAAATATTAAGAATTTCTGCATTTTTGCCACAAAATAAGGAAAATTTCTGCCTTTTTTCCCTGATATAAGTGAAATTTCTCCAATTTTGCCCTAAAATAAGTGAAATTTCTGCATTTTTTTCCCAAAATAAGGGAAATTTCTGGAATTTTGCCCCAAAATAATGGGAATTTCTGATTTTTGCCCCAAAATAAAGGGAATTTTTGCCTTTTGCCCCAAAATTAGGGGAATTTCTGCAATTTTGCTCCAAAATACGGGGAATTTCTGCCTTTTTGCCCGAAAATAATTGGAATGCATACCTTTTTTCCATAAAAAGGGAAATTTCTTCATTTTTGCTTTAAAATAAAGGGAATTTCTGCCTTTTTGCCTCTAAATAAGTGGAATTTCTGTCTTTTTCCCCAGAACAAAGGGAATTTCTGTCTTTTTTGCGCCAAAATAAGGGGAATTTCTGACCTATTACCCTGAAATAAGTGAAATTTCTGCCATTTTGCCCCAAAATAAGGGAAATTTCTGAAATTTTGCCCCAATGTAAAAGAAATTTCTGCAATTTTGCCCCAAAATAAGGAAAATTTCTGACAGTTTGTTCCCCAAAAAAAAGATTTTCTGTCTTTTTGCCCCCAAATAAGGAGAATTTCTGCCTTTTTGCCCGAAAATTATGAGAATTTCTGCAATTTTGCTTCAAAATACGGGGAATTTCTGCTTTAATCCCAATAGTAAGGGGAATGCATACCTTTTTGCCATAAAAAGGGAAATTTCTTCATTTTTGCTCCAAAATAAGGGGAATTTCTGCCTTTTGCCTCTAAATAAGTGTAATTTCTGTCTTTTCCCCCCAAAACAAAGTGAATTTCTGTCTTTTTTGCCCCAAAATAATGGGAATTTCTGCCTTTTTCCCCCAAAATAAGAAAATTTTTTTCCTTTTTTCTCTGAAATAAGTGAAATTTCTGCAATTTTGCCTTAAATTAAGGGAAATTTCTGCAATATTTCCCCATAATAAGGGAAATTTCTGCAATTTTGCTCCAAAATAAGAGGAATTTCTCCCTTTTTGCCACAAAATAAAGGAAATTTCAGCATTTTTACCTGAAAAAGAGTGAAATTTCTGCAATTTTGCCCCAAATAAGGGAAATTTCTTCAATTTTGCCCTAAAATAAGGTAGATTCCTGTAATTTTGCCCCAAAAAAAGGAAATTTCTTGAATTTTGCCCCAAAAGAAGGGGAATTTCTGATTTTTGCCGCACAATAAAAGGAATTTCTGCCTTTTGCCCCAAAATTAGGGAATTTCTCCCTTTTTGCCCGAAAATTATGAGAATTTCTTCAATTTTGCTTCAAAATACGGGGAATTTCTGCTTTTTATCCCGAATGTAAGAGGAATGTATACCCTTTACCACATAAAAGGAAATTTCTTCATTTTTGCTCCAAATTAAGAGGAATTTCTGCCTTTTTACTTCAAAGTAAGTGAAATTTCTGCCTTTGTACAAAAAAATAAATGGAATTTCTGTCTTTTTGCCCCAAAATAAAAGGAATTTTTGAATTATGCCCTGAGATAAGTGAAATTTCTACAATTTTGCCCCAAAATAAATGAAATTATTGCCTTTTTGCCACAAAATAGAAGGAATTTCTGTCTTTTTGCCCCAAAATAAGGGAAATATCTGCCTTTTTGCCCCCAAATAAAAGGAATTTCAGCCTTTTTACCTCAAAATAAGGGGAATTTCTATATTTTTGCCACAAAATATTAAGAATTTCTGCATTTTTGCCACAAAATAAGGAAAATTTCTGCCTTTTTTTCCCTGAAATAAGTGAAATTTCTCCAATTTTGCCCTAAAATAAGTGAAATTTCTGCAATTTTTTCCCAAAATAAAGGAAATTTCTGGAATTTTGCCCCAAAAATAAGTGGAATTTCTGAGTTTATCACAAAATAAGGAGAATTTCTGTCTTTTTCCCCAACATATAGGGAATTTCTGCCTTTTTGCCCCACAATTAGGAGAATTTCTGCAATTTTGCTCCAAAATACGGGAATTTCTGCCTTTTCCCAAAAATAAAGGGAATGCATAACTTTTTGCCATAAAAAAGGAAAATTTCTTCATTTTTGCTCCAAAATAAGGAGAATTTCTGCATTTTTACCTCTGAATAAGTGGAATTTCTGTGTTTTCCCCCAAAACAAAGGGAATTTCTGTCTATTTTGCCCCAAAATAACGGGAATTTCTGACTTATTACCCTGAAATAAGTGAAATTTCTGCAATTTTGCCCCAAAGTAAGGGAAATTTCTGACTCTTTGCTTCCGCAAAAAGGAGATTTTCTGTCTTTTTGCCCCAAAATAAGGAGAATTTCTGCCTTTTTGCCCGAAAATTATGATAATTTCTGCAATTTTGCTTCAAAATACGGGGAAATTCTGCTTTTTATCCCGAAAGTAAGGGGAATGCATACGTTTTTGCCATAAAAAGGTAAATTTCTTAATTTTTGCTCCAAAATAAGGGAAATTTCTGCCTTTTTGCCTCTAAATAAGTGGAATTTCTGTCTTTTCCTCCAAAACAAAGGAAATTTCTTTTTTTTGGCTTAAAATAATGGGAATTTCTGACTTATTACCCTGAAATAAGTGAAATTTCTGCAATTTTGCCTCAAAATAAGAAAAATTTCTGCCTCTTTGCCCTCAAATAAGGGGAATTTCAGCCTTTTTACCTCAAAATAAGAGGCATTTCTGCCTTTTTGCCCGAAAATAAGGAAAATTTCTGCCTTTTTTCCCTGAAATAAGTGAAATTTCTGCAATTTTGCCCCAAAATTAGTGAAATTTCTGCAATTTTGCCCCAAAATAAGGGAAATTTCTAGAATTTCGCACTAAAAAAAGTGGAATTTCTGAGTTTTGCCCCAAAATAAGGAGAATTTCTGTCTTTTTGCCCCAACATATAGGGAATTTCTGCATTTTTGCCCCACAATTAGGGGAATTTCTGCAATTATGCTCCAAAATACGAGGAATTTCTGCCTTTTTGCCCGAAAATAAGGGGAATGCATACCTTTTTGCCTTAAAAAAGGGAAATTTCTTCATTTTTGCTACAAAATAAGGGAAATTTCTGCTTTTTTGCCTCTAACTAAGTGGAATTTCTGCTTTTTCCTCCAAAACAAAGGGATTTTCTGTTTTTTGGCCCCAAAATCAAGAAAATTTCTGACTTTTTACCCTGAAATAAGTGAAATTTCTGCAATTTTGCCCCAAAATAAGGAAAATTTCTGCCTTTTTGCCCCCAAATAAGAAGAATTTCAGCTTTTTCACCTCAAAATAAAAGAAATTTCTGCATTTTTGCCACAAAATATTAGGAATTTCTGCCTTTTTGCTCCAAAATAAGGAAAATTTCTGCCTTTTTTCTCTGAAATAAGTGAAATTTCTGCAAATTTGCCCTAAAATAAGTGAAATTTCGGCAATTTTGCCCCAAAATATAGGGGAATTTCTGGAATTTTTCCCCAAAATAAGTGGAATTTCTGAGTTTTGCCCCAAAATAAGGAGAATTTCTGTCTTTTTGCCCCAACATATAGGGAATTTCTGCATTTTTGCCCCAAAATTAGGGGAATTTCTGCAATTTTACTCCAAAATACGGGGAATTGCTGCCTTTTTGCCCGAAAAAAAGGGGAATGCATAACTTTTTGCCATAAAAAATGGAAATTTCTTCATTTTTGCTCAAAATAAGGGGAATTTTTGCCTTTTTGCCTCTAAATAAGTGGAATTTCTGTCTTTTCCCCCAAAACAAAAAGAATTTCTGTCTTTTTTGCCCCAAATTAAGGGAAATTTCTGCCTTTTTGCCATGAAATATGTGAAATTTCTGCAATTTTACCGCAAAATAAGGTGAATTTCTGCTTTTTTGCCCCAAAATAATGGGAATTTCTGCATTTTTGCCCCAAAATAAGAAAAATTTTTGCTTTTTTTCTCTGAAATATGTGAAATTTCTGCAATTTTGCCCCAAAATAAGGAAAATTTCTGGAATTTTGCCCCAAAATACGTGGAATTTCTGAGTTTTGCCCCAAAATAAGGAGAATTTCTGACTTATTACCCTGAAATAAGTGAAATTTCTGCAATTTTGCACCAAAATAAGGGAAATTTCTGAAATTTTGCCCCAATGTAAATGAAATTTCTGCAATTTTGCCCCAAAATAAGGGAAATTTCTGACTGTTTGTTCCCAAAAAAATTAGATTTTCTGTCTTTTTGCCCCCAAATAAGGAGAATTTTTGCCTTTTTGCCCGAAAATTATGAGAATTTCTGCAATTTTGCTTCAAAATATGGGGAATTTCTGCTTTATCCCGAAAGTAAGGGGAATGCATACCTTTTTGCCATAAAAAGGTAAATTTCTTCCTTTTTGCTCCAAAATAAGTGGAATTTCTGCCTTTTTGCTCCAAAATAACAAAATTTCTTTTTTTTTCCATGAAATAAGGGAAATTTCTGCAATTTTGCCGAAAATAAGTGAAATTTCTGCAATTCTGCCCCAGAATAAGGGAAATTTCTGGAATTTTGCCCCAAAATAAGTGGAATTTCTGAGTTTTGCACCAAAATAAGGAGAATTTCTGTCTTTTTGCCCCAACATATAGGGAATTTCTGCATTTTTGTCCCACAATTAAAGGAATTTTTGCAATTTTGCACCAAAATACGGGGAATTTCTGCCTTTTTGCCCGAAAATAAGAAGAATGCATACCTTTTTGCCTTAAAAAAGGGAAATTTCTTCATATTTGCTTCAAAATAAGGGGAATTTCTGCTTTTTTGCCTCTAAATAAGTGGAATTTATGATTTTCCTTCAAAACAAAGGGATTTTCTGTCTTTTTTGCCCCAAAATAAGAAAAATTTCTGACTTATTACTCTGAAATAAATGACATTTCTGCAATTTTGCCCAAAAATAAAAAAAAAAATTTGCCTTTCTGCCCACAAATAAGGGGAATTTCAGCCTTTTTACCTCAAAATGAAGGGAATTTCTGCATTTTTGCCATAAAATATTAGGAATTTCTGCATTTTTGCCCCAAAATAAAGAAAATTTCTGCCTTTTTCCCTGAAATAAATGAAATTTCTGCAATTTTGCCCCAAAATAAGTGGAGTTTCTGAGTTTTGCCCCAAAATAAGGAGAATTTCTGTCTTTTTGCCACAACATATAGGGAATTTCTGCCTTTTTGCACCACAATTAGAGGAATTTCTGCAATTTTGCTCCGAAATACATGGAATTTTTGCCTTTTTACCCGAAAATAAGGGGAATGCATAACTTTTTGCCATAAAAAAGGGAAATTTCTTTATTTTTGCTCTAAAATAAGGGGAATTTCTGCCTTTTTGCTTCTCAATAAGTGGAATATCTGTCTTTTCCCCCCAAAACAAAAAGAATTTCTTTCTTTTTGCCCCAAAATAAGGGGAATTTCTGACTTATTACTCTAAAATAAGTGAAATTTCTGCAATTTTGCCCCAAAATAAGGGAAATTTCTGCCTCTTTGCCCCCAAATAAGGGGAATTTCAGCCTTTATACCTCAAAATAAGGGGAATATCTGCATTTTGCCACAAAATATTAGGAATTTCTGAATTTTTGCTCCAAAATAAGGAAAATTTCTGCCTTTTTTCCCTGAAATAATTGAAATTTCTGCAATTTTGCCCCAAAATAAGTGAAATTTGGCAATTTTGCCCCAAAATAAGAAAATTTCTGGAATTTTGCCCTAAAATAAGTGGAATTTCTAAGTTTGGCCGCAAAATAATGAGAATTTCTGTTTTTTGCCCCAACATGTAGGGAATTTCTGTCAATTTGCCCCACAACAAGGGGAATTTCTGCAATTTTGCTCCAAAATACGGGGAATTTCTGCCTTTTTGCCTTGAAATATGTGAAATTTCTGCAATTTTACCCCTAAATAAGGTGAATTTCTGTTTTTTTGCCCCAAAATAATGGGAATTTCTGCATTTTTGCCCCAAAATAAGAAAAATTTTTGCTTTTTTTCTCTGAAATAAGTGAAATTTCTGCAATTTTCCCCTAAAATAAGGGAAATTTTTGCAATTTTTTCCCATAATAAGGGAGATTTCTGCAATTTTGCCCCAAAATAAGGGGAGTTTCTTCCTTTTTGCCCTAAAACAAAGGAATTTTCAGCCTTTTTACCTGAAAATAAGTGAAATTTCTGAAATTTTGCCCCAAATAAGGGAAATTTCTGCAATTTTGCCCCAAAATAAGGTAAATTCCTGCATTTTTGCCCCAAAATAATGGAAATTTCTGGAATTTTGCACCAAAATACGGGGAATTTCTGATTTTTGCCACAAAATAAAGGGAATTTCTGCCTTTTGCCCCAAAATTAGGGGAATTTCTGCAATTTTGCTCCAAAATACGATGAATTTCTGCCTTTTTGCCTGAAAATAATGGGTATGCATACCCTTTGCCCTTAAAAAAGAAACATTTCTTCATTTTTGCTCCAAAATAAAGGGAATTTCTGCCTTTTTGCCTCTAAATAAGTGGAATTTCTGTCTTTTTCCCCCAAAAGAAAGAGAATTTCTGTCTTTTTTGCCCCAAAATAAGGGGAATTTCTGACTTATTACCCTGAAGTAAGTGAAATTTCTGCAATTTTGCCCCAAAATAAGGGAAATTTCTTCAATTTTACCCCAATGTAAATAAAATTTCTGCAATTTTGCCCCAAAAAAAGGGAATTTCTGAATGTTTGCTCCCGAAAAAAGGAGATCTTCTGTCTTTTTGCCCCAAAATAAGGAGAATTTTTTACTTTTTGCCCAAAAATTATGAGAATTTCTGCAATTTTGCTTCAAAATACGGGGAATTTCTGCTTTTTATCCCGAAAGTAAGGGGAATGCATACCTTTTTGCCATAAAAAGGTAAATTTCTTCATTTTTGCTCCAAAATAAGGGGAATTTCTGCCTTTTTCCTCTAAATAAGTGGAATTTCTGTCGTTTTCCCCCAAAACAAAGGGAATTTCTGTCCTTTTTGCCCCAAAATAAGGGGAATTTCTGAATTATTACCCTGAAATAAGTGAAATTTCTCCAATTTTGCCCCAAAATAAGGGAAATTTCTGCCTCTTTGCCCCCAAATAAGGGGAATTTCAGCCTTTTTACCTCAAAATAAGGAGAATTTCTGCATTTTTGTTACAAAATATTAGGAATTTCTGACTTTTTGCCCCAAAATAAGGGAAATATCTGGAATTTTGCTCCAAAATAAGTGGAATTTCTAAGTTTTGCCCCAAAATAAGGAGAATTGCTGTCTTTTTGCCTCTAAATAAGTGAAATTTCTGCAATTTTGCCCCAAAATAAGGGAAATTTCTGCCTTTTTGCCCCCAAATAAGGGGAATTTCAGCCTTTTTACTTCAAAATAAGGGGAAATTCTGCATTTTTGCCAGAAAATATTAGGAATTTCTGCCTTTTTGCCCCAAAATAAAGAAAATTTCTGCCTTTTTTCCCTGAAATAAGTGAAATTTCTTCAATTTTGCCTCAAAATAAGTGAAATTTCTGCAATTTTGCCCCAAAATAAGGGAAATTTCTGGAATTTTGCCCCAAAATAAGTGGAATTTCTGAGTTTTGCCCCAAAATAAGGAGAATTTCTGTCTTTTTGCCCCAACATATAGGGAATTTCTGTCTTTCTGCACCGCAACTAGGGGAATTTCTGCAATTATGCTCCAAAATACGGGGAATTTCTGCCTTTTTGCCTGAAAATAAGGGGAATGCATAACTTTTTGCCATCAAAAAGGGAAATTTCTTCATTTTTGCTCCAAAGTAAGCGAAATTTCTGCATATTTGCCTCTAAATAAGTGGAATTTCTGTCTTTTTCCCTCAAAACAAAAGGCATTTCTGTATTTTTTGCCTCAAAATAAGGGGAATTTCTGACTTGTTACACTGAAATAAGTGAAATTTCTGCAATTTTGCCCCAAAATAAGGAAAATTTCTGCCTTTTTGCCCTGAAATATGTGAAATTTCTGCAATTTTGCCCCAAAATAAGTGAAATTTCTGAAATTTTTCCCCAAAATAAGGGAAATTTCTGGAATTTTGCCCCAAAATAAGTGGAATTTCTAAGTTTTGCCCCAAAATAAGGAGAATTTCTGTATTTTTCCCTCTAAATAAGTTAAATTTCTCCAATATTACCCCAAAATAAGGGAAATTTCTGCCTTTTTGCCCCCTTATAAATTGAATTTCAGCCTTTTTACCTCAAAATAAGGGGAATTTCTGCATTTTTGCCAGAAAATATTAGGAATTTCTGCCTTTTTGCCCCAAAATAAAGAAAATTTCTGCCTTTTTCTCTGAAATAAGTGAAATTCCTGCAATTTTGCCCCAAAATAAGTGAAATTTCTGCAATTTTGCCCCAAAATAAGGGAAATTTCTGGAATTTTGCCCCAAAATATGTGGAATATCTGAGTTTTGCCCAAAAATAAGGAGAATTTCTGTTTTTTGCCCCAACATATGGGGAATTTCTGTCTTTCTGCACCACAACTAGGGGAATTTCTGCAATTATGCTCCAAAATACGGGGAATTTCTGCCTTTTTGCCCGAAAATAAGGGGAATGCATAACTTTTTGCCATAAAAAAGAAAAATTTCTTCATTTTTGCTCCAAAATAAGGGAAATTTCTGCATTTTTGCCTATAAATATGTGGAATTTCTGTCTTTTTCCCTCAAAACAAAGGGAATTTCTGTCTTTTTTTGCCTCAAAATAAGGGGAATTTCTGACTTATTACACTGAAATAAGTGAAATATCTGCAATTTTGCCCCCAAAATAAGGGGAATTTCTGATTTTTGCCTCAAAATAAAGGGAATTTCTGCATTTTGCCCCAAAATTAGGGGAATTTCTGCAATTTTGCTCCAAAATACTAGGAATTTCTGCCTTTTTGCCTGAAAATAATGGGAATGCATATTTTTTTGCCATAAAAAGGGACATTTCTTCATTTTTGCTCCAAAATAAATGGAATTTCTTCCTATTTTCCTCTAAATAAGTGGAATTTCTGTCTTTTTCTCCCCCAAAAAAAGAGAATTTCTGTCTTTTTTGCCCGAAAATAAGGGGAATTTCTGACTTATTACCCTGAAGTAAGTGAAATTTCTGCAATTTTGCCCCACAATAAGGGAAATTTCTTCAGTTTTGCCCCAATGTAAAGGAAATTGCTGCAATTTTGCCGCAAAATAAGGGGAATTTCTGAATGTTTGCTCCCGAAAAAAGGAGATCTTCTGTATTTTTGCCCCAAAATAAGGAGAATTTCTGCCTTTTTGCCAGAACATTATGAGAATTTCTGCAATTTTGCTTCAAAATACGGGGAATTTCTGCTTTTTATCCCGAAAGTAAGGGGAATGCATACCTTTTTGCCATAAAAAGGTAAATTTCTTCATTTTTGCTCTAAAATAAAGGGAATTTCTGCCTTTTGCCTCTAAATAAGTGGAATTTCTATCTTTTTCCCCCAAAACAAAGGGAATTTCTGTCTTTTTTGCCCCAAAATAAGGGGAATTTCTGAATTATTACCCTGAAATAAGTGAAATTTCTGCAATTTTGCCCCACAATAAGGGTAATTTCTTCAGTTTTGCCCCAATGTAAAGAAAATTGCTGCAATTTTGCCGCAAAATAAGGGGAATTTCTGAATGTTGGCTCCCGAAAAAAGGAGATCTTCTGTATTTTTGCCCCAAAATAAGGAGAATTTCTGCCTTTTTGCCAGAACATTATGAGAATTTCTGCAATTTTGCTTCAAAATATGGGGAATTTCTGCTTTTTATCCCGAAAGTAAGGGGAATGCATACCTTTTTGCCATAAAAAGGTAAATTTCTTCATTTTTGCTCTAAAATAAAGGGAATTTCTGCCTTTTGCCTCTAAATAAGTGGAATTTCTGTCTTTTTCCCCCAAAACAAAGGGAATTTCTGTCCTTTTTGCCCCAAAATAAGGGGAATTTCTGAATTATTACCCTGAAATAAGTGAAATTTCTCCAATTTTGCCCCAAAATAAGGGAAATTTCTGCCTTTTTGCCCCCAAATAAGGGGAATTTCAGCCTTTTTACCTCAAAATAAGGGGAATTTCTGCATTTTTGCCAGAAAATATTAGGAATTTCTGAATCTTTGCCCCAAAATAAGGAAAATTTGTGCCTTTTTTCCCTAAAATAAGTGAAATTTCTGCAATTTTGCCCCAAAATAAGTGAAATTTATGCAATTTTGCCCCAAAATAAGGGAAATTTCTGGAATTTTGCCCCAAAATAAGTGGAATTTCTAAGTTTTGCCCCAAAATAAGGAGAATTGCTGTCTTTTTGCCTCTAAATAAGTGAAATTTCTGCAATTTTGCCCCAAAATAAAGGAAATTTCTGCCTTTTTGCCCCCACATAAGGGGAATTTCAGCCTTTTAACCTCAAAATAAGGGGAATTTCTGCATTTTTGCCAGAAAATATTAGGAATTTCTGCCTTTTTGCCCCAAAATAAAGAAAATTTCTGCATTTTTTCCCTGAAATAAGTGAAATTTCTGCAATTTTGCCCCAAAATAAGTGAAATTTCTGCAATTTTGCCCCAAAATAAGGGAAATTTCTGGAATTTTGCCCCAAAATAAGTGGAATTTCTAAGTTTTGCCCCAAAATAAGAATTTCTGTCATTTTGCCCTAACATATAAGGAATTTCTGTCTTTCTGCACAACAACTAGGGGAATTTCTGCAATTATGCTCCAAAATACGGGGAATTTCTGAATTTTGCGCGAAAATAAGGGGAATGCATAACTTTTTGCCATAAAAAAGGGAAATTTCTTCATTTTTGCTCCAAAATAAGGGAAATTTCTGCATTTTTGCCTCTACATGAGTGGAATTTCTTTCTTTTTCCCTCAAAACAAAGGGAATTTCTGTCTTTTTTGCCTCAAAATAAGGGGAATTTCTGACTTATTACACTGAAATAAATTTCTGCAATTTTGGCCCAAAATAAGGGAAATTTCTGCCTTTTTGCCCAGAAATATGTGAAATTTCTGCAATTTTACCCCAAAATAATGTGAATTTCTGCCTTTTTGCCACAAATTAATGGGAATTTCTGCCTTTTTGCCCCAAAATAAGAAAAATTTTTGTTTTTTTTCTCTGAAATAAGTGACATTTCTGCAATTTTGCCCTAAAATAAGGAAAATTTCTGCAATTTTTCCCAATAATAAGGGAAATTATTGCAATTTTGCCCCAAAATAAGGGGAATTTCTCCCTTTTTGCCCTAAAATGAAGGAAATTTCAGCCTTTTTACCTGAAAATAAGTGAAATTTCTGCAATTTTGCCCCAAATAAGGGAAATTTCTTCAATTTTGCCCCAAAATAAGGTAAATTCCTGTAATTTCGCCACAAAATAAAGGAAATTTCTTGAATTTTGCCCCAAAAGAAGGGGAATTTCTGATTTTTGTCCCACAATAAAAGGAATTTCTGCCTTTTGCCCCAAAATTAGGGATTTTCTCCCTTTTTGCCCGAAAATTATTAGAATTTCTGCAATTTTGCTTCAAAATACGGGGAATTTCTGCTTTTTATCCCGAATGTAAGGGGAATGTATACCTTTTACCACAAAAAAGAAAATTTCTTCATTTTTGCCCCAAAATAAGCGTAATTTCTGCATTTGAATTCAAAGTAAGTGAAATTTCTGCCTTTGTACCAAAAAATAAATGGAATTTCTGTCTTTTTCCCCCAAATAAAAGGAATTTTTGAATTACGCCCTGAAATAAGTGAAATTTCTGCAATTTTGCCCCAAAATAAAAGAAATGTCTGCCTTTTGCCACAAAATAAAAGGAATTTCTGTCTTTTGCCCCAAAATAAGGGAAATTTCTGCCTTTTTGCCCCCAAATAAAAGGCATTTCAGCATTTTTACCTCAAAATAAGGGGAATTTCTACATTTTTGATACAAAATATTAAGAATTTCTGCATTTTTACCCCAAAATAAGGAAAATTTCTGCCTTTTTTCCTTGAAATAAGTGAAATTTCTCCAATTTTGCCCTACAATAAGGGAAATTTCTGCAATTTTTCTCCAATATAAGGGAAATTTCTGGAATTTTGCCCAAAATTAAGTGGAATTTCTGAGTTTTGCCCCAAAATAAGGAGAATTTCTGTCTTATTTCCCCAACATATAGGGAATTTCTGCCTTTTTGCCCCACAATTAGGGGAATTTCTGCAATTTTGCTCCAAAATACGGAGAATTTCTGCCTTTTCCCAAAAATAAAGAAAATAAATAACTTTTTGCCATAAAAAAAAGAAATTTCTTCATTTTTGCTCCAAAATAAGGGGAATTTCTGCTTTTTTGCCTCTAAATAAGTGGAATTTCTGTCTTTTTCCCCCAAAACAAAGGGAATTTCTGTCTTTTTTGCCCCAAAATAACAGGAATTTCTAACTTATTACCCTGAAATAAGTGAAATTTCTGCAATTTTGCCCCAAAATAAGGGAAATTTCTGTAATTTTGCCACAATGTAAAGGAAATTTATGCAATTTTGCCCCAAAATAAGGGAAATTTCTGCCTTTTTGCCCTAAAATAAGGGGAATTTCAGACTTTATACCTCAAAATAAGGGGAATTTCTGCATTTTTGCCACAAAATATTAGGAATTTCTGACTTTATGCCCCAAAATAAGGAAAATTTCTGCCTTTTTTCCCTGAAATAAGTGAAATTTCTGCAATTTTTCCTCAAAATAAGTGAAATTTCTGCAATTTTGCCCCAAAATAAGGAAAATTTCTGGAATTTTGTCCCAAAATAAGTGGAATTTCTAAGTTTTGCCCCAAAATAAGGAGAATTTCTGTCTTTTTGCCCCAACATATAGGGAATTTCTGTCATTTTGCCCCGCAACTAGGGGAATTTCTGCAATTTTGCTCCAAAATACGGGGAATTTCTGCCCTTTTGCCCTAAAATATGTGAAATTTCTGCAATTTTAACCTTAAATAAGGTGAATTTCTGCTTTTTTGCCCCAAAATAATGGGAATTTCTGCCTTTTGCCGCAAAATAAAAAAAATTTTGCTTTTTTTCTCTGAAATAAGTGAAATTTCTGCAATTTTCCCCTAAAATAATGGAAATTTTTGCAATTTTTTTCCCATAATAAGAGAGATTTCTGCAATATTGCCCTAAAATAAGAAGAATTTCTTCCTTTTTGCCCCAAAACAAAGGAAATTTCAGCCTTTTTACCTGAAAATAAGTGAAATTTCTGAAATTTTGCCCCATATAAGAGAAATTTCTGCAATTTAGCCTCAAAATATAGCAAATTCCTGAAATTTTGCCCCAAAATAAAGGAAATTTCTGGAATTTTGCCCCAAAATAAAGGGAATTTCTGATTTTTCCCCAAAATAAAGGGAATTTCTGCCTTTTGCCCCAAAATTAGGGGAATTTCTGCAATTTTGCTCCAAAATACGGGGAATTTCTGCCTTTTTGCCTGAAAATAATGGGAATGCATACCTTTTTGCCATAAAAAGGGAAATTTCTTCATTTTTGCTCCAAAATAAGGGGAATTTCTGCCTTTTTGCCTCTAAATAAGTGGAATTTCTGTCTTTTTCTTCCAAAACAAAGAGAATTTCTGTCTTTTTTGTCCCAAAATAAGGGGAATTTCTGACTTATTACTCTGAAGTAAGTGAAATTTTTGCAATTTTGCCCCAAAATAAGGAAAATTTCTGCAATTTTGCCCCAATGTAAAGGAAATTTCTGCAATTTTGCCCAAAAATAAAGGGAATTTCTGACAGTTTGCTCCCGAAAAAAGGAGATCTTCTGTCTTTTTGCCCCAAAATGAGGAGAATTTCAGCCTTTTTGCCCGATAATTATGAGAATTTCTGCAATTTTGCTTCAAAATACGGGGAATTTCTGCTTTTTATCCCGAAAGTAAGGGGAATGCATAACTTTTTGCCATAAAAAGATAAATTTCTTCATTTTTGCTCCAAAATACGGAGAATTTCTGCCTTTTTGCCTCTAAATAAGTGGAATTTCTGTCTCTTTCCCCCAAAACAATGGGAATTTCTGTTTTTTTTCCTTAAAATAAGGGGAATTTCTGAATTATTACCCTGAAATAAGTGAAATTTCTCCAATTTTGCCCCAAAATAAGGGAAATTTCTGCCTCTTTGCCCCCAAATAAGGGGAATTTCAGCCTTTTTACCTCAAAATAAGGGGAATTTCTGCATTTTTGCCACAAAATATTAGGAATTTCTGACTTTTTGCCCCAAAATAAGGAAAATTTGTGCCTTTTTTCCCTGAAATAAGTGAAATTTTTGCAATTTTGCCACAAAATAAGTGAAATGTCTGCAATTTTGCCCCAAAATAAGTGAAATTTCCAGAATTTTGCCCCAAAATAAGTGGAATTTCTAAGTTTTGCCCCAAAATAAATAGAATTTCTTTCTTTTGGCCACTAAATAAGTGAAATTTCTGCAATTTTGCCCCAAAATATGAGAAATTTCTGCTTTTTGCCCCCAAATAAGGGGAATTTCAGCCTTTTTACCTCAAAATAAGATGAATTTCTGCATTTTTGCCAGAAAATATTAGGAATTTTTCTTTTTTTGCCCCAAAATAAAGAAAATTTCTGCCTTTTTTCCCTGAAATAAGTGAAATTTCTGCAATTTTGCCCCAAAATAAGTGAAATTTCTCCAATTTTGCCCCAAAATAAGGGAAATTTCTGCAATTTTGCCCCAAAATAAGTGGAATTTCTGAGTTTTGCCCCAAAATAAGGAGAATTTCTGTTATTTTGCCCCAACATATAGGGAATTTCTGTCTTTCTGCACCACAACTAGGAGAATTTCTGCAATTATGCTCCAAAATACGGGAAATTTCTCCCTTTTTGCCCGAAAATAAGGGGAATGCATACCTTTTTGCCATAAAAAAGGGAAATTTCTTCATTTTTGCTCCAAAAGAAGGGAAATTTCTGCCTTTTTGCCTCTAAATAAGTGGAATTTCTGTCTTTTTTCCTCAAAACAAAGGAAATTTCTGTCTTTTCTGCCTCAAAATAAGGGGAATTTCTGACTTATTACACTGAAATAAGTGAAATTTCTGCAATTTTGCCCGAAAATAAGGGAAATTTCTGCCTTATTGCCCTGAAATATGTGAAATTTCTGCAATTATACCCCAAAATATGGTGAATTTCTGCCTTTTTGCCAGAAATAATGGGAATTTCTGCCTTTTTGCCCCAAAATAAGAGAAATTTTTGCTTTTTTTCTCTGAAATAAGTGAAATTTCTGCAATTTTGCCCTAAAATAAGGCAAATTTCTGCAATTTTGCTCCAAAATACCGAGAATTCCTGCCTTTTTGCCTCTAAATAAGTGGAATTTCTGTCTTTTTCCCCCAAAACAAAGGGACTTTCGGTCTTTTTTGCCCCAAAATAATGGGAATTTCTGAATTATTACCCTGAAATAAGTGAAATTTCTCCAATTTTGCCAAAAAATAAGGGAAATTTCTGCCTCTTTGCCCCCAAATAAGGGGAATTTCAGCCTTTTTACCTCAAAATAAGGGGAATTTCTGCATTTTTGCCACAAAATATTAGGAATTTCTGACTTTTTGCCCCAAAATAAGGAAAATTTGTGCCTTTTTTCTCTGAAATAAGTGAAATTTCTGCAATTTTGCCCCAAAATAAGTGAAATTTCTACAATTCTGCACCAAAATAAGTGAAATTTCTGCAATTTTGCCCCAAAATAAGGGAAATTTCTGGAATTTTGCCTTAAAATATGTGGAATTTCTAAGTTTTGCCCCAAAATAAGGAGAATTTCTGTCTTTTTGCCTCTAAATAATTGATATTTCTGCAATGTTGCCCCAAAATAAGGGAAATTTCTGCCTTTTTGCCCCCAAATAAATGGAATTTCAGCCTTTTTACCTCAAAATAAGGGGAATTTCTGCATTTTTGCCACAAAATATTAGGAATTTCTGCATTTTTGCCCCAAAATAAAGAATATTTCTGCCTTTTTTCCCTGAAATAATTGAAATTTCTGCAATTTTGCCCCAAAATAGTGAAATTTTTGCAATTTTGCCCCAAAATAAGGGAAATTTCTGGGATTTTGCCCCAAAATAAGTGGAATTTCTGAGTTTTGCCCCAAAATAAGGAGAATTTCTGTCTTTTTGCCCCAACATATAGGGAATTTCTTTCTTTCTGCACCACAACTA
The DNA here is from genome assembly GCF_963924665.1 of Micromys minutus. Lineage (NCBI taxonomy): Eukaryota > Metazoa > Chordata > Mammalia > Rodentia > Muridae > Micromys > Micromys minutus. Next base: position 447,962 of record NW_027667948.1, read on the forward strand.
GGGAAATTTCTGCAATTATGCTCCAAAATACGGGGAATTTCTGCCTTTTTGCCCGAAAATAAGGGGAATGCATAACTTTTAGCCATAAAAAAGGGAAATTTCTTCATTTTTGCTCCAAAATAAGGGAAATTTCTGCCTTTTTGCCCTGAAATATGTGAAATTTCTGAAATTTTACCCCAAAATAAGGTGAATTTCTGCCTTTTTTCCACAAATTAATGGGAATTTCTGCCTTTTTGCCCCAGAATAAGAAAAATTCTTGTGTTTTTTCTCTGAAATAAGTGAAATTTCTGCAATTTTGCCCTAAAATAAAAAAAATTACTGCAATTTTTCCCAATAATAAAGGAAATTTCTTCAATTTTGCCCCAAAATAAGGGGAATTTCTCCGTTTTTGCCCCAAAATAAAGGAAATTTCAGCCTTTTTACTTGAAAATAATTGAAGTTTCTGCAATTTTGCCCCAAATAAGAAAAATTTCTGCAATTTTGCCCCAAAATAAGGTAAATACCTGCACTTTTGCCCCAAATTAAAGGAAATTTCTTGAATTTTGCCCCAAAATAAGGGGAATTTATGATTTTTGCCCCAAAATAAAGGGAATTTCGTCCTTTTGCCCCAAAATTAGGGGAATTTCTGCAATTTTACCACAGAATATGTCAAATTTCTGCATTTTTGCCCCAAAATAATGGGAATTGCTGCCTTTTTGCCCCAAAATAAAAAAAATTTTTGCTTTTTTTCTCTGAAATAAGTGAAATTTCTGCAATTTTGCCCTTAAATAAGGAAAATTTGTGCAATTTTTCCACATAATAAGAGAAATTTCTGCAATTTTGCCCCAAAAAAAAGAGGAATTTCTCCCTTTTTGCCCCAAAATAAAAGAAATATCAGCCCTTTTTCCTGAAAATAAGTGAAATTTCTGCAATTTTGCCCCAAATAAGGGAAATTTCTGCAATTTTCCCCAAAAATAAGGTAAATTCCTCCAATTTTGCCCCAAAATAAAGGAAATTTCTTGAATTTAGCCCCAAAATAAACAGATTTTCTGATTTTTGCCCCAAAATAAAGGGAATTTCTGCCTTTTGCCCCAAAATTAGAGGAATTTCTGCAATTTTGCTCCAAAATACGGGGAATGTCTGCCTTTTTGACTGAAAATAATGGGAATGCATACCTTTTTGCCATAAAAAATGAAATTTCTTCATTTTTGCTCCAAAATAAGGGGAATTTCTTCCTTTTTGCCTCTAAATAAGTGGAATTTCTGTCTTTTTCCCCCAAATAAGGGAATTTCTCTCTTTTTTGCCCCAAAATAAGGGGAATTTCTGACTCATTACCCTGAAATAAGTGAAATTTCTGCAATTTTGCCCCAAAATGAGTGAAATTTCTGCAATTTTGCCCCAAAATAAGGGAAATTTCTGGATTTTTGCCCCAAAATAAGTGGAATTTCTAAGTTTTGCCCCAAAATAAGGAGAATTTCTGTCTTTTTGCTTCTAAATAAGTGAAATTTCTGCAATTTTGCCCCAAAATAAGAAAAATTTCTGCCTTTTTGCCTCCAAATACGGGGAATTTCAGCCTTTTTACCTCAAAATAAGGGGAATTTCTAAATTCTTGCCAGAAAATATTAGGAATTTCTGCCTTTTTGCCCCAAAATAAAGAAAAATTCTGCCTTTTTCCCTGAAATAAGTGAAATTTCTGCAATTTTGCCTCAAAATAAGTGAAATTTCTGCAATTTTGCCCCAAAATAAGGGAAATTTCTGGAATTTTGCCCCAAAATAAGTGGAATTTCTGAGTTTTGCCCCAAACTAAGGAGAATTTCTGTCTTTTTGCCCCAACATATAGGGAATTTCTGTCTTTCTGCACCACAACTAGGAGAATTTCTGCAATTATTCTCCAAAATACGGGCAATTTCTGCCTTTTTGCCCGAAAATAAGGGGAATGCATACCTTTTTGCCATAAAAAAGGGAAATTTTTTCATTTTTGTTCCAAAAGAAGGGAAATTTCTGCCTTTTTGCCTCTAAATAAGTGGAATTTCAGTCTTTTTCCCCCAAAACAAATGGAATTTCTGTCTTTTTTGCCTCAAAATAAGGGGAATTTCTGACTTATTACACTGAAATAAGTGAAATTTCTGCAATTTTGCCCCAAAATAAGAGAAATTTCTGCCTTTTTGCCCTGAAATATGTGAAATTTCTGCAATTATACCCCAAAATAAGGTGAATTTCTGCCTTTTTGCCACAAATTAATGGGAATTTCTGCCTTTTTGCCCAAAAATAAGAAAAATTTTTGCTTTTTTTCTCTGAAATAAGTGAACTTTCTGCAATTTTGCCCCAAAATAAGGAAAATTTCTGGAATTTTGTCCCAAAATAAGTGGAATTTCTAAGTTTTGCCCCAAAATAAGGAGAATTTCTGTCTTTTTGCCCCAACATATAGAGAATTTCTGTCTTTTTGCCCCGCAACTAGGGGAATTTCTGCAATTTTGCTCCAAAATACGGGGAATTTCTGCCTTTTTGCCCTAAAATATGTGAAATTTCTGCAATTTTAACCTTAAATAAGGTGAATTTCTGCTTTTTTGCCCCAAAATAATGGGAATTTCTGCCTTTTGCCGCAAAATAAAAAAAATTTTGCTTTTTTTCTCTGAAATAAGTGAAATTTCTGCAATTTTCCCCTAAAATAATGGAAATTTTTGCAATTTTTTCCCATAATAAGAGAGATTTCTGCAATATTGCCCCAAAATAAGAAGAATTTCTTCCTTTTTGCCCCAAAACAAAGGAAATTTCAGCCTTTTTACCTGAAAATAAGTGAAATTTCTGAAATTTTGCCCCATATAAGAGAAATTTCTGCAATTTAGCCTCAAAATATAGCAAATTCCTGCAATTTTGCCCCAAAATAAAGGAAATTTCTGGAATTTTGCCCCAAAATAAAGGGAATTTCTGATTTTTTCCCCAAAATAAAGGGAATTTCTGCCTTTTGCCCCAAAATTAGGGGAATTTCTGCAATTTTGCTCCAAAATACGGGGAATTTCTGCCTTTTTGCCTGAAAATAATGGGAATGCATACCTTTTTGCCATAAAAAGGGAAATTTCTTCATTTTTGCTCCAAAATAAGGGGAATTTCTGCCTTTTTGCCTCTAAATAAGTGGAATTTCTGTCTTTTTCTTCCAAAACAAAGAGAATTTCTGTCTTTTTTGTCCCAAAATAAGGGGAATTTCTGACTTATTACTCTGAAGTAAGTGAAATTTCTGCAATTTTGCCCCAAAATAAGGAAAATTTCTGCAATTTTGCCCCAATGTAAAGGAAATTTCTGCAATTTTGCCCAAAAATAAAGGGAATTTCTGACAGTTTGCTCCCGAAAAAAGGAGATCTTCTGTCTTTTTGCCCCAAAATGAGGAGAATTTCAGCCTTTTTGCCCGATAATTATGAGAATTTCTGCAATTTTGCTTCAAAATACGGGGAATTTCTGCTTTTTATCCCGAAAGTAAGGGGAATGCATACCTTTTTGCCATAAAAAGATAAATTTCTTCATTTTTGCTCCAAAATACGGAGAATTTCTGCCTTTTTGCCTCTAAATAAGTGGAATTTCTGTCTCTTTCCCCCAAAACAATGGGAATTTCTGTTTTTTTTGCCTTAAAATAAGGGGAATTTCTGAATTATTACCCTGAAATAAGTGAAATTTCTCCAATTTTGCCCCAAAATAAGGGAAATTTCTGCCTCTTTGCCCCCAAATAAGGGGAATTTCAGCCTTTTTACCTCAAAATAATGGGAATTTCTGCATTTTTGCCACAAAATATTAGGAATTTCTGACTTTTTGCCCCAAAATAAGGAAAATTTGTGCCTTTTTTCCCTGAAATAAGTGAAATTTTTGCAATTTTGCCACAAAATAAGTGAAATGTCTGCAATTTTGCCCCAAAATAAGTGAAATTTCCAGAATTTTGCCCCAAAATAAGTGGAATTTCTAAGTTTTGCCCCAAAATAAATAGAATTTCTTTCTTTTGGCCACTAAATAAGTGAAATTTCTGCAATTTTGCCCCAAAATATGAGAAATTTCTGCTTTTTGCCCCCAAATAAGGGGAATTTCAGCCTTTTTACCTCAAAATAAGATGAATTTCTGCATTTTTGCCAGAAAATATTAGGAATTTTTCTTTTTTTGCCCCAAAATAAAGAAAATTTCTGCCTTTTTTCCCTGAAATAAGTGAAATTTCTGCAATTTTGCCCCAAAATAAGTGAAATTTCTCCAATTTTGCCCCAAAATAAGGGAAATTTCTGCAATTTTGCCCCAAAATAAGTGGAATTTCTGAGTTTTGCCCCAAAATAAGGAGAATTTCTGTTATTTTGCCCCAACATATAGGGAATTTCTGTCTTTCTGCACCACAACTAGGAGAATTTCTGCAATTATGCTCCAAAATACGGGAAATTTCTCCCTTTTTGCCCGAAAATAAGGGGAATGCATACCTTTTTGCCATAAAAAAGGGAAATTTCTTCATTTTTGCTCCAAAAGAAGGGAAATTTCTGCCTTTTTGCCTCTAAATAAGTGGAATTTCTGTCTTTTTTCCTCAAAACAAAGGAAATTTCTCTCTTTTCTGCCTCAAAATAAGGGGAATTTCTGACTTATTACACTGAAATAAGTGAAATTTCTGCAATTTTGCTCGAAAATAAGGGAAATTTCTGCCTTATTGCCCTGAAATATGTGAAATTTCTGCAATTATACCCCAAAATATGGTGAATTTCTGCCTTTTTGCCAGAAATAATGGGAATTTCTGCCTTTTTGCCCCAAAATAAGAGAAATTTTTGCTTTTTTTCTCTGAAATAAGTGAAATTTCTGCAATTTTGCCCTAAAATAAGGCAAATTTCTGCAATTTTGCTCCAAAATACCGAGAATTCCTGCCTTTTTGCCTCTAAATAAGTGGAATTTCTGTCTTTTTCCCCCAAAACAAAGGGACTTTCGGTCTTTTTTGCCCCAAAATAATGGGAATTTCTGAATTATTACCCTGAAATAAGTGAAATTTCTCCAATTTTGCCAAAAAATAAGGGAAATTTCTGCCTCTTTGCCCCCAAATAAGGGGAATTTCAGCCTTTTTACCTCAAAATAAGGGGAATTTCTGCATTTTTGCCACAAAATATTAGGAATTTCTGACTTTTTGCCCCAAAATAAGGAAAATTTGTGCCTTTTTTCTCTGAAATAAGTGAAATTTCTGCAATTTTGCCCCAAAATAAGTGAAATTTCTACAATTCTGCACCAAAATAAGTGAAATTTCTGCAATTTTGCCCCAAAATAAGGGAAATTTCTGGAATTTTGCCTTAAAATATGTGGAATTTCTAAGTTTTGCCCCAAAATAAGGAGAATTTCTGTCTTTTTGCCTCTAAATAATTGATATTTCTGCAATGTTGCCCCAAAATAAGGGAAATTTCTGCCTTTTTGCTCCCAAATAAATGGAATTTCAGCCTTTTTACCTCAAAATAAGGGGAATTTCTGCATTTTTGCCACAAAATATTAGGAATTTCTGCATTTTTGCCCCAAAATAAAGAAAATTTCTGCCTTTTTTCCCTGAAATAATTGAAATTTCTGCAATTTTGCCCCAAAATAGTGAAATTTTTGCAATTTTGCCCCAAAATAAGGGAAATTTCTGGGATTTTGCCCCAAAATAAGTGGAATTTCTGAGTTTTGCCCCAAAATAAGGAGAATTTCTGTCTTTTTGCCCCAACATATAGGGAATTTCTTTCTTTCTGCACCACAACTAGGGAAATTTCTGCAATTATGCTCCAAAATACGGGGAATTTCTGCCTTTTTGCCCGAAAATAAGGGGAAATGCATAACTTTTAGCCATAAAAAAGAGAAATTTCTTCATTTTTGCTCCAAAATAAGGGAAATTTTTGCTTTTTTGCCCTGAAATATGTGAAATTTCTGAAATTTTACCCCAAAATAAGGTGAATTTCTGCCTTTTTTCCACAAATTAATGGGAATTTCTGCCTTTTTGCCCCAGAATAAGAAAAATTCTTGTGTTTTTTCTCTGAAATAAGTGAAATTTCTGCAATTTTGCCCTAAAATAAAAAAAATTACTGCAATTTTTCCCAATAATAAAGGAAATTTCTTCAATTTTGCCCCAAAATAAGGGGAATTTCTCCGTTTTTGCCCCAAAATAAAGGAAATTTCAGCCTTTTTACCTGAAAATAATTGAAGTTTCTGCAATTTTGCCCCAAATAAGAAAAATTTCTGCAATTTTGCCCCAAAATAAAGTAAATACCTGCACTTTTGCCCCAAATTAAAGGAAATTTCTTGAATTTTGCCCCAAAATAAGGGGAATTTATGATTTTTGCCCCAAAATAAAGGGAATTTCGTCCTTTTGCCCCAAAATTAGGGGAATTTCTGCAATTTTACCACAAAATATGTCAAATTTCTGCATTTTTGCCCCAAAATAATGGGAATTGCTGCCTTTTTGCCCCAAAATAAAAAAAATTTTTGCTTTTTTTCTCTGAAATAAGTGAAATTTCTGCAATTTTGCGTTAAATAAGGAAAATTTGTGCAATTTTTCCCCATAATAAGAGAAATTTCTGCAATTTTGCCCCAAAAATAAGAGGAATTTCTCCCTTTTTGCCCAAAAATAAAGGAAATATCAGCCCTTTTTCCTGAAAATAAGTGAAATTTCTGCAATTTTGCCCCAAATAAGGGAAATTTCTGCAATTTGGTCCAAAAATAAGGTAAATTCCTCCAATTTTGCCCCAAAATAAAGGAAATTTCTTGAATTTAGCCCCAAAATAAACAGATTTTCTGATTTTTGCCCCAAAATAAAGGGAATTTCTGCCTTTTGCCCCAAAATTAGAGGAATTTCTGCAATTTTGCTCCAAAATACGGGGAATGTCTGCCTTTTTGACCGAAAATAATGGGAATGCATACCTTTTTGCCATAAAAAATGAAATTTCTTCATTTTTGCTTCAAAATAAGGGGAATTTCTTCCTTTTTGCCTCTAAATAAGTGGAATTTCTGTCTTTTTCCCCCAAATAAGGGAATTTCTCTCTTTTTTGCCCCAAAATAAGGGGAATTTCTGACTCATTACCCTGAAATAAGTGAAATTTCTGCAATTTTGCCCCAAAATGAGTGAAATTTCTGCAATTTTGCCCCAAAATAAGGGAAATTTCTGGATTTTTGCCCCAAAATAAGTGGAATTTCTAAGTTTTGCCCCAAAATAAGGAGAATTTCTGTCTTTTTGCTTCTAAATAAGTGAAATTTCTGCAATTTTGCCCCAAAATAAGAAAAATTTCTGCCTTTTTGCCTCCAAATACGGGGAATTTCAGCCTTTTTACCTCAAAATAAGGGGAATTTCTAAATTCTTGCCAGAAAATATTAGGAATTTCTGCCTTTTTGCCCCAAAATAAAGAAAAATTCTGCCTTTTTTCCCTGAAATAAGTGAAATTTCTGCAATTTTGCCTCAAAATAAGTGAAATTTCTGCAATTTTGCCCCAAAATAAGGGAAATTTCTGGAATTTTGCCCCAAAATAAGTGGAATTTCTGAGTTTTGCCCCAAAATAAGGAGAATTTCTGTCTTTTTGCCCCAACATATAGGGAATTTCTGTCTTTCTGCACCACAACTAGGAGAATTTCTGCAATTATTCTCCAAAATACGGGCAATTTCTGCCTTTTTGCCCGAAAATAAGGGGAATGCATACCTTTTTGCCATAAAAAAGGGAAATTTCTTCATTTTTGCTCCAAAAGAAAGGAAATTTCTGCCTTTTTGCCTCTAAATAAGTGGAATTTCAGTCTTTTTCCCTCAAAACAAAGGGAATTTCTGTCTTTTTTGCCTCAAAATAAGGGGAATTTCTGACTTATTACACTGAAATAAGTGAAATTTCTGCAATTTTGCCCCAAAATAAGGGAAATTTCTGCCTTTTTGCCCTGAAATATGTGAAATTTCTGCAATTATACCCCAAAATAAGGTGAATTTCTGCCTTTTTGCCACAAATTAATGGGAATTTCTGCCTTTTTGCCCAAAAATAAGAAAAATTTTTGCTTTTTTTCTCTGAAATAAGTGAACTTTCTGCAATTCTACCCTAAAATAAGGAAAATTTCTGCAATTTTTCCCCATAATAAAGGAAATTTCTGCATGTTTGCTCCAAAATACCGAGAATTTCTACCTTTTTGCCTCTAAATAAGTGGAATTTCTGTCTTTTTCCCCCAAAACAAAGGGAATTTTTCTCTTTTTTGCCCCAAAATAAAAGGAATTTCTGAATTATTACCCTGAAAAAAGTGAAATTTCTCCAATTTTGCCCCAAAATATGAGAAATTTCTGCCTCTTTGCCCGCAAATAAGGGGAATTTCAGCCTTTTTACCTCAAAATAAGGGGAATTTCTGCATTTTTGCCACAAAATATTAGGAATTTCTGACTTTTTGCCCCAAAATAAGGAAAATTTGTGCCTTTTTTCCCTGAAATAAGTGAAATTTCTGCAATTTTGCCCAAAAATAAGTGAAATTTCTGCAATTTTGCCCCAAAATATGTGAAATTTCTGCGATTTTGCCCCAAAATAATGGAAATTTCTGGAATTTTGCCCCAAAATAAGTGGAATTTCTAAGTTTTGCCCCAAAATAAGAAGAATTTCTGTCTTTTTGCCTCTAAATAAGTGAAATTTCTGCAATTTTGCCCCAAAATAAGGGAAATTTCTGGAATTTTGTTCCAAAATAAGTGGAATTTCTGAGTTTTGCCCCAAAATAAGGAGAATTTCTGTCTTTTTGCCCCAACATATAGGGAATTTTTGTCTTTCTGCACCACAACTAGGGGAATTTCTGCAATTATGCTCCAAAATACGGGGAATTTCTGACTTTTTGCCCGAAAATAAGAGGAATGCATAACTTTTTGCCATAAAAAAGGAAATTTCTTCATTTTTGCTCCAAAATAAGGGAAATTTCTGCCTTTTTGCCCTGAAATATGTGAAATTTCTGCAATTTTACCCCAAAATAATGTGAATTTCTGCTTTTGCCACAAAGTAATGGGAATTTCTGCCTTTTTGCCCCAAAATAAGAAAAATTTTTGGGTTTTTTCTCTGAAATAAGTGAAATTTCTGCATTTTTGCCCTAAAATAAGGAAAATTTCTGAAATTTTTCCCAATAATAAGGGAAATTTCTTCAATTTTGCCCCAAAATAAGGGGAATTTCTCCCTTTTTGTCCCAAAATAAAGGAAATTTCAGCCTTTTTACCTGAAAATAATTGAAGTTTCTGCAATTTTGCCCCAAATAAGAAAAATTTCTGCAATTTTGCCCCAAAATAATGTAAATTCCTGCAATTTTGCCCCAAATTAAAGGAAATTTCTTGAATTTTGCCCCAAAATAATGGGAATTTATGATTTTTACCCCAAAATAAAGGGAATTTCTGCCTTTTGCCCCAAAATTAGGGGAATTTCTGCAATTTTACCCCAAAATAAGTCAAATTTCTGCCTTTTTGCCCCAAAATAATGGGAATTTCTACTTTTTGCCTCAAAATAAGAAAAATTTTTGCTTTTTTTCTCTGAAATAAGTGAAATTTCTGCAATTTTACCATTAAATAAGTAAAATTTCTGAAATTTTTACCCATAATAAGAGAAATTTCTGCAATTTTGCCCCAAAATATGAGGAATTTCTTTCTTTTTGCCCCAAAATAAAGGAAATATCAGCCCTTTTTCCTGAAAATAAGTGAAATTTCTGCAATTTTGTCCCAAATAAGGGAAATTTCTGCAATTTTGCCCAAACATAAGGTAAATTCCTCCAATTTTGCCCCAAAATAAAGGAAATTTCTTGAATTTTGCCCCAAAAATAAAGAGATTTTTTGATTTTTGCCCCAAAATAAAGGGAATTTCTGCCTTTTGCCCCAAAATTAGGGGAATTTCTGCAATTTTGCTCCAAAATACAGGGAATTTCTGCCTTTTTGCCCGAAAATAATGGGAATGCATACCTTTTTGCCATAAAAATGAAATTTCTTCATTTTTGCTCCAAAATAAGGGGAATTTCTGTATTTTTGCCTCTAAATAAGTGGAATTTCTGTCTTTTTCCCACAAAACAAGGGAATTTCTCTCTTTTTTGCCCCAAAATAAGGGGAATTTCTGACTCATTACCCTGAAATAAGTGAAATTTCTGCAATTTTGCTCCAAAATAATGGAAATTTCTGTCTTTTTGCCCCCAAATTAGGGTAATTCAGCCTTTTTACCTCAAAATAAGAGGAATTTCTGCATTTTTGCCACAAAATATTAGGAATTTCTGTGTTTTGCCCCAAAATAAAAAAATTTCTGACTTTTTTCCCAGAAATAAGTGAAATTTCTGCAATTGTGCCCCAAAATAAGTGAAATTTCTGCAATTTTGCCCCAAAATAAGAGAAATTTCTGGAATTTTGCCCCAAAAGAAGTGGAATTTCTGAGTTTTGCCCCAAAATAAGGAGAATTTCTGTCTTTTTGCCCCAACATATAGGGAATTTCTGCCTTTTGCCCCACAATTAGGGGAATTTCTGCAATTTTGCTCCAAAATACGGGGAATTTCTGCCTTTTTTCCCAAAATAAGGGAAATGCATATCTTTTTGCCATAAAAAAGGGAAATTTCTTAATTTTTGCTGCAAAATAAAGGGAATTTCTGCCTTTTTGCCTCTAAATAAGTGGAATTTCTGTCTTTTTCGCCCAAAACAACGGGAATTTCTGTATTTTTTGCCCCAAAATAAGGGAGAATTTCTGACTTATTACACTGAAATAAGTGAAATTTCTGCAATTTTGCCCCAAAATAAAAAAAAATTTCTGCCTTTTTGCCCTGAAATATGTGGAATTTCTGCAATTTTACCCCAAAATAAGGTGAATTTCTGCCTTTTTGCCATAAAATAATGGGAATTTCTGCCTTTTTGCCCCAAAATAAAAACATTTTAGCTTTATTTCTCTGAAATAAGTGAAATTTCTGCAATTTTGCCCTAAAATAAAGGAAATTTCTGCAATTTTTTCCCATAACAAGAGAAATTTCTGCAATTTTGCCCCAAAATAAAAGGAATTTCTCTTTTTTTGCCCCAAAATAAAGGAAATTTCAGCCTTTTTACCTGAAAATAAGTGAATTTTATGCAATTTTGCCCAAAATAAAAGAAATTTCTGCAATTTTGCCCCAAAATAAGGTAAATTCCTGCAATTTTGCCCCAAAATAAAGGAAATTTCTTGAATTTTGCCCCAAAATAAAGGAATTTCTGATTTTTGCCCAAAAATAAAGGGAATTTCTGCCTTTTGACCCAAAATTAGGAGAATTTCTGCAATTTTGCTTCAAAATACGGGGAATTTCTGCCTTTTTGCACGAAAATAATGGGAATGCATACCTTTTTGCCATAAAAAGGGAAATTTCTTCATTTTTGCTCCAAAATAAGGGGAATTTCTGCATTTTTGCCTCTAACTAAGTGGAATTTCTGTCTTTTTCCCCCAAAACAAAGGAAATTTCTGTCTTTTTTGCCCCAAAATATGGGGAATTTCTGACTTATTACCCTGAAATAAGTGAAATTTCTGCAATTTTGCCCCAATGTAAAGGAAATTTCTGCAATTTTGCCCCAAAAGAAGGGGAATTTCTGACTGTTTGCTCTCGAAAAAAGGAGATTTTCTGACTTTTTGCCCTAAAATAAGGAGAATTTCTGCTTTTTTGCCCGAAAATTATGAAAATTTCTGCAATTTTGCTTCAAAATATGGGGAATTTCAGCTTTTTATCCCGAAAGTAAGGGGAATGTATACCTTTTGCCACAAAAAAGGGAAATTTCTTCATTTTTGCCCCAAAATAAGAGGAATTTCTGCTTTTTACCTCAAAATAAGTGAAATTTCTCCCTGTTTAACCAAAAATAAATGGAATTTCTGTCTTTTTGCCCCAAAATAAAAGGAATTTTTGAATTAGGACCTGAAATAAGTGATATTTCTGCAATTTTGCCCCAAAATAAAAGAAATTTCTGACTTTTTGCCCCAAAATAAGGGGAATTACTGTCTTTTTGCCCTAAATTAAGGAAAATTTCTGCCTTTTTGCCCCCAAATAAGGGGAATTTCAGCCTTTTTCCCTCAAAATAAAGGGAATTTCTGCATTTTTGCCACAAAATATTAAGAATTTCTGCAATTTTGCCCCAAAAAAAGAAAAATTTTGGAATTTTTCCACAAAATAAGTGGAATTTCTGTGTTATGCCCCAAAAAAAGGAGAATTTCTGTCTTTTTGCCCCAACATATTGGGAATTTCTGCATTTTTGCCCCACAATTAGGGGTATTTCTGCAATTTTGCTCCAAAATACGGGGAATTGCTGCCTTTTTGCCCGAAAATAAGGGGAATGCATAACTTTTTGCCATAAAAAAGGGAAATTTCCTCATTTTTGCTCCAAAATAATGAGAATTTCTGTCTTTTTGCCTCTAAATAAGTGGAATTTCTGTCTTTTTCCCCCAAAACAAAGGGAATTTTTGTCTTTTTTGCCCCAAAATAAGGGGAATTTCTGATGTATTACCATGAAATAAGTGAAATTTCTGCAATTTTGCCCCAAAATAAGGGAAATTTCTGCTTTTTGCCCTGAAATATGTGAAATTTCTGCAATTTTACCACAAATTAAGTCGAATTTCTGCCTTTTTGCCCCAAAATAATGGGAATTTCTGAATTTTTGTCCCAAAATAAGAAAAATTTTTGCTTTTTTTCTCTGAAATAAGTGAAATTTCTGCAATTTTGCTCTAAAATAAGGAAAATTTCTGCAATTTTTCCACATAATAAGGGAAATTTCTGCAATTTTGCCCCAAAATAAGGGGAATTTCTCCCTTTTTGCCCCAAAATAAAGGAAATTTCAGCCTTTTTTTCTGAAAATAAGTTAAATTTCTGCAATTTTGCCCCAAATAAAAGAAATTTCTGCAATTTTGCCCCAAAATAAGGTAAATTCCTCCAATTTTGCCCCAAAATAAAGGAAATTTCTTGAATTTTGCCCCAAAATAAAGGGATTTTCTGATTTTTGCCCCAAAATAAAGGGAATTTCTGCTTTTGCCCAACAATTAGGGGAATTTCTGCAATTTTGCTCCAAAATACGGGGAATTTCTGCCTTTTTTCCCAAAAATAAACTTTTTGCCATAAAAAAGGGAAATTTCTTCATTTTTGCTCCAAAATAAGGGGAATTTCTGCCTTTTTGCCTCTAAATAAGTGGAATTTCTGTCTTTTTCCTCCAAAACAACAGGAATTTCTGTATTTTTTGCCCCAAAATAAGGTGAAATTTCTGACTTATTACCCTGAAATAAGTGAAATTTCTGAAATTTTGCCACAAAATAAAAGAAATTTCTGCCATTTTGCCCTGAAATATGTGAAATTTCTGCAATTTTACCCCAAAATAGGTGAATTTCTGCCTTTTTGCCCTAAAATAATGGGATTTTCTGCCTTTTTGCCCCAAAATAAGAAACTTTTTTGCTTTATTTCTCTAAAATAAGTGAAATTTCTTCAATTTTGCCCTAAAATAAGGGAAATTTCTGCAATTTTTTCCCATAACAAGGGAAATTTCTGCAATTTTGCCCCAAAATAATGGGAATTTCTGATTTTGGCCCCAAAATAAAGGGATTTTCTGCCTTTTGCCCCAAAATTAAGAGAATTTCTGCAATTTTGCTACAAAATACGAGGAATTTCTGCCTTTTTGCCGGAAAATAATGGGAATGCATACCTTTTTGCCATAAAAAAGGGAAATTTCTTCATTTTTGCTTTAAAAAAAGGGGAATTTCTGTATTTTTGCCTTTAAATAAGTGGAATTTCTGTCTTTTTCCCCCCAAAAAAGGGAATTTCTGTCTTTTTTGCTACAAAATAATGAGAATTTCTCACTTATTACCCTGACATAAGTGAATTTTCTGCAATTTTGCCCCAAATTAAGGGAAATATCTGCAATTTTGCCCCAATGTAAAGGAAATTTCTGCAATTTTGCCCCAAAATAAGGGGAATTTCTGACTGTTTGTTCCCAAAAAAAGGAGATTTTGTGCATTTTGCCCCAAAATAAGGAGAATTTCTGCCTTTTTGCTCGAAAATTATGAGAATTTCTGCAATTTTGCTTCAAAATACGGGGAATTTCTGCTTTTATCCCGAAAATAAGAAGAATGCATACCTTTTTGCCATAAAAAGGTAAATTTCTTCATTTTTGCTCCAAAATAAGGGGAATTTCTGCTTTTTTGCCTATAAATAAGTGGAATTTCTGTTTTTTACCCCCAAAACAAAGGGAATTTCTGTCTTTTTTGCCCTAAAATAAGTGGAATTTCTGTATTTTTCCCCCAAAACAAAGGGAATTTCTGCAATTTTGCTCCAAAATACGAGGAATTTCTGCCTATTTGCCCGAAAATAATGGGAATGCATACCTTTTTGCCATAAAAAGGGTAATTTCTTCATTTTTGCTCCAAAAAAAGGAAATTTATGCAATGTTGCCCCAAAATAAGGGAAATTTCTTCATTTTTGCCCCCAAATAAGGGGAATTTCAGGCTTTTTACCTCAAAATAAGGGGAATTTCTGCCCTTTTGCCCCAAAATAAGGAAAATTTCTGCCTTTTTTCCATGAAATAAGTGAAATTTCTGCAATTTTGCCCCCAAATAAGTGAAATTTCTGCAATTTTGCCCCAGAATATAGGAAATTTCTGGAATTTTGCCCCAAAATATGTGGAATTTCTGAGTTTTGCCCCAAAATAAGGAGAATTTCTGTCTTTTTGCCCCAACATATAGGGAATTTCTTCATTTTTGCCCCACAATTATGGGAATTTCTGCAATTTTGCTCCAAAATACAGGGAATTACTGCCTTTTTGCCCGAAAATAGGAAGAATGCATACCTTTTTGCCTTAAAAAAGGGAAATTTCTTCATTTTGCTCCAAAATAAGGGGAATTTGTTTTTTTGCCTCTAAATATGTGGAATTTCTGGTTTTTTTCCAAAAAAAGAGATTTTCTGTCTTTTTTGCCCCAAAATCAAGAAAATTTCTGACTTATTACCCTGAAATAAGTAAAAATTCTGCAATTTTGCCCCAAAATAAGGGAAATTTCTGCCAGTTTGCCCCCAAAGAGAGGAATTTCAGCTTTTTCACCTCAAAATAAGGGGAATTTCTGTATTTTTGCCACAAAATATTAGAAATTTCTGCCTTTTTGCCCCAAAATAAAGAAAATTTCTGCTTTTTTTTCCCTGAAATAAGTGAAATTTCTGCAATTTTGCCCTAAAATAAGTGAAATTTTGCAATTTTGCCCCAAAATAAGTGGAATTTCTGAGTTTTGCCACAAAATAAGGAGAATTTCTGTCTTTTTGCCCCAACTTATAGGGAATTTCTGCATTTTTGCCCCACAATTAGGGGAATTTCTGCAATTTTGCTCCAAAATACGGGGAATTTCTGCATTTTTGCCCGACAATAAGCGGAATGCATAACTTTTTGCCATAAAAAAGGGAAATTTCTTTATTTTTGCTCCAAAATAAGGGGAATTTCTGCCTTTTTGCCTCTAAATAAGTAGAATTTCTGTCTTTTTCCCCCAAAACAAAGGGAATTTCTGTCTTTTTTGCCCCAAAATAAGGGGAATTTCTGCCTTTTTGCCCTGAAATATGTGAAATTTCAGCAATTTTACCCCCAAAAAAGGTGATTTTCTGCTTTTTTGCCACAAAATAATGGGAATTTCTGCCTTTTTGCCCCAAAATAAGAAAAATTTTTGCTTTTTTCCTTTGAAATAAGTGAAATTTCTGCAATTTTGGCCTAAAATAAGGGAAATTTCTGCAATTATTCCCCATAATAAGGGAAATTTCTGCAATTTTGCCCCAAAATAAGGGGAATTTCTCCCTTTTTGCCCCAAAATAAATTAAATTTCACCCTTTTTACCTGAAAATAACTGAAATTTCTGCAATTTTGCCCCAAATAAGGGAAATTTCTGAAATTGTGCCCCAAAATAAGGTAAATTATTGCAATTTTTCCCCAAAATACAGGAAATTTCTGAAATTTTGCCCCAAAATAAAAAGAATTTTTGCCTTTTGCCCCAAAATTAGGGGAATTTCTGCAATTTTTCTCCAAAATACGGGGAATTTCTGCCTTTGTGCCCGAAAATAATGGGAATGCATACATTTTGCCATGAAAAGAGAAATTTCTTCATTTTTGCTCCAAAATAAAGGGAATATCTGCCTTTTTGACTCTAAATAAGTGGAATTTCTGTTTTTTTCCCCCAAAAGGGAATTTCTGTCTTTTTTGCCCCAAAATAAGGGGAATTTCTGACATATTACCCTGAAATAAGTAAAATTTCTGCAATTTTGCCCAAAATAAGGAAAATTTCTGCAATTTTGCCCCAATGTAAAGGAAATTTATGCAATTATGCCCCAAAATAAGAGGAATTTCTGACTGTTTGTTCCCAAAAAAGGAGATTTTCTGTCTTTTTGCCCCAAAATAAGGAGAATTTCTGTCTTTTTGCCCGAAAATTATGAGAATTTCTGCAATTTTGCTTCAAAATACGGGTAATTTCTGCTTTTATCCCGAAAGTAAGGGGAATGCATACCTTTTTGCCATAAAAAGGTGAATTTCTTCATTTTTGCTCCGAAATAAGGGGAATTTCTGCTTTTTGCCTCTAAATAAGTGGAATTTCTGTCTTTTTCGCACAAAACAAAAGGAATTTCTGTCATTTTTGCCCCAAAATAAAAGGAATTTCTGACTAATTACTATGAAATAAGTAAAATTTCTGCAATTTTGGCCCAAAATAAAGAAAATTTCTGCCTCTTTGCCCCCAAATAAGGGGAATTTCAGGCTTTTTACCTCAAAATAAGGAAAATTTCTGCCTTTTTGCCGCAAAATATGGGGAATTTCTCCCTTTTTGCCCTAAATAAAGGAAATTTCAGCATTTTTACCTGAAAATAAGTGAAATTTCTGCAATTTTGCACCAGAATAAAGGAAATTTCTGAAATTTTGACCCAAAATAAGTGGAGTTTTTGAGTTTTGCCCCATAATAAGGAGAATTTTTGCCTTTTTTCCTCAACATATAGGGTATTTCTGCATTTTTGCCCCAAAATTAGGGGAATTTCTGCAATTTTGCTCCAAAATACGAGGAATTTCTGCCTTTTTGCCCGAAAATAAAAGGAATGCATACCTTTTTGCCTTAAAAAGGGGAAATTTCTACATTTTTACTCCAAAATAAGGGGAATTTCTGCTTTTTTGACTCTAAATAAGTGAAATTTCTGTTTTTCCCTCAAAAACAAAAAGATTTTCTGTGTTTTTTGCCCCAAAATCAAGAAAATTTCTGACTTATTATACTGAAATAAGTGAAATTTCTGCAATTTTGCCACAGAATAAGGGAAATTTCTGCCTTTTTGCCCCCAAATAAGGGGAATTTCAGCCTTTTCACCTCAAAATAAGAGGAATTTCTGCATTTTTGCCACAAAATATTAGGAATTTCTGACTTTTTGCTCCAAAATAAGGAAAATTTCTGCCTTTTTTTCCTGAAATAAGTGAAATTTCTGCAATTTTGCCCTAAAATAAGTCAAATTTCTGCAATTTTGCCCCAAAATAAGGGGAATTTTTTTAATTTTGCCCCAAAATATGTGGAATTTCTGAGTTTCGCCCCAAAATAAGGAGAATTTCTGTATTTTTGCCCCAACATATAGGGAATTTCTGCATTTTTGCCTCACAATTAGGGGAATTTCTGCAATTTTGCTCTAAAATACAAGGAATTTCTGCCTTTTTGCCCGAAAATAAGGGGAATGCATAACTTTTTGCCATAAAAAAAGGGAAATTTCTTCATTTTTGCTCCAAAATAAGAGGAATTTTTGCATTTTTGCCTCTAAATAAGTGGAATTTCTGTCTTTTTCCATCAAAACAAAAAAAATTTCTGTCTTTTTTGCCCCAAATTAAAAGAAATTTCTGCCTTTTTGCCCTGAAATATGTGAAATTTCTGCAATTTTACCCCAAAATAAGGTGAATTTCTGCCTTTTTGCCCCAAAATAATGGGAATTTCTGCCTTTTTGCCCCAAAATAAGAAAAATTTTTGCTTTTTTTCTCTAAAATAAGTGAAATTTCTGCAATTTTGCCTTAAATTAAGAAAAATTTCTTCAATATTTCCCCATAATAAGAAAAATTTCTGCAATTTTGCCCCAAAATAAAGGGAATTTCTCTCTTTTTGCCCCAAAATAAAGGAAATTTCAGCCTTTTTACCTTAAAATAACTGAAATTTCTGCAATTTTGCCCCAAATAAGGGAAATTTCTGCAATTTTGCCCCAAAATAAGGTAAAATCCTGCAATTTTGCCCCAAAATAAAGGAAATTTCTGGAATTTTGCCTCTAAATAAAGGAAATTTCTAGAATTTTGCCACAAAATTAGTGGAATTTCTGCAATTTTGCTCAAAAATACGGGGAATTTCTGCCTTTTTGCCCAAAAATAATGGAAATGCATACCTTTTTTCCATAAAAAGAAAAATTTCTTCAATTTATCTCCAAAATAAAGGGAATTTCTGCCTTTTTACCTCTAAATAAGTGGAATTTCTGTCTTTTTCCCCCCCAAAAAGGGAATTTCTGTCTTTTTTGCCCCAAAATAAGGGGAATTTCTGACTTATTACCCTGAAATAAGTGAAATTTCTGCAATTTTGCCCCAAAATATAGGAAATTTCTGACTGTTTGTTCCCAAAAAAAGGAGATTTTCTGTCTTTTTGCCCCCAAATAAAGAAAATTTCTGCCTTTTTGCCCGGAAATTATGAGAATTTCTGCAATTTTGCTTCAAAATACGGGGAATTTCTGCTTTTATCCCGAAAGTAAAAGGAATGCATACCTTTTTGCCATAAAAAGGTAAATTTCTTCATTTTTGCTCCAAAATAAGAATTTCTGCGTTTTTGCCTCTAAATAAGTGGAATTTCTGTCTTTTTCCCCCAAAACAAAGGGAATTTCTGTCATTTTTTCCCCAAAATAATGGGAATCTCTGCCTGTTTGCCCCAAAATAAGAAAAAATTTTGCATTTTTTCTCTGAAATATGTGAAATTTCTGCAATTTTGCCTTAAATTAAGGGAAATTTCTGCAATATTTCCCCATAATAGGGAAATTTCTGCAATTTTGCTTCAAAATAAGTGGAATTTCTCCCTTTTTGCCCCAAAATAAAGGAAATTTCAGCCTTTTTACCTGAAAATAAGTGAAATTTCTGCAATTTTGCCCCAAATAAGGTAAATTTCTTCAATTTTGCAGCAAAATAAGGTAAATTCCTGTAATTTTGCCCCAAAATAAAGGAAATTTCTTGAATTTTGCCCCAAAAACAGGGGAATTTCTGATTTTTGCCCCAAAATAAAAGGAATTTCTGCCTTTTGCCCCAAAATTAGGGAATTTCTCCCTTTTTGGCCGAAAATTATGAGAATTTCTGCAATTTTGCTTCAAAATACGGGGAATTTCTGCTTTTTATCCCGAATGTAAGGGGAATGTATACCTTTTACCACAAAAAAGGAAATTTCTTCATTTTTGCCCCAAAATAAGAGGAATTTCTGCCTTTTTACTTCAAATTAAGTAAAATTCCTGCCTTTGTACCAAAAAATAAATGGAATTTCTGTCTTTTTGCCCCAAAATAAAAGGAATTTTTGAATTATGCCCTGAAATAAGTGAAATTGCATCAATTTTGCCCCAAAATAAATGAAATTTCTGCCTTTTTGCCACAAAATAAAAGGAATTTCTGTCTTTTTGCCACAAAATAAGAGAAATTTCTGCCTTTTTACCCCCAAATAAAAGGAAATACAGCCTTTCTACCTCAAAATAAGGGGAATTTCTACATTTTTGCCACAAAATATTAAGAATTTCTGCTTTTATGCCCCAAAATAAGAAAAATTACTGCCTTTTTTCCCTGAAATAAGTGAAATTTCTCCAATTTTGCCCTAAAATAAGTGAAATTTCTGCGATTTTTCTCCAAAATAAGGAAAATTTCTGGAATTTTGCCCAAAAATAAGTGGAATTTCTGAGTTTTGCCCCAAAATAAGTAGAATTTCTATCTTTTTTCCCCAACATATAAGGAATTTCTGCCTTTTTGCCCCACAATTAGGGTAATTTCTGCAATTTTGCTCCAAAATACGGGGAATTTCTGCCTTTTCCCAGAAATAAAGGGAATGCATAACTTTTTGCCATAAAAAAGGGAAATTTCTTCATTTTTGCTCCAAAATAAGGGGAATTTCTGCTTTTTTGCCTCTAACTAAGTGGAATTTCTGTTTTTTCCTCCAAATCAAAGGGATTTTCTGTCTTTTTTGCCCCAAAATCAAGACAATTTCTGACTTATTACACTGAAATAAGTGAAATTTCTGCAATTTTGCCCCAAAATAAGGGAAATTTCTGCCTTTTTGCCCCCAAATAAGGGGAATTTCAGCTTTTTCACCTCAAAATAATGGGAATTTCTGCATTTTTGCCACAAAATATTAGGAATTTCTGCATTTTTGCTCCAAAATAAAGAAAATTTCTGCCTTTTTTCCCTGAAATAAGTGAAATTTCTGCAATTTTGCCCTAAAATAAGTGAAATTTCTGCCTTTTTGCCCCAAAATAAGGTTATTTCTGGAATTTTGTCCCAAAATAATTGGAATGTCTGAGTTTTGCCCCAAAATAAGGAGAATTTCTGTCTTTTTGCCCCAACATATAGGGAATTTCTGCATTTTTGCCCGACAATTAGGGGAATTTCTGCAATTTTGCTCCAAAATACGGGGTATTTCTTCCTTTTTGCCCGAAAAAATGGGGAATGCATAACTTTTTGCTATAAAAAAGGGAAATTTCTTCATTTTTGCTCCAAAATAAAGAGAATTTTTGCCTATTTGCATCTAAATAAGTGGAATTTCTGTCTTTTTTCCCCAAAACAAAGGAAATTTCTGTCTCTTTTGCCCCAAATTAAGGGAAATTTCTGCCTTTTTGCCCTGAAATATGTGAAATTTCTGCAATTTTACCCCAAAATAAGGTGAATTTCTGCCTTTTTGCCCCAAAATAATGGGAATTTCTGCCTTTTTGCCCCAAAATAAGAAAAATTTTTGCTTTTTTTCTCTGATATAAGTGAAATTTCTGCAATTTTGCCTTAAATTAAAAGAAATTTCTGAAATATTTCCCCATAATAAGGGAAATTTCTGCAATTTTGCCCCAAAATAAGGGGAATTTCTCCCTTTTTGCCCCAAAATAAAGTTAATTTCAGCCTTTTTACCTTAAAATAACTGAAATTTCTGCAATTTTGCCACCAATAAGGGAAATTTCTGAAATTGTGCCCCAAAATAAGGTAAATTCCTGCAATTTTGCACCAAAAAAAAGGAAATTTCTAGAATTTTGCCCCAAAATTAGGGGAATTTCTGCAATTTTGCACCAAAATACAGGGAATTTCTACCTTTTTGCCCGAAAATAATGGGAATGCATAACTTTTTTCCATAAAAAGGAAAATTTCTTCATTTTTGCTCCAAAATAAATGGAATTTTTTCCTTTTTGCCTCTAAATAAGTGGAATTTATGTCTTTTTCCCCCCCAAAAAGGGAATTTCTGTCTTTTTTGCCCCAAAATAAGGGGAATTTCTGACTTATTACCCTGAAATAAGTGAAATTTCTGCAATTTATTCCCAAAATAAGGGAAATTTCTGACTGTTTGTTCCCAAAAAAAGGAGATTTTCTGTCTTTTTGCCCCCAAATAAAGAGAATTTCTGCCTTTTTGCCCGAAAATTATTAGAATTTCTGCAATTTTCCTTCAAAATACGGGGAATTTCTGCTTTTATCCCGAAAGTAAGGGGAATGCATACCTTTTTGTCATAAAAAGGTAAATTTCTTCATTTTTGCTCCAAAATAAGGGGAATTTCTGCGTTTTTGCCTCTAAATAATTGGAATTTCTGTCTTTTTCCCCCAAAGCAAAGTCAATTTCTGTCTTTTTTGCCCCAAAATAATGAGAATTTCTGCCTTTTTGCCCCAAAATAAGAAAAATTTTTGCTTTTTTATTCCGAAATAAGTGAAATTTCTGCAATTTTGCCTTAAATTAAGGGAAATTTCTGCAATATTTCTCCATAATAAGGGAAATTTCTGCAATTTTGCTCCAAAATAAGTGGAATTTCTCCCTTTTTGCCCCAAAATAAAGGAAATTTCAGCCTTTTTACCTGAAAATAAGTGAAATTTCTGCAATTTTGCCCCAAATAAGGGAAATTTCTTCAATTTTGCCCCAAAATAAGGTAAATTCCTGTAATTTTGCCCCATAATAAAGGAAATTTCTTGAATTTTGCCCCAAAAGAAGGGGAATTTCTGATTTTTGTTCCAAAATAAAAAGAATTTCTGCCTTTTGCTCCAAAATTAGGGAATTTCTCCCTTTTTGCCCAAAAATTATGAGAATTTCTGCAATTTTGCTTCAAAATACGGGGAATTTCTGCTTTTTATCCCGAATGTAAGGGGAATGTATACCTTTTACCACAAAAAAGAAAATTTCTTCATTTTTGGCTCAAAATAAGAGGAATTTCTGCCTTTTTACTTCAAAGTAAGTGAAATTTCTGCCTTTGTACCAAAAAATAAATGGAATTTCTGTCTTTTTGCCCCAAAATAAAAGGAATTTTTGAATTATGCCCTGAAATAAGTGAAATTTCTGCAATTTTGCCCCAAAATAAATGAAATTTCTGCCTTTTTGCCACAAAATAAAAGGAATTTCTGCCTTTTTGCCCCAAAATAAGGGAAATTTCTGCCTTTTTGCCTCCAAATAAAAGGAATTACAGCCTTTTTACCTCAAAATAAAGGGAATTTCTACATTTTTGAAACCAAATATTAAAAATTTTTGCCTTTTTGCCCCAAAATAAGGAAAATTTCTGCCTTTTTTCCCTGAAATAAGTGAAATTTCTCCAATTTTGCCCTAAAATAAGTGAAATTTCTGCAATTTTTTCATAAAATAAGGAAAATTTCTGGAATTTTGCCCAAAAATAAGTGGAATTTCTGAGTTTTGTGCCAAAATAAGTAGAATTTCTGTCTTTTTTCCCTAACATATAGGGAATTTCTGCCTTTTTGCCCCACAATTAGGGGAATTTCTGCAATTTTGCTCCAAAATACGGGGAATTTCTGCCTTTTCCCAAAAATAAAGGGAATGCATAACTTTTTGCCATAAAAAAATGAAATTTCTTCATTTTTGCTCCAAAATAAGGCGAATTTCTGCCTTTTTGCCTCTAAATAGGTAGAATTTCTGTCTTTTTCCCCCAAAACAAAGGGAATTTCTGTCTTTTTTGCCCCAAAATAATGGGAATTTCTGACTTATTACCCTGAATTAAGTGAAATTTCTGCAATTTTGCCACAAAAAAGGGAAATTTCTGCAATTTTGCCCCAATGTAAAGGAAATTTCTGCAATTTTGCCCCAAAATAAGGGAAATTTCTGATTCTTTGCTCCCGAAAATAGGAGATTTTCTGTCTTTTTGCCCCAAAATAAGGAGAATTTCTGCCTTTTTGCTCGAAAATTATAAGAATTTCTGCAATTTTGCGTCAAAATACGGGGAATTTCTGCTTTTTATCCCGAAAGTAAGGGGAATGCATACCTTTTTGCCATAAAAAGGTAAATTTCTTCATTTTTGCTCCAAAATAAGGGAAATTTCTGCCTATTTGCCTTTAAATAACTGGATTTTCTGTCTTTTCCTCCAAAACAAAGGGAATTTCTGTCTTTTTTGCTCCAAGATAAGGGGAATTTCTGACTTATTACCCTGAAATAAGTGAAATTTCTGCAATTTTGCTCCGAAATAAGGGAAATTTCTGCCTCTTTGCCCTCAAATAAGGGGAATTTCAGCCTTTTTACCTCAAAATAAGGGGAATTCATGCCTTTTTGACCCAAAATAAGAAAATTTCTAACTTTTTTTTCTGAAATAAGTAAAATTTCTTCAATTTTACCACAAAATAAGTGAAATTTCTGCAATTTTGCCCCAGAATAAGGGAAATTTCTGGAATTTTGAACCAAAATAAGTGGAATTTCTGAGTTTTGCCCCAAAATAAGGAGAATTTCTGTTTTTTGCCCCAACATATAAGGAATTTCTGCATTTTTGCCCCACAATTAGGGGAATTTCTGCAATTTTGCTCCAAAATACGAGAAATTTCTGCCTTTTTGCCCGAAAATAAGAACAATGCATAACTTTTTGCTTTAAAAAAGAGAAATTTCTTCATTTTTGCTCAAAAATAAAGGGAATTTCTGCTTTTTTGCCTCTAAATAAGTGGAATTTCTGTCTTTTTCCCCCAAAACAAAGGGATTTTCTGTCTTTTTTGCCCCAAAATAAGGAAAATTTCTGACTTATTACCCTGAAATAAGTGAAATTTCTGCAATTTTGCCCCAAAATAAGGGAAATTTCTGTCTTTTTGCCCCCAAATAAGGGAAATTTCAGCCTTTTTACCTCAAAATAAGGGGAATTTCTGCATTTTTGCCCCAAAATAACAAAATATTTTTTTTCCATGAAATAAGGGAAATTTCTGCAATTTTGCCCAAAATAAGTGAAATTTCTGCAATTTTGCCTCAGAATAAGGGAAATTTCTGGAATTTTGCCCCAAAATAAGTGGAATTTCTGAGTTTTGCCCCAAAATAAGGAGAATTTCTGTCTTTTTGCCCCAACATATAGGGAATTTCTGCATTTTTGCCCCACAATTAGGGGAATTTTTGCAATTTTGCTCCAAAATACGGGGAATTTCTGCCTTTTTGCCCGAAAATAAGAAGAATGCATACCTTTTTGCCTTAAAAAAGAGAAATTTCTGCAATTTTGCTTCAAAATAAGGGAAATTTCTGCCTTTTTGCCCCCAAATAAGGGGAATTTCAGCCTTTTCACCTCAAAATAAGGGGAATTTCTGCATTTTTGCCACAAAATATTAGGAATTTCTGCCTTTTTGCCCCAAAATAAAGAAAATTTCTGCCTTTTTTCCCTGAAATAAGTGAAATTTCTGCAATTTTGACCTAAAATAAGTGAAATTTTGCAATTTTGCCCCAAAATAAGGGGAATTTCTGGAATTTTGCCCCAAAATAAGTGATATTTCTGAGTTTTGCCCCAAAATAAGAAGAATTTCTGTCTTTTTGCCCCAACATATAGGGAATTTCTGCCTTTTGCCCCAGAATTAGGGGAATTTCTGCAATTATGCTCCAAAATACGGGGAATTTCTGCATTTTTGCACGAAAATAAGGGGAATGCATAACTTTTTGCCATAAAAAAGTAAAATTTCTTTATTTTTGCTCCAAAATAAGGGGAATATCTGCCTTTTTGCCTCTAAATAAGTGGAATTTCTGTCTTTTTCCCCCAAAACAAAGGGAATTTCTGTCTTTTTGCCCCAAAATAAAAAAAATTTCACTCTTTTTACCTGAAAATAATTGAAATTTCTGCAATTTTGCCCCAAATAAGGGAAATCTCTGAAATTGTGTCCCAAAATAAGGTAAATTATTGCAATTTGCCTCAAAATAAAGGAAATTTCTGAAATTTTGCCCCAAAATAATGGGAATTTCTGAATTTTGCCCCAAAATAAAAAGGATTTTTGCCTTTTGCCCCAAAATTAGGGGAATTTCTGCAATTTTGCTCCAAAATACGAGAAATTTCTGCCTTTTAGCCCGAAAATAATGGGAATGCATACCTTTTTGCCATAAAAAGGGAAATTTCTTCATTTTTGCTCCAGAATAAAGGGAATTTCTGTTTTTTGCCACTAAATAAGTGGAATTTCTGTCTTTTTCCCCCAAAACAAAAGGAATTTCTGTCTTTTTTGCCCCAAAATAAGGGGAATTTCTGACTTATTACCCTGAAATAAGTGAAATTTCTGCAATTTTGCCCCAAAATTAGGGAAATTTCTGAAATTTTGCCCCAATGTAAAGGAAATTTCTGCAATTTTGCCCCAAAATAAGGGGAATTTCTGACTGTTTGTTCCTTAAAAAATGAGATTTTCTGTCTTTTTGCCCCAAAATAAAGAGAATTTCTGTCTTTTTGCCCGAAAATTATGAGAATTTCTGCAATTTTGCTTCAAAATACGGGGAATTTCTGCTTTTATCTCGAAAGTAAGGGGAATGCATACCTTTTTGCCATAAAAAGGTGAATTTCTTCATTTTTGCTCCAAAATAAGGGGAATTTCTGCTTTTTGCCTCTAAATAAGTGGAATTTCTGTCTTTTTCCCCCCAAAAAAAGGAATTTCTGTCAATTTTGCCCCAAAATAAGAGGAATTTCTGACTTGTTACTATGAAATAAGTGAAATTTCTGCAATTTTGCCCCAAAATAAGGAAAATTTCTGCCTCTTTGCCCCCAAATAAGGGGAATTTCAGGCTTTTTACTTTAAAATAAGGGGAATTTCTGCCTTTTGGCCCCAATATAAGGGGAATTTCTCCATTTTGCCCCAAAATAAAGGAAATTTCAGCTTTTTACCTGAAAATAAGTGAAATTTCTGCAATGTTGCCCCAGAATAAAGGAAATTTCTGGAATTTTGCCCCAAAATAAGTGGAATTTCTGAGTTTTGCCCCAAAATAAGGAGAATTTTTGCCTTTTTGCCCCAAAATATAGGGAATTTCTGCATTTTTGCCCCAAAATTAGGGGAATTTCTGCAATTTTGCACCAAAATACGAGGAATTTCTGCCTTTTTGCCCGAAAATAAAGGGAATGCATAACTTTTTGCTATAAAAAAGGGAAATTTCTTCATTTCTTTATATTTGCTCCAAAATAAGGGGAATTTTTGACTTTTTGCCTCTAAATAAGTGGTATTTCTGTCTTTTTCACCCAAAACAACGGGAATTTCTGTATTTTTTGCCCCAATTAAGGGAAATTTCTGACTTATTACCCTGAAATAAATGAAATTTCTGGAATTTTGCCCCAAAATAAGGTGAATTTCTGCCTTTTTGCCCCAAAATAATGGGAATTTCTGCCTTTTTGCCCCAAAATAAGAAAAATTTTTTCCTTTTTATTCTCTGAAATAAGTGAAATTTCTGCAATTTTGCCTTAAATTAAGGGAAATTCCTGCAATATTTCCTCATAATAAGGGAAATTTGTGCAATTTTGCCCGAAAATAAGGGGAATTTCTCCCTTTTTGCCCCAAAATAAAGGAAATTTCAGCCTTTTTACCTGAAAATAACTGAAATTTCTGCAATTTTGCCCCAAATAAGGGAAATTTCTGCAATTTTGCCCCAAAATAAGGTAAATTCCTGCAATTCTGCCCCAAAATAAAGAAAATTTCTGGAATTGTGCCCCAAAATAAGGGGAATTTCTGATTTTTGCCCCCAAAAAAAGGGAATTTTTGCCTTTTGCCACACAATTAGGGGAATTTCTGCAATTTTGCTCCAAAATATGGGGAATTTCTGCTTTTTTCCCGAAAATAATGGGAATGCATACCTTTTTGCCATAAAAAGGGAAATTTCTTCATTTTTGCTCCAAAATAAGGGGAATTTCTGCCTTTTTGCCTCTAAATAAGTGGAATTTCTGTCTTTTCCCCCAAAACAAAGTGAATTTCTGTCTTTTTTGCCCCAAAATAATGGGAATCTCTGCCTGTTTGCCCCAAAATAAGAAAAAATTTTGCCTTTTTTCTCTGAAACAAGTGAAATTTCTGCAATTTTGCCTTAAATTAAGGGAAATTTCTGCAATATTTCTTCATAATAAGGGAAATTTCTGCAATTTTGCTCCAAAATAATAGGAATTTCTCCCTTTTTGCCCCAAAACAAAGGAAATATCAGCCTTTTTACCTGAAAATAACTGAAATTTCTGCAATTTTGCCCCAAAATAAGGTAAATTCCTGAAATTTTGCCCCAAAATAAAGGAAATTTCTTGAATTTGCGCCAAAAGAAGGGGAATTTCTGATTTTTGCCCCAAAATAAAGGGAATTTCTGACTTTTGCCCAAAAATTAAGGAATTTCTCCCTTTTTGCCCGAAATTTATGAGAATTTCTGCAATTTTGCTTCAAAATACGGGGAATTTCTGCTTTTTATCCCAAATGTAAAAGGAATGTATACCGTTTACCACAAAAAAGGGAAATTTCTTCATTTTTTCCCCAAAATAATAGGAATTTCTGCCTTTTCACCTCAAAGTAAGTGAAATTTCTGCCTTTTTACCAAAAAATAAATGGAATTTCTGTCTTTTTGCCCCAAAATAAAAGAAATTTTTGAATTATGCCCTGAAATAAGTGAAATTTCTGCAATTTTGCCCCAAAATAAGGGAAATTTCTGGAATTTTGCCCCAAAATAAATGGAATTTCTGAGTTTTGCCCCAAAATAAGAAGAATTTCTGTCTTTTTTCCCCAACATATAGGGAATTTCTGCCTTTTTGCCCCACAATTAGGGGAATTTCTGCAATTTTGCACCAAAATACAGGGAATTTCTGCCTTTTCCCAAAAATAAATGGAATGCATAACTTTTTGCCATTAAAAAGAGAAATTTCTTCATTTTTGCTCCAAAATAAGGGGAATTTCTGCCTTTTTGCCTCTAAATAAGTGGACTTTTTGTCTTTTTCCCCCAAAACAAAGGGAATTTCTTTCTTTTTTGCCCCAAAATAAGGGGAATTTCTGACTTATTACACTGAAATACGTGAAATTTCTACCATTTTGCCCCAAAATAAGGGAAATTTCTGCAATTTTGCCCCAATGTAAAGGAAATTTTTGCAATTTTGCCCCAAAATAAGGGAAATTTCTGACTGTTTGCTTCCAAAAAATGGAGATTTTTTGTCTTTTTGCCCCAAAATAAAGAGAATTTTTGCTTTTTGCCCTAAAATTATGTGAATTTCTGCAATTTTGCTTCAAAATACGGGGAATTTCGGCTTTTTATTCCGAAAGTAAGGGGAATGCATAACTTTTTGCCATAAAAAGGTAAATTTCTTCATTTTTGCTCCAAAATAAAGGAAATTTCTGCCTTTTTGCCTCTAAATAAGTGGAATTTCTGTCTTTTCCTACAAAACAAAGGGAATTTCTGTCTTTTTTGCCCCAAAATAAGTAGAATTTCAGACTTATTACCCTGAAATAAGTTAAATGTCTGTAATTTTCCCCCAAAATAAGGGAAATTTCTGACTCTTTGCCCTCAAATAAAGGGAATATCAGCCTTTTTAACTCAAAATAAGGGGAATTCCTGCCTTTTTGATCCAAAATTAAGGAAAATTTCTCCCTTTTTCTCCTTAAATAAGTAAAATTTTTGCAATTTTGCCCCAAAATAAGTGAAATTTCTGCAATTTTGCCCCAGAATAAGGGAAATTTCTGGAATTTTGCCCCAAAATAAGTGGAATTTCTGAGTTTTGCCCCAAAATAAGGAGAATTTCTGTCTTTTTGCCCCAACATATAGGGAATTTCTGCATTTTTGCCCCACAATTAGGGGAATTTCTGCAATTTTGCTACAAAATACAAGGAATTTCTGCCTTTTTGCCCGAAAATAAGAAGAATGCATAACTTTTTGCCCTAAAAAAGGAAAATTTCTTCATTTTTGCTCCAAAATAAAGGGAATTTCTGCTTTTTTGCCTCTAAATAAGTGGAATTTCTGTCTTTTTCCCCAAAAACAAAAAGATTTTCTGTCTTTTTTGCCCCAAAATGAGGAAAATTTCTGCCTTTTTTCCCTGAAATAAGTGAAATTTCTGCAATTTTGCCCCAAAATAAGTGAAATTTCTGCAATTTTGCCCCAAAATAAGTGAAATTTCTGCAATTAGCCCTAAAATAAGGGAAAATTCTGGAATTTTGCCCCAAAATAAGTGGAATTTCTGAGTTTTGCCCCAAAATAAAGAGAATTTCTGTCTTTTTGCCCCAACATATAGGGAATTTCTGTATTTCTGCCCCACAACTAGGGGAATTTCTGCAATTTTGCTCCAAATTACGGGGAATTTCTGCCTTTTTGCCCAAAAATAAAGGGAATGCATAACTTTTTGCCATAAAAAGGGAAATTTCTTCATTTTTGCTCCAAAATAAGGGGAATTTCTGTTTTTTTGCCTCTAAATAAGTGGAATTTCTGTTTTTTCCTCCAAAACAAAGAAATTTTCTGTCTTTTTTGCCCCAAAAACAAGAAAATTTCTGATTTATTACCCTGAAATAAGTAAAATTTCTACAATTTTGCCCCAAAATAAGGGAAATTTCTGCCTTTTTGCCCCCAAATAAGGGGAATTTCAGCCTTTCACCTCAAAATAAATGGAATTTCTGCATTTTTGCCACAAAATATTAGGAATTTCTGCCTTTTTGCCCCAAAATAAAGAAAATTTCTGCCTTTTTTCCCTGAAATAAGTGAAATTTCTGCAATTTTGACCTAAAATAAGTGAAATTTTTCAATTTTGGCCCAAAATAAAAGGAATTTCTGGAATTTTGCCCCAAAATAAGTGATATTTCTGAGTTTTGCCCCAAATAAGGAGAATTTCTGTCTTTTTGCCCCAACATATAGGGAATTTCTGCCTTTTGCCCAAGAATTAGGGGAATTTCTGCAATTTTGCTCCAAAATACGCGGAATTTCTGCATTTTTGCCCGAAAATAAGGGGAATGCATAACTTTTTGCCATAAAAAAGGGAAATTTCTTTATTTTTGCTCCAAAATAAGGGGAATTTCTGCCTTTTTGCCTTTAAATAAGTAGAATTTCTGTCTTTTTCTACCAAAACAAAAAGATTTTCTGTCTTTTTTGCCCCAAAATAAGGGAAATTTCTGCCTTTTTGCCCTGAAATATGTGAAATTTCTGCAATTTTACCCCAAAATAAGGTGAATTTCTGCCTTTTTGCCCCAAAATAATGGGAATTTCTGCTTTTTGCCCCGAAATAAGAAAAATTTTTGCTTTTTTCCTCTGAAATAAGTGAAATTTCTGCAATTTTGCCCCAAAATAAGGGGAATTTCTCCCTTTTTGCCCCAAAATAAAGGAAATTTCACTCTTTTTACCTGAAAATAACTGAAATTTCTGCAATTTTGCCCCAAATAAAAGAAATTTCTGAAATTGTGCCCCAAAATAAGGTAAATTACTGCAATTTTGCCCCAAAATAAAGGAAATTTCTGAAATATTTGCCCCAAAATAATGGGAATTTCTGAATTTTGCCCCAAAATAAAAAGAATTTTCCTTTTGCCCCAAAATTATGGGAATTTCTGCAATTTTGCTCCAAAATACTAGGAATTTCTGCCTTTTTGCCCGAAAATAATGGGAATGCATACCTTTTTGCCATAAAAAGGGAAATTTCTTCATTTTTTGCGCCAAAATAAAGGGAATTTTTGCCTTTTTGCCACTATATAAGTGGAATTTCGGTCTTTTTCCCCAAAAACAAAGGGAATTTCTGTCTTTTTTGCCCCAAAATAAGGGGAATTTCTGACTTATTACCCTGAAATAAGTGAAATTTCTGCAATTTTGCCCCAAAATAAGGGAAATTTCTGAAATTTTGCCCCAATGTAAAGGAAATTTCTGCAATTTTGCCCAAAAATAAGGGGAATTTCTGACTGTTTGTTCCCAAAAAAAAGGAGATTTTCTGTCTTTTTGCCTCAAAATAAGGAGAATTTCTGTCTTTTTGCCCGAAAATTATGAGAATTTCTGCAATTTTGCTTCAAAATTCGGGGAATTTCTGCTTTTATCCCGAAAGTAAAAGGAATGCATACCTTTTTGCCATAAAAAGGTGAATTTCTTCATTTTTGCTCCAAAATAAGGGGAATTTCTGCTTTTTGGCTCTAAATAAGATGAATTTCTGTCTTTTTTTCCCAAAACAAAAGGAATTTCTGTCATTTTTGCCCCAAAATAAGAGGAATTTCTGACTTATTACTATGAAATAAGTCAAATTTCTGCATTTTTGCCCCAAAATAAGGAAAATTTCTGCCTCTTTGCCCCCAAATAAGAGGAATTTCAGGCTTTTTACCTCAAAATAAGGGGAATTTCTGCCTTTTTTCCTCAAAATAAGGGGAATTTCTCCCTTTTTGCCCCAAAATAAAGGAAATTTCAGCTTTTTACCTGAAAATAAGTGAAATTTTTGCAATTTTGCCCCAGAATAAAGGAAATTTCTGGAATTTTGCCCCAAAATAAGTGGAATTTCTGAGTTTTGCCCCAAAATAAGGAGAATTTTTATCTTTTTGCCCTAACATATAGGGAATTTCTGCATTTTTGCCCCAAAATTAGGGGAATTTCTGCAATTTTGCTCCAAAATACGAGGAATTTCTGCCTTTTTGCCCGAAAATAAAGGGAATGCATAACTTTTTCCATAAAAAAAGGTAATTTCTTCATTTTTGCTCCAAAATAAGGGGAATTTTTTCCTTTTTGCCTCTAAATAAGTGGAATTTCTGTTTTTATCACCCAAAACAACGGGAATTTCTGTATTTTTTGCCCCAATTAAGGGAAATTTCTGACTTATTACCCTGAAATAAGTGAAATTTCTGGAATTTTGCCCCAAATAATGTGAATTTCTGCCTTTTTGCCCCAAAATAATGGGAATTTCTTCCTTTTTGCCACAAAATAAGAAAAATTTTTGCTTTTTTTCTCTGAAATAAGTGAAATTTCTGCAATTTTGCCTTAAATTAAGGGAAATTTCTGCAATATTTTCCCATAATAAGGGAAATTTCTGCAATTTTGCCCCAAAATAAAGGGAATTTCTCTCTTTTTGCCACAAAATAAAGGAAATTTCAGCCTTTTTACCTGAAAATAACTGAAATTTCTGCAATTTTACCCCAAATAAGGGAAATTTCTGCAATTTTGCCCCAAAATAAGGTAAATTCCTGCAATTTTGCCCCAAAATAAAGGAAATTTTTGGAATTTTGCCCCAAAATAAGGGGAATTTCTGATTTTTGCCCCCAAATAAAGGGAATTTTTGCCTTTTGCCACACAATTAGGGGAATTTCTGCAATTTTGCTCCAAAATACGGGGAATTTCTGCCTTTTTGCCCGAAAATAATGGGAATGCATACCTTTTTGCCATAAAAAGGGAAATTTCTTCATTTTTGCTCCAAAATAAGGGGAATTTCTGCCTTTTTGCCTCTAAATAAGTGGAATTTCTGTCTTTTTCCCCCAAAACATAGGGAATTTCTGTTTTTTTTGCCACATAATAAGGGGAATTCCTGACTTATTACCCTGAAATAAGTGAAATTTCTGCAATTTTGCCCCAAAATAAGGGAAATTTCTGAAATTTTGGCCCAATGTAAAGGAAATTTCTCCAATTTTGCCCCAAAATAAGGGAAATTTCTGACTGTTTGTTCCCAAAAAAAGGAGATTTTCGTTTTTTTGCCCTAAAATAAGGAGAATTTCTGCTTTTGGCCCGAAAATTATGAGAATTTCTGCAATTTTGCTTCAAAATACGGGGAATTTCTGCTTTTATCCCGAAAGTAAGGGAATGCATACCTTTTTGCCATAAAAATGTGAATTTCTTCATTTTTGCTCCAAAATAAGGGGAAGTTCTGCCTTTTTGCCTCTAAATAAGTGGAATTTCTGTCTTTTTCCCCCAAAACAAAGTGAATTTCTGTCTTTTTTGCACCAAAATAATGGGAATCTCTGCCTGTTTGCCCCAAAATAAGAAAAAATTTTGCTTTTTTTCTCTGAAATATGTGAAATTTCTGCAATTTTGCCTTAAATTAAGGAAAATTTCTGCAATATTTCCCCATAAAAAGGGAAATTTCTGCAATTTTACTCCAAAATAAGGGGAATTTCTCCGTTCTTGCCCCAAAACAAAAGAAATTTCCGCCTTTTTACCTGAAAATAACTGAAATTTCTGCAATTTTGCTCCAAAATAATAGGAATTTCTCCCTTTTTGCCCCAAAACAAAGGAAATATCAGCCTTTTTACCTGAAAATAACTGAAATTTCTGCAATTTTGCCCCAAAATAAGGTAAATTCCTGAAATTTTGCCCCAAAATAAAGGAAATTTCTTGAATTTGCGCCAAAAGAAGGGGAATTTCTGATTTTTGCCCCAAAATAAAGGGAATTTCTGACTTTTGCCCAAAAATTAAGGAATTTCTCCCTTTTTGCCCGAAATTTATGAGAATTTCTGCAATTTTGCTTCAAAACACGGGGAATTTCTGCTTTTTATCCCAAATGTAAAAGGAATGTATACCGTTTACCACAAAAAAGGGAAATTTCTTCATTTTTTCCCCAAAATAATAGGAATTTCTGCCTTTTCACCTCAAAGTAAGTGAAATTTCTGCCTTTTTACCAAAAAATAAATGGAATTTCTGTCTTTTTGCCCCAAAATAAAAGAAATTTTTGAATTATGCCCTGAAATAAGTGAAATTTCTGCAATTTTGCCCCAAAATAAGGGAAATTTCTGGAATTTTGCCCCAAAATAAATGGAATTTCTGAGTTTTGCCCCAAAATAAGAAGAATTTCTGTCTTTTTTCCCCAACATATAGGGAATTTCTGCCTTTTTGCCCCACAATTAGGAGAATTTCTGCAATTTTGCACCAAAATACAGGGAATTTCTGCCTTTTCCCAAAAATAAATGGAATGCATAACTTTTTGCCATTAAAAAGAGAAATTTCTTCATTTTTGCTCCAAAATAAGGGGAATTTCTGCCTTTTTGCCTCTAAATAAGTGGACTTTTTGTCTTTTTCCCCCAAAACAAAGGGAATTTCTTTCTTTTTTGCCCCAAAATAAGGGGAATTTCTGACTTATTACACTGAAATACGTGAAATTTCTACCATTTTGCCCCAAAATAAGGGAAATTTCTGCAATTTTGCCCCAATGTAAAGGAAATTTTTGCAATTTTGCCCCAAAATAAGGGAAATTTCTGACTGTTTGCTTCCAAAAAATGGAGATTTTTTGTCTTTTTGCCCCAAAATAAGGAGAATTTCTGCCTTTTTGCCCTAAAATTATGAGAATTTCTGCAATTTTGCTTCAAAATACGGGGAATTTCGGCTTTTTATTCCGAAAGTAAGGGGAATGCATAACTTTTTGCCATAAAAAGGTAAATTTCTTCATTTTTGCTCCAAAATAAAGGAAATTTCTGCCTTTTTGCCTCTAAATAAGTGGAATTTCTGTCTTTTCCTACAAAACAAAGGGAATTTCTGTCTTTTTTGCCCCAAAATAAGTAGAATTTCAGACTTATTACCCTGAAATAAGTTAAATGTCTGTAATTTTCCCCCAAAATAAGGGAAATTTCTGACTCTTTGCCCTCAAATAAAGGGAATATCAGCCTTTTTAGCTCAAAATAAGGGGAATTCCTGCCTTTTTGATCCAAAATTAAGGAAAATTTCTCCCTTTTTCTCCTTAAATAAGTAAAATTTTTGCAATTTTGCCCCAAAATAAGTGAAATTTCTGCAATTTTGCCCCAGAATAAGGGAAATTTCTGGAATTTTGCCCCAAAATAAGTGGAATTTCTGAGTTTTGCCCCAAAATAAGGAGAATTTCTGTCTTTTTGCCCCAACATATAGGGAATTTCTGCATTTTTGCCCCACAATTAGGGGAATTTCAGCAATTTTGCTACAAAATACAAGGAATTTCTGCCTTTTTGCCCGAAAATAAGAAGAATGCATAACTTTTTGCCCTAAAAAAGGAAAATTTCTTCATTTTTGCTCCAAAATAAAGGGAATTTCTGCTTTTTTGCCTCTAAATAAGTGGAATTTCTGTCTTTTTCCCCAAAAACAAAAAGATTTTCTGTCTTTTTTGCCCCAAAATGAGGAAAATTTCTGCCTTTTTTCCCTGAAATAAGTGAAATTTCTGCAATTTTGCCCCAAAATAAGTGAAATTTCTGCAATTTTGCCCCAAAATAAGTGAAATTTCTGCAATTAGCCCTAAAATAAGGGAAAATTCTCTAATTTTGCCCCAAAATAAGTGGAATTTCTGAGTTTTGCCCCAAAATAAAGAGAATTTCTGTCTTTTTGCCCCAACATATAGGGAATTTCTGTATTTCTGCCCCACAACTAGGGGAATTTCTGCAATTTTGCTCCAAATTACGGGGAATTTCTGCCTTTTTGCCCGAAAATAAAGGGAATGCATAACTTTTTGCCATAAAAAGGGAAATTTCTTCATTTTTGCTCCAAAATAAGGGGAATTTCTGTTTTTTTGCCTCTAAATAAGTGGAATTTCTGTTTTTTCCTCCAAAACAAAGAAATTTTCTGTCTTTTTTGCCCCAAAAACAAGAAAATTTCTGATTTATTACCCTGAAATAAGTAAAATTTCTACAATTTTGCCCCAAAATAAGGGAAATTTCTGCCTTTTTGCCCCCAAATAAGGGGAATTTCAGCCTTTCACCTCAAAATAAATGGAATTTCTGCATTTTTGCCACAAAATATTAGGAATTTCTGCCTTTTTGCCCCAAAATAAAGAAAATTTCTGCCTTTTTTCCCTGAAATAAGTGAAATTTCTGCAATTTTGACCTAAAATAAGTGAAATTTTTCAATTTTGGCCCAAAATAAAAGGAATTTCTGGAATTTTGCCCCAAAATAAGTGATATTTCTGAGTTTTGCCCCAAATAAGGAGAATTTCTGTCTTTTTGCCCCAACATATAGGGAATTTCTGCCTTTTGCCCAAGAATTAGGGGAATTTCTGCAATTTTGCTCCAAAATACGCGGAATTTCTGCATTTTTGCCCGAAAATAAGGGGAATGCATAACTTTTTGCCATAAAAAAGGGAAATTTCTTTATTTTTGCTCCAAAATAAGGGGAATTTCTGCCTTTTTGCCTTTAAATAAGTAGAATTTCTGTCTTTTTCTACCAAAACAAAAAGATTTTCTGTCTTTTTTGCCCCAAAATAAGGGAAATTTCTGCCTTTTTGCCCTGAAATATGTGAAATTTCTGCAATTTTACCCCAAAATAAGGTGAATTTCTGCCTTTTTGCCCCAAAATAATGGGAATTTCTGTTTTTTGCCCCGAAATAAGAAAAATTTTTGCTTTTTTCCTCTGAAATAAGTGAAATTTCTGCAATTTTGCCCCAAAATAAGGGGAATTTCTCCCTTTTTGCCCCAAAATAAAGGAAATTTCACTCTTTTTACCTGAAAATAACTGAAATTTCTGCAATTTTGCCCCAAATAAAAGAAATTTCTGAAATTGTGCCCCAAAATAAGGTAAATTACTGCAATTTTGCCCCAAAATAAAGGAAATTTCTGAAATATTTGCCCCAAAATAATGGGAATTTCTGAATTTTGCCCCAAAATAAAAAGAATTTTCCTTTTGCCCCAAAATTATGGGAATTTCTGCAATTTTGCTCCAAAATACTAGGAATTTCTGCCTTTTTGCCCGAAAATAATGGGAATGCATACCTTTTTGCCATAAAAAGGGAAATTTCTTCATTTTTTGCGCCAAAATAAAGGGAATTTTTGCCTTTTTGCCACTATATAAGTGGAATTTCGGTCTTTTTCCCCAAAAACAAAGGGAATTTCTGTCTTTTTTGCCCCAAAATAAGGGGAATTTCTGACTTATTACCCTGAAATAAGTGAAATTTCTGCAATTTTGCCCCAAAATAAGGGAAATTTCTGAAATTTTGCCCCAATGTAAAGGAAATTTCTGCAATTTTGCCCAAAAATAAGGGGAATTTCTGACTGTTTGTTCCCAAAAAAAAGGAGATTTTCTGTCTTTTTGCCTCAAAATAAGGAGAATTTCTGTCTTTTTGCCCGAAAATTATGAGAATTTCTGCAATTTTGCTTCAAAATTCGGGGAATTTCTGCTTTTATCCCGAAAGTAAAAGGAATGCATACCTTTTTGCCATAAAAAGGTGAATTTCTTCATTTTTGCTCCAAAATAAGGGGAATTTCTGCTTTTTGGCTCTAAATAAGATGAATTTCTGTCTTTTTTTCCCAAAACAAAAGGAATTTCTGTCATTTTTGCCCCAAAATAAGAGGAATTTCTGACTTATTACTATGAAATAAGTCAAATTTCTGCATTTTTGCCCCAAAATAAGGAAAATTTCTGCCTCTTTGCCCCCAAATAAGAGGAATTTCAGGCTTTTTACCTCAAAATAAGGGGAATTTCTGCCTTTTTTCCTCAAAATAAGGGGAATTTCTCCCTTTTTGCCCCAAAATAAAGGAAATTTCAGCTTTTTACCTGAAAATAAGTGAAATTTTTGCAATTTTGCCCCAGAATAAAGGAAATTTCTGGAATTTTGCCCCAAAATAAGTGGAATTTCTGAGTTTTGCCCCAAAATAAGGAGAATTTTTATCTTTTTGCCCTAACATATAGGGAATTTCTGCATTTTTGCCCCAAAATTAGGGGAATTTCTGCAATTTTGCTCCAAAATACGAGGAATTTCTGCCTTTTTGCCCGAAAATAAAGGGAATGCATAACTTTTTCCATAAAAAAAGGTAATTTCTTCATTTTTGCTCCAAAATAAGGGGAATTTTTTCCTTTTTGCCTCTAAATAAGTGGAATTTCTGTTTTTATCACCCAAAACAACGGGAATTTCTGTATTTTTTGCCCCAATTAAGGGAAATTTCTGACTTATTACCCTGAAATAAGTGAAATTTCTGGAATTTTGCCCCAAATAATGTGAATTTCTGCCTTTTTGCCCCAAAATAATGGGAATTTCTTCCTTTTTGCCACAAAATAAGAAAAATTTTTGCTTTTTTTCTCTGAAATAAGTGAAATTTCTGCAATTTTGCCTTAAATTAAGGGAAATTTCTGCAATATTTTCCCATAATAAGGGAAATTTCTGCAATTTTGCCCCAAAATAAAGGGAATTTCTCTCTTTTTGCCACAAAATAAAGGAAATTTCAGCCTTTTTACCTGAAAATAACTGAAATTTCTGCAATTTTACCCCAAATAAGGGAAATTTCTGCAATTTTGCCCCAAAATAAGGTAAATTCCTGCAATTTTGCCCCAAAATAAAGGAAATTTTTGGAATTTTGCCCCAAAATAAGGGGAATTTCTGATTTTTGCCCCCAAATAAAGGGAATTTTTGCCTTTTGCCCCACAATTAGGGGAATTTCTGCAATTTTGCTCCAAAATACGGGGAATTTCTGCCTTTTTGCCCGAAAATAATGGGAATGCATACCTTTTTGCCATAAAAAGGAAAATTTCTTCATTTTTGCTCCAAAATAAGGGGAATTTCTGCCTTTTTGCCTCTAAATAAGTGGAATTTCTGTCTTTTTCCCCCAAAACATAGGGAATTTCTGTTTTTTTTGCCACATAATAAGGGGAATTCCTGACTTATTACCCTGAAATAAGTGAAATTTCTGCAATTTTGCCCCAAAATAAGGGAAATTTCTGAAATTTTGGCCCAATGTAAAGGAAATTTCTCCAATTTTGCCCCAAAATAAGGGAAATTTCTGACTGTTTGTTCCCAAAAAAAAGAGATTTTCGTTTTTTTGCCCTAAAATAAGGAGAATTTCTGCTTTTGGCCCGAAAATTATGAGAATTTCTGCAATTTTGCTTCAAAATACGGGGAATTTCTGCTTTTATCCCGAAAGTAAGGGAATGCATACCTTTTTGCCATAAAAATGTGAATTTCTTCATTTTTGCTCCAAAATAAGGGGAAGTTCTGCCTTTTTGCCTCTAAATAAGTGGAATTTCTGTCTTTTTCCCCCAAAACAAAGTGAATTTCTGTCTTTTTTGCACCAAAATAATGGGAATCTCTGCCTGTTTGCCCCAAAATAAGAAAAAATTTTGCTTTTTTTCTCGGAAATATGTGAAATTTCTGCAATTTTGCCTTAAATTAAGGAAAATTTCTGCAATATTTCCCCATAAAAAGGGAAATTTCTGCAATTTTACTCCAAAATAAGGGGAATTTCTCCGTTCTTGCCCCAAAACAAAAGAAATTTCCGCCTTTTTACCTGAAAATAACTGAAATTTCTGCAATTTTGCCCCAAAATAAGGTAAATTCCTGAAATTTTTGCCCCAAAATAAAGGAAATTTCCTGAATTTTGTGCCAAAAGAAGGGGAATTTCTGATTTTTGCCCCAAAATAAAGGGAATTTCTGACTTTTGCCAAAAATTAAGGAATTTCTGCCTTTTTGCCCGAAAATTATGAGAATTTCTGCAATTTTGCTTCAAAATACGGGGAATTTCTGCTTTTTATCCCAAATGTAAAAAGAATGTATACCGTTTACCACAAAAAAGGGAAATTTCTTCATTTTTGCCCCAAAATAATAGGAATTTCTGCCTTTTTACCTCAAAGTAAGTGAAATTTCTGCCTTTTTACCAAAAAATAAATGGAATTTCTGTGTTTTTGCCCCTAAATAAAAGGAATTTTTGAATTATGCCATGAAATAAGTGAAATTTCTGCAATTTTGCCCCAAGATAAGGGAAATTTCTGGAATTTGGCCACAAAATTAATGGAATTTCTGAGTTTTGCCCCAAAATAAGAAGAATTTCTTCTTTTTTCCCCAACATATAGGGAATTTCTGCCTTTTTGCCCCACAATTAGGGGAATTTCTGCAATTTTGCACCAAAATACGGGGAATTTCGGCCTTTTCCCAAAAATAAAGGGAATGCATAACTTTTTGCCATTAAAAAAAGAAATTTCTTTATTTTTGCTCGAAAATAAGGGGAATTTCTGCCTTTTTGCCTCTAAATAAGTGGAATTTCTGTCTTTTTCCCCCAAAACATAGGGAATTTCTGTTTTTTTTGCCACATAATAAGGGGAATTCCTGACTTATTACCCTGAAATAAGTGAAATTTCTGCAATTTTGCCCCAAAATAAGGGAAATTTCTGAAATTTTGGCCCAATGTAAAGGAAATTTCTCCAATTTTGCCCCAAAATAAGGGAAATTTCTGACTGTTTGTTCCCAAAAAAAAGAGATTTTCGTTTTTTTGCCCTAAAATAAGGAGAATTTCTGCTTTTGGCCCGAAAATTATGAGAATTTCTGCAATTTTGCTTCAAAATACGGGGAATTTCTGCTTTTATCCCGAAAGTAAGGGAATGCATACCTTTTTGCCATAAAAATGTGAATTTCTTCATTTTTGCTCCAAAATAAGGGGAAGTTCTGCCTTTTTGCCTCTAAATAAGTGGAATTTCTGTCTTTTTCCCCCAAAACAAAGTGAATTTCTGTCTTTTTTGCACCAAAATAATGGGAATCTCTGCCTGTTTGCCCCAAAATAAGAAAAAATTTTGCTTTTTTTCTCTGAAATATGTGAAATTTCTGCAATTTTGCCTTAAATTAAGGAAAATTTCTGCAATATTTCCCCATAAAAAGGGAAATTTCTGCAATTTTACTCCAAAATAAGGGGAATTTCTCCGTTCTTGCCCCAAAACAAAAGAAATTTCCGCCTTTTTACCTGAAAATAACTGAAATTTCTGCAATTTTGCCCCAAAATAAGGTAAATTCCTGAAATTTTTGCCCCAAAATAAAGGAAATTTCCTGAATTTTGTGCCAAAAGAAGGGGAATTTCTGATTTTTGCCCCAAAATAAAGGGAATTTCTGACTTTTGCCAAAAATTAAGGAATTTCTGCCTTTTTGCCCGAAAATTATGAGAATTTCTGCAATTTTGCTTCAAAATACGGGGAATTTCTGCTTTTTATCCCAAATGTAAAAAGAATGTATACCGTTTACCACAAAAAAGGGAAATTTCTTCATTTTTGCCCCAAAATAATAGGAATTTCTGCCTTTTTACCTCAAAGTAAGTGAAATTTCTGCCTTTTTACCAAAAAATAAATGGAATTTCTGTGTTTTTGCCCCTAAATAAAAGGAATTTTTGAATTATGCCATGAAATAAGTGAAATTTCTGCAATTTTGCCCCAAGATAAGGGAAATTTCTGGAATTTGGCCACAAAATTAATGGAATTTCTGAGTTTTGCCCCAAAATAAGAAGAATTTCTTCTTTTTTCCCCAACATATAGGGAATTTCTGCCTTTTTGCCCCACAATTAGGGGAATTTCTGCAATTTTGCACCAAAATACGGGGAATTTCGGCCTTTTCCCAAAAATAAAGGGAATGCATAACTTTTTGCCATTAAAAAAAGAAATTTCTTTATTTTTGCTCCAAAATAAGGGGAATTTCTGCCTTTTTGCCTCTAAATAAGTGGACTTTTTGTATTTTCCCCCCAAAACAAAGGGAATTTCTGTCTTTTTTGCCCCAAAACAAAAAGAATTTCTGACTTATTACACTGAAAGAAGTGAAATTTCTGCAATTTTGCCCCAAAATAAGGGATATTTCTGCAATTTTGCCCCAATGTAAAGGAAATTTTTGCAATTTTGCCCCAAAATAAGGGAAATTTCTGACTGTTTGCTCCCGAAAAATGGAGATTTTTTAACTTTTTGCCCCAAAATAAGGAGAATTTCTGCCTTTTTGCCCTAAAATTATGAGAATTTCTGCAATTTTGCTTCAAAATACAGGGAATTTCGGCTTTCTATCCCGAAAGTAAGGGGAATGCATACCTTTTTGCCATAAAAAGGTAAATTTCTTCATTTTTGCTCCAAAATAAAGGAAATTTCTGCCTTTTTGCCTCTAAATAAGTGGAATTTCTGTCTTTTCCTCCAAAACAAAGGAAATTTCTGTCTTTTTTGCCCCAAAATAAAAGGAATTTCTGACTTATTACCCTGAAATAAGTTAAATGTCTGTAATTTTTCCCCAAAATAAGGGAAATTTCTGACTCTTTGCTCTCAAATAAAGGGAATTTCAGCCTTTTTACCTCAAAATAAGGGGAATTCCTGCCTTTCTGACCCAAAATTAAGGAAAATTTCTCCCTTTTTCCCCTGAAATAAGTAAAATTTTTGCAATTTTGCCCCACAATATATGAAATTTCTGCAATTTTGCCCCAGAATAAGGGAAATTTCTGGAATTTTGCCCCAAAATAAGTGGAATTTCTGAGTTTTGCCCCAAAATAAGGAGAATTTCTGTCTTTTTGCCCCAACATATAGGGAATTTCTGTCTTTCTGCCCCACAACTAGGGGAATTTCTGCAATTTTGCTCCAAAATATGGGTAATTTCTGCCTTTTTGCCCGAAAATAAGGGGAATGCATAACTTTTTGCTATAAAAAAGGGAAATTTCTTCATTTTTGCTCAACAATAAGGGAAATTTCTACCTTTTTGCCTCTAAATAAGTGGAATTTCTGTCTTTTTCCCTAAAAAACAAAGGGAATTTCTGTCTTTTTCGCCTCAATATAAGGGGAATTTCTTACTTATTACACTGTAATAAGTGAAATTTCTGCAATTTTGCCCCAAAATAAGGGAAATTTCTGCCTTTTTGCCCTGAAATATGTGAAATTTCTGCAATTTTACCCCAAAATACGGTGAATTTCTGCCTTTTTGCCACAAATTAATAGGAATTTCTGCCTTTTTGCCCCAAAATAAGAAAAATTTTTGCTTTTTTTCTATGAAAAAATGAAATTTCTGCAATTTTGCCCTAAAATAAGGAAAGTTTCTGCAATTTTCCCAATAATAACGGAAATTTCTGCAATTTTGCCCCAAAATAAGGGGAATTTCTCCCTTTTTGCCCCAAAATAAAGGAAATTTCAGCCTTTTTACCTGAAAATAAGTGAAATTTCTGCAATTTTGCCCCAAATAAAAAAAATTTCTGCAATTTTGCCCCAAAATAAAGGAAATTTCTGGAATTTTGCCCCAAAATAAGGGGAATTTCTGATTTTTGCCCCAAAATATAGGGAATTTCTGCCTTTTTCCCCAAAATTTGGGCAATTTCTGTAATTTTGCTCCAAAATACGGGGAATTTCTGCCTTTTTGCCCGAAAATAATGGGAATGCATACCTTTTTGCCATAAAAAGGGAAATTTCTTCATTTTTTCTCCAAAATAAGGGGAATTTCTGCCTTTTTGCCTCTAAATAAGTGGAATTTCTGTCTTTCCCCCCCCACAAAAAGAGGAAATTTCTTTCTTTTTTGCCCCAAAATAAGGTTAATTTCTGACTTATTACCCTGAAATAAGTGAAATTTCTGCAACTTTGCCCCAAAATAAGGGATATTTCTGCCTTTTGCCCCCAAATAAGGGGAATTTCAGCCTTTTTACCTCAAAATAAGTGGAATTTCTGCTTTTTTGCCCCAAAATAACAAAATTTTTTTTTTCCATGAAATAAGAGAAATTTCTGCAATTTTGCCCAAAATAAGTGAAATTTCTTCAATTTTGCCCCAGAATAAGGGAAATTTCTGGAATTTTGCCCCAAAATAAGTGGAATTTCTGAGTTTTGCCTCAAAATAAGGAGAATTTCTGTCTTTTTGCCCAAACATATAGAGAATTTCTGCATTTTTGCCCCACAATTAGGGGAATTTTTCCAATTTTGCTACAAAATACGAGCAATTTCGGCTTTTTTGCCAGAAAATTAGAAGAATGCATACCTTTTTGCCTTAAAAAAGGGAAATTTCTTAATTTTTGCTTCAAAAAAAGGGGAATTTCTGTTTTTTGCCTCTAAATAAGTGGAATTTCTGTCTTCTTCCCCCAAAACAAATGGATTTTCTGTCTTTTTTGCGCCAAAATAAGAAAAATTTCTGACTTATTACCCTGAAATAAGTGAAATTTCTGCAATTTTGCCCCAAAATAAGGGAAATTTTTGCATTTGCACACAAATAAGAGGAATTTCAGGATTTTTACCTCAAAATAAGGGGAATTTCTGCATTTTTGCCACAAAATATTAGGAATTTCTGCCTTTTTGCCCCAAAATAAAGAAAATTTCTGCCTTTTTTCTCTGAAATAAGTGAAATTTCTGCAATTTTTCCCCAAAATAAGTGGAATTTCTGAGTTTTGCTCCAAAATAAAGAGAATTTCTGTCTTTTTACCCCAACATATAGGGAATTTCTGCCTTTTTGCACCACAATTATGGGAATTTCTGCAATTTTGCTCCTAAATACGGGGAATTTCTGCCTTTTTGCCCGAAAACAAGGGGAATGCATAACTTTTTGCCATAAAAAGGGAAATTTCTTTATTTTTGCTCCAAAATAAGGGGAATTTCTGCCTTTTTGCTTC
The DNA here is from genome assembly GCF_963924665.1 of Micromys minutus. NCBI lineage: Eukaryota > Metazoa > Chordata > Mammalia > Rodentia > Muridae > Micromys > Micromys minutus. The sequence continues at coordinate 492,483 of NW_027667948.1, forward strand.
TCAATAAGTAGAATTTCTGTCATTTTCTCCCAAAAGAAAGAGAATTTCTGTCATTTTTGCCCCAAAATAAGGGGAATTTCTGACTTATTACCCTAAAATAAGTGAAATTTCTGCAATTTTGCCCCAAAATAAGGGAAATTTCTGCCTTTTTGCCCTGAAATAAGGAGAATTTCAGCCTTTTTACCTAAAATAAGGGGAATTTCTGCATTTTTGCCACAAAATATTAGAATTTTCTGACTTTTTGCCCCAAAATAAGGAAAATTTCTGCCTTTTTTCTCTGAAATAAGTGAAATTTCTGCAATTTTGCCCCAAAATAAGTGAAATTTCTGCAATTTTGCCCCAAAATAAGGGAAATTTCTGGAATTTTGCCCCAAAATAAGGAAAATTTCTGTATTTTTGCCCCAACATATAGGGAATTTCTGCCTTTTTGCCCCACAATTAGGGGAATTTCTGCAATTTTGCTCCAAAATACGGGGAATTTCTGCCTTTTTGCCCTGAAATATTTGAAATTTCTGCAATTTTACCCCTAAATAAGGTGAATTTCTGCTTTTTTGCCACAAAATAATGGGAATTTCTGCCTTTTTGCCCCCAAATAAGAAAAATTTTTCCTTTTTTTCTCTAAAATAAGTGAAATTTCTGCAATTTTGCCCCAAAATAAGGGGAATTTCTTCCTTTTTTTCCCCAAAACAAAGGAAATTTCAGCCTTTTTACCTGAAAATAAGTGAAATTTCTGAAATTTTGCCCCAAATAGGGAAATTTCTGCAATTTTGCCCAAAAATAAGGTAATTTCCTGCAATTTTGCCCCAAAATAAAGGAAATTTCTGGAATTTTGCCCCAAAATAAGGGGAATTTCTGATTTTTGCCCCTAATAAAGGGAATTTCTGCCTTTTGCCCCAAAATTAGGGGAATTTCTGCAATTTTGCTCCAAAATACAGGGAATTTCTGCCTTTTTGCCTGAAAATAATGGGAATGCATACCTTTTTGCCATAAAAAAAGAAATTTTTTCATTTTTGCTTCAAAATAAGGGGAATTTCTGCCTGTTTTCCTCTAAATAAGTGGAATTTCTGTCTTTTTCCCCCAAAACAAAAAGAATTTCTGTCTTTTTTGCCCCAAAATAAGGGAAATTTCTGACTTATTACCCGGAAGTAAGTCAAATTTCTGCAATTTTGCCCCAAAATAAGGGAAATTTCTGCAATTTTGCCCCAATGTAAAGGAAATTTCTGCAATTTTGACCCAAAATAAGGGGAATTTCTGACTGTTTGCCCCCGAAAAAAGGAGATTTTCTGTCTTTTTGCCCCAAAATAAGGAGAATTTCTTCCTTTTTGCCTGAAAATTATGAGAATTTCTGCAATTTTGCTTCTAAAAACGGGGAATTTCTGCTTTTTATCCCGAAAATAACAGGAATGCATACCTTTTTGCCATAAAAAAGTAAATTTCTTCATTTTTGCTCCAAAATATAGGGAATTTCTGCCTTTTTGCCTCTAAATAAGTGGAATTTCTGTCTTTTTCCCCCAAAACAAAGGGAATTTCTGTCATTTTGCCCCAAAATAAGGGGAATTTCTGAATTATTACCCTGAAATACGTGAAATTTCTCCAATTTTGCCCCAAAATAAGGGAAATTTCTGCCTCTTTGCTCCCAAATAAGGGGAATTTCAGCCTTTTACCTCAAAATAAGGGGAATTTCTGCATTTTTGCCACAAAATATTAGGAATTTCTGATTTTTTGCCCCAAAATAAGGAAAATTTCGGCCTTTTTCCCCTGAAATAAGTGAAATTTCTGCAATTTTGCCCCAAAATAAGTGAAATTTCTGCAATTTTGCCCCCAATAAGGGAAATTTCTGGAATTTTGCCCCAAAATAAGGGGAATTTCTCTCTTTTTGCCCCAAAATAAAGGAAATTTTAGCTTTTTTACCTGAAAATAAGTGAAATTTCTGTAATTTTGCACAAAATAAGGGAAATTTCTTCAATTTTGCCCCAAAATAATGTAAATTCCTGCAATTTTGCCCCAAAATAAAAAAAATTCTGAATTTTGCCCCAAAATAAAAGGAATTTCTGAATTTTGCCCCAAAATAAAAGGAATTTCTGATTTTTGCCCCAAAATAAAAGGAATTTCTTTTTTTTGCCCCAAAATTAGGGGAATTTCTGCAATTTTGCTCCAAAATACGGGGAATTTCTGCCTTTTTGCCCGAAAATAATGGGAATGCATAACTTTTTGCCATAAAAAGGGAAATTTCTTCATTTTTGCACCAAAATAAGGGGAATTTCTGCATTTTTGCCTCTAAATAAGTGGAATTTCTGTCTTTTTCCCCCAAAACAAATGGAATTTCTTTCTTTTTTGCCCCAAAATAAAAGGAATTTCTGACTTATTACCCTGAAATAAGTGAAATTTCTGCAATTTTGCCCCAAAATAATAAAAATTTCTGCAATTTGGCCCCAATGTAAAGGAAATTTCTGCAATCTTGCCCCAAAATAAAGGGAATTTCTGACTGTTTGTTCCCAAAAAAAAGAGATTTTCTGTTTTTGCCCCTAAATAAGGAGAATTTCTGCCTTTTTGCCCAAAAATTATGAGAATTTCTGCAATTTTGCTTCAAAATACGGAAAATTTCTGCTTTTTATACCGAAAGTAAGGGGAATGCATACCTTTTTGCCATAAAAAGTTAAATTTCTTCATTTTTGCCCCAAAATAAGGGGAATTTCTGCCTTTTTGCCTCTAAATAAGTGGAATTTCTGTCTTTTTCCTCAAAAACAAAGGGAATTTCTGTCTTTTTTTGCCCCAAAATAAGGGGAATTTGTGAATTATTACTCTGAAATAAGTGAAATTTCTGCAATTTTGCCCAAAAAATGAGAGAAAATTTTTGCCTCTTTTCCCCCAAATAAAGGAAATTTCAGCCTTTTTACCTCAAAATAAGGGAAATTTTTGCCTTTTTTGCCTCAAAATAAAGAAAATTTCTGCCTTTTTTAACTGATATAAGTAAAATTTCTGCAATTTTGCCCCAAAATAAGTGAAATTTTTGCAATTTTGCCCCAGAATAAGGGAAATTTCTGGAATTTTGCCCCAAAATAAGGGGAATATCTGAGTTTTGCCCCAAAATAAGGAGAATTTCTGTTTTTTGCCCCAACATATAGGGAAATTCTGCATTTTTGCCCCACAATTAGGAGAATTTCTGCAATTTTGCTCCAAAATACGAGGAATTTCTGTCTTTTTGCCCGAAAATAAGAAGAATGCATACCTTTTTGCCTTAAAAAAGGGAAATTTCTTCATTTTTGCTCCAAAATAAAGGGAATTTCTGCTTTTTTGCCTCTAAATATGTGGGATTTCTGTCTCTTTTCCCCAAAACAAAGGGATTTTCTGTCTTTTTTGCCCCAAAATAAAAAAAAAATTTCTGACTTATTACCCTAAATTAAGTGAAATTTCTGCAATTTTGCCCCAAAATAAGGGAAATTTCTACCTTTTTGCCCCCAAATAAGGGGAATTTCAGCCTTTTTACTTCAAAATAAGGGGAATTTCTGCATTTTTGCGACAAAATATTAGGAATTTTTGCTTTTTTGCCCCAAAATAAAGAAAATTTCTGCCTTTTTCCCTGAAAGAAGTGAAATTTCTGCAATTTTGCCCCAAAATAAGTGAAATTTGTGCAATTTTGCCCCCAAAAAAGGGAAATTTCTGGAATTTTGCTTCAAAATAAGTGGAATTTCTGAGTTTTGCCCCAAAATAAGCAGAATTTTTGTTTTTTGCCCCAACATATAGGGAATTTCTGTCTTTTTGTCCCACAACTAGGGGAATTTCTGCAATTTTGCTCCAAAATACGGGGAATTTCTGCCTTTTTGACTGAAAAAAGGGGAATGCATAACTTTTTGCAATAAAAAAGGGAAATTTCTTCATTTTTGCTCCAAAATAAGGGAAATTTTTGCATTTTTGCCTCTAAATAACTGGAATTTCTGTCTTTTTCTCTCAAAACAAAGGGAATTTCTGTCTTTTTTGCCTCAATATAAGTGGAATTTCTGACGAATTACCCTGAAATAAGTGAAATTTCTGCAATTTTGCCCCAAAATAAGGGAAATTTCTGCCTTTTTGCCCAGAAATATTTGAAATTTCTGCAATTTTACCCCAAAATAAGGTGAATTTCTGCCTTTTTGCCCCAAAATAATGGCAATTTCTGACTTTTTGCCCCAAAATAAGAAAAATTTTTGCTTTTTTTCTCTTAAATAAGTGAAATTTCTGCAATTTTGCCCTAAAAGTAAGAAAATTTCTGAAATTTTTACCAATAATAAGGGAAATTTCTGAAATTTTGCCCCAAAATTAGAGGAATTTCTCCCTTTTTGCCACAAAATAAAAAAAATTTCAGCCTTTTTACCTGAAAATAAGTGAAATTTCTGCAATTTTGCCCCAAATAAGAAAAATTTCTGCAATTTTGCCCCAAAATAAGATAAATTCCTGCACTTTTGCCCCAAAACAAAGGAAATTTCTTGTATTTTGCCCCAAAATAAGGGGAATTTATGATTTTTGCCCCAAAATAAAGGGAATTTCTGCCTTTTGCCCCAAATTTAGGGGAATTTCTGCAATTTTGCTTTAAAATACGGGGAATTTCTGCCTTTATGCCCGAAAATAATGGGAATGCATACCTTTTTGCCATAAAAAGCGAAATTTCTTCCTTGTTGCTCCAAAATAAGGGGAATTTCTGCCTTTTTGCCTCTAAATAAGTGGAATTTCTGTCTTTTTCTCTAAAAACAAAGAGAATTTCTGTCTTTTTTGCCCCAAATTAAGGGGAATTTCTGACTTATTACCCTGAAATAAGTGAAATTTCTGCAATTTTGCCCCAAAATAAGTGAAATTTCTGCAATTTTGCCCCAAAATAAGGGAAATTTCTGGAATTTTGCCCCAAAATAAGGAAAATTTCTGTATTTTTGCCCCAACATATAGGGAATTTCTGCCTTTTTGCCCCACAATTAGGGGAATTTCTGCAATTTTGCTCCAAAATACGGGGAATTTCTGCCTTTTTGCCCTGAAATATTTGAAATTTCTGCAATTTTACCCCTAAATAAGGTGAATTTCTGCTTTTTTGCCACAAAATAATGGGAATTTCTGCCTTTTTGCCCCCAAATAAGAAAAATTTTTCCTTTTTTTCTCTAAAATAAGTGAAATTTCTGCAATTTTGCCCCAAAATAAGGGGAATTTCTTCCTTTTTTCCCCAAAACAAAGGAAATTTCAGCCTTTTTACCTGAAAATAAGTGAAATTTCTGAAATTTTGCCCCAAATAGGGAAATTTCTGCAATTTTGCCCAAAAATAAGGTAATTTCCTGCAATTTTGCCCCAAAATAAAGGAAATTTCTGGAATTTTGCCCCAAAATAAGGGGAATTTCTGATTTTTGCCCCTAATAAAGGGAATTTCTGCCTTTTGCCCCAAAATTAGGGGAATTTCTGCAATTTTGCTCCAAAATACAGGGAATTTCTGCCTTTTTGCCTGAAAATAATGGGAATGCATACCTTTTTGCCATAAAAAAAGAAATTTTTTCATTTTTGCTTCAAAATAAGGGGAATTTCTGCCTGTTTTCCTCTAAATAAGTGGAATTTCTGTCTTTTTCCCCCAAAACAAAAAGAATTTCTGTCTTTTTTGCCCCAAAATAAGGGAAATTTCTGACTTATTACCCGGAAGTAAGTCAAATTTCTGCAATTTTGCCCCAAAATAAGGGAAATTTCTGCAATTTTGCCCCAATGTAAAGGAAATTTCTGCAATTTTGACCCAAAATAAGGGGAATTTCTGACTGTTTGCCCCCGAAAAAAGGAGATTTTCTGTCTTTTTGCCCCAAAATAAGGAGAATTTCTTCCTTTTTGCCTGAAAATTATGAGAATTTCTGCAATTTTGCTTCTAAAAACGGGGAATTTCTGCTTTTTATCCCGAAAATAACAGGAATGCATACCTTTTTGCCATAAAAAAGTAAATTTCTTCATTTTTGCTCCAAAATATAGGGAATTTCTGCCTTTTTGCCTCTAAATAAGTGGAATTTCTGTCTTTTTCCCCCAAAACAAAGGGAATTTCTGTCATTTTGCCCCAAAATAAGGGGAATTTCTGAATTATTACCCTGAAATACATGAAATTTCTCCAATTTTGCCCCAAAATAAGGGAAATTTCTGCCTCTTTGCTCCCAAATAAGGGGAATTTCAGCCTTTTACCTCAAAATAAGGGGAATTTCTGCATTTTTGCCACAAAATATTAGGAATTTCTGATTTTTTGCCCCAAAATAAGGAAAATTTCGGCCTTTTTCCCCTGAAATAAGTGAAATTTCTGCAATTTTGCCCCAAAATAAGTGAAATTTCTGCAATTTTGCCCCCAATAAGGGAAATTTCTGGAATTTTGCCCCAAAATAAGGGGAATTTCTCTCTTTTTGCCCCAAAATAAAGGAAATTTTAGCTTTTTTACCTGAAAATAAGTGAAATTTCTGTAATTTTGCACAAAATAAGGGAAATTTCTTCAATTTTGCCCCAAAATAATGTAAATTCCTGCAATTTTGCCCCAAAATAAAAAAAATTCTGAATTTTGCCCCAAAATAAAAGGAATTTCTGAATTTTGCCCCAAAATAAAAGGAATTTCTGATTTTTGCCCCAAAATAAAAGGAATTTCTTTTTTTTGCCCCAAAATTAGGGGAATTTCTGCAATTTTGCTCCAAAATACGGGGAATTTCTGCCTTTTTGCCCGAAAATAATGGGAATGCATAACTTTTTGCCATAAAAAGGGAAATTTCTTCATTTTTGCACCAAAATAAGGGGAATTTCTGCATTTTTGCCTCTAAATAAGTGGAATTTCTGTCTTTTTCCCCCAAAACAAATGGAATTTCTTTCTTTTTTGCCCCAAAATAAAAGGAATTTCTGACTTATTACCCTGAAATAAGTGAAATTTCTGCAATTTTGCCCCAAAATAATAAAAATTTCTGCAATTTGGCCCCAATGTAAAGGAAATTTCTGCAATCTTGCCCCAAAATAAAGGGAATTTCTGACTGTTTGTTCCCAAAAAAAAGAGATTTTCTGTTTTTGCCCCTAAATAAGGAGAATTTCTGCCTTTTTGCCCAAAAATTATGAGAATTTCTGCAATTTTGCTTCAAAATACGGAAAATTTCTGCTTTTTATACCGAAAGTAAGGGGAATGCATACCTTTTTGCCATAAAAAGTTAAATTTCTTCATTTTTGCCCCAAAATAAGGGGAATTTCTGCCTTTTTGCCTCTAAATAAGTGGAATTTCTGTCTTTTTCCTCAAAAACAAAGGGAATTTCTGTCTTTTTTTGCCCCAAAATAAGGGGAATTTGTGAATTATTACTCTGAAATAAGTGAAATTTCTGCAATTTTGCCCAAAAAATGAGAGAAAATTTTTGCCTCTTTTCCCCCAAATAAAGGAAATTTCAGCCTTTTTACCTCAAAATAAGGGAAATTTTTGCCTTTTTTGCCTCAAAATAAAGAAAATTTCTGCCTTTTTTAACTGATATAAGTAAAATTTCTGCAATTTTGCCCCAAAATAAGTGAAATTTTTGCAATTTTGCCCCAGAATAAGGGAAATTTCTGGAATTTTGCCCCAAAATAAGGGGAATATCTGAGTTTTGCCCCAAAATAAGGAGAATTTCTGTTTTTTGCCCCAACATATAGGGAAATTCTGCATTTTTGCCCCACAATTAGGAGAATTTCTGCAATTTTGCTCCAAAATACGAGGAATTTCTGTCTTTTTGCCCGAAAATAAGAAGAATGCATACCTTTTTGCCTTAAAAAAGGGAAATTTCTTCATTTTTGCTCCAAAATAAAGGGAATTTCTGCTTTTTTGCCTCTAAATATGTGGGATTTCTGTCTCTTTTCCCCAAAACAAAGGGATTTTCTGTCTTTTTTGCCCCAAAATAAAAAAAAAATTTCTGACTTATTACCCTAAATTAAGTGAAATTTCTGCAATTTTGCCCCAAAATAAGGGAAATTTCTACCTTTTTGCCCCCAAATAAGGGGAATTTCAGCCTTTTTACTTCAAAATAAGGGGAATTTCTGCATTTTTGCGACAAAATATTAGGAATTTTTGCTTTTTTGCCCCAAAATAAAGAAAATTTCTGCCTTTTTCCCTGAAAGAAGTGAAATTTCTGCAATTTTGCCCCAAAATAAGTGAAATTTGTGCAATTTTGCCCCCAAAAAAGGGAAATTTCTGGAATTTTGCTTCAAAATAAGTGGAATTTCTGAGTTTTGCCCCAAAATAAGCAGAATTTTTGTTTTTTGCCCCAACATATAGGGAATTTCTGTCTTTTTGTCCCACAACTAGGGGAATTTCTGCAATTTTGCTCCAAAATACGGGGAATTTCTGCCTTTTTGACTGAAAAAAGGGGAATGCATAACTTTTTGCAATAAAAAAGGGAAATTTCTTCATTTTTGCTCCAAAATAAGGGAAATTTTTGCATTTTTGCCTCTAAATAACTGGAATTTCTGTCTTTTTCTCTCAAAACAAAGGGAATTTCTGTCTTTTTTGCCTCAATATAAGTGGAATTTCTGACGAATTACCCTGAAATAAGTGAAATTTCTGCAATTTTGCCCCAAAATAAGGGAAATTTCTGCCTTTTTGCCCAGAAATATTTGAAATTTCTGCAATTTTACCCCAAAATAAGGTGAATTTCTGCCTTTTTGCCCCAAAATAATGGCAATTTCTGACTTTTTGCCCCAAAATAAGAAAAATTTTTGCTTTTTTTCTCTTAAATAAGTGAAATTTCTGCAATTTTGCCCTAAAAGTAAGAAAATTTCTGAAATTTTTACCAATAATAAGGGAAATTTCTGAAATTTTGCCCCAAAATTAGAGGAATTTCTCCCTTTTTGCCACAAAATAAAAAAAATTTCAGCCTTTTTACCTGAAAATAAGTGAAATTTCTGCAATTTTGCCCCAAATAAGAAAAATTTCTGCAATTTTGCCCCAAAATAAGATAAATTCCTGCACTTTTGCCCCAAAACAAAGGAAATTTCTTGTATTTTGCCCCAAAATAAGGGGAATTTATGATTTTTGCCCCAAAATAAAGGGAATTTCTGCCTTTTGCCCCAAATTTAGGGGAATTTCTGCAATTTTGCTTTAAAATACGGGGAATTTCTGCCTTTATGCCCGAAAATAATGGGAATGCATACCTTTTTGCCATAAAAAGCGAAATTTCTTCCTTGTTGCTCCAAAATAAGGGGAATTTCTGCCTTTTTGCCTCTAAATAAGTGGAATTTCTGTCTTTTTCTCTAAAAACAAAGAGAATTTCTGTCTTTTTTGCCCCAAATTAAGGGGAATTTCTGACTTATTACCCTGAAATAAGTGAAATTTCTGCAATTTTGCCCCAAAATAAGTGAAATTTCTGCAATTTTGCCCCAAAATAAGGGAAATTTCTGGAATTTTGCCCCAAAATAAGGAAAATTTCTGTATTTTTGCCCCAACATATAGGGAATTTCTGCCTTTTTGCCCCACAATTAGGGGAATTTCTGCAATTTTGCTCCAAAATACGGGGAATTTCTGCCTTTTTGCCCTGAAATATTTGAAATTTCTGCAATTTTACCCCTAAATAAGGTGAATTTCTGCTTTTTTGCCACAAAATAATGGGAATTTCTGCCTTTTTGCCCCCAAATAAGAAAAATTTTTCCTTTTTTTCTCTAAAATAAGTGAAATTTCTGCAATTTTGCCCCAAAATAAGGGGAATTTCTTCCTTTTTTCCCCAAAACAAAGGAAATTTCAGCCTTTTTACCTGAAAATAAGTGAAATTTCTGAAATTTTGCCCCAAATAGGGAAATTTCTGCAATTTTGCCCAAAAATAAGGTAATTTCCTGCAATTTTGCCCCAAAATAAAGGAAATTTCTGGAATTTTGCCCCAAAATAAGGGGAATTTCTGATTTTTGCCCCTAATAAAGGGAATTTCTGCCTTTTGCCCCAAAATTAGGGGAATTTCTGCAATTTTGCTCCAAAATACAGGGAATTTCTGCCTTTTTGCCTGAAAATAATGGGAATGCATACCTTTTTGCCATAAAAAAAGAAATTTTTTCATTTTTGCTTCAAAATAAGGGGAATTTCTGCCTGTTTTCCTCTAAATAAGTGGAATTTCTGTCTTTTTCCCCCAAAACAAAAAGAATTTCTGTCTTTTTTGCCCCAAAATAAGGGAAATTTCTGACTTATTACCCGGAAGTAAGTCAAATTTCTGCAATTTTGCCCCAAAATAAGGGAAATTTCTGCAATTTTGCCCCAATGTAAAGGAAATTTCTGCAATTTTGACCCAAAATAAGGGGAATTTCTGACTGTTTGCCCCCGAAAAAAGGAGATTTTCTGTCTTTTTGCCCCAAAATAAGGAGAATTTCTTCCTTTTTGCCTGAAAATTATGAGAATTTCTGCAATTTTGCTTCTAAAAACGGGGAATTTCTGCTTTTTATCCCGAAAATAACAGGAATGCATACCTTTTTGCCATAAAAAAGTAAATTTCTTCATTTTTGCTCCAAAATATAGGGAATTTCTGCCTTTTTGCCTCTAAATAAGTGGAATTTCTGTCTTTTTCCCCCAAAACAAAGGGAATTTCTGTCATTTTGCCCCAAAATAAGGGGAATTTCTGAATTATTACCCTGAAATACATGAAATTTCTCCAATTTTGCCCCAAAATAAGGGAAATTTCTGCCTCTTTGCTCCCAAATAAGGGGAATTTCAGCCTTTTACCTCAAAATAAGGGGAATTTCTGCATTTTTGCCACAAAATATTAGGAATTTCTGATTTTTTGCCCCAAAATAAGGAAAATTTTGGCCTTTTTCCCCTGAAATAAGTGAAATTTCTGCAATTTTGCCCCAAAATAAGTGAAATTTCTGCAATTTTGCCCCCAATAAGGGAAATTTCTGGAATTTTGCCCCAAAATAAGGGGAATTTCTCTCTTTTTGCCCCAAAATAAAGGAAATTTTAGCTTTTTTACCTGAAAATAAGTGAAATTTCTGTAATTTTGCACAAAATAAGGGAAATTTCTTCAATTTTGCCCCAAAATAATGTAAATTCCTGCAATTTTGCCCCAAAATAAAAAAAATTCTGAATTTTGCCCCAAAATAAAAGGAATTTCTGAATTTTGCCCCAAAATAAAAGGAATTTCTGATTTTTGCCCCAAAATAAAAGGAATTTCTTTTTTTGCCCCAAAATTAGGGGAATTTCTGCAATTTTGCTCCAAAATACGGGGAATTTCTGCCTTTTTGCCCGAAAATAATGGGAATGCATAACTTTTTGCCATAAAAAGGGAAATTTCTTCATTTTTGCACCAAAATAAGGGGAATTTCTGCATTTTTGCCTCTAAATAAGTGGAATTTCTGTCTTTTTCCCCCAAAACAAATGGAATTTCTTTCTTTTTTGCCCCAAAATAAAAGGAATTTCTGACTTATTACCCTGAAATAAGTGAAATTTCTGCAATTTTGCCCCAAAATAATAAAAATTTCTGCAATTTGGCCCCAATGTAAAGGAAATTTCTGCAATCTTGCCCCAAAATAAAGGGAATTTCTGACTGTTTGTTCCCAAAAAAAAGAGATTTTCTGTTTTTGCCCCTAAATAAGGAGAATTTCTGCCTTTTTGCCCAAAAATTATGAGAATTTCTGCAATTTTGCTTCAAAATACGGAAAATTTCTGCTTTTTATACCGAAAGTAAGGGGAATGCATACCTTTTTGCCATAAAAAGTTAAATTTCTTCATTTTTGCCCCAAAATAAGGGGAATTTCTGCCTTTTTGCCTCTAAATAAGTGGAATTTCTGTCTTTTTCCTCAAAAACAAAGGGAATTTCTGTCTTTTTTTGCCCCAAAATAAGGGGAATTTGTGAATTATTACTCTGAAATAAGTGAAATTTCTGCAATTTTGCCCAAAAAATGAGAGAAAATTTTTGCCTCTTTTCCCCCAAATAAAGGAAATTTCAGCCTTTTTACCTCAAAATAAGGGAAATTTTTGCCTTTTTTGCCTCAAAATAAAGAAAATTTCTGCCTTTTTTAACTGATATAAGTAAAATTTCTGCAATTTTGCCCCAAAATAAGTGAAATTTTTGCAATTTTGCCCCAGAATAAGGGAAATTTCTGGAATTTTGCCCCAAAATAAGGGGAATATCTGAGTTTTGCCCCAAAATAAGGAGAATTTCTGTTTTTTGCCCCAACATATAGGGAAATTCTGCATTTTTGCCCCACAATTAGGAGAATTTCTGCAATTTTGCTCCAAAATACGAGGAATTTCTGTCTTTTTGCCCGAAAATAAGAAGAATGCATACCTTTTTGCCTTAAAAAAGGGAAATTTCTTCATTTTTGCTCCAAAATAAAGGGAATTTCTGCTTTTTTGCCTCTAAATATGTGGGATTTCTGTCTCTTTTCCCCAAAACAAAGGGATTTTCTGTCTTTTTTGCCCCAAAATAAAAAAAAAATTTCTGACTTATTACCCTAAATTAAGTGAAATTTCTGCAATTTTGCCCCAAAATAAGGGAAATTTCTACCTTTTTGCCCCCAAATAAGGGGAATTTCAGCCTTTTTACTTCAAAATAAGGGGAATTTCTGCATTTTTGCGACAAAATATTAGGAATTTTTGCTTTTTTGCCCCAAAATAAAGAAAATTTCTGCCTTTTTCCCTGAAAGAAGTGAAATTTCTGCAATTTTGCCCCAAAATAAGTGAAATTTGTGCAATTTTGCCCCCAAAAAAGGGAAATTTCTGGAATTTTGCTTCAAAATAAGTGGAATTTCTGAGTTTTGCCCCAAAATAAGCAGAATTTTTGTTTTTTGCCCCAACATATAGGGAATTTCTGTCTTTTTGTCCCACAACTAGGGGAATTTCTGCAATTTTGCTCCAAAATACGGGGAATTTCTGCCTTTTTGACTGAAAAAAGGGGAATGCATAACTTTTTGCAATAAAAAAGGGAAATTTCTTCATTTTTGCTCCAAAATAAGGGAAATTTTTGCATTTTTGCCTCTAAATAACTGGAATTTCTGTCTTTTTCTCTCAAAACAAAGGGAATTTCTGTCTTTTTTGCCTCAATATAAGTGGAATTTCTGACGAATTACCCTGAAATAAGTGAAATTTCTGCAATTTTGCCCCAAAATAAGGGAAATTTCTGCCTTTTTGCCCAGAAATATTTGAAATTTCTGCAATTTTACCCCAAAATAAGGTGAATTTCTGCCTTTTTGCCCCAAAATAATGGCAATTTCTGACTTTTTGCCCCAAAATAAGAAAAATTTTTGCTTTTTTTCTCTTAAATAAGTGAAATTTCTGCAATTTTGCCCTAAAAGTAAGAAAATTTCTGAAATTTTTACCAATAATAAGGGAAATTTCTGAAATTTTGCCCCAAAATTAGAGGAATTTCTCCCTTTTTGCCACAAAATAAAAAAAATTTCAGCCTTTTTACCTGAAAATAAGTGAAATTTCTGCAATTTTGCCCCAAATAAGAAAAATTTCTGCAATTTTGCCCCAAAATAAGATAAATTCCTGCACTTTTGCCCCAAAACAAAGGAAATTTCTTGTATTTTGCCCCAAAATAAGGGGAATTTATGATTTTTGCCCCAAAATAAAGGGAATTTCTGCCTTTTGCCCCAAATTTAGGGGAATTTCTGCAATTTTGCTTTAAAATACGGGGAATTTCTGCCTTTATGCCCGAAAATAATGGGAATGCATACCTTTTTGCCATAAAAAGCGAAATTTCTTCCTTGTTGCTCCAAAATAAGGGGAATTTCTGCCTTTTTGCCTCTAAATAAGTGGAATTTCTGTCTTTTTCTCTAAAAACAAAGAGAATTTCTGTCTTTTTTGCCCCAAATTAAGGGGAATTTCTGACTTATTACCCTGAAATAAGTGAAATTTCTGCAATTTTGCCCCAAAATAAGTGAAATTTCTGCAATTTTGCCCCAAAATAAGGGAAATTTCTGGAATTTTGCCCCAAAATAAGGAAAATTTCTGTATTTTTGCCCCAACATATAGGGAATTTCTGCCTTTTTGCCCCACAATTAGGGGAATTTCTGCAATTTTGCTCCAAAATACGGGGAATTTCTGCCTTTTTGCCCTGAAATATTTGAAATTTCTGCAATTTTACCCCTAAATAAGGTGAATTTCTGCTTTTTTGCCACAAAATAATGGGAATTTCTGCCTTTTTGCCCCCAAATAAGAAAAATTTTTCCTTTTTTTCTCTAAAATAAGTGAAATTTCTGCAATTTTGCCCCAAAATAAGGGGAATTTCTTCCTTTTTTCCCCAAAACAAAGGAAATTTCAGCCTTTTTACCTGAAAATAAGTGAAATTTCTGAAATTTTGCCCCAAATAGGGAAATTTCTGCAATTTTGCCCAAAAATAAGGTAATTTCCTGCAATTTTGCCCCAAAATAAAGGAAATTTCTGGAATTTTGCCCCAAAATAAGGGGAATTTCTGATTTTTGCCCCTAATAAAGGGAATTTCTGCCTTTTGCCCCAAAATTAGGGGAATTTCTGCAATTTTGCTCCAAAATACAGGGAATTTCTGCCTTTTTGCCTGAAAATAATGGGAATGCATACCTTTTTGCCATAAAAAAAGAAATTTTTTCATTTTTGCTTCAAAATAAGGGGAATTTCTGCCTGTTTTCCTCTAAATAAGTGGAATTTCTGTCTTTTTCCCCCAAAACAAAAAGAATTTCTGTCTTTTTTGCCCCAAAATAAGGGAAATTTCTGACTTATTACCCGGAAGTAAGTCAAATTTCTGCAATTTTGCCCCAAAATAAGGGAAATTTCTGCAATTTTGCCCCAATGTAAAGGAAATTTCTGCAATTTTGACCCAAAATAAGGGGAATTTCTGACTGTTTGCCCCCGAAAAAAGGAGATTTTCTGTCTTTTTGCCCCAAAATAAGGAGAATTTCTTCCTTTTTGCCTGAAAATTATGAGAATTTCTGCAATTTTGCTTCTAAAAACGGGGAATTTCTGCTTTTTATCCCGAAAATAACAGGAATGCATACCTTTTTGCCATAAAAAAGTAAATTTCTTCATTTTTGCTCCAAAATATAGGGAATTTCTGCCTTTTTGCCTCTAAATAAGTGGAATTTCTGTCTTTTTCCCCCAAAACAAAGGGAATTTCTGTCATTTTGCCCCAAAATAAGGGGAATTTCTGAATTATTACCCTGAAATACATGAAATTTCTCCAATTTTGCCCCAAAATAAGGGAAATTTCTGCCTCTTTGCTCCCAAATAAGGGGAATTTCAGCCTTTTACCTCAAAATAAGGGGAATTTCTGCATTTTTGCCACAAAATATTAGGAATTTCTGATTTTTTGCCCCAAAATAAGGAAAATTTTGGCCTTTTTCCCCTTAAATAAGTGAAATTTCTGCAATTTTGCCCCAAAATAAGTGAAATTTCTGCAATTTTGCCCCCAATAAGGGAAATTTCTGGAATTTTGCCCCAAAATAAGGGGAATTTCTCTCTTTTTGCCCCAAAATAAAGGAAATTTTAGCTTTTTTACCTGAAAATAAGTGAAATTTCTGTAATTTTGCACAAAATAAGGGAAATTTCTTCAATTTTGCCCCAAAATAATGTAAATTCCTGCAATTTTGCCCCAAAATAAAAAAAATTCTGAATTTTGCCCCAAAATAAAAGGAATTTCTGAATTTTGCCCCAAAATAAAAGGAATTTCTGATTTTTGCCCCAAAATAAAAGGAATTTCTTTTTTTGCCCCAAAATTAGGGGAATTTCTGCAATTTTGCTCCAAAATACGGGGAATTTCTGCCTTTTTGCCCGAAAATAATGGGAATGCATAACTTTTTGCCATAAAAAGGGAAATTTCTTCATTTTTGCACCAAAATAAGGGGAATTTCTGCATTTTTGCCTCTAAATAAGTGGAATTTCTGTCTTTTTCCCCCAAAACAAATGGAATTTCTTTCTTTTTTGCCCCAAAATAAAAGGAATTTCTGACTTATTACCCTGAAATAAGTGAAATTTCTGCAATTTTGCCCCAAAATAATAAAAATTTCTGCAATTTGGCCCCAATGTAAAGGAAATTTCTGCAATCTTGCCCCAAAATAAAGGGAATTTCTGACTGTTTGTTCCCAAAAAAAAGAGATTTTCTGTTTTTGCCCCTAAATAAGGAGAATTTCTGCCTTTTTGCCCAAAAATTATGAGAATTTCTGCAATTTTGCTTCAAAATACGGAAAATTTCTGCTTTTTATACCGAAAGTAAGGGGAATGCATACCTTTTTGCCATAAAAAGTTAAATTTCTTCATTTTTGCCCCAAAATAAGGGGAATTTCTGCCTTTTTGCCTCTAAATAAGTGGAATTTCTGTCTTTTTCCTCAAAAACAAAGGGAATTTCTGTCTTTTTTTGCCCCAAAATAAGGGGAATTTGTGAATTATTACTCTGAAATAAGTGAAATTTCTGCAATTTTGCCCAAAAAATGAGAGAAAATTTTTGCCTCTTTTCCCCCAAATAAAGGAAATTTCAGCCTTTTTACCTCAAAATAAGGGAAATTTTTGCCTTTTTTGCCTCAAAATAAAGAAAATTTCTGCCTTTTTTAACTGATATAAGTAAAATTTCTGCAATTTTGCCCCAAAATAAGTGAAATTTTTGCAATTTTGCCCCAGAATAAGGGAAATTTCTGGAATTTTGCCCCAAAATAAGGGGAATATCTGAGTTTTGCCCCAAAATAAGGAGAATTTCTGTTTTTTGCCCCAACATATAGGGAAATTCTGCATTTTTGCCCCACAATTAGGAGAATTTCTGCAATTTTGCTCCAAAATACGAGGAATTTCTGTCTTTTTGCCCGAAAATAAGAAGAATGCATACCTTTTTGCCTTAAAAAAGGGAAATTTCTTCATTTTTGCTCCAAAATAAAGGGAAATTCTGCTTTTTTGCCTCTAAATATGTGGGATTTCTGTCTCTTTTCCCCAAAACAAAGGGATTTTCTGTCTTTTTTGCCCCAAAATAAAAAAAAATTTCTGACTTATTACCCTAAATTAAGTGAAATTTCTGCAATTTTGCCCCAAAATAAGGGAAATTTCTACCTTTTTGCCCCCAAATAAGGGGAATTTCAGCCTTTTTACTTCAAAATAAGGGGAATTTCTGCATTTTTGCGACAAAATATTAGGAATTTTTGCTTTTTTGCCCCAAAATAAAGAAAATTTCTGCCTTTTTCCCTGAAAGAAGTGAAATTTCTGCAATTTTGCCCCAAAATAAGTGAAATTTGTGCAATTTTGCCCCCAAAAAAGGGAAATTTCTGGAATTTTGCTTCAAAATAAGTGGAATTTCTGAGTTTTGCCCCAAAATAAGCAGAATTTTTGTTTTTTGCCCCAACATATAGGGAATTTCTGTCTTTTTGTCCCACAACTAGGGGAATTTCTGCAATTTTGCTCCAAAATACGGGGAATTTCTGCCTTTTTGACTGAAAAAAGGGGAATGCATAACTTTTTGCAATAAAAAAGGGAAATTTCTTCATTTTTGCTCCAAAATAAGGGAAATTTTTGCATTTTTGCCTCTAAATAACTGGAATTTCTGTCTTTTTCTCTCAAAACAAAGGGAATTTCTGTCTTTTTTGCCTCAATATAAGTGGAATTTCTGACGAATTACCCTGAAATAAGTGAAATTTCTGCAATTTTGCCCCAAAATAAGGGAAATTTCTGCCTTTTTGCCCAGAAATATTTGAAATTTCTGCAATTTTACCCCAAAATAAGGTGAATTTCTGCCTTTTTGCCCCAAAATAATGGCAATTTCTGACTTTTTGCCCCAAAATAAGAAAAATTTTTGCTTTTTTTCTCTTAAATAAGTGAAATTTCTGCAATTTTGCCCTAAAAGTAAGAAAATTTCTGAAATTTTTACCAATAATAAGGGAAATTTCTGAAATTTTGCCCCAAAATTAGAGGAATTTCTCCCTTTTTGCCACAAAATAAAAAAAATTTCAGCCTTTTTACCTGAAAATAAGTGAAATTTCTGCAATTTTGCCCCAAATAAGAAAAATTTCTGCAATTTTGCCCCAAAATAAGATAAATTCCTGCACTTTTGCCCCAAAACAAAGGAAATTTCTTGTATTTTGCCCCAAAATAAGGAGAATTTATGATTTTTGCCCCAAAATAAAGGGAATTTCTGCCTTTTGCCCCAAATTTAGGGGAATTTCTGCAATTTTGCTTTAAAATACGGGGAATTTCTGCCTTTATGCCCGAAAATAATGGGAATGCATACCTTTTTGCCATAAAAAGCGAAATTTCTTCCTTGTTGCTCCAAAATAAGGGGAATTTCTGCCTTTTTGCCTCTAAATAAGTGGAATTTCTGTCTTTTTCTCTAAAAACAAAGAGAATTTCTGTCTTTTTTGCCCCAAATTAAGGGGAATTTCTGACTTATTACCCTGAAATAAGTGAAATTTCTGCAATTTTGCCCCAAAATAAGTGAAATTTCTGCAATTTTGCCCCAAAATAAGGGAAATTTCTGGAATTTTGCCCCAAAATAAGGAAAATTTCTGTATTTTTGCCCCAACATATAGGGAATTTCTGCCTTTTTGCCCCACAATTAGGGGAATTTCTGCAATTTTGCTCCAAAATACGGGGAATTTCTGCCTTTTTGCCCTGAAATATTTGAAATTTCTGCAATTTTACCCCTAAATAAGGTGAATTTCTGCTTTTTTGCCACAAAATAATGGGAATTTCTGCCTTTTTGCCCCCAAATAAGAAAAATTTTTCCTTTTTTTCTCTAAAATAAGTGAAATTTCTGCAATTTTGCCCCAAAATAAGGGGAATTTCTTCCTTTTTTCCCCAAAACAAAGGAAATTTCAGCCTTTTTACCTGAAAATAAGTGAAATTTCTGAAATTTTGCCCCAAATAGGGAAATTTCTGCAATTTTGCCCAAAAATAAGGTAATTTCCTGCAATTTTGCCCCAAAATAAAGGAAATTTCTGGAATTTTGCCCCAAAATAAGGGGAATTTCTGATTTTTGCCCCTAATAAAGGGAATTTCTGCCTTTTGCCCCAAAATTAGGGGAATTTCTGCAATTTTGCTCCAAAATACAGGGAATTTCTGCCTTTTTGCCTGAAAATAATGGGAATGCATACCTTTTTGCCATAAAAAAAGAAATTTTTTCATTTTTGCTTCAAAATAAGGGGAATTTCTGCCTGTTTTCCTCTAAATAAGTGGAATTTCTGTCTTTTTCCCCCAAAACAAAAAGAATTTCTGTCTTTTTTGCCCCAAAATAAGGGAAATTTCTGACTTATTACCCGGAAGTAAGTCAAATTTCTGCAATTTTGCCCCAAAATAAGGGAAATTTCTGCAATTTTGCCCCAATGTAAAGGAAATTTCTGCAATTTTGACCCAAAATAAGGGGAATTTCTGACTGTTTGCCCCCGAAAAAAGGAGATTTTCTGTCTTTTTGCCCCAAAATAAGGAGAATTTCTTCCTTTTTGCCTGAAAATTATGAGAATTTCTGCAATTTTGCTTCTAAAAACGGGGAATTTCTGCTTTTTATCCCGAAAATAACAGGAATGCATACCTTTTTGCCATAAAAAAGTAAATTTCTTCATTTTTGCTCCAAAATATAGGGAATTTCTGCCTTTTTGCCTCTAAATAAGTGGAATTTCTGTCTTTTTCCCCCAAAACAAAGGGAATTTCTGTCATTTTGCCCCAAAATAAGGGGAATTTCTGAATTATTACCCTGAAATACATGAAATTTCTCCAATTTTGCCCCAAAATAAGGGAAATTTCTGCCTCTTTGCTCCCAAATAAGGGGAATTTCAGCCTTTTACCTCAAAATAAGGGGAATTTCTGCATTTTTGCCACAAAATATTAGGAATTTCTGATTTTTTGCCCCAAAATAAGGAAAATTTTGGCCTTTTTCCCCTGAAATAAGTGAAATTTCTGCAATTTTGCCCCAAAATAAGTGAAATTTCTGCAATTTTGCCCCCAATAAGGGAAATTTCTGGAATTTTGCCCCAAAATAAGGGGAATTTCTCTCTTTTTGCCCCAAAATAAAGGAAATTTTAGCTTTTTTACCTGAAAATAAGTGAAATTTCTGTAATTTTGCACAAAATAAGGGAAATTTCTTCAATTTTGCCCCAAAATAATGTAAATTCCTGCAATTTTGCCCCAAAATAAAAAAAATTCTGAATTTTGCCCCAAAATAAAAGGAATTTCTGAATTTTGCCCCAAAATAAAAGGAATTTCTGATTTTTGCCCCAAAATAAAAGGAATTTCTTTTTTTTGCCCCAAAATTAGGGGAATTTCTGCAATTTTGCTCCAAAATACGGGGAATTTCTGCCTTTTTGCCCGAAAATAATGGGAATGCATAACTTTTTGCCATAAAAAGGGAAATTTCTTCATTTTTGCACCAAAATAAGGGGAATTTCTGCATTTTTGCCTCTAAATAAGTGGAATTTCTGTCTTTTTCCCCCAAAACAAATGGAATTTCTTTCTTTTTTGCCCCAAAATAAAAGGAATTTCTGACTTATTACCCTGAAATAAGTGAAATTTCTGCAATTTTGCCCCAAAATAATAAAAATTTCTGCAATTTGGCCCCAATGTAAAGGAAATTTCTGCAATCTTGCCCCAAAATAAAGGGAATTTCTGACTGTTTGTTCCCAAAAAAAAGAGATTTTCTGTTTTTGCCCCTAAATAAGGAGAATTTCTGCCTTTTTGCCCAAAAATTATGAGAATTTCTGCAATTTTGCTTCAAAATACGGAAAATTTCTGCTTTTTATACCGAAAGTAAGGGGAATGCATACCTTTTTGCCATAAAAAGTTAAATTTCTTCATTTTTGCCCCAAAATAAGGGGAATTTCTGCCTTTTTGCCTCTAAATAAGTGGAATTTCTGTCTTTTTCCTCAAAAACAAAGGGAATTTCTGTCTTTTTTTGCCCCAAAATAAGGGGAATTTGTGAATTATTACTCTGAAATAAGTGAAATTTCTGCAATTTTGCCCAAAAAATGAGAGAAAATTTTTGCCTCTTTTCCCCCAAATAAAGGAAATTTCAGCCTTTTTACCTCAAAATAAGGGAAATTTTTGCCTTTTTTGCCTCAAAATAAAGAAAATTTCTGCCTTTTTAACTGATATAAGTAAAATTTCTGCAATTTTGCCCCAAAATAAGTGAAATTTTTGCAATTTTGCCCCAGAATAAGGGAAATTTCTGGAATTTTGCCCCAAAATAAGGGGAATATCTGAGTTTTGCCCCAAAATAAGGAGAATTTCTGTTTTTTGCCCCAACATATAGGGAAATTCTGCATTTTTGCCCCACAATTAGGAGAATTTCTGCAATTTTGCTCCAAAATACGAGGAATTTCTGTCTTTTTGCCCGAAAATAAGAAGAATGCATACCTTTTTGCCTTAAAAAAGGGAAATTTCTTCATTTTTGCTCCAAAATAAAGGGAAATTCTGCTTTTTTGCCTCTAAATATGTGGGATTTCTGTCTCTTTTCCCCAAAACAAAGGGATTTTCTGTCTTTTTTGCCCCAAAATAAAAAAAAAATTTCTGACTTATTACCCTAAATTAAGTGAAATTTCTGCAATTTTGCCCCAAAATAAGGGAAATTTCTACCTTTTTGCCCCCAAATAAGGGGAATTTCAGCCTTTTTACTTCAAAATAAGGGGAATTTCTGCATTTTTGCGACAAAATATTAGGAATTTTTGCTTTTTTGCCCCAAAATAAAGAAAATTTCTGCCTTTTTCCCTGAAAGAAGTGAAATTTCTGCAATTTTGCCCCAAAATAAGTGAAATTTGTGCAATTTTGCCCCCAAAAAAGGGAAATTTCTGGAATTTTGCTTCAAAATAAGTGGAATTTCTGAGTTTTGCCCCAAAATAAGCAGAATTTTTGTTTTTTGCCCCAACATATAGGGAATTTCTGTCTTTTTGTCCCACAACTAGGGGAATTTCTGCAATTTTGCTCCAAAATACGGGGAATTTCTGCCTTTTTGACTGAAAAAAGGGGAATGCATAACTTTTTGCAATAAAAAAGGGAAATTTCTTCATTTTTGCTCCAAAATAAGGGAAATTT
Source organism: Micromys minutus (assembly GCF_963924665.1). Classification (NCBI taxonomy): domain Eukaryota; kingdom Metazoa; phylum Chordata; class Mammalia; order Rodentia; family Muridae; genus Micromys; species Micromys minutus. Next base: position 514,399 of record NW_027667948.1, read on the forward strand.
TTGCATTTTTGCCTCTAAATAACTGGAATTTCTGTCTTTTTCTCTCAAAACAAAGGGAATTTCTGTCTTTTTTGCCTCAATATAAGTGGAATTTCTGACGAATTTCCCTGAAATAAGTGAAATTTCTGCAATTTTGCCCCAAAATAAGGGAAATTTCTGCCTTTTTGCCCAGAAATATTTGAAATTTCTGCAATTTTACCCCAAAATAAGGTGAATTTCTGCCTTTTTGCCCCAAAATAATGGCAATTTCTGACTTTTTGCCCCAAAATAAGAAAAATTTTTGCTTTTTTTCTCTTAAATAAGTGAAATTTCTGCAATTTTGCCCTAAAAGTAAGAAAATTTCTGAAATTTTTACCAATAATAAGGGAAATTTCTGAAATTTTGCCCCAAAATTAGAGGAATTTCTCCCTTTTTGCCACAAAATAAAAAAAATTTCAGCCTTTTTACCTGAAAATAAGTGAAATTTCTGCAATTTTGCCCCAAATAAGAAAAATTTCTGCAATTTTGCCCCAAAATAAGATAAATTCCTGCACTTTTGCCCCAAAACAAAGGAAATTTCTTGTATTTTGCCCCAAAATAAGGGGAATTTATGATTTTTGCCCCAAAATAAAGGGAATTTCTGCCTTTTGCCCCAAATTTAGGGGAATTTCTGCAATTTTGCTTTAAAATACGGGGAATTTCTGCCTTTATGCCCGAAAATAATGGGAATGCATACCTTTTTGCCATAAAAAGCGAAATTTCTTCCTTGTTGCTCCAAAATAAGGGGAATTTCTGCCTTTTTGCCTCTAAATAAGTGGAATTTCTGTCTTTTTCTCTAAAAACAAAGAGAATTTCTGTCTTTTTTGCCCCAAATTAAGGGGAATTTCTGACTTATTACCCTGAAATAAGTGAAATTTCTGCAATTTTGCCCCAAAATAAGTGAAATTTCTGCAATTTTGCCCCAAAATAAGGGAAATTTCTGGAATTTTGCCCCAAAATAAGGAAAATTTCTGTATTTTTGCCCCAACATATAGGGAATTTCTGCCTTTTTGCCCCACAATTAGGGGAATTTCTGCAATTTTGCTCCAAAATACGGGGAATTTCTGCCTTTTTGCCCTGAAATATTTGAAATTTCTGCAATTTTACCCCTAAATAAGGTGAATTTCTGCTTTTTTGCCACAAAATAATGGGAATTTCTGCCTTTTTGCCCCCAAATAAGAAAAATTTTTCCTTTTTTTCTCTAAAATAAGTGAAATTTCTGCAATTTTGCCCCAAAATAAGGGGAATTTCTTCCTTTTTTCCCCAAAACAAAGGAAATTTCAGCCTTTTTACCTGAAAATAAGTGAAATTTCTGAAATTTTGCCCCAAATAGGGAAATTTCTGCAATTTTGCCCAAAAATAAGGTAATTTCCTGCAATTTTGCCCCAAAATAAAGGAAATTTCTGGAATTTTGCCCCAAAATAAGGGGAATTTCTGATTTTTGCCCCTAATAAAGGGAATTTCTGCCTTTTGCCCCAAAATTAGGGGAATTTCTGCAATTTTGCTCCAAAATACAGGGAATTTCTGCCTTTTTGCCTGAAAATAATGGGAATGCATACCTTTTTGCCATAAAAAAAGAAATTTTTTCATTTTTGCTTCAAAATAAGGGGAATTTCTGCCTGTTTTCCTCTAAATAAGTGGAATTTCTGTCTTTTTCCCCCAAAACAAAAAGAATTTCTGTCTTTTTTGCCCCAAAATAAGGGAAATTTCTGACTTATTACCCGGAAGTAAGTCAAATTTCTGCAATTTTGCCCCAAAATAAGGGAAAATTCTGCAATTTTGCCCCAATGTAAAGGAAATTTCTGCAATTTTGACCCAAAATAAGGGGAATTTCTGACTGTTTGCCCCCGAAAAAAGGAGATTTTCTGTCTTTTTGCCCCAAAATAAGGAGAATTTCTTCCTTTTTGCCTGAAAATTATGAGAATTTCTGCAATTTTGCTTCTAAAAACGGGGAATTTCTGCTTTTTATCCCGAAAATAACAGGAATGCATACCTTTTTGCCATAAAAAAGTAAATTTCTTCATTTTTGCTCCAAAATATAGGGAATTTCTGCCTTTTTGCCTCTAAATAAGTGGAATTTCTGTCTTTTTCCCCCAAAACAAAGGGAATTTCTGTCATTTTGCCCCAAAATAAGGGGAATTTCTGAATTATTACCCTGAAATACGTGAAATTTCTCCAATTTTGCCCCAAAATAAGGGAAATTTCTGCCTCTTTGCTCCCAAATAAGGGGAATTTCAGCCTTTTACCTCAAAATAAGGGGAATTTCTGCATTTTTGCCACAAAATATTAGGAATTTCTGATTTTTTGCCCCAAAATAAGGAAAATTTTGGCCTTTTTCCCCTGAAATAAGTGAAATTTCTGCAATTTTGCCCCAAAATAAGTGAAATTTCTGCAATTTTGCCCCCAATAAGGGAAATTTCTGGAATTTTGCCCCAAAATAAGGGGAATTTCTCTCTTTTTGCCCCAAAATAAAGGAAATTTTAGCTTTTTTACCTGAAAATAAGTGAAATTTCTGTAATTTTGCACAAAATAAGGGAAATTTCTTCAATTTTGCCCCAAAATAATGTAAATTCCTGCAATTTTGCCCCAAAATAAAAAAAATTCTGAATTTTGCCCCAAAATAAAAGGAATTTCTGAATTTTGCCCCAAAATAAAAGGAATTTCTGATTTTTGCCCCAAAATAAAAGGAATTTCTTTTTTTTGCCCCAAAATTAGGGGAATTTCTGCAATTTTGCTCCAAAATACGGGGAATTTCTGCCTTTTTGCCCGAAAATAATGGGAATGCATAACTTTTTGCCATAAAAAGGGAAATTTCTTCATTTTTGCACCAAAATAAGGGGAATTTCTGCATTTTTGCCTCTAAATAAGTGGAATTTCTGTCTTTTTCCCCCAAAACAAATGGAATTTCTTTCTTTTTTGCCCCAAAATAAAAGGAATTTCTGACTTATTACCCTGAAATAAGTGAAATTTCTGCAATTTTGCCCCAAAATAATAAAAATTTCTGCAATTTGGCCCCAATGTAAAGGAAATTTCTGCAATCTTGCCCCAAAATAAAGGGAATTTCTGACTGTTTGTTCCCAAAAAAAAGAGATTTTCTGTTTTTGCCCCTAAATAAGGAGAATTTCTGCCTTTTTGCCCAAAAATTATGAGAATTTCTGCAATTTTGCTTCAAAATACGGAAAATTTCTGCTTTTTATACCGAAAGTAAGGGGAATGCATACCTTTTTGCCATAAAAAGTTAAATTTCTTCATTTTTGCCCCAAAATAAGGGGAATTTCTGCCTTTTTGCCTCTAAATAAGTGGAATTTCTGTCTTTTTCCTCAAAAACAAAGGGAATTTCTGTCTTTTTTTGCCCCAAAATAAGGGGAATTTGTGAATTATTACTCTGAAATAAGTGAAATTTCTGCAATTTTGCCCAAAAAATGAGAGAAAATTTTTGCCTCTTTTCCCCCAAATAAAGGAAATTTCAGCCTTTTTACCTCAAAATAAGGGAAATTTTTGCCTTTTTTGCCTCAAAATAAAGAAAATTTCTGCCTTTTTTAACTGATATAAGTAAAATTTCTGCAATTTTGCCCCAAAATAAGTGAAATTTTTGCAATTTTGCCCCAGAATAAGGGAAATTTCTGGAATTTTGCCCCAAAATAAGGGGAATATCTGAGTTTTGCCCCAAAATAAGGAGAATTTCTGTTTTTTGCCCCAACATATAGGGAAATTCTGCATTTTTGCCCCACAATTAGGAGAATTTCTGCAATTTTGCTCCAAAATACGAGGAATTTCTGTCTTTTTGCCCGAAAATAAGAAGAATGCATACCTTTTTGCCTTAAAAAAGGGAAATTTCTTCATTTTTGCTCCAAAATAAAGGGAATTTCTGCTTTTTTGCCTCTAAATATGTGGGATTTCTGTCTCTTTTCCCCAAAACAAAGGGATTTTCTGTCTTTTTTGCCCCAAAATAAAAAAAAAATTTCTGACTTATTACCCTAAATTAAGTGAAATTTCTGCAATTTTGCCCCAAAATAAGGGAAATTTCTACCTTTTTGCCCCCAAATAAGGGGAATTTCAGCCTTTTTACTTCAAAATAAGGGGAATTTCTGCATTTTTGCGACAAAATATTAGGAATTTTTGCTTTTTTGCCCCAAAATAAAGAAAATTTCTGCCTTTTTCCCTGAAAGAAGTGAAATTTCTGCAATTTTGCCCCAAAATAAGTGAAATTTGTGCAATTTTGCCCCCAAAAAAGGGAAATTTCTGGAATTTTGCTTCAAAATAAGTGGAATTTCTGAGTTTTGCCCCAAAATAAGCAGAATTTTTGTTTTTTGCCCCAACATATAGGGAATTTCTGTCTTTTTGTCCCACAACTAGGGGAATTTCTGCAATTTTGCTCCAAAATACGGGGAATTTCTGCCTTTTTGACTGAAAAAAGGGGAATGCATAACTTTTTGCAATAAAAAAGGGAAATTTCTTCATTTTTGCTCCAAAATAAGGGAAATTTTTGCATTTTTGCCTCTAAATAACTGGAATTTCTGTCTTTTTCTCTCAAAACAAAGGGAATTTCTGTCTTTTTTGCCTCAATATAAGTGGAATTTCTGACGAATTACCCTGAAATAAGTGAAATTTCTGCAATTTTGCCCCAAAATAAGGGAAATTTCTGCCTTTTTGCCCAGAAATATTTGAAATTTCTGCAATTTTACCCCAAAATAAGGTGAATTTCTGCCTTTTTGCCCCAAAATAATGGCAATTTCTGACTTTTTGCCCCAAAATAAGAAAAATTTTTGCTTTTTTTCTCTTAAATAAGTGAAATTTCTGCAATTTTGCCCTAAAAGTAAGAAAATTTCTGAAATTTTTACCAATAATAAGGGAAATTTCTGAAATTTTGCCCCAAAATTAGAGGAATTTCTCCCTTTTTGCCACAAAATAAAAAAAATTTCAGCCTTTTTACCTGAAAATAAGTGAAATTTCTGCAATTTTGCCCCAAATAAGAAAAATTTCTGCAATTTTGCCCCAAAATAAGATAAATTCCTGCACTTTTCCCCCAAAACAAAGGAAATTTCTTGTATTTTGCCCCAAAATAAGGGGAATTTATGATTTTTGCCCCAAAATAAAGGGAATTTCTGCCTTTTGCCCCAAATTTAGGGGAATTTCTGCAATTTTGCTTTAAAATACGGGGAATTTCTGCCTTTATGCCCGAAAATAATGGGAATGCATACCTTTTTGCCATAAAAAGCGAAATTTCTTCCTTGTTGCTCCAAAATAAGGGGAATTTCTGCCTTTTTGCCTCTAAATAAGTGGAATTTCTGTCTTTTTCTCTAAAAACAAAGAGAATTTCTGTCTTTTTTGCCCCAAATTAAGGGGAATTTCTGACTTATTACCCTGAAATAAGTGAAATTTCTGCAATTTTGCCCCAAAATAAGTGAAATTTCTGCAATTTTGCCCCAAAATAAGGGAAATTTCTGGAATTTTGCCCCAAAATAAGGAAAATTTCTGTATTTTTGCCCCAACATATAGGGAATTTCTGCCTTTTTGCCCCACAATTAGGGGAATTTCTGCAATTTTGCTCCAAAATACGGGGAATTTCTGCCTTTTTGCCCTGAAATATTTGAAATTTCTGCAATTTTACCCCTAAATAAGGTGAATTTCTGCTTTTTTGCCACAAAATAATGGGAATTTCTGCCTTTTTGCCCCCAAATAAGAAAAATTTTTCCTTTTTTTCTCTAAAATAAGTGAAATTTCTGCAATTTTGCCCCAAAATAAGGGGAATTTCTTCCTTTTTTCCCCAAAACAAAGGAAATTTCAGCCTTTTTACCTGAAAATAAGTGAAATTTCTGAAATTTTGCCCCAAATAGGGAAATTTCTGCAATTTTGCCCAAAAATAAGGTAATTTCCTGCAATTTTGCCCCAAAATAAAGGAAATTTCTGGAATTTTGCCCCAAAATAAGGGGAATTTCTGATTTTTGCCCCTAATAAAGGGAATTTCTGCCTTTTGCCCCAAAATTAGGGGAATTTCTGCAATTTTGCTCCAAAATACAGGGAATTTCTGCCTTTTTGCCTGAAAATAATGGGAATGCATACCTTTTTGCCATAAAAAAAGAAATTTTTTCATTTTTGCTTCAAAATAAGGGGAATTTCTGCCTGTTTTCCTCTAAATAAGTGGAATTTCTGTCTTTTTCCCCCAAAACAAAAAGAATTTCTGTCTTTTTTGCCCCAAAATAAGGGAAATTTCTGACTTATTACCCGGAAGTAAGTCAAATTTCTGCAATTTTGCCCCAAAATAAGGGAAATTTCTGCAATTTTGCCCCAATGTAAAGGAAATTTCTGCAATTTTGACCCAAAATAAGGGGAATTTCTGACTGTTTGCCCCCGAAAAAAGGAGATTTTCTGTCTTTTTGCCCCAAAATAAGGAGAATTTCTTCCTTTTTGCCTGAAAATTATGAGAATTTCTGCAATTTTGCTTCTAAAAACGGGGAATTTCTGCTTTTTATCCCGAAAATAACAGGAATGCATACCTTTTTGCCATAAAAAAGTAAATTTCTTCATTTTTGCTCCAAAATATAGGGAATTTCTGCCTTTTTGCCTCTAAATAAGTGGAATTTCTGTCTTTTTCCCCCAAAACAAAGGGAATTTCTGTCATTTTGCCCCAAAATAAGGGGAATTTCTGAATTATTACCCTGAAATACGTGAAATTTCTCCAATTTTGCCCCAAAATAAGGGAAATTTCTGCCTCTTTGCTCCCAAATAAGGGGAATTTCAGCCTTTTACCTCAAAATAAGGGGAATTTCTGCATTTTTGCCACAAAATATTAGGAATTTCTGATTTTTTGCCCCAAAATAAGGAAAATTTTGGCCTTTTTCCCCTGAAATAAGTGAAATTTCTGCAATTTTGCCCCAAAATAAGTGAAATTTCTGCAATTTTGCCCCCAATAAGGGAAATTTCTGGAATTTTGCCCCAAAATAAGGGGAATTTCTCTCTTTTTGCCCCAAAATAAAGGAAATTTTAGCTTTTTTACCTGAAAATAAGTGAAATTTCTGTAATTTTGCACAAAATAAGGGAAATTTCTTCAATTTTGCCCCAAAATAATGTAAATTCCTGCAATTTTGCCCCAAAATAAAAAAAATTCTGAATTTTGCCCCAAAATAAAAGGAATTTCTGAATTTTGCCCCAAAATAAAAGGAATTTCTGATTTTTGCCCCAAAATAAAAGGAATTTCTTTTTTTTGCCCCAAAATTAGGGGAATTTCTGCAATTTTGCTCCAAAATACGGGGAATTTCTGCCTTTTTGCCCGAAAATAATGGGAATGCATAACTTTTTGCCATAAAAAGGGAAATTTCTTCATTTTTGCACCAAAATAAGGGGAATTTCTGCATTTTTGCCTCTAAATAAGTGGAATTTCTGTCTTTTTCCCCCAAAACAAATGGAATTTCTTTCTTTTTTGCCCCAAAATAAAAGGAATTTCTGACTTATTACCCTGAAATAAGTGAAATTTCTGCAATTTTGCCCCAAAATAATAAAAATTTCTGCAATTTGGCCCCAATGTAAAGGAAATTTCTGCAATCTTGCCCCAAAATAAAGGGAATTTCTGACTGTTTGTTCCCAAAAAAAAGAGATTTTCTGTTTTTGCCCCTAAATAAGGAGAATTTCTGCCTTTTTGCCCAAAAATTATGAGAATTTCTGCAATTTTGCTTCAAAATACGGAAAATTTCTGCTTTTTATACCGAAAGTAAGGGGAATGCATACCTTTTTGCCATAAAAAGTTAAATTTCTTCATTTTTGCCCCAAAATAAGGGGAATTTCTGCCTTTTTGCCTCTAAATAAGTGGAATTTCTGTCTTTTTCCTCAAAAACAAAGGGAATTTCTGTCTTTTTTTGCCCCAAAATAAGGGGAATTTGTGAATTATTACTCTGAAATAAGTGAAATTTCTGCAATTTTGCCCAAAAAATGAGAGAAAATTTTTGCCTCTTTTCCCCCAAATAAAGGAAATTTCAGCCTTTTTACCTCAAAATAAGGGAAATTTTTGCCTTTTTTGCCTCAAAATAAAGAAAATTTCTGCCTTTTTTAACTGATATAAGTAAAATTTCTGCAATTTTGCCCCAAAATAAGTGAAATTTTTGCAATTTTGCCCCAGAATAAGGGAAATTTCTGGAATTTTGCCCCAAAATAAGGGGAATATCTGAGTTTTGCCCCAAAATAAGGAGAATTTCTGTTTTTTGCCCCAACATATAGGGAAATTCTGCATTTTTGCCCCACAATTAGGAGAATTTCTGCAATTTTGCTCCAAAATACGAGGAATTTCTGTCTTTTTGCCCGAAAATAAGAAGAATGCATACCTTTTTGCCTTAAAAAAGGGAAATTTCTTCATTTTTGCTCCAAAATAAAGGGAAATTCTGCTTTTTTGCCTCTAAATATGTGGGATTTCTGTCTCTTTTCCCCAAAACAAAGGGATTTTCTGTCTTTTTTGCCCCAAAATAAAAAAAAAAATTTCTGACTTATTACCCTAAATTAAGTGAAATTTCTGCAATTTTGCCCCAAAATAAGGGAAATTTCTACCTTTTTGCCCCCAAATAAGGGGAATTTCAGCCTTTTTACTTCAAAATAAGGGGAATTTCTGCATTTTTGCGACAAAATATTAGGAATTTTTGCTTTTTTGCCCCAAAATAAAGAAAATTTCTGCCTTTTTCCCTGAAAGAAGTGAAATTTCTGCAATTTTGCCCCAAAATAAGTGAAATTTGTGCAATTTTGCCCCCAAAAAAGGGAAATTTCTGGAATTTTGCTTCAAAATAAGTGGAATTTCTGAGTTTTGCCCCAAAATAAGCAGAATTTTTGTTTTTTGCCCCAACATATAGGGAATTTCTGTCTTTTTGTCCCACAACTAGGGGAATTTCTGCAATTTTGCTCCAAAATACGGGGAATTTCTGCCTTTTTGACTGAAAAAAGGGGAATGCATAACTTTTTGCAATAAAAAAGGGAAATTTCTTCATTTTTGCTCCAAAATAAGGGAAATTTTTGCATTTTTGCCTCTAAATAACTGGAATTTCTGTCTTTTTCTCTCAAAACAAAGGGAATTTCTGTCTTTTTTGCCTCAATATAAGTGGAATTTCTGACGAATTACCCTGAAATAAGTGAAATTTCTGCAATTTTGCCCCAAAATAAGGGAAATTTCTGCCTTTTTGCCCAGAAATATTTGAAATTTCTGCAATTTTACCCCAAAATAAGGTGAATTTCTGCCTTTTTGCCCCAAAATAATGGCAATTTCTGACTTTTTGCCCCAAAATAAGAAAAATTTTTGCTTTTTTTCTCTTAAATAAGTGAAATTTCTGCAATTTTGCCCTAAAAGTAAGAAAATTTCTGAAATTTTTACCAATAATAAGGGAAATTTCTGAAATTTTGCCCCAAAATTAGAGGAATTTCTCCCTTTTTGCCACAAAATAAAAAAAATTTCAGCCTTTTTACCTGAAAATAAGTGAAATTTCTGCAATTTTGCCCCAAATAAGAAAAATTTCTGCAATTTTGCCCCAAAATAAGATAAATTCCTGCACTTTTGCCCCAAAACAAAGGAAATTTCTTGTATTTTGCCCCAAAATAAGGGGAATTTATGATTTTTGCCCCAAAATAAAGGGAATTTCTGCCTTTTGCCCCAAATTTAGGGGAATTTCTGCAATTTTGCTTTAAAATACGGGGAATTTCTGCCTTTATGCCCGAAAATAATGGGAATGCATACCTTTTTGCCATAAAAAGCGAAATTTCTTCCTTGTTGCTCCAAAATAAGGGGAATTTCTGCCTTTTTGCCTCTAAATAAGTGGAATTTCTGTCTTTTTCTCTAAAAACAAAGAGAATTTCTGTCTTTTTTGCCCCAAATTAAGGGGAATTTCTGACTTATTACCCTGAAATAAGTGAAATTTCTGCAATTTTGCCCCAAAATAAGTGAAATTTCTGCAATTTTGCCCCAAAATAAGGGAAATTTCTGGAATTTTGCCCCAAAATAAGGAAAATTTCTGTATTTTTGCCCCAACATATAGGGAATTTCTGCCTTTTTGCCCCACAATTAGGGGAATTTCTGCAATTTTGCTCCAAAATACGGGGAATTTCTGCCTTTTTGCCCTGAAATATTTGAAATTTCTGCAATTTTACCCCTAAATAAGGTGAATTTCTGCTTTTTTGCCACAAAATAATGGGAATTTCTGCCTTTTTGCCCCCAAATAAGAAAAATTTTTCCTTTTTTTCTCTAAAATAAGTGAAATTTCTGCAATTTTGCCCCAAAATAAGGGGAATTTCTTCCTTTTTTCCCCAAAACAAAGGAAATTTCAGCCTTTTTACCTGAAAATAAGTGAAATTTCTGAAATTTTGCCCCAAATAGGGAAATTTCTGCAATTTTGCCCAAAAATAAGGTAATTTCCTGCAATTTTGCCCCAAAATAAAGGAAATTTCTGGAATTTTGCCCCAAAATAAGGGGAATTTCTGATTTTTGCCCCTAATAAAGGGAATTTCTGCCTTTTGCCCCAAAATTAGGGGAATTTCTGCAATTTTGCTCCAAAATACAGGGAATTTCTGCCTTTTTGCCTGAAAATAATGGGAATGCATACCTTTTTGCCATAAAAAAAGAAATTTTTTCATTTTTGCTTCAAAATAAGGGGAATTTCTGCCTGTTTTCCTCTAAATAAGTGGAATATCTGTCTTTTTCCCCCAAAACAAAAAGAATTTCTGTCTTTTTTGCCCCAAAATAAGGGAAATTTCTGACTTATTACCCGGAAGTAAGTCAAATTTCTGCAATTTTGCCCCAAAATAAGGGAAATTTCTGCAATTTTGCCCCAATGTAAAGGAAATTTCTGCAATTTTGACCCAAAATAAGGGGAATTTCTGACTGTTTGCCCCCGAAAAAAGGAGATTTTCTGTCTTTTTGCCCCAAAATAAGGAGAATTTCTTCCTTTTTGCCTGAAAATTATGAGAATTTCTGCAATTTTGCTTCTAAAAACGGGGAATTTCTGCTTTTTATCCCGAAAATAACAGGAATGCATACCTTTTTGCCATAAAAAAGTAAATTTCTTCATTTTTGCTCCAAAATATAGGGAATTTCTGCCTTTTTGCCTCTAAATAAGTGGAATTTCTGTCTTTTTCCCCCAAAACAAAGGGAATTTCTGTCATTTTGCCCCAAAATAAGGGGAATTTCTGAATTATTACCCTGAAATACGTGAAATTTCTCCAATTTTGCCCCAAAATAAGGGAAATTTCTGCCTCTTTGCTCCCAAATAAGGGGAATTTCAGCCTTTTACCTCAAAATAAGGGGAATTTCTGCATTTTTGCCACAAAATATTAGGAATTTCTGATTTTTTGCCCCAAAATAAGGAAAATTTTGGCCTTTTTCCCCTGAAATAAGTGAAATTTCTGCAATTTTGCCCCAAAATAAGTGAAATTTCTGCAATTTTGCCCCCAATAAGGGAAATTTCTGGAATTTTGCCCCAAAATAAGGGGAATTTCTCTCTTTTTGCCCCAAAATAAAGGAAATTTTAGCTTTTTTACCTGAAAATAAGTGAAATTTCTGTAATTTTGCACAAAATAAGGGAAATTTCTTCAATTTTGCCCCAAAATAATGTAAATTCCTGCAATTTTGCCCCAAAATAAAAAAAATTCTGAATTTTGCCCCAAAATAAAAGGAATTTCTGAATTTTGCCCCAAAATAAAAGGAATTTCTGATTTTTGCCCCAAAATAAAAGGAATTTCTTTTTTTTGCCCCAAAATTAGGGGAATTTCTGCAATTTTGCTCCAAAATACGGGGAATTTCTGCCTTTTTGCCCGAAAATAATGGGAATGCATAACTTTTTGCCATAAAAAGGGAAATTTCTTCATTTTTGCACCAAAATAAGGGGAATTTCTGCATTTTTGCCTCTAAATAAGTGGAATTTCTGTCTTTTTCCCCCAAAACAAATGGAATTTCTTTCTTTTTTGCCCCAAAATAAAAGGAATTTCTGACTTATTACCCTGAAATAAGTGAAATTTCTGCAATTTTGCCCCAAAATAATAAAAATTTCTGCAATTTGGCCCCAATGTAAAGGAAATTTCTGCAATCTTGCCCCAAAATAAAGGGAATTTCTGACTGTTTGTTCCCAAAAAAAAGAGATTTTCTGTTTTTGCCCCTAAATAAGGAGAATTTCTGCCTTTTTGCCCAAAAATTATGAGAATTTCTGCAATTTTGCTTCAAAATACGGAAAATTTCTGCTTTTTATACCGAAAGTAAGGGGAATGCATACCTTTTTGCCATAAAAAGTTAAATTTCTTCATTTTTGCCCCAAAATAAGGGGAATTTCTGCCTTTTTGCCTCTAAATAAGTGGAATTTCTGTCTTTTTCCTCAAAAACAAAGGGAATTTCTGTCTTTTTTTGCCCCAAAATAAGGGGAATTTGTGAATTATTACTCTGAAATAAGTGAAATTTCTGCAATTTTGCCCAAAAAATGAGAGAAAATTTTTGCCTCTTTTCCCCCAAATAAAGGAAATTTCAGCCTTTTTACCTCAAAATAAGGGAAATTTTTGCCTTTTTTGCCTCAAAATAAAGAAAATTTCTGCCTTTTTTAACTGATATAAGTAAAATTTCTGCAATTTTGCCCCAAAATAAGTGAAATTTTTGCAATTTTGCCCCAGAATAAGGGAAATTTCTGGAATTTTGCCCCAAAATAAGGGGAATATCTGAGTTTTGCCCCAAAATAAGGAGAATTTCTGTTTTTTGCCCCAACATATAGGGAAATTCTGCATTTTTGCCCCACAATTAGGAGAATTTCTGCAATTTTGCTCCAAAATACGAGGAATTTCTGTCTTTTTGCCCGAAAATAAGAAGAATGCATACCTTTTTGCCTTAAAAAAGGGAAATTTCTTCATTTTTGCTCCAAAATAAAGGGAATTTCTGCTTTTTTGCCTCTAAATATGTGGGATTTCTGTCTCTTTTCCCCAAAACAAAGGGATTTTCTGTCTTTTTTGCCCCAAAATAAAAAAAAAATTTCTGACTTATTACCCTAAATTAAGTGAAATTTCTGCAATTTTGCCCCAAAATAAGGGAAATTTCTACCTTTTTGCCCCCAAATAAGGGGAATTTCAGCCTTTTTACTTCAAAATAAGGGGAATTTCTGCATTTTTGCGACAAAATATTAGGAATTTTTGCTTTTTTGCCCCAAAATAAAGAAAATTTCTGCCTTTTTCCCTGAAAGAAGTGAAATTTCTGCAATTTTGCCCCAAAATAAGTGAAATTTGTGCAATTTTGCCCCCAAAAAAGGGAAATTTCTGGAATTTTGCTTCAAAATAAGTGGAATTTCTGAGTTTTGCCCCAAAATAAGCAGAATTTTTGTTTTTTGCCCCAACATATAGGGAATTTCTGTCTTTTTGTCCCACAACTAGGGGAATTTCTGCAATTTTGCTCCAAAATACGGGGAATTTCTGCCTTTTTGACTGAAAAAAGGGGAATGCATAACTTTTTGCAATAAAAAAGGGAAATTTCTTCATTTTTGCTCCAAAATAAGGGAAATTTTTGCATTTTTGCCTCTAAATAACTGGAATTTCTGTCTTTTTCTCTCAAAACAAAGGGAATTTCTGTCTTTTTTGCCTCAATATAAGTGGAATTTCTGACGAATTACCCTGAAATAAGTGAAATTTCTGCAATTTTGCCCCAAAATAAGGGAAATTTCTGCCTTTTTGCCCAGAAATATTTGAAATTTCTGCAATTTTACCCCAAAATAAGGTGAATTTCTGCCTTTTTGCCCCAAAATAATGGCAATTTCTGACTTTTTGCCCCAAAATAAGAAAAATTTTTGCTTTTTTTCTCTTAAATAAGTGAAATTTCTGCAATTTTGCCCTAAAAGTAAGAAAATTTCTGAAATTTTTACCAATAATAAGGGAAATTTCTGAAATTTTGCCCCAAAATTAGAGGAATTTCTCCCTTTTTGCCACAAAATAAAAAAAATTTCAGCCTTTTTACCTGAAAATAAGTGAAATTTCTGCAATTTTGCCCCAAATAAGAAAAATTTCTGCAATTTTGCCCCAAAATAAGATAAATTCCTGCACTTTTGCCCCAAAACAAAGGAAATTTCTTGTATTTTGCCCCAAAATAAGGGGAATTTATGATTTTTGCCCCAAAATAAAGGGAATTTCTGCCTTTTGCCCCAAATTTAGGGGAATTTCTGCAATTTTGCTTTAAAATACGGGGAATTTCTGCCTTTATGCCCGAAAATAATGGGAATGCATACCTTTTTGCCATAAAAAGGGAAATTTCTTCCTTGTTGCTCCAAAATAAGGGGAATTTCTGCCTTTTTGCCTCTAAATAAGTGGAATTTCTGTCTTTTTCTCTAAAAACAAAGAGAATTTCTGTCTTTTTTGCCCCAAATTAAGGGGAATTTCTGACTTATTACCCTGAAATAAGTGAAATTTCTGCAATTTTGCCCCAAAATAAGGGATATTTCTGCTTTTTTGCCCCCAAATAAGGAGAATTTCTGCCTTTTTACCTCAAAATAAGGGGAATTTCTGCTTTTTTGCCCCAAAATAACAAAATTTCTTTTTTTCCCCTGAAAGAAGTGAAATTTCTGCAATTTTGCCCACAATAAGTGAATTTTCTGCAATTTTGCCCCAGAAAAAGGGAAATTTCTGGAATTTTGCCCTAAAATAAGTGGAATTTCTGAGTTTTTCCCCAAAATAAGGAGAATTTCTGTCTTTTTGCCCCAACATATAGGGAATTTCTGCATTTTTGCCCCACAATTAGGGGAATTTTTGCAATTTTGCTTCAAACTACGGGTAATTTCTGCCTTTTTGCCCGAAAATAAGAAGAATGCATACCTTTTTGCCTTAAAAAAGGGAAATTTCTTCATTTTTGCTTCAAAATAAGGGGAATTTCTGTTTTTGCCTCTAAATAGTGGAATTTGTCTTTTTCACCCAAAACAAAGGGATTTTCTGTCTTTTTTGCACCAAAATAAGAAAAATTTCTGACTTATTACCCTGAAATAAGTGAAATTTCTGAAATTTTGCCCCAAAATAAGGGAAATTTTTGCCTTTTTGCCCACAAATAAGGGGAATTTCACCCTTTATACCTCAAAATAAGGGGAATTTCTGCATTTTTTGCCACAAAATATTAGGAATTTCTGCCTTTTTGCCCCAAAATAAGGAAAATTTCTTCCTTTTCTCCCTGAAGTAAGTGAAATTTCTGCAATTTTGCCCCAAAATAAGTGGAATTTCTGAGTTTTGCCCCAAAATAAGGAGAATTTCTGTCTTTTTGCCCCAACATATAGGGAATTTCTGCCTTTTTGCACCACAATTAGGGGAATTTCTGCAATTTTGCTCCAAAATACGGGAATTTCTCTTTTTTGCGTGAAAATAAGGGGAATGCATAACTTTTTGCCATAGAAAAGGGAAATTTCCTCATTTTTGCTCCAAAATAAGAGGAATTTCTGCCTTTTTGCTTTTCAATAAGTGGAATTTCTGTCTTTTTCACCCAAAACAAAGGAAATTTCTGTCTTTTTTGCCCCAAAATAAGGGGAATTTTTGACTTATTACCCTAAAATAAGTGAAATTTCTGCAATTTTGCCCCAAAATAAGGGAAATTTCTGGAATTTTGCCCCAAAATAAGTGGAATTTCTAAGTTTTGCCCCAAAATAAAAAGAATTTCTGTATTTTTGCCCCAACATATAGGGAATTTCTGTCTTTTTCCCCACAACTAGGGAAATTTCTGCAATTTTGCTCCAAAATACGGGGAATTTCTGCCTTTTTGCCCTGAAATATGTGAAATTTTTTAAATTTACCCCTAAATAAGGTGAATTTCTGCTTTTTTGCCCCAAAATAATGGGAATTTCTGCCTTTTTGCCCCAAAATAAGAAAAATTTTTGCTTTTTTTCTCTGAAATCAGTGAAATTTCTTTAATTTTGCCCTAAAATAAGGGAAATTTTTGCAATTTTTTCCCATAATAAGGGAGATTTCTGCAATTTTGCCCAAAAATAAGGGGAATTTCTTCCTTTTTGCCCCAAAACAAAGGAAATTTCAGACTTTTTACCTGAAAATAAATGAAATTTCTGAAATTTTGCCCCAAATAAGGGAAATTTCTGCAATTTTGCCCCAAAATAAAGGGAATTTCTGCCTTTTGCCCCAAAATACAAGGAACTTCTGCCTTTTTGCACGAAATTAATGGGAATGCATACCTTTTTGCCATAAAAAGGGAAATTTCTTCATTTTTGCTCCAAAATAAAGGGAATTTCTGCCTTTTTGCCTCTAAATAACTGGAATTTCTTTCTTTTTCCCCCAAAACAAAGAGAATTTCTGTCTTTTTTGCCCCAAAATAAGGGAAATTTCTGACTTATTACCCTGAATTAAGTGAAATTTATGCAATTTTGCCCCAAAATAAGTGAAAATTCTGCAATTTTGCCCCAATGTAAAGGAAATTTCTTCAATTTTGCCCCAAAATAAAAGGAATTTCTGACTGTTTGCTCCAGAAAAAAGGAGATTTTCTGTCTTTTTGCCCCAAAATAAGGAGAATTTCTGCATTTTTGCCTGAAAATTATGAGAATTTCTGCAATTTTGCTTCAAAATATGGGGAATTTCTGCTTTTTATCCCGAAAATAACAGGAATGCATACCTTTTTGCCATAAAAAGTAAAATTTCTTCATTTTTGCTCCAAAATAAGGGGAATTTCTGCCTTTTTGCCTGTAAATAAGTGGAATTTCTGTCTTTTACCCCCAAAACAAAGGGAATTTCTGTATTTTTGCCCCAAAATAAGGGGAATTTCTGAATTACTACCCTGAAATACTTGAAATTTCTTCAATTTTGCCCCAAAATAAGGGAAATTTCTGCAATTTTGCCCCAAAATAAGGGAAAATTCTGAAATTTTGCTTCAAAATAAGTGGAATTTCTAAGTTTTGCCCCAAAATAAAGAGAATTTCTGTCTTTTTGCCCCAACTTATAGGGAATTTCTGACTTTTTGCCCCACAATTAGGGGAATTTCTGCAATTTTGCTCCAAAATACGGAAAATTTCTTCCTTTTTGCCCTGAAATATGTGAAATTTCTGCAATTTTACCCCTAAATAAGGTGAATTTCTGCCTTTTTGCCCCAACATAATGGGAATTTCTGCCTTTTTGCCCCAAAATAAGAAAAATTTTTCCTTTTTTTCTCTGAAGTAAGTGAAATTTCTGCAATTTTGTCCTAAAATAATGGAAATTTCTGCAATTTTTCTCTATAATAAAGGAAATTTCTGCAAGTTTGCCCCAAAATTAGGGGAATTTCTCTCTTTTTGCCCCAAAATAAAGGAAATTCAGCCTTTTTAACTGAAAATAAGTGAAATTTTTGCAATTTTGCCCCAAATAAGGGAAATTTCTTCAATTTTGCCCCAAAATAAGGTAAATTCCTGCAATTTTGCCCCAAAATAAAAAAATTTCTGAATTTTGCCACAAAATAAAAGAAATTTCTGATTTTTTCCCCAAAATAAAAGGAATTTCTGCCTTTTGCCCCAAAATTACGGGAATTTCTGCAATTTTGCTCCAAAATACGGGGAATTTCTGCCTTTTTGCCCGAAAATAATGGGAATTCATAACTTTTTGCCATAAAAAGGAAAATTTCTTCAATTTTGCTCCAAAATAAGGGGAATTTCTGCCTTTTTGCCTCTAAATAAGTGGAATTTCTGTATTTTTCCCCCAAAACAAATGGAATTTCTTTTTTTTTGCCCCAAAATAAAAGGAATTTCTGACTTATTACCCTGAAATAAGTGAAATTTCTGCAATTTTGGCCCAATGTAAAGGAAATTTCTGCAATCTTGCCCCAAAATAAAGGGAATTTCTGACTATTTGTTCCCAAAAAAAGGAGATTTTCTGTTTTTGCCCCAAAATAAGGAGAATTTCTGCCTTTTTGCCTGAAAATTATAAGAATTTCTGCAATTTTGCTTCAAAATACCGGGATATTCTGCTTTTTATCTCGAAAGTAAGGGGAATGCATACCTTTGTGCCATAGAAAGGTAAATTTCTTCATTTTTGCTCCAAAATAAGGGGAATTTCTGCCTTTTTGCCTCTGAATAAGTGGAATTTCTGTCTTTTTCCTCCAAAATAAAGGGAATTTCTGTCTTTTTTGCCCCAAAATAAAAGGAATTTCTGAATTATTACCCTGAAATAAGTGAAATTTCTGCAATTTTGCCTCAAAATAAGGTAAATTTCTGCCTCTTTTCTCCCAAATAAAGGGAATTTCAGCCTTTTTACCTCAAAATAAGGAAAATTTCTGCCTTTTTTGCCTCAAAATAAGGAAAATTTCTGCCTTTTTTCCCTGAAATAAGTAAAATTTCTGCGATTTTGCCCCAAAATAAGTGAAATTTCTCCAATTTTGCCCCAGAATAAGGGAAATTTCTGGAATTTTGTCCCAAAATAAGGGGAATTTCTGAGTTTTACCCCAAAATAAGGAGAATTTCTGTCTTTTTGCCCCAACATATAGGGAAATTCTGCATTTTTACCCAACAATTAGGAGAATTCCTGCAATTTTGCTCCAAAATACGAGGAATTTCTGCCTTTTTGCCCAAAAATAAGAAGAAGGCATACCTTTTTGCCTTAAAAAAGGGAAATTTCTTAATTTTACTCCAAAATAAAGGGAATTTTTGCTTTTTTGCCTCTAAATAAGTGGAATCTCTGTCTTTTTCTTCCAAAACAAATGGATTTTCTGTCTATTTTGCCCCAAAATAAGGAAAATTTCTGATTTATTACCCTGAAATAAGTGAAATTTCTGCAATTTTGCCCCAAAATAAGGGAAATTTCTGCCTTTTTCCCCACAAATAAAGGGAATTTGAGCCTTTTTACCTAAAAATAAGGGGAATTTCTGCATTTTTGCGACAAAATATTAGGAATTTTTGCCTTTTTGCCCCAAAATAAAGAAAATTTCTGACTTTATTCCATGAAATAAGTGAAATTTCTGCAATTTTGCCCCAAAATAAGTGAAATTTCTGCAATTTTGCCCCAAAATAAGGAAAATTTCTGGAATTTAGCCCCAAAATAAGTGGAATTTCTGAATTTTGCCCCAAAATAAGGAGAATTTCTGGTTTTTTGGCTCAACATATAGGGCGTTTCTGTCTTTTTGCCCCACAACTAGGGGAATTTCTGAAATTTTGCTCCAAAATACGGGGAATTTCTGCCTTTTTGCCCGAAAAAAAGGGGAATGCATAACTTTTTGCCATAAAAAAGGGAAATTTCTTCATTTTTGCTCCAAAATAAGGGAAATTTCTGCCTTTTTGCCCAGAAATATGTGAAATTTCTGCAATTTTACCCCAAAATAACGGAAATTTCTGCAATTTTACCTCAAAATAAGGTGAATTTCTATTTTTTGCCGCAAAATAATGGGAATTTCTGCCTTTTTGCCCCAAAATAAGAAAAATTTTTGCTTTTTTTTTCTGAAATAAGTAAAATTTCTGCAATTTTGCCCTAAAATAAAGGAAATTTCTGCAATTTTTCCCCATAATAAGGGAAATTTCTGTAATTTTGCCTTAAAATAAAAGGAATTTCTCCCTTTTTGCCCCAAAATAAAGGAAATTTCAGCCTTTTTACCTGAAAATTAGTAAAATTTCTGCAATTTTGCCCCAAAATAAGGTTAATTCCTGCAATTTTGCCCCAAAAATAAAGGAAATTTCTGAAATTTTGCCCCAAAATAAGTGGAATTTCTAATTTTTGCCCCAAAATAAAGGGAATTTCTGCCTTTTGTCCCAAAATTAGGGGAATTTCTGCAATTTTGCTCCAAAATACGGGGAATTTCTGCCTTTTTGCCCGAAAATAATGGGAATGCATACCTTTTTGCCATAAGAAGGGAATTTTTTTCATTTTTGCTCCAAAATAAAGGGAATTTCTGCCTTTTTGCCTCTAAATAAGTGGAATTTCTGTCTTTTTCCTCCAAAACAAAGGGAATTTCTGTCTTTTTTGCCGCAAAATAAGGGGAATTTCTGACATATTCTTCTGCAATAAGTGAAATTTCTGCAACTTTGCTCCAAAATAAGGGAAATTTCTTCAATTTTGCTCCGATGAAAAGGAAATTTCTGCAATTATGCCCCAAAATAAAGGGAATTTCTGCCTTTTGCCCCAAAATACAAGGAACTTCTGCCTTTTTGCACGAAATTAATGGGAATGCATACCTTTTTGCCATAAAAAAGGAAATTTCTTCATTTTTGCTCCAAAATAAAGGGAATTTCTGCCTTTTTGCCTCTAAATAACTGGAATTTCTTTCTTTTTCCCCCAAAACAAAGAGAATTTCTGTCTTTTTTGCCCCAAAATAAGGGAAATTTCTGACTTATTACCCTGAATTAAGTGAAATTTATGCAATTTTGCCCCAAAATAAGTGAAAATTCTGCAATTTTGCCCCAATGTAAAGGAAATTTCTTCAATTTTGCCCCAAAATAAAAGGAATTTCTGACTGCTTGCTCCAGAAAAAAGGAGATTTTCTGTCTTTTTGCCCCAAAATAAGGAGAATTTCTGCATTTTTGCCTGAAAATTATGAGAATTTCTGCAATTTTGCTTCAAAATATGGGGAATTTCTGCTTTTTATCCCGAAAATAACAGGAATGCATACCTTTTTGCCATAAAAAGTAAAATTTCTTCATTTTTCCTCCAAAATAAGGGGAATTTCTGCCTTTTTGCCTGTAAATAAGTGGAATTTCTGTCTTTTACCCCCAAAACAAAGGGAATTTCTGTATTTTTGCCCCAAAATAAGGGGAATTTCTGAATTACTACCCTGAAATACTTGAAATTTCTTCAATTTTGCCCCAAAATAAGGGAAATTTCTGCAATTTTGCCCCAAAATAAGGGAAAATTCTGAAATTTTGCTTCAAAATAAGTGGAATTTCTAAGTTTTGCCCCAAAATAAAGAGAATTTCTGTCTTTTTGCCCCAACTTATAGGGAATTTCTGACTTTTTGCCCCACAATTAGGGGAATTTCTGCAATTTTGCTCCAAAATACGGAAAATTTCTTCCTTTTTGCCCTGAAATATGTGAAATTTCTGCAATTTTACCCCTAAATAAGGTGAATTTCTGCCTTTTTGCCCCAACATAATGGGAATTTCTGCCTTTTTGCCCCAAAATAAGAAAAATTTTTCCTTTTTTTCTCTGAAGTAAGTGAAATTTCTGCAATTTTGTCCTAAAATAATGGAAATTTCTGCAATTTTTCTCTATAATAAAGGAAATTTCTGCAAGTTTGCCCCAAAATTAGGGGAATTTCTCTCTTTTTGCCCCAAAATAAAGGAAATTCAGCCTTTTTAACTGAAAATAAGTGAAATTTTTGCAATTTTGCCCCAAATAAGGGAAATTTCTTCAATTTTGCCCCAAAATAAGGTAAATTCCTGCAATTTTGCCCCAAAATAAAAAAATTTCTGAATTTTGCCACAAAATAAAAGAAATTTCTGATTTTTTCCCCAAAATAAAAGGAATTTCTGCCTTTTGCCCCAAAATTACGGGAATTTCTGCAATTTTGCTCCAAAATACGGGGAATTTCTGCCTTTTTGCCCGAAAATAATGGGAATTCATAACTTTTTGCCATAAAAAGGAAAATTTCTTCAATTTTGCTCCAAAATAAGGGGAATTTCTGCCTTTTTGCCTCTAAATAAGTGGAATTTCTGTATTTTTCCCCCAAAACAAATGGAATTTCTTTTTTTTTTGCCCCAAAATAAAAGGAATTTCTGACTTATTACCCTGAAATAAGTGAAATTTCTGCAATTTTGGCCCAATGTAAAGGAAATTTCTGCAATCTTGCCCCAAAATAAAGGGAATTTCTGACTATTTGTTCCCAAAAAAAGGAGATTTTCTGTTTTTGCCCCAAAATAAGGAGAATTTCTGCCTTTTTGCCTGAAAATTATAAGAATTTCTGCAATTTTGCTTCAAAATACCGGGATATTCTGCTTTTTATCTCGAAAGTAAGGGGAATGCATACCTTTGTGCCATAGAAAGGTAAATTTCTTCATTTTTGCTCCAAAATAAGGGGAATTTCTGCCTTTTTGCCTCTGAATAAGTGGAATTTCTGTCTTTTTCCTCCAAAATAAAGGGAATTTCTGTCTTTTTTGCCCCAAAATAAAAGGAATTTCTGAATTATTACCCTGAAATAAGTGAAATTTCTGCAATTTTGCCTCAAAATAAGGTAAATTTCTGCCTCTTTTCTCCCAAATAAAGGGAATTTCAGCCTTTTTACCTCAAAATAAGGAAAATTTCTGCCTTTTTTGCCTCAAAATAAGGAAAATTTCTGCCTTTTTTCCCTGAAATAAGTAAAATTTCTGCGATTTTGCCCCAAAATAAGTGAAATTTCTCCAATTTTGCCCCAGAATAAGGGAAATTTCTGGAATTTTGTCCCAAAATAAGGGGAATTTCTGAGTTTTACCCCAAAATAAGGAGAATTTCTGTCTTTTTGCCCCAACATATAGGGAAATTCTGCATTTTTACCCAACAATTAGGAGAATTCCTGCAATTTTGCTCCAAAATACGAGGAATTTCTGCCTTTTTGCCCAAAAATAAGAAGAAGGCATACCTTTTTGCCTTAAAAAAGGGAAATTTCTTAATTTTACTCCAAAATAAAGGGAATTTTTGCTTTTTTGCCTCTAAATAAGTGGAATCTCTGTCTTTTTCTTCCAAAACAAATGGATTTTCTGTCTATTTTGCCCCAAAATAAGGAAAATTTCTGATTTATTACCCTGAAATAAGTGAAATTTCTGCAATTTTGCCCCAAAATAAGGGAAATTTCTGCCTTTTTCCCCACAAATAAAGGGAATTTGAGCCTTTTTACCTAAAAATAAGGGGAATTTCTGCATTTTTGCGACAAAATATTAGGAATTTTTGCCTTTTTGCCCCAAAATAAAGAAAATTTCTGACTTTATTCCATGAAATAAGTGAAATTTCTGCAATTTTGCCCCAAAATAAGTGAAATTTCTGCAATTTTGCCCCAAAATAAGGAAAATTTCTGGAATTTAGCCCCAAAATAAGTGGAATTTCTGAATTTTGCCCCAAAATAAGGAGAATTTCTGGTTTTTTGGCTCAACATATAGGGCGTTTCTGTCTTTTTGCCCCACAACTAGGGGAATTTCTGAAATTTTGCTCCAAAATACGGGGAATTTCTGCCTTTTTGCCCGAAAAAAAGGGGAATGCATAACTTTTTGCCATAAAAAAGGGAAATTTCTTCATTTTTGCTCCAAAATAAGGGAAATTTCTGCCTTTTTGCCCAGAAATATGTGAAATTTCTGCAATTTTACCCCAAAATAACGGAAATTTCTGCAATTTTACCTCAAAATAAGGTGAATTTCTATTTTTTCCGCAAAATAATGGGAATTTCTGCCTTTTTGCCCCAAAATAAGAAAAATTTTTGCTTTTTTTTTCTGAAATAAGTAAAATTTCTGCAATTTTGCCCTAAAATAAAGGAAATTTCTGCAATTTTTCCCCATAATAAGGGAAATTTCTGTAATTTTGCCTTAAAATAAAAGGAATTTCTCCCTTTTTGCCCCAAAATAAAGGAAATTTCAGCCTTTTTACCTGAAAATTAGTAAAATTTCTGCAATTTTGCCCCAAAATAAGGTTAATTCCTGCAATTTTGCCCCAAAAATAAAGGAAATTTCTGAAATTTTGCCCCAAAATAAGTGGAATTTCTAATTTTTGCCCCAAAATAAAGGGAATTTCTGCCTTTTGTCCCAAAATTAGGGGAATTTCTGCAATTTTGCTCCAAAATACGGGGAATTTCTGCCTTTTTGCCCGAAAATAATGGGAATGCATACCTTTTTGCCATAAGAAGGGAATTTTTTTCATTTTTGCTCCAAAATAAAGGGAATTTCTGCCTTTTTGCCTCTAAATAAGTGGAATTTCTGTCTTTTTCCTCCAAAACAAAGGGAATTTCTGTCTTTTTTGCCGCAAAATAAGGGGAATTTCTGACATATTCTTCTGCAATAAGTGAAATTTCTGCAACTTTGCTCCAAAATAAGGGAAATTTCTTCAATTTTGCTCCGATGAAAAGGAAATTTCTGCAATTATGCCCCAAAATAAGAGGAATTTCTGACTGTTTGCTCCCGAAAAAGGAGATTTTCTGTCTTTTTGCCCCAAAATAAGGAAAATTTCTGCCTTTTTGCACGAAAATTGAGAGAATTTCTGCAATTTTGCTTCAAAATACGGGGAATTTCTGCTTTTTATCCCGAAAGTAAGGGGAATGTATACCTTTTGCCATAAAAAAGGGAAATTTTTTTTGCCCCAAAATAAAAGGAATTTTTGAATTATGCCCTGAAATAAGTGAAATTTCTGCAATTTTGCCCCCCAAAAAAGAAATTTCTGCATTTTTGCCACAAAATAAGGAGAATTTCTGTTTTTTTGCCCCAAAATAAGGGAAATTTCTGCCTTTTTGCCTCCAAATAAGGGGAACTTCAGCCTTTTTACCTCAAAATAAGGGGAATTTCTGCATTTTTGCCCCAAAATAAGGAAAATTTCTGGCTTTTTTTCCCTTGAAATAAGTGAAATTTCTGCAATTTTGCCCCAAAATAAGTGAAATTTCTGCAATTTTGCCCCAAAATAAGGGAAATTTCTGGAATTTTACCCCAAAATAAGGGGAAATTCTGAGTTTTGCCCCAAAATAAGGAGAATTTCTATCTTTTTGCCCCAACATATAGGGAATTTCTGCCTTTTTGCCCCAGAATTAGGGGAATTTCTGCAATTTTGCTCCAAAATACGGGGAATTTCTGCATTTTGCCAAAAAATAGAGGAAATGCATAAGTTTTTGGCATAAAAGAGGAAAATTTCTTCATTTTTGCTCCAAAATAAGAAGAATTTCGGCTTTTTTGCCTCTAAATAAGTGGAATTTCTGTCTTTTTTCCCCAAAACAAAGGGAATTTCTGTCTTTTTTGCCCCAAAATAAGGGGAATTTCTGACTTATTACACTGAAATAAGTGAAATTTTAGCAATTTTGCCCCAAAATAAGGGAAATTTCTGCCTTTTTGCCCTGAAATATGTGAAATTTCTGTAATTTTACCCCAAATTAAGGTGAATTTCTGCCTTTTTGCCACAAAATAATGGGAATTTTTGACTTTTTGTCCCAAAATAAAAAAAAATTTCCTTTTTTTCTTTGAAATAAGTGAAATTTCTGCAATTTTTCCCCATAATAAGGGAAAATTCTTGAATTTTGCCCCAAAATAAAAGGAATTTCTCGCTTTTTGCCCCAAAATAAAGGAAATTTCAGCATTTTTACCTGAAAATAAGTGAAATTTCTGCAATTTTACCCCAAATAATGGAAATTTCTGCAATTTTGCCCCGAAATAAGGTAAATTCCTGCAATTTTGCCCCAAAATAAAGAAAATTTCTGGAATTTTGACCCAAAATAAGGAGATTTTTTGATTTTTGCCCCAAAATAAAGGGAATTTCTGCCTTTTGCCCTAAAATTAGGGGAATTTCTGCAATTTTGCTCCAAAATACGGGGAATTTCTGCCTTTTTGCCCGAAAATAATGGGAATGCATACCTTTTTGCCATAAAAAAGGAAATTTCTTCATTTTTGCTCCAAAATAATGGGAATTTCTGCATTTTTACCTCTAAATAAGTGGAATTTCTGTCTTTTTCCCTCAAAACAAAGGGAATTTCTGTTTTTTTGCCACAAAATAAGGGGAATTTCTGACTTATTACCCTGAAATAAGTGTAATTTCTGCAATTTTGCCCCAAAATAAGGGAAATTTCTACCTTTTTGCCCTGAAATATGTGAAATTGCTGCAATTTTACCCCAAAATAAGGTCAATTTCTGCCTTTTTGCCCCAAAATAATGGAAATTTCTGCCTTTTTGCCCCCAAAAATGAAAAATTTTTGATTTTTTTTCTCTGAAATTAGTTAAATTTCTGCAATTTTGCCCTAAAATAAGGGAAATTTTTGCAATTTTTCCCCATAATAAGGGAAATTTCTGCAATTTTGCCCCAAAATTAAGGAAATTTCAGACTTTTTACCTGAAAATAAGTGAAATTTCTGCAATTTTGCACCAAATAAGAGAAATTTCTGCAATTTTTCCCAAAAATAAGGTAAATTTCTGCAATTTTGCCCCAAAATAAAGGAAATTCCTGAAATTTTGCCCCAAAATAGGGGGAATATCTAATTTTTGCCACAGCATAAAGGGAATTTCTGCCTTTTGCCCCAAAATTAGGGGAATTTCTGCAATTTTGCTGCAAAATACGGGGAATTTCTGCCTTTTTGCCTGAAAATAATGGGAATGCATACCTTTTTGCCATAAAAAGGGAAATTTCTTCATTTTTGCTCTAAAATAAGGGAAATTTCTGCGTTTTTGCCTCTAAATAAGTGGAATTTCTGCCTTTTTCCTCCAAAACAAAGGGTATTTCTGTCTTTTATGCCCCCAAAATAAGGGGAATTTCTGACTTATTACCCTGAAATAAGTGAAATTTCTGCAATTTTGCAACAAAATAAGAGAAATTTCTCTAATTTTGCCCCAATGTAAAGGAAAATTTTGCAATTTTGCCCCAAAATAAGGGGAATTTCTGACTTATTAACCTGAAATAAGTGAAATTTTTGATATTTTTCCTTAAAATAAGGGAAATGTCTGCAATTTTGCCCCACAATATGGGGAATTTCTGACTGTTTGCTCTTGAAAAAGGAGATTTTCTGTCTTTTTGCCCCAAAATAAGGAAATTTTCTGCCTTTTTGCCCAAATTGAGAGAATTTCTGCAATTTTGCTTCAAAATACGGGGAATTTCTGCTTTTTATCCCGAAAGTAAGGGAAATGTATACCTTTTGCCACAAAAAAGTGAAATTTCTTCATTTTTGCCCCCAAAAAAGAGGAATTTCTGCCTTTTTACCTCAAAATAAGTTAAATTTCTGCCTTTTTACCCCAAAATAAACGGAATTTCTGTCTTTTTGCCCCAAAATAAAAGGAATTTTTGAATTATGCCTTAAAATAAGTGAAATTTCTACAAATTTGTCCCAAAATAAAAGAAATTTCTGCATTTTTGCCACAAAATAAGGGGAATTTCTGTCTTTTTGCCCCCAAATAAGGGGAATTTCAGCCGTTTTACCTCAAAATAAGGGGAATTTCTGCATTTTTGCCCCAAAATAAGGAAAATTTCTGCCTTTTTTCCCTGATATAAGTGAAATTTCTGCAATTTTGCCCCAAAATAAGGGAAATTTCTGCCTTTTTGCCCTGAAATATGTGAAATTTCTGCAATTTTACCCCAAAATAAGGTGAATTTCTGCCTTTTTGCCCCAAAATAAGAAAAATTTTTGTTTTTTATCTCTGAAATAAGTGAAATTTCTGCAATTTTGCCCTAAAATAAGGGAAATTTCTGAAATTTTACTTCAAAATAAGGTGAATTTCTATTTTTTGCCGCAAAATAATGGGAATTTCTGCCTTTTTGCCCCAAAATAAGAAAAATTTTTGCTTTTTTTTTCTGAAATAAGTAAAATTTCTGCAATTTTGCCCTAAAATAAAGGAAATTTCTGCAATTTTTCCCCATAATAAGGGAAATTTCTGTAATTTTGCCTTAAAATAAAAGGAATTTCTCCCTTTTTGCCCCAAAATAAAGGAAATTTCAGCCTTTTTACCTGAAAATTGATAAAATTTCTGCAATTTTGCCCCCAAATAAGGTTAATTCCTGCAATTTTGCCCCAAAAATAAAGGAAATTTCTGAAATTTTGCCCCAAAGTAAGTGGAATTTCTGATTTTTGCCCCAAAATAAAGGGATTTTTGCCTTTTGTCCCAAAATTAGGGGTATTTCTGCAATTTTGCTCCAAAATACGGGGAATTTCTGCCTTTTTGCCCGAAAATAATGGGAGTGCATACCTTTTTGCCATAAAAAGGGAATTTTTTTCATTTTTGCTCCAAAATAAAGGGAATTTCTGCCTTTTTGCCTCTAAATAAGTGGAATTTCTGTCTTTTTCCCCCAAAACAAAGGGAATTTCTGTCTTTTTTGCCGCAAAATAAGGGGAATTTCTGACATATTCCCCTGCAGTAAGTGAAATTTCTGCAACTTTGCTCCAAAATAAGGGAAATTTCTTCAATTTTGCTCCGATGTAAAGAAAATTTCTGCAGTTATGCCCCAAAATAAGAGGAATTTCTGACTGTTTGCTCCCGAAAAAGGAGATTTTCTGTCTTTTTGCCCCAAAATAAGGAAAATTTCTGCCTTTTTGCACGAAAATTGAGAGAATTTCTGCAATTTTGCTTCAAAATACGGGGAATTTCTGCTTTTTATCCCGAAAGTATGAGGAATGTATACCTTTTGCCACAAAGAAGGGAAATTTTTTTTGCCCCAAAATAAAAGGAATTTTTGAATTATGCCCTGAAATAAGTGAAATTTCTGCAATTTTGCCCCCCAAAAAAGAAATTTCTGCATTTTTGCCACAAAATAAGGAGAATTTCTGTTTTTTTGCCCCAAAATAAGGGAAATTTCTGCCTTTTTGCCTCCAAATAAGGGGAACTTTAGCCTTTTTACCTCAAAATAAGGGGAATTTCTGCATTTTTGCCCCCAAATAAGGAAAATTTCTGGCTTTTTTCTCCTGAAATAAGATAAATTTCTGCAATTTTGCCCCAAAATAAGTGAAATTTCTGCAATTTTCCCCAAAATAAGGGAAATTTCTGGAATTTTGCCCCAAAATAAGGGGAAATTCTTAGTTTTGCCCCAAAATAAGGAGAATTTCTGTCTTTTTGCCCCAACATATAGGGAATTTCTGCCTTTTTGCCCCAGAATTAGGGGAATTTCTGCAATTTTTCTCCAAAATACTAGGAATTTCTGCATTTTGCCAAAAAATAGAGGAAATGCATAAGTTTTTGGCATAAAAGAGGAAAATTTCTTAATTTTTGCTCCAAAATAAGAAGAATTTCGGCATTTTTGCCTCTAAATAAGTGGAATTTCTGTCTTTTTTCCCCAAAACAAAGGGAATTTCTGTCTTTTTTGCCCCAAAATAAGGGGAATTTCTGACTTATTACCCTGAAATAAGTGAAATTTCTGCAATTTTGCCCCAAAATAAGGGAAATTTCTGACTTTTTGCCCTGAAATATGTGAAATTTCTGTAATTTTACCCCAAATTAAGGTGAATTTCTGCCTTTTTGCCCCAAAATAATGGGAATTTTTGCCTTTTTGTCCCAAAATAAAAAAATTTTTCCTTTTTTTCTTTGAAATAAGTGAAATTTCTGCAATTTTGCCCTAAAATAAGGGAAATTTCTGCAATTTTTCCCCATAATAAGGGAAAATTCTTCAATTTTGCCCCAAAATAAGAGGAATTTCTCGCTTTTTGCCCCAAAATAAAGGAAATTTCAGCATTTTTACCTGAAAATAAGTGAAATTTCTGCAATTTTACCCCAAATAATGGAAATTTCTGCAATTTTGCCCCAAAAGAAGGTAAATTCCTGCAATTTTGCCCCAAAATAAAGGAAATTTCTGGAATTTTGCCCCAAAATAAGGAGTTTTTCTGATTTTTGCCCCAAAATAAAGGGAATTTCTGCCTTTGCCCTAAAATTAGGGGAATTTCTGCAATTTTGCTCCAAAATACGGGGAATTTCTGCCTTTTTGCCCGAAAATAATGGGAATGCATACCTTTTTGCCATAAAAAAGGAAATTTCTTCATTTTTGCTCCAAAATAATGGGAATTTCTGCATTTTTACCTCTAAATAAGTGGAATTTCTGTCTTTTTCCCTCAAAACAAAGGGAATTTCTGTCTTTTTTGCCCCAAAATAAGGGGAATTTCTGACTTATTACCCTGAAATAAGTGTAATTTCTGCAATTTTGCCCCAAAATAAGGGAAATTTCTACCTTTTTGCCCTGAAATATGTGAAATTGCTGCAATTTTACCCCAAAATAAGGTCAATTTCTGCCTTTTTGCCCCAAAATAATGGAAATTTCTGCCTTTTTGCCCCCAAAAATGAAAAATGTTTGCTTTTTTTTCTGAAATAAGTGAAATTTCTGCAATTTTGCCCTAAAATAAGGGAAATTTCTGCAATTTTTCCCCATAATAAGGGAAATTTCTGCAATTTTGCCCCAAAATAAGGATTATTTCTCTCTTTTTGCCCCAAAAAAAAGGAAATTTCAGCCTTTTTATCTGAAAATAAGTGAAATTTCTTTAATTTTGCCCGAAATAAGAGAAATTTCTGCAATTTTGCCCCAAAATAAGGTAAATTCCTGCAATTTTGCCTCAAAAATAAAGGAAATTTCTGGAATTTTGCCCCAAAATAAGAGGAATTTTTGATTTTTGCCCCAAAATAAAGGGAATTTCTGCATTTTGCCCCTAAAATGAGGGGAATTTCTGCAATTTTGCTCCAAAATACGGGGAATTTCTGCCTTTTTGCCCGAAATAATGGGAATGCATAACTTTTTGCAATAAAAAGGGAAATTTCATCATTTTTGCTCCAAAATAAAGGGAATTTCTGCCTTTTGCCCAACAATTAGGGGAATTTCTGCAATTTTGCTTCAAAATACGGGGAATTTCTGCATTTTGCCCGAAAATAATAAGAATGCATACCTTTTTGCTATAAAAAGGGAAATTTCTTCATTTTTGTTCCAAAATAAAGGGAATTTCTGACTTTTTGCCTCTAAATAAGTGGAATTTCTGTCTTTTTCCCCCAAAACAAAGGGAATTTCTCTCTTTTTTGCCCCAAAATAAGGGGAATTTCTGACTGTTTGCTCCCGAAAAAAGAGATTTTCTGTCTTTTTGCCCCAAAATAAGGAGAATTTCTGCCTTTTTGCACGAAAATTGAGAGAATTTCTGCAATTTTGCTTCAGAATACGGGGAATTTCTGCTTTTTATCACGAAAGTAAGGGGAATGTATATCTTTTGCCACAAAAAAGGGAAATTTCTTCATTTTTGCCCCAAAATTAGAGGAATTTCTGCATTTTTACCTCAAAATAAGTGAAATTTCTGCCTTTTTACCCAAAAATAAACGGAATTACTATCTTTTTGCCCCAAAATAAAAGGAATTTTTGAATTATGACCTGAAATACGTGAAATTTCTGCAATTTTGCCACAAAATAAAAGAAATTTGTGCATTTTTGCCACAAAATAAAGAGAATTTCTGTTTTTTTGCCCCAAAATAAGGGAAATTTCTGCCTTTTGCCCCCAAATAAGGGGAATTTCAGCCTTTTTACCTCAAAATAGGGGGAATTTCTGCATTTTTGCCCCAAAATAAGGAAAATTTATGCCTTTTTTCCCTGAAATAAGTAAAATTTCTACAATTTTGCCCCAAAATAAGGGAAATTTCTGGAATTTTGCCCCAAAATAATTGAAATTTCTGGAATTTTGCCCCCAAATAAGGGGAATTTCTGAGTTTTGCCCCAAAATAAAGAGAATTTCTGTCTTTTTGCCTCAATATATAGGGAATTTCTCCCTTTTTGCCCCAGAATTAGGGAAATTTCTGCAATTTTGCTCCAAAACACGGGGAATTTCTGCATTTTGCCCGAAAATAGAGGAAATGCATAAGTTTTTACCATGAAAGAGGAAAATTTTTTCATTTTTGCTCCAAAACAAGAAGAATTTCGGCTTTTTTGCCTCTAAATAAGTGAAATTTCTGTCTTTTTCCCCCCCAAAAAAGGGAATTTCTGTCTTTTTTGCCCCAAATAAGGGGAATTTCTGACTTATTACCCTGAAATAAGTGAAATTTCTGCAATTTTGCACCAAAATAAGGGAAATTTCTGCCTTTTTGCTCTGAAATATGTGAAATTTCTGCAATTTTACCCCAAAATAAGGTGAATTTCTGCCTTTTTGCCCCAAAATAATGGGAATTTCTGCCTTTTTGCCCCAAAAAAGAAAAATTTTTGATTTTTTTCTCTGAAATAAGTGAAATTTCTGCAATTTTGCCCTAAAATAAAAGAAATTTCTGCAATTTTTCCCCATAATAAAGAAAATTTCTGCAATTTTGCCCCAAAATAAGGGGAATTTCTCTTTTTTTGCCCCAAAATAAAGGAAATTTCAGCCTTTTTATCTGAAAATAAGTGAAATTTCTTCAATTTTGCCCCAAATAAGGGAAATTTCTGCAATTTTGCCCCAAAATAAGTGAAATTTCTGCAATTTTGCCCCAAAATAACAGAAATTTCTGGTATTTTGCCCCAAAATAAGGGGAATTTCTGAGCTTTGCGCCAAAATAAAGAGAATTTCTGTCTTTTTGCCCCAACATATAGGGAATTTCTGCCTTTTTGCCCCACAATTAGGGGAATTTCTGCAATTTTGCTCAAAAATACAAGGAATTTCTGTCTTTTTGCCCGAAAATAAGGGGGATGCATAACTTTTTGAAATAAACGAGGAAAATTTCTTCATTTTTGCTCCAAAATAAGAAGAATTTCTCCTTTTTTGCCTCTAAATAAGTGGAATTTCTGTCTTATTCCCACAAAACAAAGGGAATTTCTGTTTTTTGGCCCCAAAATAAAGGGAATTTCTGACTTATTACCCTGAAATAAGTGAAATTTTTCCAATTTTGCCCCAAAATAAGGGAAATTTCTGCATTTTTGCCCTGAAATATGTGAAATTTCTGCAATTTTACCCTAAAATAAGGTGAATTTCTTACTTTTTGCCCCAAAATAAAGTGAATTTCTGCCTTTTTGCCTCCAAATAATGGGAATTTCTGCATTTTTGCCCCCAGAAAAGAAAAATTTTTGATTTTTTTCTCTGAAATAAGTGAAATTTCTGCAATTTTGCTCCAAAAATAAAGGAAATTTCTGGAATTTTGTCCCAAAATAAGAGGAATTTCTGATTTTTGCCTCAAAATAAAGGGAATTTCTGCCTTTTGCCCCAAAATTAGGGGAATTTCTGCAATTTTGCTCGAAAATACGGGGAATTTCTGCCTTTTTGCCCGAAAATAATGGGAATGCATACCTTTTTGCCATAAAAAGGGAAATTTCTTCATTTTTGCTCTAAAATAAGGGGAATTTCTGCCTTTTTGCCTCTAAATAAGTGGAATTTCTGTATTTTTCCCCCAAAACAAATGGAATTTCTGTCTCTTTTGCCCCAAAATGAGGGGAATTTCTGACTTATTACCCTGAAATAAGTGAAATTTCTGCAATTTTGCCCCAAAATAAGGAAAATTTCTGCCTTTTTGCCCTGAAATATGTGAAATTTCTGCAATTTTACCCAAAAATAAGGTGAATTTCTGCCTTTTTGCCCCAAAATAATGGGAATTTCTGCCTTTTTGCCCCAAAATAAGAAAAATGTTTGCTTTTTTTCTCTGAAATAAGTGAAATTACTGCAATTTTGCCCTAAAATAAGGGAAATTTCTGCAATTTTTCACCATAATAAGGGAAATTTCTGCAATTTTGCCCCAAAATAAGGATTATTTCTCTCTTTTTGCCCCAAAATAAAGGAAATTTCAGCCTTTTTATCTGAAAATAAGTGAAATTTCTTTAATTTTGCCTCATTAAGAGAAATTTCTGCAATTTTGCCCCAAAATAAGGTAATTTCCTGCAATTTTGCCTCAAAAATAAAGGAAATTTCTGGAATTTTGCCCCAAAATAAGAGGAAATTCTGATTTTTGCCCCAAAATAAAAAGAATTTCTGCATTTTGCCCCAAAATGAGGGGAATTTATGCAATTTTGCTCCAAAATACGGGGAATTTCTGCCTTTTTGCCCGAAATAATGGGAATGCATAACTTTTTGTAATAAAAAGGGAAATTTCATCATTTTTGCTCCAAAATAAAGGGAATTTCTGCCTTTTGCCCAACAATTAGGGGAATTTCTGCAATTTTGCTCCAAAATACGGGGAATTTCTGCATTTTGCCCGAAAATAATAAGAATGCATACCTTTTTGCTATAAAAAGGGAAATTTCTTCATTTTTGTTCCAAAATAAAGGGAATTTCTGACTTTTTGCCTCTAAATAAGTGGAATTTCTGTCTTTTTCCCCCAAAACAAAGGGAATTTCTCTCTTTTTTGCCCCAAAATAAGGGGAATTTCTGACTTATTACCCTGAAATAAGTAAAATTTCTGCAACTTTGCCCCAAAATAAAAGAAATTTGTGCAATTTTGCCCCAATGTAAAGGAAATTTCTGCAATTTTGCCCCAAAATAAGGGGAATTTCTGACTGTTTGCTCCCGAAAAAAGAGATTTTCTGTCTTTTTGCCCCAAAATAAGGAGAATTTCTGCCTTTTTGCACGAAAATTGAGAGAATTTCTGCAATTTTGCTTCAAAATACGGGGAATTTCTGCTTTTTATCACGAAAGTAAGGGGAATGTATACCTTTTGCCACAAAAAAAGGGAAATTTCTTCTTTTTGCCCCAAAATTAGAGGAATTTCTGCATTTTTACCTCAAAATAAGTGAAATTTCTGCCTTTTTAACCAAAAATAAACGGAATTACTAACTTTTTGCCCCAAAATAAAAGGAATTTTTGAATTATGACCTGAAATAGGTGAAATTTCTGCAATTTTGCCACAAAATAAAAGAAATTTGTGCATTTTTGCCACAAAATAAAGAGAATTTCTGTTTTTTGCCCGAAAATAATGGAAATTTCTGCCTTTTTGCCCACAAATAAGGGGAATTTCAGCCTTTTTACCTCAAACTAAGGGGAATTTCTGCATTTTTGCCCCAAAATAAGGAAAATTTCTGCGTTTTTTTCCTGAAATAATTAAAATTTCTGCAATTTTGCCCCAAAATAAGGGAAATTTCTGGAATTTTGCCCCAAAATAATTGAAATTTCTGGAATTTTGCCCCAAAATAAGGGGAATTTCTGCCTTTTTGCCCCCAAAATAACGAGAATTTCTGTCTTTTTGCCTAAACATATAGGAAATTTCTGCCTTTTTGCCCCAGAATTAGGGGAATTTCTGCAATTTTGCTCCAAAATACGGGGAATTTCTGCATTTTGCCCAAAAATAGAGCAAATGCATAAGTTTTTGCCATGAAAGAGGAAAATTTTTTCATTTTTGCTCCAAAACAAGAAGAATTTCGGCTTTTGCCTCTAAATAAGTGGAATTTCTGTCCTCTTCCCCCCCAAAAAAGGGAATTTCTGTCTTTTTTGCCCCAAATAAGGGGAATTTCTGACTTATTACCCTGAAATAAGTGAAATTTCTGCAATTTTGCTCCAAAATAATAGAAATTTCTGCCTTTTTGCCCCAAAAAAAGAAAAATTTTTGATTTTTTTCTCTGAAATAAGTGAAATTTCTGCAATTTTGCCCTAAAATAAAAGAAATTTCTGCAATTTTCCCCATAATAAAGAAAATTTCTGCAATTTTGCCCTAAAATAAGGGGAATTTCTCTTTTTTTGCCCCAAAATAAAGGAAATTTCAGCCTTTTTATCTGAAAATAAGTGAAATTTCTTCAATTTTGCCCCAAATAAGGGAAATTTCTGCAATTTTGCCCCAAAATAAGTGAAATTTCTGCAATTTTGCCCCAAAATAACGGAAATTTCTGGTATTTTGCCCCAAAATAAGGGGAATTTCTGAGCTTTGCGCCAAAATAAAGAGAATTTCTGTCTTTTTGCCCCAACAAATAGGGAATTTCTGCCTTTTTGCCCCACAATTAGGGGAATTTATGCAATTTTGCTCAAAAAATACAGGGAATTTCTGTCTTTTTGCCCGAAAATAAGGGGAATGCATAACTTTTTGAAATAAACGAGGAAAATTTCTTCATTTTTGCTCCAAAATAAGAAGAATTTCTGCTTTTTTGCCTCTAAATAAGTGGAATTTCTGTCTTTTTCCCCCAAAACAAAGGGAATTTCTGATATTGGCCCCAAAATACAGGGAATTTCTGACTTATTACCCTGAAATAAGTGAAATTTTTCCAATTTTGCCCCAAAATAAGGGAAATTTCTGCATTTTTGCCCTGAAATATGTGAAATTTCTGCAATTTTACCCCAAAATAAGGTGAATTTCTTACTTTTTGCCCCAAAATAAGGTGAATTTCTGCATTTTGCCTCCAAATAATGGGAATTTCTGCATTTTTGCCCCCAGAAAAGAAAAATTTTTGATTTTTTTCTCTGAAATAAGTGAAATTTCTGCAATTTTGCCCTAAAATAAGGGAAATTTCTGCAATTTTTCCCCATAATAAGGGAAATTTCTAAAATTTTGCCCCAAAATAAAAAGAATTTCTCTCTTTTTGCCCCAAAATAAAGGAAATTTCAGCCTTTTTATCTGAAAATAAGTGAAATTTCTTTAATTTTGTCCCAAATAAAGGAAATTTCTGCAATTCTGCCTTAAAGTAAGGTAAATTCCTGCAATTTTGCCCCCAAAATAAAGGAAATTTCTGGAATTTTGTCCCAAAATAAGAGGAATTTCTGATTTTTGCCCCAAAATAAAGGGAATTTCTGCCTTTTGCCCCAAAATTAGGGGAATTTCTGCAATTTTGCTCCAAAATACGAGGAATTTCTGCCTTTTTGCCTGAAAATAATGGGAATTCATAACTTTTTGCCATAAAAAGGGAAATTTCTTCATTTTTGCTCCAAAATAAAGGGAATTTCTGCTTTTTGCACCAAAATTAGGGGAATTTCTGCAATTTTGTTCCAAAATACGAGGAATTTCTGCCTTTTTGCCCGAAAATAATGGGAATGCATAACTTTTTGCCATAAAAAGGGAAATTTCTTCATTTTTGCTCCAAAATAAAGGAAATTTCTGTTTTTTGCCCCACAATTAGGGGAATTTCTGCAATTTTGCTCCAAAATACGGGGAATTTCTGCCTTTTTGCCCGCAAATAATGGGAATGCATACCTTTTTGCTATAAACAGGGAAATTTTTTCATTTTTGCTCCAAAATAAAGGGAATTTCTGCCTTTTTGCCTCTAAATAAGTGGAATTTCTGTCTTTTTCCCCCAAAACAAAGGGAATTTCTGATATTGGCCCCAAAATAAAGGGAATTTCTGACTTATTATCCTGAAATAAGTGAAATTTTTCCAATTTTGCCACAAAATAAGGGAAATTTCTGCATTTTTGCCCTGAAATATGTGAAATTTCTGCAATTTTACCCCAAAATAAGGTGAATTTCTTACTTTTTGCCTTAAAATAAGGTGAATTTCTGCATTTTGCCTCCAAATAATGGGAATATCTGCATTTTTGCCCCCAGAAAAGAAAAATTTTTGATTTTTTTCTCTGAAATAAGTGAAATTTCTGAAATTTTGCCCTAAAATAAGGGAAATTTCTGCAATTTTTCCCCATAATAAGGGAAATTTCTGAAATTTTGCCCCAAAATAAAAAGAATTTCTCTCTTTTTGCCCCAAAATAAAGGAAATTTTAGCCTTTTTATCTGAAAATAAGTGAAATTTCTTTAATTTTGCCCCAAATAAGGGAAATTTCTGCAATTCTGCCTTAAAGTAAGGTAAATTCCTGCAATTTTGCCCCAAAAATAAAGGAAATTTCTGGAATTTTGTCCCAAAATAAGAGGAATTTCTGATTTTTGCCCCAAAATAAAGGGAATTTCTGCCTTTTGCCCCAAAATTAGGGGAATTTCTGCAATTTTGCTCCAAAATACGAGGAATTTCTGCCTTTTTGCCCGAAAATAATGGGAATTCATAACTTTTTGCCATAAAAAGGGAAATTTCTTCATTTTTGCTCCAAAATAAAGGGAATTTCTGCCTTTTGCCCCAAAATTAGGGGAATTTCTGCAATTTTATTCCAAAATACGAGGAATTTCTGCCTTTTTGCCCGAAAATAATGGGAATGCATAACTTTTTGCCATAAAAAAGGAAATTTCTTCATTTTTGCTCCAAAATAAAGGAAATTTCTGTTTTTTGCCCCACAATTAGGGGAATTTCTGCAATTTTGCTCCAAAATACGGGGAATTTCTGCCTTTTTGCCCGCAAATAATGGGAATGCATACCTTTTTGCTATAAACGGGGAAATTTTTTCATTTTTGCTCCAAAATAAAGGGAATTTCTGCCTTTTTGCCTCTAAATAAGTGGAATTTCTGTCTTTTTCCCCCAAAACAAAGGAAATTTCTGTTTTTTTTGCCTCCAAAATAAGGAGAATTTCTGACTTATTACCCTGAAATAAGTGAAATTTCTGCAACTTTGCCCCAAAATAAGGGAAATTTCTTCAATTTTGCCCCAATGTAAACGAAATTTCTGCAATTTTGCTTCAAATTAAGGGAAATTTCTGACTGTTTGCTCCCGAAAAAAGAGATTTTCTGTCTTTTTGCCCCAAAATAAGAAGAATTTCTGCCTTTTTGCATGAAAATTGAAAGAATTTCTGCAATTTTGCTTCAAAATACGGGGAATTTCTGCTTTTTATCCCGAAAGTAATGGGAATGTATACCTTTTGCCACCAAAAAAGGGAAATTTCTTCATTTTTGCCCCAAAATAAGAGGAATTTCTGCCTTTTTACCTCAAAATAAGTGAAATTTCTTCCTTTTTACCCAAAAATAAACGGAATTTCTAACTTTTTGCCCTAAAATAAAAGGAATTTTTGAATTATGCCCTGAAATAGGGGAAATTTCTGCAATTTTGCCCCAAAATAAAAGAAATTTCTGCATTTTTGCCACAATATAAGGAGAATTTCTGTTTTTTTGCCCCAAAATAAGGGAAATTTCAGCCTTTTTGCCCCCAAATAAGGGGAATTTCAGCCTTTTTACCTCAAAATAAGGGGAATTTCTGCATTTTTGCCCCAAAATAAAGAAAATTTCTGCCTTTTTTCATTGAAATAAGTGAAATTTCTGCAATTTTGCCCCAACATAAGTGAAATTTCTGCAATTTTGCCCCAAAATAGAGGAAATTTCTGGAATTTTGCCCCAAGGTAAGAGGAATTTTTGAGTTTTGCCCCAAAATAAAGAGAATTTCTGTCTTTTTGCCCCAACATAAAGGGAATTTCTGCCTTTTTGCCCCAGAATTAGGGGAATTTCTGCAATTTTGCTCCAAAATACGGGG
The DNA here is from genome assembly GCF_963924665.1 of Micromys minutus. Classification (NCBI taxonomy): domain Eukaryota; kingdom Metazoa; phylum Chordata; class Mammalia; order Rodentia; family Muridae; genus Micromys; species Micromys minutus. Next base: position 553,129 of record NW_027667948.1, read on the forward strand.
AATTTCTGCATTTTGCCCGAAAATAGAGGATGCATAAGTTTTTGCCATAAAAGAGGAAAATTTCTTCATTCTTGCTCCAAAATAAGAAGAATTTCGCCTTTTTTGCATCTAAATAAGTGGAATTTCTGTCTTTTTCCCCCAAAACTAAGGGAATTACTTTTTTGCCCCAAAATAAGGAAAATTTCTGACTTATTACTTTGAAATAAGTGAAATTTCTGCAATTTTGCCCCAAAATAAGGAAAATTTCTGCCTTTTTGCCCTGAAATAGGTGAAATTTCTGCAATTTTACATCAAAATAAGGTGAATTTCTGCCTTTTTGCCCCAAAATAGGGGAAATTTCTGCCTTTTTGCCCCTAAATAAGGGGAATTTCATCCTTTTTACCTCAAAATAAGTGAATTTTCTGCAATTTTTCCCCAAAATAAGTGAAATTTCTGCAATTCTGCCCTAAAATAAGGGAAATTTCTGCAATTTTTCCCCATAATAAGGGAAATTTCTGAAATTTTGCCCCAAAATAAGAGGAATTTCTCTCTTTTTGCCCCAAAATAAAGGAAATTTCAGCCTTTATATCTGAAAATAAGTAAAATTTCTTCAAATTTGCCCCAAATAAAGAAAATTTCTGTAATTTTGCCCTAAATAAGGTAAATTCCTGCAATTTTGCCCCCAAAATAAAGGAAATTTCTGGAATTTTGCCCCAAAATAAGAGGAATTTCTGATTTTTGCCCCAAAATAAAGGGAATTTCTGCCATTTTGCTGCGAAATAAGTGAAATTTCTGCAGTTTTACCCCAAAATAAGGGGAATTTCTGCCTTTTTGCCCCAAAATTAGGGGAATTTCTGCAATTTTGCTCCAAAATACGGGGAATTTCTGCCTTTTTGCCCGAAAATAATGGGAATTCATAACTTTATGCCATAAAAAGCGAAATTTCTTCATTTTTGCTCCAAAATAAAGAGAATTTCTGCCTTTTGCCCCGAAATTAGGGGAATTTCTGCAATTTTGTTCCAAAATACGAGGAATTTCAGCCTTTTTGCCCGAAAATAATGGGAATGCATAACTTTTTGCCATAAAAAGTGAAATTTCTTCATTTTTGCTCCAAAATAAAGGAAATATCTGTTTTTTGCTCCACAATTAGGGGAATTTCTGCAATTTTACTCCAAAATACGGGGAATTTCTGCCTTTTTGCCCGCAAATAATGGGAATGCATACCTTTTTGCTATAAAAAGGGAAATTTCTTCATTTTTGCTCCAAAATTAAGGGAATTTCTGCCTTTTTGCCTCTAAATAAGTGGAATTTCTGTCTTTTTCCCCCAAAACAAAGGGAATTTCTGTCTTTTTTGCCCCCAAAATAAGGGGAATTTCTGACTTATTACCCTGAAATAAGTGAAATTTCTGCAACTTTGCCCCAAAATAAGGGAAATTTCTGCAATTTTGCCCCAATGTAAACAAAATTTCTGCAATTTTGCTTCAAATTAAGGGGAATTTCTGACTGTTTGCTCCCGAAAAAAAGAGATTTTCTGTCTTTTTGCCCCAAAATAAGAAGAATTTCTGCCTTTTTGCATGAAAATTGAAAGAATTTCTGCAATTTTGCTTCAAAATACGGGGAATTTCTGCTTTTTATCCCGAAAGTAATGGGAATGTATACCTTTTGTCACAAAAAAAGGGAAATTTCTTCATTTTTGCCCCAAAATAAGAGGAATTTCTGCCTTTTTACCTCAAAATAAGTGAAATTTCTTCCTTTTTACCAAAAAATAAACGGAATTTCTAACTTTTTGCCCTAAAATAAAAGGAATTTTTGAATTATGCCCTGAAATAGGTGAAATTTCTGCAATTTTGCCCCAAAATAAAAGAAATTTCTGCATTTTTGCCACAAAATAAGGAGAATTTCTGTTTTTTTGCCCCAAAATAAGGGAAATTTCAGCCTTTTTGCCCCCAAATAAGGGGAATTTCAGCCTTTTTACCTCAAAATAAGGGGAATTTCTGCATTTTTGCCCCAAAATAAGGGGAATTTCTTACTTATTACCCTGAAATAAGTGAAATTTCTGCAATTTTGCCCCAAAATAAGGGAAATTTCTGCCTTTTTGCCTTGAAATATGTGAAATTTCTGCAATTTTACTCCAAAATAAGGTGAATTTCTGCCTTTTTGCCCCAAAATAATGGGAATTTCTGCCTTTTTGCCCCCAAAAAAGAAAAATTTTTGATTTTTTTCTCTGAAATAAGTGAAATTTCTGCAATTTTGCCCTAAAATAAGGGAAATTTCTGCAATTTTCTTTTCATAATAAGGGAAATTTCTGAAATTTTGCCCCAAAATAAGGGGAATTTCTCTCTTTTTGCCCCAAAATAAAGAAAATTTCAGCCTTTACATCTGAAAACAAGTGAAATTTCTTCAATTTTACCCCAAATAATGGAAATTTCTGCAATTTTGCCCCAAAATAAGGTAAATTCCTGCAATTTTGCCCCAAAATAAGGTAAATTCCTGCAAGTTTGCCCCAAAATAAAGGAAATTTCTGCAATTTTGAACCAAATAAGTGAAATTTCTGCAATTTTGCCCCAAAATAAGGGGAATTTCAAATTTTTGCCCCAACATAAAGGGAATTTCTGCCTTTTGCCCCAAAATTAGAAGAATTTCTGCAATTTTGCCCCAAAATACGAGGAATTTCTGCCTTTTTTGCCTGAAAATAATGGGAATGCATACCTTTTTGCCATAAAAAGGGAAATTTCTTCATTTTTGCTTCAAAATAAGGGGAATTTCTGCATTTTTGCCTCTAAATAAGTAAATTTCTGTCTTTTTCCCCCAAAACAAAGGGAATTTCTGTCTTTTTTGCCCCAAAATAAGGGGAATTTCTGACTTATTACCCTGAAATAAGTAAAATATCTGCAATTTTGACAGAAAATAAGAGAAATTTCTGCAATTTTGCCTCAATGTAAAAGAAATTTTTGCAATTTTGCCCCAATATAAGGGGAATTTCTGACTTATTAACCTGAAATAAGTGAAATTTCTGCAATTTTGCCTTAAAATAAGGGAAATTTCTGCAATTTTGCCCCAATGTAAAAAAAATTTCTGCAATTTTGCCCCACAATATGGGGAATTTCTGACTGTTTGCTCCTGAAAAAAAAGATTTTCTGTATTTTTCCCCAAAATAAAGAGAATTTCTGCCTTTTTGCCCAAAAATTGAGAGAATTTCTGCAATTTTGCTTCAAAATACGGGGAATTTCTGCTTTTTACCCGAACGTAAGGGGAATGTATACCTTTTGTAACAAAAAAGAGAAATGTCTTCATTTTTGCCTCAAAAAAAAGGAATTTCTGCCTTTTTACCTCAAAATAAGTGAAATTTCTGCATTTTTACCCCAAAATAAACGGAATTTCTGTCTTTTTGCCCGAAAATAAAAGGAATTTTTGAATTATGCCCTGAAATAAGTGATATTTCTTCAAATTTGCCACAAAATAAAAGAAATTTCTGCATTTTTGCCACAAAATAAGGGGAATTTCTGTCTTTTTGCCCCCAAATAAGGAAAATTTCTCCCTTTTTTCCCTGAAATAAGTGAAATTTCTGCAATTTTGCCCCAAAATAAGAGAAATTTCGGCCTTTTTTCTTGAAATATGTGAAATTTCTGCAATTTTACCATAAAATAAACGGAATTTCTGTCTTTCTGCCCCAAAATAAAAGGAATTTTTGAATTATGCCCTGAAATAAGTGAAATTTCTGCAATTTTGCCCCAAAATAAAAGAAATTTCTGCCTTTTGCCCCAAAATAAGGGAAATTTCTGCCTTTTTGCCCCCAAATAAGGGGAATTTCAGCCTTTATACCTCAAAATAAGGGAAATTTCTGCATTTTTGCCACAAAATATTAAGAATTTCTGTCTTTTTGCCACAAAATAAGGAAAATTTCTGCCTTTTTCCCAGAAATAAGTGAAATTTCTGCAATTTTGCCCCAAAATAAGTGAAATTTCTGCTATTTTGCCCAAAATAAGGGAAATTTCTGGAATTTTGCCCCAAAATAAGTGGAATTTCTGAGTTTTGCCCCAAAATAAAGAGAATTTCTGTCTTTTTGCCCCAACATATAGGGAATTTCTGCCTTTTTGCCCCACAATTAGGGGAATTTCTGCAGTTTTGCTCCAAAATACGGGGAATTTTTGCTTTTTTGCCCAAAAATAAGGGGAATGTATTCCTTTTGCCACAAAAAAAGGAAAATTTCTTCATTTTTGCCCCAAAGTAAGAGGAATTTCTACCTTTGTACCACAAAGTAAGTGAAATTTCTGCCTTTTTACCCAAAAATAAACGAAATTTCTGTCTTTTTGCCTCAAAATAAAAGGAATTTTTGAATTAAACTGTAATTAGTGAAATTTTTGCAATTTTTCCCTAAAATAAAAGAAATTTCTACCTTTTTGCCACAAAATAAGGTGAATTTCTGTCTTTTTGCCCCAAAATAAGGGAAATTTCTGCCTTTTTGCCCCCAATTAAGGGGAATTTCAGCCTTTTTACCTCAAAATAAGGGGAATTTCTGATTTTTGCCACAAAATATTAGTAATTTCTGCCTTTTTGCCCCAAACTAAGAAAAATTTCAGCGTTTTTTTCCCTGAAATAAGTAAAATTTCTGCAATTTTGGCCCAAAAAATTGAAATTTCAGCAATTTTGTCCCAAAATAAGAGAAATTTCTGGAATTTTGCCCCAAAATAAGTGGAATTTCTGAGTTTTTCCCCAAAATAAGGAGAATTTCTGTCTTTTTGCCCCAACATATAGGGAATTTCTGCCTTTTTGCCCCACAATTAGGGGAATTTCTGCAATTTTGCTCCAAAATAAGGGGAATTTCTGCTTTTTTGCCCAAAAATAAGAGGAATGTTTACCTTTTGCCACAAAAAAAAAATTTCTTCATTTTTGCCCCAAAAGAAGAGGAACTTCTGTTTTTTTCCCTCAAACTAAGTGAAATTTCTGCCTTTTTACTCAAAAATATACGGAATTTATATATTTTTTGCCCCAAAATAAATGCAATTTTTTAATTTTGCCCTGAAATAAGTGAAATTTCTCCAATTTTGCCTCAAAATAAGGGAAATTTCTGCCTTTTTGCCACAAAATAAAAGGAATTTCTGTGTTTTTGCCCCAAAATAAAAGGAATTTCAGCCTTTTTACCTAATAATAAGGGGAATCTCTCTTTTTTGCCCTAAAGTATGGGGAATTTCTTTATTTTTGCCCCAAAATAAAGAAATTTTCTGCAATTTTGTACCAAAATAAAAGTAATTTCTGCCTTTTTGCCCCAAAATAAGAGAAATTTCTGCGTTTTTTCCCTGAAATAATTGAAATTTCTGTAATTTTGCCCCAAAATAAAAGAGATTTCTGCAATTTTGCTTCAAAATAAAGGAAATTTCTGGAATTTTGCCTCAAAATAAGTGGAATTTCTGTCTTTTTGCCCTGAAATAAAGAGAATTTCTTTCTTTTTGCCCCAAAATAATGTGAATTTCTGCATTTTCCCTCAAAATTAGGGGAATATGTGCAATTTGGCTTCAAAATACGGGGAATTTTTGCCTTATTGCACCAAAAGAAAAAGAATTTCTGCATTTTTGCACCAATATAAAGGGAATTTCTGAAATTTTGCTCCAAAATACGGGGAATTTTTGCCTTATTGCCCGAAATAAAGTGGAATTTCTGCCTTTTTGCCCTGAAATATTTGAAATTTCTGCAATTTTACCCCAAAATAAGAGGAATTTCAGTTTTTGGACCCAAAATTAAGAGAATTTCTGCTTTTTGCCCCAAATTAAGGCAAATTTCTGACTTTTTGCATTGAAATAAGTGAAATTTCTGCAATTTTGCCCCAAAATAAGGGGAATTTCTGCCTTTTTGCCAAAATAAGGGGAATTTCAGCATGTTACCTTCAAATAAGGGGAATTTCTGCCTTTTTGCCACAAAATATGGGGAATTTTTTCCTTATTGCCCCCAAATAAGGAAAATTTTTGCTTTTCTGCCCCAATTAATGGGAATTTCTGCCTTTGTGCCACAAAGTAAAGGGAATTTCTGCCTTTTTGCCCCAAAATAACGGGAATTTCAGCCTTTTAACCCCAAAATAAAGGGAATTTCTGCCTTTTGCCCAAAATATGGGGAATTTCTGACATTTGTTCCAAAATAAGGAAAATTTCTTCAATTTTGTACCAAAATATAAGAAATTTCTGCTTTTTGCCCCAAAATAAAAGTAATTTCTGACTTTTTGCCCTGAAATAAATGAAATTTCTGCAATTTGGCCCGAAAATAAGGGAAATTTGTGCCTTTTTGCCCCAAAATGAGGGGAATTTTAGCCTTTTAACCCCAAAATATGGGGAATTTCAGCATTTTACCTCAAAATAAGGGGAATTTCAGCATTTTTGCACCAAAATATGGGGAATTTCTGCCTTTTTGCCACAAAATAAGAAAAATTTCTGCAATTCTATACCAAAATAAAAGAAATTTCTAAAATTGTGCCCCAAAATAAGGGAAATTTCTGATTTTTGCCCCGAAATAAGGAAAATTTCTGTATTTTTGCCCCCAAAAAAGGGAATTTCTGCCTTTTTGCCCCAAAATTAGGGGAGTTTCTGCTTTTTTGCTTCAAAATAAAGGGAATTTCTGCCTCTTTTCCTGAAAATAAGGGGAACTTCAGCCGATTTGCCCCAAATAAATGGAATTTCTGCATTTTTGCCCCTATATTTAGGGAATTTCTGCAATTTTGCTTCAAAATACGGGGAATTTCTGCCTTTTTGCCCAAAATTAAAAGGATTTTCTGCCTTTTTGCCCCCAAACAAGGGAAATTTCTGTAATTTTATCCCAAAATAAAAGGAATTTCTGCCTTTATGCCCTCAAATAACGGGAATTTCGGGATTTTGCCCTGAAATATGTGAAATGTCTGCAATTTTACCCCAAAATAAGGTGAATTTCTACATTTTTGCCCCAAAATAATTGGAATTTCTGCCTTTTTGCCCCAAAATATAAAAAATTTTTGCTTTTTTTCTCTAAAATATGTGAAATTTCTGCAATTTTGCCTTAAAATAAAAGAAATTTCTGCAATTTTTTTCCATAATAAAGGAATTTTTTGCAATTTTGCCCCAAAATAAAGGGAATTTCTGTTTTTTGTCCCCAAATAAGAAAAAATTCTGCAATTTTGCCCCAAAAATAATGGGAATTTCTGCCTTTTGCCCCAAAATAAGGAGAATTTCTGCCTTTTTGCCCCAAAACAAAGAAAATTACTGCATGTTTTACTCCAAAATTAGGTGAATTTCTGCAATTTTGCTCCAAAATATGGGGATTTTCTGACTTTTTCGCAGAAAATAAGGGGAATTTCTGCCATTTTGCTGCGAAATAAGTGAAATTTCTGCAGTTTTACCCCAAAATAAGGGGAATTTCTGCCTTTTTGCCCCAAAATTAGGGGAATTTCTGCAATTTTGATCCAAAAAAAGGGGAATTTCTGCCTTTTTGCCCGAAAATAAAGGGAATGTATACCTTTTTGCCATAAAAAAGGAAATTTCTTCATTTTTACCCCAAAATAAGGGGATTTTCTGCCTTTTTGACTCAAAATAAGTGCAATTTCTGACTTTTTTCCAAAAATAAATGGAATTTCTGTCTTTTTGCCCCAAAATAAGGGGAATTTCCGACTTTTTCCCCTTAAATAAGTTAAATTTCAAAAATTTTTCCCCAAAATAATTGAAATTTCTGCAATTTTGCCCCAAAATAAGGGACATTTCTGTGATTTTGCCCCAAAATGAGAGAAATTTCTGCCTTTTTACCTCAAAAAAAGAAGAATTTCTGCATTTTTGCCACAAAATATAAGGAATTTTTGCCTTTTTGCCCCAAAATAAGAAAAATTTCTGCCTTTTTTCCCTGAAATAAGGGAAATTTCTGCAATTTTGGCCCAAAAAAAATTGAAATTTCTGCAATTTTGTCACAAAATAAGAGAAATTTCTGGAATTTTGCCCCAAAATAAGTGGAATTTCTGAGTTTTGCCCCAAAATAAGGAGAATTTCGGTCTTTTTGCCCCAACATATAGGGAATTTCTGCCTTTTTGCCCCACAATTAGGGGAATTTTTGCAATTATGCTACAAAATACAGGGAATTTCTGCTTTTTTGCCCGAAAATAAAGGGAATGTATACGTTTTGCCACAAAAAAGGGAAATTTCTTCATTTTTGCCCCAAAATAAGAGGAATTTCTGCCTTTTTACGTCAAAATAAGTGAAATTTCTGCCTTTTTACTCAAAAATATATGGAATTTCTGTATTTTTGCCCCAAAATAAAAGGAATTTTTGAATTTTGCCCTGAAATAAATGAAATTTCTCCAATTTTGCCTCAAAATAAGGGAAATTTCTGCTTTTTTGCCACAAAATAAGGGGAATTTCCGTCTTTTTGCCCCAAAATAAGGGGAATTTTTGACGTTTTGCCACAAAATATGGGGAATTTCTGACTTATTGCTCACAAATAAGGAAAATTTTTGCTTTTCTGCCCCAATTAACGGAAATTTCTGCCTTTTTGCCACAAAGTAAAGGGAATTTCTGCCTTTTTGCCCCAAAATAACGGGAATTTCAGCCTATTTACCTCAAAATAAGGGCAATTTCTATCTTTTGCTCAAAATATGGGGAATTTCTGACTTCTTGTTCCAAAATAAAGAAAATTTCTTCAATTTTGTAACAAAATAAAAGAAATTTCTGCTTTTTACCCTAAAATAAAAGTAATTTCTGACTTTTTGCCCTGAAATAAATGAAATTTCTGCAATTTGGCCCGAAAATAAGGGAAATTTGTGCCTTTTTGCCCCAAAATGAGAGGAATTTCTGCCTCTTTGCCCCAAAATATGGGGAATATCAGCATTCTACCTCAAAATAAGGGGAATTTCAGCCTTTTTGCACCAAAATATGGAAAATTTCTGCCTTTTTGCCACAAAATAAGAAAAATTTCTGCAATTCTTTACCAAAATAAAAGAAATTTCTAATATTTTGCCCCAAAATAAGGGAAATTTCTGATTTTTGCCCCGAAATAAGGAGAATTTCTGTATTTTTGCTCCAAAATAAAGGGAAATTCTGCCTTTTTGCCCCCAAATTAGGGGAATTTCTGCAATTTTGTTTTGAAATACAGGGAATTTCTGCCTCTTTTCCCGAAAATAAGGGTAACTTCTGCCGATTTGCCCCAAATAAAGGGAATTTCTGCATTTTTGCCCCAATATTAGAGGAATTTCTGGAATTTTGCTCTAAAATACGGGGAATTTCTGCCTTTTTGCCCGAAATTAAAGGGATTTTCTGCCTTTTTGCCCCCAAACAAGGGAAATTTCTGCAATTTTATCCCAAAATAAGGGGAATTTCTGCCTTTTTGCCCCTAAATAAGAGGAATTTCTGCCTTTTTGCCCTGAAATATGTGAAATGTCTGCAATTTTACCCCAAAATAAGGTGAATTTCTGCCTTTTGCCCAAAAATAATGGAAATTTCTGCATTTTGCCCTAAAATAAGAAAAATTTTTGCTTTTTTTCTCTGAAATAAGTGAAATTTCTGCAATTTTGCCTTAAAATAAAAGAAATTTCTGCAATTTTTCCACATAATATAGGAATTATCTACAATTTTGCCCCAAAATAAAGGGAATTTCTGTTTTTTGTCCCCAAAGAAGGGAAATTTCTGCAATTTTGCACTAAAATAACGGGAATTTCTACCTTTTGCCCCAAAATAAAGAAAATTACAGCATGTTTTACCTCAAAATTAGGCGAATTTCTGCAATTTTGCTCCAAATTATGGGGATTTTCTGCATTTTTCGCAGAAAATAAAAGGATTTTCTACCATTTTGCTGCGAAATAAGTGAAATTTCTGCAGTTTTACCCCAAAATAAGGGGAAGTTCTGCGTTTTTGCCCCAAAATTAGGGGAATTTCTGCAATTTTGCTCCAAAATACGAGGAATTTCTGCCTTTTTGCCCGAAAAGAAAGAGAATGTATACCTTTTTGCTATAAAAAAGGGAAATTTCTTCATTTTTACCCCAAAATAAGGGGATTTTCCGCCTTTTTGACTCAAAATAAGTGCAATTTCTGACTTTTTTCCAAAAATAAATGGAATTTCTGGCTTTTTGCCCCAAAATAAAGGGGAATTTTCGACTTTTTGCCCTGAAATAAGTTAAATTTCAAAAATTTTTCCCCAAAATAATTGAAATTTCTGCAATTTTGCCCCAAAATAAGGGGAATTTCTGTATTTTTGCCCCAAAATAAGGGAAATTTCTGCCTTTTTACCTCAAAAGAAGGGGAATTTCTGCATTTTTGCCACAAAATATAAGAAATTTCTGTTTTTTTGCACCAAAATAAGAAAAATTTCTGCCTTTTTTCCCTGAAATAAGTGAAATTTCTGCAATTTTGGCCCAAAAAAATTGAAATTTCTGCAATTTTGTCCCAAAATAAGAGAAATTTCTGGAATTTTTTTTCCCAAAATAAGTGGAATTTCTGAGTTTTGTCCCAAAATAAGGAGAATTTCTGTCTTTTTGCCCCAACATATAGGGAATTTCTGCATTTTTGCCCCACAATTAGGAGAATTTCTGCAATTTTGCTCCAAAATACGGGGAATTTCTGCATTTTTGCCCGAAAATAAGGGGAATGTTTACCTTTTGCCACAAAAAAGGAAAATTTCTTCATTTTTGCCCAAAAATAATAGGAATTTCTGTCTTTTTACGTCAAAATAAGTGAAATTTCTGCCTTTTTACTCAAAAATATACGGGATTTCTGTATTTTTGCCCCAAAATAAAAGAAATTTTTGAATTTTTCCCTGAAATAAATGAAATTTCTCCAATTTTGCCTCAAAATAAGGGAAATTTCTGCTTTTTTGCCACAAAATAAGGGGAATTTCTCTCTTTTTGCCCCAAAATTAAAGGAATTTCAGCCTTTTTACCTGATAATAAGGGGAATCTCCACTTTTTGCCCTAAAATATGGGGAATTTCTGTATTTTTGCCCCAAAATAAAAAAATTTTCTGCAATTTTGTACCAAAATAAAAGTAATTTCTGCATTTTTGCCCCAAAATAATAGAAATTTCTGCATTTTTTCCCTGAAATAAGTGAAATTTCTGTAATTTTCCCCAAAATTAGGGAGCTTTCTGCAATTTTCCCCCAAAATAAAGGAAATTTCTGGAATTTTGCCCCAATATAAGGGGAATTTCTGACTTTTTACCCTGAAATAAATGAAATTTCTGCAATTTAGCCCGAAAATAAGGGAAATTTGTGCCTTTTTGCCCCAAAATTAGGGGAATTTCTGCCTTTTAACCCGAAAATATGGGGAATTTCAGCATTTTACCTCAAAATAAGGTGAATTTCAGCCCTTTTCACTAAAATATGGGGAATTTCTGCCTTTTTGCCACAAAATAAAAAGAATTTCTGCAATTCTGTTCCAAAATAAAAGAAATTTCTAAAATTTTGCCCCAAAATAAGGGAAATTTCTGATTTTTGCCCCGAAATAAGGAGAATTTTGGTATTTTTGCCCCAAAAAAAGAAGAATATCTGCCTTTTTGCCCCAAAATTAGGGGAGTTTCTGCAATTTTGCTTCAAAATACAGAGAATTTCTGCCTCTTTTCCCGAAAATAAAGGGAACTTCTGCCGATTTGCCCCAAATAAAGGGAATTTCTGCATTTTTGCCCCAAAATGAGAGAAATTTCTGCGTTTTTTCCCTGAAATAAGTGAAATTTCTCTAATTTTGCCCCAAAATTAGGGAGATTTCTGCAATTTTTCCCCAAAATAAAGGAAATTTCTGGAATTTTGCCCCAAAATAAGAGGAATTTCTGACTTTTTGCCCTGAAATAGGGAGAATTTCTGTCTTTTTGCCCCAAAATAATGTGAATTTCTGCATTTTCCGTCAAAATTAGGGGAATATGTGCAATTTGGCTTCAAAATACGGGGAATTTTTGCCTTATTGCACCAAAATAAAAGGAATATATGTATTTTTGCACCAATATAAAGGGAATTTCTGAAATTTTGCTCCAAATTACAGGGAATTTTTGCCTTATTGCCCGAAATAAAGTGGAATTTCTGCCTTTTTGCCCTGAAATATTTGAAATTTCCGCAATTTTACCCCAAAATAAGGGGAATTTCTGTTTTTGGCCCCAAAATTAGGAGAATTTCTGCTTTTTGCCCCAAATTAAGGCAAATTTCTGACTTTTTGCCCTGAAATAAGTGAAATTTCTGCAATTTTGCCCAAAAATAAGGGGAATTTCTGCCTTTTTGCCAAAATAAAGGGAATTTCAGCATTTTACCTCCAAATAAGTGGAATTTCTGCCTTTTTGCCACAAAATATGGGGAATTTCTGCCTTATTGCCCATAATAAGAAAAATTTTTGCTTTTCTGCCCCAATTAATGGGAATTTCTGCCTTTTTGCCACAAAGTAAAGGGAATTTCTGCCTTTTTGCCCCAAAATAACGGGAATTTCAGCCTTTTTACCCCAAAATAAGGGGAATTTTTGCCTTTTGCCCAAAATATAAGGAATTTCTGACTTTTTGTTCCAAAATAAGGAAAATTTCTTCAATTTTGTACCAAAATAAAAGAAATTTCTGCGTTTTGCCCCAAAATAAAAGTAATTTCTGACTTTTTGCCCTGAAATAAATGAAATTTCTGCAATTTTGCCCGAAAATAAGGAAAATTTGTGCCTTTTTGCCCCAAAATGATGGGAATTTCTGCCTTTTAACCCCAAAATATGGGGAATTTCAGCATTTTATCTCAAAATAAGGGGAATTTCAGCCTTTTTGCACCAAAATATGGGGAATTTCTGCCTTTTTGCCACAAAATAAGAAAAATTTCTGCAATTCTGTACCAAAATAAAAGAAATTTCTAAAATTTTGCCACAAAATAAGGGAAATTTCTGATTTTTGCCCCGAAATAAGGAGAATTTCTGTATTTTTGCCCCCCAAAAAGGGGAATTTCTGTCTTTTTGCCCCAAAATAAGAAAAATTTCTGCCTTTTTTCCCTGAAATAAGTGAAACTTCTGCAATTTTTCCCCAAAATAAGTGAAATTTCTGCAATTTTGCCCCAAAATAAGAAAAATTTCTGGAATTTTGCCCCAAAATAAGTGGAATTTTTTGTTTTGCCCCAAATTAAGGAGAATTTCTGTCTTTTTGCCCCAACAAATAGGGAATTTCTGCCTTTTTGCCCCACAACTAGGGGAATTTCTGCAATTTTGCTCCAAAATACGGGGAATTTCTGCTTTTTTTCCGAAAATAAAGGGAATGTATACCTTTTGCCACAAAAAAGGGAAGTTTCCTAATTTTTTCCCAAAATAAGAAGAATTTCTGCCTTTTTGACTAAAAATAAGTGAAATTTCTGCCTTTTACCCAAAAATAAACGGAATTTCTGTCTTTTTGCCCCAAAATAAAAGGAATTTTTGAATTATGCCCTGAAATAAGTGAAATTTCTGCAATTTTGCCCCAAAATAAGGGAAATTTCTGCCTTTTTGCCACAAAATAAGAGGAATTTCTGCATTTTTGCCATAAAATATTAGAAATTTCTGCCTTTTTGCCCCAAAATAAAGAAAATTTCTGCATTTTTTCCTGAAATAAGTGAAATTTCTGCAATTTTGCGCAAAAATAAATGAAATTTCTGCAATTTTGTCCCACAATTAGGGAAATTTCTGGAATTTTGCCCCAAAGTATGTGGAATTTCTGAGTTTAACCTCAAAATAAGGTTAATTTCTGTCTTTTTTGCCACAACATATAGGGAATTTATGCCTTTTTGCCCCACAATTAGGGTAATTTCTGCAATTTTGCTCCAAAATCCGGGGAATTTCTTCCTTTTTGCCCGAAAATAAGGGGAATGTTTACCTTTTGCCACAAAAAAGGGAAATTTCTTCATTTTTGCCCCAAAATAAGAGGAATTTCTGCCTTTTTACCTCAAAATAAGTGAAATTTCTGCATTTTTACCTAAAAATATACGAAATTTCTTTATTTTTGCCCCAAAATAAAAGGAATTTTTGAATTATGCCCTGAATTAAGTGAAATTTCTGCAATTTTGCTCCAAAATAAGGGAAATTTCTGACTTTTTGCCAAAAAATAAAAGGAATTTCTGTCTTTTTGCCCCAAAATTAGGGGAATTTCAGCCTTTTTACCTAATAATAAGGGGAATCTCTGCCTTTTTGCCCTAAAATATGGGGAATTTCTGTATTTTTGCCCCAAAATAAGAGAAATTTCTGCATTTTTTTCCTGAAATAAGTGAAATTTCTGTAATTTTGCCCCAAAATTAGGGAGCTTTCTGCAATTTTGCCCCAAAATAAAGGAAATTTCTGGAATTTTGCCCCAATATAAGGGGAATTTCTGACTTTTTACCCTGAAATAAATGAAATTTCTGCAATTTAGCCCGAAAATAAGGGAAATTTGTGCCTTTTTGCCCCAAAATTAGGGGAATTTCTGCCTTTTAACCCGAAAATATGGGGAATTTCAGCATTTTACCTCAAAATAAGGTGAATTTCAGCCTTTTTGCACCAAAATATGGGGAATTTCTGCCTTTTTGCCACAAAATAAAAAGAATTTCTGCAATTCTGTTCCAAAATAAAAGAAATTTCTAAAATTTTGCCCCAAAATAAGGGAAATTTCTGATTTTTGCCCCGAAATAAGGAGAATTTTGATATTTTTGCCCCAAAAAAAGAAGAATATCTGCCTTTTTGCCCCAAAATTAGGGGAGTTTCTGCAATTTTGCTTCAAAATACAGAGAATTTCTGCCTCTTTTCCCAAAAATAAAGGGAACTTCTGCCGATTTGCCCCAAATAAAGGGAATTTCTGCATTTTTGCCCCAAAATGAGAGAAATTTCTGCGTTTTTTCCCTGAAATAAGTGAAATTTCTCTAATTTTGCCCCAAAATTAGGGAGATTTCTGCAATTTTTCCCCAAAATAAAGGAAATTTCTGGAATTTTGCCCCAAAATATGAGGAATTTCTGACTTTTTGCCCTGAAATAGGGAGAATTTCTGTCTTTTTGCCCCAAAATAATGTGAATTTCTGCATTTTCCCTCAAAATTAGGGGAATATGTGCAATTTGGCTTCAAAATACGGGGAATTTTTGCCTTATTGCACCAAAATAAAAGGAATATATGTATTTTTGCACCAATATAAAGGGAATTTCTGAAATTTTGCTCCAAATTACAGGGAATTTTTGCCTTATTGCCCGAAATAAAGTGGAATTTCTGCCTTTTTGCCCTGAAATATTTGAAATTTCCGCAATTTTACCCCAAAATAAGGGGAATTTCTGTTTTTGGCCCCAAAATTAGGAGAATTTCTGTTTTGCCTCAAATTAAGGCAAATTTCTGACTTTTTGCCCTGAAATAAGTGAAATTTCTGCAATTTTGCCCAAAAATAAGGGGAATTTCTGCCTTTTTGCCAAAATAAAGGGAATTTCAGCATTTTACCTTCAAATAAGGGGAATGTCTGCCTTTTTGCCACAAAATATGGGGAATTTCTGCCTTATTGCCCCTAAATAAGAAAAATTTTTGCTTTTCTGCCCCAATTAATGGAAATTTCTGCCTTTTTGCCACAAAGTAAAGGGAATTTCTGCCTTTTTGCCCCAAAATAACGGGAATTTCAGCCTTTTTACCCCAAAATAAGGGGAATTTTTGCCTTTTGTCCAAAATATGGGGAATTTCTGACTTTTTGTTCCAAAATAAGGAAAATTTCTTCAATTTTGTACCAAAATAAAAGAAATTTCTGCGTTTTGCCCCAAAATAAAAGTAATTTCTGACTTTTTGCCCTGAAATAAATGAAATTTCTGCAATTTTGCCCGAAAATAAGGAAAATTTGTGCCTTTTTGCCCCAAAATGATGGGAATTTCTGCCTTTTAACCCCAAAATATGGGGAATTTCAACATTTTACCTCAAAATAAGGGGAATTTCAGCCTTTTTGCACCAAAATATGGGGAATTTCTGCCTTTTTGCAACAAAATAAGAAAAATTTCTGCAATTCTGTACCAAAATAAAAGAAATTTCTAAAATTTTGCCACAAAATAAGGGAAATTTCTGATTTTTGCCCCGAAATAAGGAGAATTTCTGTATTTTTGCCCCCCAAAAAGGGGAATTTCTGTCTTTTTGCCCCAAAATAAGAAAAATTTCTGCCTTTTTTCCCTGAAATAAGTGAAACTTCTGCAATTTTTCCCCAAAATAAGTGAAATTTCTGCAATTTTGCCCCAAAATAAGGAAAATTTCTGGAATTTTGCCTTAAAATAAGTGGAATTTTTTGTTTTGCCCCAAATTAAGGAGAATTTCTGTCTTTTTGCCCCAACAAATAGGGAATTTCTGCCTTTTTGCCCCACAACTAGGGGAATTTCTGCAATTTTGCTCCAAAATACGGGGAATTTCTGCTTTTTTTTCCGAAAATAAAGGGAATGTATACCTTTTGCCACAAAAAAGGGAAGTTTCCTAATTTTTGCCCAAAATAAGAGGAATTTCTGCCTTTTTGACTAAAAATAAGTGAAATTTCTGCCTTTTACCCAAAAATAAACGGAATTTCTGTCTTTTTGCCCCAAAATAAAAGGAATTTTTGAATTATGCCCTGAAATAAGTGAAATTTCTGCAATTTTGCCCCAAAATAAGGGAAATTTCTGCCTTTTTGCCACAAAATAAGAGGAATTTCTGCATTTTTGCCACAAAATATTAGAAATTTCTGCCTTTTTGCCCCAAAATAAAGAAAATTTCTGCATTTTTCCTGAAATAAGTGAAATTTCTGCAATTTTGTGCAAAAATAAATGAAATTTCTGCAATTTTGTCCCAAAATTAGGGAAATTTCTGGAATTTTGCCCCAAAGTATGTGGAATTTCTGAGTTTAACCTCAAAATAAGGTTAATTTCTGTCTTTTTTGCCACAACATATAGGGAATTTATGCCTTTTTGCCCCACAATTAGGGTAATTTCTGCAATTTTGCTCCAAAATCCGGGGAATTTCTTCCTTTTTGCCCGAAAATAAGGGGAATGTTTACCTTTTGCCACAAAAAAGGGAAATTTCTTAATTTTTGCCCCAAAATAAGAGGAATTTCTGCCTTTTTACCTCAAAATAAGTGAAATTTCTGCCTTTTTACCTAAAAATATACGGAATTTCTGTATTTTTGCCCCAAAATAAAAGGAATTTTTGAATTATGCCCTTAATTAAGTGAAATTTCTGCAATTTTGCTCCAAAATAAGGGAAATTTCTGCTTTTTACCAAAAAATAAAAGGAATTTCTGTCTTTTTGCCCCAAAATTAGGGGAATTTCAGCCTTTTTACCTAATAATGAGGGGAATCTCCGCCTTTTTGCCCTAAAATATGGGGAATTTCTGTATTTTTGCCCCAAAATAAAGAAATTTTCTTCAATTTTGTACCAAAATAAAAGTAATTTCAGCCTTTTTGCTGCAAAATAAGAGAAATTTCTGCGTTTTTTCTCTGAAATAATTAAAATTTCTGTAATTTTGCCCCAAAATAAGGGAGATTTCTGCAATTTTGCACCAAAATAATGGACATTTCTGAAATTTTGCCCCAAAATAAGTGGAATTTCTGACTTTTTGCCCTGAAATAAGGAGATTTTCTGTCTTTTTGCCCCAAAATAATGTGAGTTTCTGCATTTTCCCTCAATATTAGGGGAATATGTGCAATTTTGCTTCAAAATACGGGGAATTTCTGCTTTATTGCACCAAAATAAAGGGAATTTCTGCCTTTTTGCACCAATAAAAGGGGAATTTCTGAAATTTTGCTCCAAAATACGGGGAATTTCTGCCTTATTGCCCAAAATAAAGTGAAATTTCTGCCTTTTTGCCCAAAAATATTTGAAATTTCTGCAATTTTACCCCAAAATAAGGGGAATTTCTGTTTTTGGCCCCAAAATTAGGAGAATTTCTGCTTTTTGCCCCAAAATAAGGCAAATTTCTGACTTTGCCCTGAAATAAGTGAAATTTCTGCAATTTTGCCCGAAAATAAGGGGAATTTCTGCCTTTTTGCCAACATAAGGGGAATTTCAGCATTTTACCTCCAAATAAGGGGAATTTCTGCCTTTTTGCCACAAAATATGAGTCATTTCTGCCTTATTGCCCCTAAATAAGGAAAATTTTTGCTTTTCTGCCCCAATTAACGGGAATTTCTGCCTTTTTGCCACAAAGTAAAGAGAATTTCTGCCTTTATGCCCCAAAATAACGGGAATTTCAGCCTTTTTACCTCAAATAAAGGGAATTTCTGCCTTTTGCCCAAAATACGGGGAATTTCTGACTTTTTGTTCCAAAATAAGGAAATTTTCTTCAATTTTGAACCAAAATAAACAAAATTTCTGCTTTTTGCCCCAAAATAAAAGTAATTTCTGACTTTTTGCCCTGAAATAAATGAAATTTCTGCAATTTAGCCCGAAAATAAGGGAAATTTGTGCCTTTTTGCCCCAAAATTAGGGGAATTTCTGCCTTTTAACCCGAAAATATGGGGAATTTCAGCATTTTACCTCAAAATAAGGTGAATTTCAGCCTTTTTGCACCAAAATATGGGGAATTTCTGCCTTTTTGCCACAAAATAAAAAAAATTTCTGCAATTCTGTTCTAAAATAAAAGAAATTTCTAAAATTTTGCCCCAAAATAAGGGAAATTTCTGATTTTTGCCCCGAAATAAGGAGAATTTTGGTATTTTTGCCCCAAAAAAAGAAGAATATCTGCCTTTTTGCCCCAAAATTAGGGGAGTTTCTGCAATTTTCCTTCAAAATACAGAGAATTTCTGCCTCTTTTCCCGAAAATAAAGGGAACTTCTGCCGATTTGCCCCAAAAAAGGGAATTTCTGCATTTTTGCCGCAATATTTGGGGAATTTCTGCAATTTTACTTTAAAATACAAGGAATTTCTGCCTTTTGCCCCCAAATAACAGGAATTTCTGCCTTTTGCCCCGTAATATGTGAAATGTCTGCAATTTTACCCCAAAATAAGGTGAATTTCTGCCTTTTTGCCCCAAAATAATGGAAATTTCTGCATTTTTGCCCCAAAACAAGAAAAATTTTTGCTTTTTTTCTCTGAAATAAGTGAAATTTCTGCAATTTTCCCTTAAAATAAAAGAAATATCTGCAATTTTTCCCCATTATAAAGGAATTTTCTGCAATTTTGCCCCAAAATAAAGGGAATTTCTGTTTTTTGTCCCCAAATAAAGGAAATTTCTGCAATTTTGCCCTAAAATAAAGGGAATTTCAGCCTTTTGCCCCAAAATAATGGGAATTTCTGCCTTTTTGTCCCAAAACAAAGAAAATTACTGCATGTTTTACGCCAAAATTAGGTGAATTTCTGCAATTTTGCTCCAAAATACAGAGATTTTCTGCCTTTTTCGCAGAAAATAAAGGGAATTTCTGCCATTTAGCAGCGAAATAAGTGAAATTTCTGCAGTTTTACCCCAAAATAAGGGGAATTTCTCCCTTTTTGCCCCAAAATTAATGGAATTTCTGCAATTTTGCTCCAAAATACGGGGAATTTCTGCCTTTTTGCCTGAAAATAAAGGGAATGTATACCTTTTTGCCATAAAAAGAGAAATTTCTTCATTTTTACCCCAAAATAAGGGGATTTTCCGCCTTTTTGACTCAAAATAAGTGCAATTTCTGACTTTTTCCCAAAAATAAACGGAATTTCTGTTTTTTTACCCCAAAATAAGGGGAATTTCTGAATTTTTGCCCTGAAATGAGTTAAATTTCTAAAATTTTTTCCCAAAATAATTGAAATTTCTGCAATTTTGCCTCAAAATAAGGGGAATTTCTCTATTTTTGCCCCAAAATAAGATAAATTTCTGCATTTTTGCCCCTAAATAATGGGATTTTCAGCCTTTTTACCTCAAAATAATGGGAATTTCTGCATTTTTGCCACTAAATATTAGGAATTTATGCATTTTTGCTCTAAAATAAGGAATATTTCTGCCTTTCTTCCCTGAAATAAGTGAAATTTCTGCAATTTTGCCCCACAATAAGTGAAATTTCTGCAATTTTGCCCCAAAATAAGGGAAATTTCTGGAATTTTGCCCCAAAATAAGTGGAATTTCTGAGTTTTGCCCCAAAATACGGAGAATTTTTGTCTTTTTGCCCCAACAAATAGGGAATTTCTGCCTTTTTGCCCCACAACTAGGGGAATTTCTGCAATTTTGCTTCAAAATACGGGTAATTTCTGCAGTATTTCCTGAAAATAAGAGGAATGTATAACTTTTGCCACAAAAAAGGGAAATTTGTTCATTTTTGCCTCAAAATAAGAGGAATTTCTGTCTTTTTACCTCAAAATAAGTGAAATTTCTGCCTTTTTACCCAAAAATTAAAGGAATTTCTGTCTTTTTGCCCCAAAATAAAAGGAATTTTTTAATTATGCCCTGAAATAAGTTAAATTCCTGCCTTTTTGCCACAAAATAAGGGGAATTTCTGCATTTTGCCACAAAATATTAGGAATTTCTGCCTTTTTGCCCCAAAATAAGGTAAATTTCAACCTTTTTTACCTGAAATAATTGAAATTTCTGCAATTTTGCCCCAAAATAATTGAAATTTCTTCAAATTTGTCCCAAAATAAAGGAAATTTCTGGAATTTTGTCCCAAAATAAATGGAATTTCTGAGTTTTGCCCCAAAATAAGGAGAATTTCTTTTATTTTGCCACAACATATAGGAAATTTCTGCCTTTTTGCCCCACAATTAGGGGAATTTCTGCAATTTTGCTTCAAAATACGAGGAATTTCTGCTTTTTTGCCCGAAAAAAAGAAAAATGTTTACGTTTTGCCACAAAAAAGGGAAATTTCTTCATTTTTGCCCCAAAATAAGAGGAATTTCTGCCTTTTTTCCCTGAAATAAGTGAAATTTCTGCCTTTTTACCCAAAAATATACGGAATTTCTGTATTTTTGCCCCAAAATAAAAGGAATTTTTGAATTTTGCCCTGAAATAAGGTAAATTTCTGCAATTTTTCCTCAAAATAAAAGAAATTTCTGCCTTTTTGCCACAAAATAAGGAGAATTTCTGTCTTTTTTCCCAAAATAAGGGGAATTTCAGCCTTTTTACCTAATAATAAGGGGAATCTCTACATTTTTGCCCTAAAATATGGGGAATTTCTGTATTTTTGCCCCAAAATAAAAAAATTTTCTGCAATTTTTTACCAAAATAAAAGTAATTTCTGCCTTTTTGCCCCAAAATAAGAGAAACTTCTGTGTTTTTTCCCTGAAATAAGTGAAATTTCTGTAATTTTGCCCCAAAATAAGGGAGATTTCTGCAATTTTGCCCCAAAATAATGGACATTTCTGGAATTTTGCACCAAAATAAGTGGAATTTCTGACTTTTTGCCCTGAAATCAGGAGAATTTCTGTCTTTTTGCCCCAAAATAATGTGAATTTCTGCATTTTCCCTCAAAATTAGGGGAATATGTGCAATTTGGCTTCAAAATACGGGAATTTTTTGCCTTATTGCACCAAAATAAAAGGAATTTATGTATTTTTGCACCAATATAAAGGGAATTTCTGAAATTTTACTCCAAAATACAGGGAATTTCTGCCTTATTGCCCGAAATAAAGTGGAATTTCTCCCTTTTTGCCCTTAAATATTTGAAATTTCCACAATTTTACCCCAAAATAAGGGGAAATTCTGTTTTTGGCCCCAAAATTAGGAGAATTTCTGTTTTTGCCCCAAATTAAGGCAAATTTCTGACTTTTTGCCCTGAAATAAGTGAAATTTATGCAATTTTGCCCTAAAATAAGGGGAATTTCTGCCTTTTTGCCAAAATAAGGGGAATTTCAGCATTTTACCTTCAAATAAGGGTAATTTCTGCCTTTTTGCCACAAAATATGGGGAATTTCTGCCTTATTGCCCCCAAATAAGGAAAATTTTTGCTTTTCTGCCCCAATTAATTGGAATTTCTGCTTTTTTGCCACAAAGTACAGGGAATTTCTGCCTTTTTGCCCCAAAATAACGGGAATTTCAGCCTTTTTACCCCAAAATAAGGGGAATTTCTGCCTTTTGCCCAAAATATGGGGAATTTCTGACTTTTTGTTCCAATATAAGGAAAATTTCTTCAATTTTGTACCAAAATAAAAGAAATTTCTGCTTTTTGCCCCAAAATAAAAGTAATTTCTGACTTTTTGCCCTGAAATAAATGAAATTTCTGCAATTTTGCCCGAAAATAAGGGAAATTTGTGCCTTTTTGCCCCAAAATGAGGGGAATTTCTGCCTTTTAACCCCAAAATATGGGAAATTTCAGCATTTTACCTCAAAATAATGGGAATTTCAGCCTTTTTGCACCAAAATATGGGGAATTTTTGCCTTTTTGCCATAAAATAAGAAAAATTTCTGCAATTCTGTACCAAAATAAACGAAATTTCTTAAATTTTGCCCCAAAATAAGGGAAATTTCTGATTTTTGCCCCGAAATAAGGAGAATTTCTGTATTTTTGCCCCCAAAAAAAGGGAATTTCTGCCTTATTGCCCAAATATTAGGGGAGTTTCTGCAATGTTGCTTCAAAATACAAGGAATTTCTGACTCTTTTCCCGAAAATAAGGGGAACTTCTGCCGATGTGCTCCCAATAAAAAGAATTTCTGCATTTTTGCTCCAATATTTAGGGAATTTCTGCAATTTTGCTTTAAAATACAGGGAATTTCTGCCTTTTTGCCCAAAATTAATGGGATTTTCTGCCTTTTGCACCCAAACAAGGGAAATTTCTGCAATTTTAACCCAAAATAAAAGGAATTTCTGCCTTTATGCTCTCAAATAATGGGAATTTCTGCCTTTTTGCCCTTAAATATTGAAATGTCTGCAATTTTACCCCAAAATAAGGTGAATTTCTACCTTTTTGTTCAAAAATAATGGGAATTTCTGCATTTTTGCCCCAAAATATAAAAAATTTTAGCTTTTTTTCTCTGAAATATGTGAAATTTCTGCAGTTTTGCCTTAAAATAAAAGAAATTTCTGCAATTTTCCCCATAATAAAGGAATTTTTTGCAATTTGCCCCAAAATAAAGGGAATTTCTGTTTTTTGTCCCCAAATAAGGGAAATTTCTGCAATTTTGCCCTAAAATAAGGGGAATTTTTGCCTTTTGCCACAAAATAAGAAGAATTTCTGCCTTTTTGCCCCAAAACAAAGAAAATTACTGCATGTTTTATGCCAAAATTAGGTGAATTTCTGCAATTTTGCTCCAAAATACAGGAATTTTCTGCCTTTTTGCCCGAAAATAAAGGGAATGTATACCTTTTTGCCATAAAAAGGGAAATTTCTTCATTTTCACCCCAAAATAAGGGGATTTTCTGCCTTTTTGACTCATAATAACTGCAATTTCTGACCTTTTTCCAAAAATAAATGGAATTTCTGTCTTTTTGCCCCAAAATAAGGGGAATTTCCAACTTTTTGCCCTGAAATAAGTTAAATTTCAAAAATTTTTCGCCAAAATAATTGAAATTTCTGTAATTTTGCCCCAAAATAAGGGGAATTTCTGTTTTTTTGCCCCAAAATAAGGGAAATTTCTGCCTTTTTACCTCAAAATAAGGGGAATTTCTGCATTTTTGCCACAAAATATAAGGAATTTCTGTCTTTTTGCCCCAAAATAAGAAAAATTTCTGCCTTTTTTCCCTGAAATAAGTGAAATTTCTGCAATTTTGGCCCAAAAAAATTGAAATTTCTGCAATTTTGTCCCAAAATAAGAAAAATTTCTGGAATTTTGCCCCAAAATAAGTGGAATTTCTGAATTTTGCCCCCAAAAAAGAAGACTTTCTGTCTTTTTGCCCCAACATATAGGGAATTTCTGCCTTTTTGCCCCACAATTAGGGGAATTTCTGCAATTTTGCTCCAAAATACAGGGAATTTCTGCTTTTTTGCCCGAAAATAAGGGGAATGTTTTCCTTTTGCCACAAAAAAAAGGAAATTTCTTCATTTTTGCCCCAAAATAAGAGGAATTTCTGCCTTTTTACATCAAAATAAATGAAATTTCTGCCTTTTTACTCAAAATATACAGAATTTCTGTATTTTTGCCCCAAAATAAATGCAATTTTTAAATTTTGCCCTGAAATAAGTGAAATTTCTTTAATTTTGCCTCTAAATAAGGGAAATTTCTGCTTTTTTGCCACAAAATAAGGGGATTTTCTGTCTTTTTGCCCCAAAATAAAAGGAATTTCAGACTTTTTACATAATAATAAGGGGAATCTCTCCTTTTTGCCCTAAAATATGGGGAATTTCTGTATTTTTGCCCCAAAATAAAAAAATTTTCTGAAATTTTGTACCAAAATAAAAGTAATTTCTGCCTTTTTGCCCCAAAATAAGAGAAATTTCTGCGTTTTTCGCTGATATAAGTGAAATTTCTGTAATTTTGCCCCAAAATTAGGGAGATTTCTGCAAATTTTGCCCTAAAATAAAGGAAATTTCTGGAATTTTGCCCCAAAATAAGGAGAATTTCTGTCTTTTTGCTCCAAAATAATGTGAATTTCTGAATTTCCCCTCAAAATTAGGGGAATATGTGCAATTTTGCTTCAAAATACGGGGAATTTTTCCCTTATTGCACCAAAATAAAGGGAATTTCTGCATTTTTGCAACAATATAAGGGGAATTTCTGAAATTTTGCCCCCAAATACAGGGAATTTTTGCCTTATTTCCCAAAATAGAGTGGAATTTCTAACTTTTTGCACTGAAATATTTGAAATTTCTGCAATTTTACCCCAAAATAAGGGGAATTTCTGTTTTTGGCCCCAAAATTAGGAGAATTTCTGCTTTTTGCCCCAAATTAAAGCAAATTTCTGACTTTTTGCCTTGAAATAAGTGAAATTTCTGCAATTTTGCCCCAAAATAAGGGGAATTTCTGCCTTTTTGCCAAAATAAGGGGAATTTCATCATTTTACCTTCAAATAAGGGGAATTTCTGCCTTTTTGCCACAAAATATGGGGAATTTCTGCCTTATTGCCCCCAAATAAAGAAAATTTTTGCTTTTCTGCCCCAATTAATTGGAATTTTTGCCTTTTTGCCACAAAGTAAAGGGAATTTCTGCCTTTTTGCACCAAAATAATGAGAATTTCAGCCTTTTTACCCCAAAATAAGGGGAATTTCTGCCTTTTGCCCAAAATATGGGGAATTTCTGACTTTTTGTTCCAAAATAAGGAAATTTTCTTCAATTTTGTCCCAAAATAAAAGAAATTTCTGCTTTTTGCTCCCAAATAAAAGTAATTTCTGACTTTTTGCCCTGAAATAAATGAAATTTCTGCAATTTTGCCCGAAAATAAGGGAAATTTGTGCCTTTTTGCCCCAAAATGAGGGGAATTTCTGCCTTTTAACCCGAAAATATGGGGAATTTCAGCATTTTACCTCAAAATAATGGGAATTTCAGCCTTTTTGCACCAAAATATGGGGAATTTCTGCCTTTTTGCTACAAAATAAGAAAAATTTATGCAATTCTGTACTAAAATAAAAGCAATTTCTAAAATTTGGCCCCAAAATAAAGGAAATTTCTGATTTTTGCCCAGAAATAAGGAGAATTTTTGTATTTTTGCCCCCAAAAAAGGGAATTTCTGCTTTTTTGCCCCAAAATTAGGGGAGTTTCTGCAATTTTGCTTCAAAATACAGGGATTTTCTGCCTCTTTTTCAGAAAATAAAGGGAACTTCTGCCGATTTGCCCCAAATAAAAGGAATTTCTGCATTTTTGCCCCAATATTTGAAGAATTTCTGCAATTTTGCTTTAAAATACGGAGAATTTCTGCCTTTTTGCCCAAAATTAAGAGGATTTTCTGCCTTTTTGCCCCCAAACAAAAGAAATTTCTGCAATTTTATCCCAAAATAAAAGGAATTTCTGCCTTTAGGCCCTCAAATAACGGGAATTTCTGCCTTTTTGCCCTGAAATATGTGAAATGTCTGCCTTTTTACCCCAAAATAAGGTGAATATCTACCTTTTTGCCCCAAAATAATAGGAATTTCTGCCTTTTTGCCCCAAAATATGAAAATTTTTTGCTTTTTTTCTCTGAAATATGTGAAATTTCTGCAATTATGCCTTAAAATAAAAGAAATTTCTGCAATTTTTCCTCTTAATGAAGGAATTTTTCAATTTTGCCTCAAAATAAAGGGAATTTTTGTTTTTTGTCCCCAAAGAAGGGAAATTTCTGCAATTTTGCACTAAGATAAGGGGAATTTCTGCCTTTTGCCCCAAAATAAGGAGAATTTCTGCTTTTTTCCCCAAAACAAAGAAAATTACTGCATGTTTTACGCCAAAATTAGGTGAATTTCTGCAATTTTGCTCCAAAATACGGTAATTTTCTGCCTTTTTCGCAGAAAATAAGGGGAATTTCTGCCATTTTGCCACGAAATAAGTGAAATTTCTGCAGTTTTACCCCAAAATAAGGGGAATTTCTTACTTATTGCCCCAAAATTAGGGGAATTTCTGCAATTTTGCTCCAAAATACGGAGAATTTCTGCCTTTTTGCCCGAAAATAAAGAAAATGTATAACTTTTTGCCATAAAAAGGGAAATTTCTTCATTTTTACCCCAAAATAAGGGGATTTTCCGCCTTTTTGACATAAAATAAGTGTAATTTCTGACTTTTTTCCAAAAATAAATGGAATTTCTGTCTTTTTGCCCCCAAATAAGGGGAATTTCCGACTTTTTGCCCTGAAATAAGATAAATTTCAAAAATTTTTCCTCAAAATAATTGAAATTTCTGCAATTTCGCCCCAAAATGAGGGGAATTTCTGTATTTTTGCCCCAAAATAAGGGAAATTTCTGCCTTTTTGCCTCCAAATAAGGAGAATTTGAGCCTTTTTACCTCAAAATAAGGGGAATTTCTGCATTTTTGCTACAAAATATTAGGAAATTCTGCATTTTTGCTCCAAAATAAGGAAAATTTCAGCCTTTCTTTTCTGAAATAAGTAATATTTCTGCAATTTTGCCCCAAAATAAGTGAAATTTCTGCAATTTTGCCCCAAAATAAGGGAAATTTCTTGAATTTTGCCCCAAAATAAGTGGAATTTCTGAGTTTTGCCCTAAAATAAGAAGAATTTCTGTCTTTTTGCCCCAACATATAGGAAATTTCTGTCTTTTTGCCCCTCAATTAAAGGAATTTCTGCATTTTTGCTCCAAAATACGGGGAATTTCTGCTTTTTTTCCCGAAAATAAAGGGAATGTATACCTTTTGCCACAAAAAGGGGAAATTTCTTCATTTTTGCCCCAAAATAAGAGGAATTTCTGCCTTTTTACCACAAAGTAAGTGAAATTTCTGCCTTTTTACCCAAAAATAAACAGAATTTCTGGTTTTTTGCCCCAAAATAAAAGGAATTTTTGAATTATGCCCTGAAATTTGTGAAATTTCTGCAATTTTGCCCTGAAATAAAAGAAATTTCTTGCTTTTTGCCACAAAAAAGGGGAATTTCTGTCTTTTTGCCCCAAAATAAGGGAAATTTCTGCCTTTTTGCCCCCAAATAAAGGGAATTTCAGCCTTTTTACCTCAAAATAAATGGAATTTCTGCATTTTTGCCACAAAATATTAGGAGTTTCTGCATTTTGGCTACAAAATAAGGAAAATTTCTGCATTTTTTCCTTGAAATAAGTGAAATTTTTGCAATTTTGCCCCAAAATAAAAGAAATTTCTGCAATTTTGCTGCAAAATATGGAAAATTTGTGGAAATTGGCCCCAAAATAAGTGGAATTTCTGAGTTTTGCTTCAAAATAAGGAGAATTTCTGTCTTCTTGCCCCAACAAATAGGAAATTTCTGCCTTTTTGCCCCACAACTAGGGGAATTTCTGCAATTTTGCTCCAAAATACGAAGAATTTCTGCATTTTTTCCCAAAAATAAGGGGAATGTATACCTTTTGCCACAAAAAAGAGAAATTTCTTCATTTTTGCCCCAAAATAAGAGGAATTTCTGCCTTTTTACCTCAAAATAAGTGAATTTTCTGCCTTTTTACCCAAAAATAAACTGAATTTCTGTCTTTTTGCTCCAAAATAAAAGAAATTTTTGAATTATGCCCTGAAATTACTGAAATTTCTGCAATTTTGCCCTAAAATAAAAAAAATTTCTGCCTTTGTGCCACAAAATAAGGGGAATATCTGTCTTTTTGCCCCAAAATAAGAGGAATTTCTGTCTTTTTAGTCAAAATAAGTGAAATTTCTGCCTTTTTACTCAAAAATATACGGAATTTCTGTATATTTGCCCCAAAATACAAGGAATTTTTTAATTTTGCCCTGAAATAAATGAAATTTCTCCAATTTTGCCTCAAAATAAGGGAAATTTCTGCTTTTTTGCCACAAAATAAGGGGAATTTCTGTCTTTTTACCCCAAAATAAAAGGAATTTCAGCCTTTTTACCTAATAATAAAGGGAATCTCTCCTTTTTGCCCTAAAATATGGGGAATTTCTGTATTTTTGCCCCAAAATAAAAAAATTTTCTGCAATTTTGTACCAAAATAAAAGTAATTTCTGCCTTTTTGCCCCAAAATAAGAGAAATTTCTGAGTTTTTTCCCTGAAATAAGTGAAATTTCTGTAATTTTGCCTTAAAATTAGGGAGATTTCTGCAATTTTGCCCCAAAATAAAGGTAATTTCTGGAATTTTGCCCCAAAATAAGGGGAATTTCTGACTTTTTACCCTGAAATAAGGAGAATTTCTGTCTTTTTGCCCCAAAATAATGTGAATTTCTGCATTTTCCTTCAAAATTAGGGGAATATGTGCAATTTGGCTTCAAAATACGGGGAATTTTTGCCTTATTGCCCGAAATAAAGTGGAATTTCTGCATTTTTGCCCTGAAATATTTGAAATTTCCGCAATTTTACCCCAAAATAAGGGGAATTTCTGTTTTTGGCCCCAAAATTAGGAGAATTTCTGCTTTTTGCCCCAAATTAAGGCAAATTTCTGACTTTTTGCCCTGAAATAAGTGAAATTTCTGCAATTTTGCCACAAAATAAGGGGAATTTCTGCCTTTTTGCCAAAATAAGGGGGATTTCAGCATTTTACCTTCAAATAAGGGGAATTTCTGCCTTTTTGCCACAAAATATGGGGAATTTCTGCCTTATTGCCCACAAATAAGGAAAAATTTTGCTTTTCTGCCCCAATTAATGGGAATTTCTGCCTTTTTGCCACAAAGTAAAGGGAATTTCTGCCTCTTTGCCCTAAAATAACAGAAATTTCAGCCTTTTTACCCAAAATAAGGGGAATTTCTGCATTTTTCCCAAAATATGAGGAATTACTTACTTTTTGTTTCAAAATAAGGATAATTTCTTCAATTTTGTACCAAAATAAAAGAAATTTCTGCTTTTTGCCCCAAAATAAAAGTAATTTCTGACTTTTTGCCCTGAAATAAATGGAATTTCTGCAATTTTGCCCGAAAATAAGGGAAATTTGTTCCTTTTTGCCCCAAAATGAGGGGAATTTCTGCCTTTTAACCCCAAAATATGGGGAATTTCAGCATTTTACCTCAAAATAAGGGGAATATCAGCCTTTTTGCACCAAAATATGAAGAATTTCTGCCTTTTTGCCACAAAATAAGAAAAATTTCTGCAATTCTGTACTAAAATAAAAGCAATTTCTAAAATTTGGCCCCAAAATAAAGAAAATTTCTGATTTTTGCCCAGAAATAAGGAGAATTTTTGTATTTTTGCCCCCAAAAAAGGGAATTTCTGCTTTTTTGCCCCAAAATTAGGGGAGTTTCTGCAATTTTGCTTCAAAATACAGGGAATTTCTGCCTCTTTTTCAGAAAATAAGGGGAACTTCTGCCGATTTGCCCCAAATAAAGGGAATTTCTGCATTTTTGCCCCAATATTTGGGGAATTTCTGCAATTTTGCTTTTAAATACGGAGAATTTCTGCCTTTTTGCCCAAAATTAAGGGGATTTTCTACTTTTTGCCTACAAACAAGGGAAATTTCTGCAATTTTATCCCAAAATAAAAGCAATTTCTGCCTTTATGCCCTCAAATAACGAGAATTTCTTCCTTTTTGCCCTGAAATATGTGAAATGTCTTCAATTTTACCCCAAAATAAGGTGAATTTCTACCTTTTTGCCCAAAAATAATGGGAATTTCTGACTTTTTGCCCCAAAATATGAAAAAATTTTGCTTTTTTTCTCTGAAATATGTGAAATTTCTGCAATTTTGCCTTAAAATAAAAGAAATTTCGGCAATATTTCCCCATAATAAAGGAATTTTTTGCAATTTTGCCCCAAAATAAAGGGAATTTCTGTTTTTTGTCCCCAAATAAGGGAAATTTCTGCAATTTTGCCCTAAAATAAAGGGAATTTCTGCCTTTTGCCCCAAAATAAGGAGAATTTCTGCCTTTTTGCCCCATAACTAAGAAAATTACTGCATGTTTTATCCCAAAATTAGGTGAATTTCTGCAATTTTGCTCCAAAATACTTGGATTTTCTGCGATTTTCGCAGAAAATAAGGGGAATTTCTGCCATTTTTGCCGCGAAATAAGTGAAATTTCTGCAGTTTTACCCCAAGATAAGGAGAATTTCTGCCATTTTGCCCCCAAATTAGGGGAATTTCTGCAATTTTGCTCCAAAATACGGGGAATTTCTGCCTTTTTGCCCGAAAATAAAGGGAATGTATATCTTTTTGCCATAAAAAGTGAAATTTCTTCATTTTTACCCCAAAATAAAGGGATTTTCCGCCTTTTTGACTCAAAATAACTGCAATTTCTGAATTTTCCAAAAATAAATGGAATTTTTGTCTTTTTGCCCCAAAATAAGGGGAATTTCCAACTTTTTACCCTGAAATAAATAAAATTTCAAAAATTTTTCCCCAAAATAATTTAAATTTCTGTAATTTTGCCCCAAAATAAGAAAAATTTCTGCCTTTTTGCCCCAAAATAAGGGAAATTTCTGCCTTTTTACCTCAAAAGAAGGGGAATTTCTGCATTTTTGCCACAAAATATAAGGAATTTCTGCCTTTTTGCCCCAAAATAAGAAAAATTTCTGCTTTTTTTCCCTGAAATAAGTGAATTTTCTGGAATTTTGGCCCAAAAAAATTGAAATTTCTGCAATTTTGTCCCAAAATAAGAAAAATTTCTGGAATTTTGCCCCAAAATAAGTGGAATTTTCGAGTTTTGCCCCAAAAAAGGAGAATTTCTGTCTTTTTGCCCCAACATATAGGGAATTTCTGTCTTTTTGCCCCACAATTAGGGGAATTTCTGCAATTTTGCTCCAAAATACAGGGAATTTCTGCTTTTTTGCCCGAAAATAAGGGGAATGTTTACCTTTTGCCACAAAAAATGGAAATTTCTTCATTTTTGCCCCAAAATAAGAGGAATTTCTGCCTTTTTACGTCAAAATAAGTGAAATTTCTGCCTTTTTACTCAAAAATATACGGAATTTCTGTATTTTTACCCCAAAATAAATGCAATTTTTGAATTTTGCCCTGAAATAAGTGAAATTTCTCCAATTTTGCCTCAAAATAAGGGAAATTTCTGCTTTTTTGCCACAAAATAAGGGGAATTTCTGTCTTTTTGCCCCAAAATAAAAGGAATTTCAGACTTTTTACCTAATAATAAGGGGAATCTCTCCTTTTTGCCCTAAAATATGGGGAATTTCTGTATTTTTGCCCCAAAATAAAAAAAATTTCTGCAATTTTGTACCAAAATAAAAGTAATTTCTGCCTTTTTGCCCCAAAATAAAAGAAATTTCTGCGTTTTTTCCATGAAATAAGTGAAATTTCTGTTATTTTGCCCCAAAATTTGGGAGATTTCTGCCATTTTGCCCCAAAATAAAGGAAATTTCTGGAATTTTGCCCCAAAATAAGGAGAATTTCTGTCTTTTTGCCCCAAAATAATGTGAATTTCTGCATTTTCCCTCAAAATTAGCGGAATATGTGCAATTTTGCTTCAAAATACGGGGAATTTCTGCTTTATTGCACCAAAATAACGGGAATTTTTGCATTTTTGCACCAATATAAGGGGAATTTCTGAAATTTTGCTCAAAATACGGGGAATTTTTGCCTTATTGCCCGAAATAAAGTGGAATTTCTGCCTTTTTGCCCTGAAATATTTGAAATTTCTGCAATTTTACCCCAAAATAAGGGGAATTTCTGTTTTTGGCCCCAAAATTAGGAGAATTTCTGCTTTTTGCCCCAAATTAAAGCAAATTTCTGACTTTTTGCCTTGAAATAAGTGAAATTTCTGCAATTTTGCCCCAAAATAAGGGGAATTTCTGCCTTTTTGCCAAAATAAGGGGAATTTCATCATTTTACCTTCAAATAAGGGGAATTTCTGCCTTTTTGCCACAAAATATGGGGAATTTCTGCCTTATTGCCCCCAAATAAAGAAAATTTTTGCTTTTCTGCCCCAATTAATTGGAATTTTTGCCTTTTTGCCACAAAGTAAAGGGAATTTCTGCCTTTTTGCACCAAAATAATGAGAATTTCAGCCTTTTTACCCCAAAATAAGGGGAATTTCTGCCTTTTGCCCAAAATATGGGGAATTTCTGACTTTTTGTTCCAAAATAAGGAAATTTTCTTCAATTTTGTCCCAAAATAAAAGAAATTTCTGCTTTTTGCTCCCAAATAAAAGTAATTTCTGACTTTTTGCCCTGAAATAAATGAAATTTCTGCAATTTTGCCCGAAAATAAGGGAAATTTGTGCCTTTTTGCCCCAAAATGAGGGGAATTTCTGCCTTTTAACCCGAAAATATGGGGAATTTCAGCATTTTACCTCAAAATAATGGGAATTTCAGCCTTTTTGCACCAAAATATGGGGAATTTCTGCCTTTTTGCTACAAAATAAGAAAAATTTATGCAATTCTGTACTAAAATAAAAGCAATTTCTAAAATTTGGCCCCAAAATAAAGGAAATTTCTGATTTTTGCCCAGAAATAAGGAGAATTTTTGTATTTTTGCCCCCAAAAAAGGGAATTTCTGCTTTTTTGCCCCAAAATTAGGGGAGTTTCTGCAATTTTGCTTCAAAATACAGGGATTTTCTGCCTCTTTTTCAGAAAATAAAGGGAACTTCTGCCGATTTGCCCCAAATAAAAGGAATTTCTGCATTTTTGCCCCAATATTTGAAGAATTTCTGCAATTTTGCTTTAAAATACGGAGAATTTCTGCCTTTTTGCCCAAAATTAAGAGGATTTTCTGCCTTTTTGCCCCCAAACAAAAGAAATTTCTGCAATTTTATCCCAAAATAAAAGGAATTTCTGCCTTTAGGCCCTCAAATAACGGGAATTTCTGCCTTTTTGCCCTGAAATATGTGAAATGTCTGCCTTTTTACCCCAAAATAAGGTGAATATCTACCTTTTTGCCCCAAAATAATAGGAATTTCTGCCTTTTTGCCCCAAAATATGAAAATTTTTTGCTTTTTTTCTCTGAAATAT
Source organism: Micromys minutus (assembly GCF_963924665.1). NCBI lineage: Eukaryota > Metazoa > Chordata > Mammalia > Rodentia > Muridae > Micromys > Micromys minutus. Next base: position 586,300 of record NW_027667948.1, read on the forward strand.
GTGAAATTTCTGCAATTATGCCTTAAAATAAAAGAAATTTCTGCAATTTTTCCTCTTAATGAAGGAATTTTTCAATTTTGCCTCAAAATAAAGGGAATTTTTGTTTTTTGTCCCCAAAGAAGGGAAATTTCTGCAATTTTGCACTAAGATAAGGGGAATTTCTGCCTTTTGCCCCAAAATAAGGAGAATTTCTGCTTTTTTCCCCAAAACAAAGAAAATTACTGCATGTTTTACGCCAAAATTAGGTGAATTTCTGCAATTTTGCTCCAAAATACGGTAATTTTCTGCCTTTTTCGCAGAAAATAAGGGGAATTTCTGCCATTTTGCCACGAAATAAGTGAAATTTCTGCAGTTTTACCCCAAAATAAGGGGAATTTCTTACTTATTGCCCCAAAATTAGGGGAATTTCTGCAATTTTGCTCCAAAATACGGAGAATTTCTGCCTTTTTGCCCGAAAATAAAGAAAATGTATAACTTTTTGCCATAAAAAGGGAAATTTCTTCATTTTTACCCCAAAATAAGGGGATTTTCCGCCTTTTTGACATAAAATAAGTGTAATTTCTGACTTTTTTCCAAAAATAAATGGAATTTCTGTTTTTTTGCCCCCAAATAAGGGGAATTTCCGACTTTTTGCCCTGAAATAAGATAAATTTCAAAAATTTTTCCTCAAAATAATTGAAATTTCTGCAATTTTGCCCCAAAATGAGGGGAATTTCTGTATTTTTGCCCCAAAATAAGGGAAATTTCTGCCTTTTTGCCTCCAAATAAGGAGAATTTGAGCCTTTTTACCTCAAAATAAGGGGAATTTCTGCATTTTTGCTACAAAATATTAGGAAATTCTGCATTTTTGCTCCAAAATAAGGAAAATTTCAGCCTTTCTTTTCTGAAATAAGTAATATTTCTGCAATTTTGCCCCAAAATAAGTGAAATTTCTGCAATTTTGCCCCAAAATAAGGGAAATTTCTTGAATTTTGCCCCAAAATAAGTGGAATTTCTGAGTTTTGCCCTAAAATAAGAAGAATTTCTGTCTTTTTGCCCCAACATATAGGAAATTTCTGTCTTTTTGCCCCTCAATTAAAGGAATTTCTGCAATTTTGCTCCAAAATACGGGGAATTTCTGCTTTTTTTCCCGAAAATAAAGGGAATGTATACCTTTTGCCACAAAAAGGGGAAATTTCTTCATTTTTGCCCCAAAATAAGAGGAATTTCTGCCTTTTTACCACAAAGTAAGTGAAATTTCTGCCTTTTTACCCAAAAATAAACAGAATTTCTGGTTTTTTGCCCCAAAATAAAAGGAATTTTTGAATTATGCCCTGAAATTTGTGAAATTTCTGCAATTTTGCCCTGAAATAAAAGAAATTTCTTGCTTTTTGCCACAAAAAAGGGGAATTTCTGTCTTTTTGCCCCAAAATAAGGGAAATTTCTGCCTTTTTGCCCCCAAATAAAGGGAATTTCAGCCTTTTTACCTCAAAATAAATGGAATTTCTGCATTTTTGCCACAAAATATTAGGAGTTTCTGCATTTTGGCTACAAAATAAGGAAAATTTCTGCATTTTTTCCTTGAAATAAGTGAAATTTTTGCAATTTTGCCCCAAAATAAAAGAAATTTCTGCAATTTTGCTTCAAAATATGGAAAATTTGTGGAAATTGGCCCCAAAATAAGTGGAATTTCTGAGTTTTGCTTCAAAATAAGGAGAATTTCTGTCTTCTTGCCCCAACAAATAGGAAATTTCTGCCTTTTTGCCCCACAACTAGGGGAATTTCTGCCATTTTGCTCCAAAATACGAAGAATTTCTGCATTTTTTCCCAAAAATAAGGGGAATGTATACCTTTTGCCACAAAAAAGAGAAATTTCTTCATTTTTGCCCCAAAATAAGAGGAATTTCTGCCTTTTTACCTCAAAATAAGTGAATTTTCTGCCTTTTTACCCAAAAATAAACTGAATTTCTGTCTTTTTGCTCCAAAATAAAAGAAATTTTTGAATTATGCCCTGAAATTACTGAAATTTCTGCAATTTTGCCCTAAAATAAAAAAAATTTCTGCCTTTGTGCCACAAAATAATGGGAATTTCTGTCTTTTTGCCCCAAAATAGGGAAAATTTCTGCCTTTTTGCCCCCAAATAAGGGAAATTTCAGCCTTTTTACCTCAAAATAAGGTGAATTTCTGCATTTTTGCCACAAAATACTAGGAATTTCTGCCTTTTGCTCCAAAATAAGAAATTTTCTGCCTTTTTTCCCTGAAATAATGAAATTTCTGCAATTTTGCCCCTAAATAAGGGGAATTTCTGTCTTTTTGCCCCAAAGTAAGGGGAATTTCAGCCTTTTTACCTAATAATAAGGGGAATCTCTGCCTTTTTGCCCTAAAATATGGGGAATTTCTGTATTTTTGCCCCAAAATAAAGAAAATTTCTGCAATTTTGTACCAAAATAAAAGTAATTTCTCCCTTTTTGCCCCAAAATAAGAGAAATTTCTGCGTTTTTTCCATGAAATAAGTGAAATTTCTGCAATTTTGCCCCAAAATAATGGACATTTTTGGAATTTTGCCCCAAAATAAGGGGAATTTCTGACTTTTTGCTTAAAATAAGGAGAATTTCCGTCTTTTTGCCCCAAAATAATGTGAATTTCTGCATTTTCCCTCAAAATTAGGGGAATATATGCAATTTTGCTTCAAAATACGTAAAATTTCTGCCTTATTGCACCAAAATAAAGGGAATTTGTGCATTTTTGCACCAATATAAGGGGAATTTCTGAAATTTTGCTCCAATATACGGGGAATTTCTGCCTTATTGCCTGAAACAAAGTGGAATTTCTGGCTTTTTTGCCCTGAAATATTTGAAATTTCCACAATTTTACCCCAAAATAAAGGGAATTTCTGTTTTTGGCCCCAAAATTAGGAGAATTTCTGCTTTTTGCCCCAAAATAATGCAAATTTCTGACTTTTTGCACTGAAATAACTGAAATTTCTGCAATTTTGCCCCAAAATAAGGGGAAATTCTGCTTTTTTGCAAAAATAAGGGGAATTTCAGCATTTTACCTTCAAATAAGGGGAATTTCTGCCTTTTTGCCACAAAATACAGGAAATTTCTGCCTTATTGCCCCCAAATAAGGAAAATTTTTGCTTCTCTGCCCCAATTAACGGGAATTTCTGCCTTTTTGCCACAAAGCAAAGGGAATTTCTGCCTTTTTGCCCCAAAATAACGGGAATTTCAGCCTTTTTACCTCAAAATTATAAGAATTTCTGCCTTTTGCCCAAAATATGAGGAATTTCTGATTTTTGTTCCAAAATAAGGAAATTTTCTTAAATTTTGTACCAAAATAAAAGAAATTTCTGGTTTTTGCCCCAAAATAAAAGTAATTTCTGAATTTTTGCCCTGAAATAAATGAAATTTCTACAATTTTGCTAAAAAATAAGGGAAATTTGTGCCTTTTTGCCACAAAATTTGGGGAATTTCTGCCTTTTAACCCCAAAATATGGGGAATTTCAGCATTTTACCTCAAAATACAGGGAATTTCAGCCTTTTTGCACCAAAATATGGGGAATTTCTGCCTTTTCGCCACAAAATAAGAAAAATTTCTGCAATTCTGTACCAAAATAAAAGAAATTTCTTAAATTTTGCCCCAAAATAAGGGAAATTTCTGATTTTTGCCGCGAAATAATGAGAATTTCTGTATTTTTGCCCCCCAAAAAAGGGAATTTCTGCCTTTTTGCCCCAAAATGAGGGGAGTTTCTGCAATTTTGCTTCAAAATACAGGGAATTTCTGCCTCTTTTCCCGAAAATAAGGGGAACTTCTGCCGATTTGCCCAAAATAAAGGAAATTTCTGCATTTTTGCCCCAATATTTGGGGAATTTCTGCAATTTTGCTTTAAAATATGAGGAATTTCTGCCTTTTTGCCCAAAATTAAGGGGATTTTCTGCATTTTTGCCCTCAAACAATGGAAATTTCTGCAATTTTATCCCAAAATAATGGAAATTTCTACCTTTTTGCCCCCAAATATCAGGAATTTCTGCCTTTTTGACCTGAAATATGTGAAATGTCTGCAATTTTATTCCAAAATAAGGTGAATTTATGCCTTTTTGCCCCAAAATAATGGGAATTTCTGCATTTTTGTCCCAAAATAAGAAAAATTTTTGCTTTTTTCTCTGAAATAACTGAAATTTCTGCAATTTTGCCTTAAATTAAAAGAAATTTTTGCAATTTTTCCCCAAAATAATTGAAATATCTCCAATTTTGCCCCAAAATAAGGGGAATTTCTGTATTTTTGCCAAAAAATAAGGGAAATTTCTGCTTTTTTGCCCCCAAATAAGGTGAATTTCAGCATTTTAACTAAAAATAAGTTTTAATTTCTGCATTTTTGCCACAAAATATTAAGAATTTCTGCATTTTTGCTCCAAAATGAGGAAAATTTCTGCCTTTCTTGGCTGAAATAAGTGAAATTTCTGCAATTTTGCCCCAAAATAAGTGAAATTTCTGCAATTTTGCCCCAAAATAAAGGAAATTTCTGAAATTTGGCCCCAAAATAAGTGGAATTTCTGAGTTTTGCCCCAAAATAAGGAGAATTTCTGTCTTTTTTCCTCAACAAATAGGGGATTTCTGCTTTTGCCCAACAACTAGGGGAATTTCTGCAATTTGGCTCCAAAATACAGGGAATTTCTGCATTTTTCCCAAAAATAAAGAGAATGTATACATTTTGCCACAAAAAAGGGAAATTTCTTAATTTTTGCCCCAAAATAAGAGGAATTTCTGCCTTTTTACCTCAAAATAAGTGAAATTTCTGCCTTTTTACCAAAAAATAAATGGAATTTCTGTCTTTTTGCCCCAAAATAAAAGGAATTTTTGAATTATGCCATGAAATTAGTGAAATTTCTGCAATTTTGCCCTAAAATAAAAGAAATTTCTGCCTTTGTGCCACAAAATAATGGGAATTTCTGGCTTTTTGCCCCAAAATAGGGGAAATTTCTTCCTTTTTGCCCCTAAATAAGGGGAATTTCATCCTTTTTACCTCAAAATAAGTGAAATTTCTGCAATTTTTCCCCAAAATAAGTGAAATTTCTGCAATTTTGCCCCAAAATAAGGAAAATTTCTGGAATTTTGCCCCAAAATAAGTGGAATTTTTTGTTTTGCCCCAAAATAAGGAGAATTTCTGTCTTTTTGCCCCAACAAATAGGAATTTCTGCCTTTTTGCCCCACAACTAGGGGAATTTGTGCAATTTTGCTCCAAAATACGGGGAATTTCTGCTTTTTTTCCCGAAAATAATGGGAATGTATACCTTTTGCCACAAAAAAGGGAAATTTCCTAATTTTTGCCCCAAAATAAAAGGAATTTCTGCCTTTTTGCCTAAAAATAAGTGAAATTTCTGCCTTTTTACCCAAATATAAACGGAATTTCTGTCTTTTTGCCCCAAAATAAAAGGAATCTTTGAATTATGCCCTGAAATAAGTGAAATTTCTGCAATTTTGCCCCAAAATAAGGGAAATTTCTGCCTTTTTGCCACAAAATAAGGAGAATTTCTGCATTTTTGCCACAAAATATTAGGAATTTCTGCCTTTTTGCCCCAAAATAATGAAAATTTCTGCATTTTTTCCTGAAATAAGTGAAATTTCTGCAATTTTGCGCCAAAATAATTGAAATTTCTGCAATTTTGTCTCAAAATTAGGGAAATTTCTGGAATTTTGCCCCAAAATATGTGGAATTTCTGAGTTTAGCCTCAAAATAAGGTTAATTTCTGTCTTTTTGCCACAACATATAGGGAATTTTTGCCTTTTTGCCCCACAATTAGGGTAATTTCTGCAATTTTGCTCCAAAATACGGGGAATTTCTGCATTTTTGCCACAAAATAAGGGGAATTTCTGTCTTTTTGCCCCAAAATTAGGGGAATTTCAGCCTTTTTACCTAATAATAAGGGGAATCTCTGCATTTTTGCCCAAAAATATGGGGAATTTCTGTATTTTTGTCCCAAAATAAAGAAATTTTCTGCAATTTTGTACCAAAATAAAAGTAATTTCTGCCTTTTTGCTGCAAAATAAGAGAAATTTCTGCGTTTTTTCTCTGAAATAATTAAAATTTCTGTAATTTTGCCCTAAAATAAGGGAGATTTCTGCAATTTTGCACCAAAATAATGGACATTTCTGAAATTTTGCCCCAAAATAAGTGGAATTTCTGACTTTTTGCCCTGAAATAAGGAGAATTTCTGTCTTTTTGCCCAAAAATAATGTGAATTTCTGCATTTTCCCTCAAAATTAGGGGAATATGTGCAATTTTGCTTCAAAATACGGGGAATTTCTGCTTTATTGCACCAAAATAAAGGGAATTTCTGCCTTTTTGCACCAATAAAAAGGGAATTTCTGAAATTTTGCTCCAAAATACGGGGAATTTTTGCCTTAATGCCCGAAATAAAGTGGAATTTCTGCCTTTTTGCACTGAAATATTTGAAATTTCTGCAATTTTACCCCAAAATAAGGGGAATTTCTGTTTTTGGCCCCAAAATTAGAAGAATTTCTGCTTTTTGCCCCAAAATAAGGCAAATTTCTGACTTTGCCCTGAAATAAGTGAAATTTCTGCAATTTTGCCCGAAAATAAGGGGAATTTCTGCCTTTTTGCCAACATGAGGGGAATTTCAGCATTTTACCTCCAAATAAGGGGAATTTCTGCCTTTTTGCCAGAAAATATGGGTCATTTCTGCCTTATTGCCCCTAAATAAGGAAAATTTTTGCTTTTCTGCCCCAATTAACGGGAATTTCTGCCTTTTTGCCACAAAGTAAAGGGAATTTCTGCCTTTTTGCCCAAAAATAACGGGAATTTCAGCCTTTTTACCTCAAATAAAGGGAATTTCTGCCTTTTGCCCAAAATATGGGGAATTTCTGACTTTTTGTTCCAAAATAAGGAATATTTCTTCAATTTTGAACCAAAATAAACAAAATTTCTGCTTTTTGCCCCAAAATAAAAGTAATTTCTGACCTTTTGCCCTGAAATAAATGAAATTTCTGCAATTTAGCCCGAAAATAAGGGAAATTTGTGCCTTTTTGCCCCAAAATGAGGGGAATTTCTGCCCTTTAACCCAAAAATATGGGGAATTTCAGCATTTTACCTCAAAATAAGGGGAATTTCAGCCTTTTTGCACCAAAATATGGGGAATTTCTGCCTTTTTGCTACAAAATAAAAAAAATTTCTGCAATTCTGTTCCAAAATAAAAAAAATTTCTAAAATTTTGCCCCAAAATAAGGGAAATTTCTGATTTTTGCCCCGAAATAAGGAGAATTTTGGTATTTTTGCCCCAAAAAAAGAAGAATATCTGCCTTTTTGCCCCAAAATTACGGGAGTTTCTGCAATTTTGCTTTAAAATACAGAGAATTTCTGCCTCTTTTCCCAAAAATAAGGGGAACTTCTGCTGATTTGCCCCAAATAAAGGGAATTTCTGCATTTTTGCCCCAATATTTGGGGAATTTCTGCAATTTTGCTTTAAAATACAAGGAATTTCTGCCTTTTGCCCTCAAATAACAGGAATTTCTGCCTTTTGCCCCGAAATATGTGAAATGTCTGCAATTTTACCCCAAAATAAGGTGAATTTCTGCCTTTTTGCCCCAAAATAATGGAAATTTCTGCATTTTTGCTTCAAAACAAGAAAAATTTTTGCTTTTTTTCTCTGAAATAAGTGAAATTTCTGCAATTTTGCCTTAAAATAAAAGAAATTTCTGCAATTTTTCCCCATAATAAAGGAATTTTCTGCAATTTTGCCCCAAAATAATGGGAATTTCTGTTTTTTGTCACCAAATAAGGGAAATTTCTGCAATTTTGCCCTAAAATAAGGGGAATTTCAGCCTTTGCCCCAAAATAATGGGAATTTCTGCCTATTTGCCCCAAAACAAAGAAAATTACTGCATGTTTTATGCCAAAATTAGGTGAATTTCTGCAATTTTGCTCCAAAATACAGGGATTTTCTGCCTTTTTCGCAGAAAATAATGGGAATTTCTGCCATTTAGCAGCAAAATAAGTGAAATTTCTGCAGTTTTACCCCAAAATAAGGGGAATTTCTCCCTTTTTGCCCCAAAATTAGGGGAATTTCTGCAATTTTGCTCCAAAATACGGGGAATTTCTGCCTTTTTGCCCGAAAATAAAGGGAATGTATAACTTTTTGCCATAAAAAGGGAAATTTCTTCAATTTTACCCCAAAATAAGGGGATTTTCCGCCTTTTTGACTCAAAATAAGTGCAATTTCTGACTTTTTCCCAAAAATAAACGGAATTTCTGTTTTTTTGCCCCAAAATTAGGGGAATTTCTGAATTTTTGCCCTGAAATGAGTTAAATTTCTAAAATTTTTTCCCAAAATAATTGAAATTTCTGCAATTTTGCCCCAAAATAAGGGGAATTTCTGTATTTTTGCCCCAAAAATAAGATAAATTTCTGCATTTTTGCCCCCAAATAATGGGATTTTCAGCCTTTTTACCTCAAAATAATGGGAATTTCTGCATTTTTGCCACTAAATATTATAAATTTACGCATTTTTGCTCTAAAATAAGGAATATTTCTGCCTTTCTTCCCTGAAATAAGTGAAATTTCTGCAATTTTGCCCCAAAATAAGTGAAATTTCTGCAATTTTGCCCCAAAATAAGGGAAATTTCTGCCTTTTTGCCCCAAAATAAAAAATTTTTGCTTTTTTTCTCTGAAATAAGTGAAATTTCTGCAATTTTGCCCCAAAATAAGGAAAATTTCTGCCTTTTTTCCCTGAAATAAGTGAAATTTCTGCAATTTTGCCCCAAAATAAGTGAAATTTCTGCAATTTTGCCCCAAAATAAGGGAAATTTCTGGAATTTTGCCCCAAAATAAGTGGAATTTCTGAGTTTTGCCCCAAAATATGGAGAATTTCTGTCTTTTTGCCCCAACAAATAGGAAATTTCTGCCTTTTTGCCCCAGAACTAGGGGCAAATTTTGCTTCAATTTCTGCAATTTTGCTTCAAAATACGGGTAATTTCTGCATTATTTCCTGAAAATTAGGGGAATGTATACCTTTTGCCACTAAAAAGGGAAATTTCTTCATTTTTGCCTCAAAATAAGAGGAATTTCTGCCTTTTTACCTCAAAATAAGTGAAATTTCTGCCTTTTTACCCAAAAATTAACGCAATTTCTGTCTTTTGCCCCAAAATAAAAGGAATTTTTGAATTATGCCCTGAAATAAGTTAAATTTCTGCCTTTTTGCCACAAAACAAGGGGAATTTCTGCATTTTGCCACAAAATATTAGGAATTTCTGCCTTTTTGCCCCAAAATAAGGAAAATTTCTGCCTTTTTTACCTGAAATAAGTGAAATTTCTGCAATTTTGCCCCAAAATAATTGAAATTTCTGCAAATTTGTCCCAAAATAAGGGAAATTTCTGGAATTTTGTCCCAAAATAAATGGAATTTCTTAGTTTTGCCCCAAAATAAGGAGAATTTCTTTTTTTGCCACAACATATAGGAAATTTCTGCCTTTTTGCCCCACAATTAGGGGAATTTCTGCAATTTTGCTTCAAAATACGAGGAATTTCTGCTTTTTTGCCCGAAAATAAGGGGAATGTTTACGTTTTGCCACAAAAAAGGGAAGTTTCTTCATTTTTGCCCCAAAATAAGAGGAATTTCTGCCTTTTTACCTCAAAATAAGTGAAATTTCTTCCTTTTTACCCAAAAATATACGGAATTTCTGTATTTTTGCCCCAAAATAAAAGGAATTTTTGAATTTTGCCCTGAAATATGTGAAATTTCTGCAATTTTGCCCCAAAATAAAAGAAATTTCTGCCTTTTTGCCACAAAATAAGGGGAATTTCTGTCTTTTTTTCCCAAAATAAGGGGAATTTTAGCCTTTTTACCTAATAATAAGGGGAATCTCTACATTTTTGCCCTAAAATACGGGGAATTTCTGTATTTTTGCCCCAAAATAAAGAAATTTTCTGCAATTTTTTACCAAAATAAAAGTAATTTCTGCCTTTTTGCCCCAAAATAAGAGAAATTTCTGTGTTTTTTCCCTGAAATAAGAGAAATTTCTGTAATTTTGCCCCAAAATAAGGGAGATTTCTGCAATTTTGCCCCAAAATAATGGACATTTCTGGAATTTTGCACCAAAATAAGGGGAATTTCTGACTTTTTGCCTTGAAATAAGGACAATTTCTGTCTTTTTGCCCCAAAATAATGTGAATTTCTGCATTTTCCCTCAAAATTAGGGGAATATGTGCAATTTTGCTTCAAAATACGGGGAATTTCTGCCTTATTGCACCAAATAAAGGGAATTTCTGCCTTTTTGCACCAATGAAAAAGGAATTTCTGAAATTTTGCTCCAAAATACGGGGAATTTCTGCCTTATTGCCCGAAATAAAGTGGAATTTCTGCCTTTTTGCCCTGAAATATATAAAATTTCCGCAATTTTACCTCAAAATAAGGGCAATTTATATTTGGCCCCAAAATTAAGAGAATTTCTGTTTTTGCCCCAAAATAAGGGAAATTTCTGACTTTTTGCCCTGAAATAAGTGAAATTTCTGCAATTTTGCCCCAAAATAAGGGGAATTGCTGCCTTTTTTCCAAAATAAGGGGAATTTCATCATTTTACCTCCAAATAAGGGGAATTTCAGACTTTTCACCTCAAAATAAGGGGAATTACTGCCTTTTGTCAAAATATGGGGAATTTCTGACTTTTTGTTCCAAAATAAGGAAAATTTCTTCAATTTTGTACCAAAATAAAAAAAAATTTCTGCTTTTTGCCCCAACGTAAAAGTAATTTCTGACTTTTTGCCCTGAAATAAATTAAATTTCTGCAATTTTGCCCGAAAATAAGAGAAATTTGTGCTTTTTTGCCCCAAAATGAGGGGAATTTCTGCCTTTTAACTCCAAAATATGGGGTATTTCAGCATTTTACCTCAAAATAAGGGGAATTTCAGCCTTTTTGCACCAAAATATGGGGAACTTCTGCCTTTTTGCCACAAAATAAGAAAAATTTCTGCAATTCTGTACCAAAATAAAAGAAATTTCTAAAATTTTGCCCCAAAATAAAGGAAATTTCTGATTTTTGCCCCAAAATAATGAGAATTTCTGTATTTTTGCCCCAAAATATAGGGAATTTCTGCCTTTTGGCCCCAAAATTAGCGGAGTTTCAGAAATTTTGCTTCAAAATACAGGGAATTTCTGCCTATTTTCCCGAATATAAGGGGAACTTCTGCCAATTTGCTTCACATAAAGGGAATTTCTGCATTTTTGCCCCAATATTAAGGGAATTTCTGCAATTTTGCTCCAAAATACGAGGAATTTCTGCCTTTTTGCCCGAAATTAAGGAGATTTTCTGCCTTTTTGCCCCCAATCAAGGGAAATTTCTGCAATTTTATACCAAAATAAGGGGAATTTCTGCCTTTTTGCCCCCAAATAACGGGAATTTCTGCCTTTTGCCCTGAAATATGTGAAATGTCTGCAATTTTACCCCAAAATAAGGTAAATTTCTGCCTTTTTGCCCCAAAATAATGGGAATTTCTGCATTTTTGCCTCAAAATAAAAAAAATTTTTGCATTTATTCTCTGAAAGAAGTGAAATTTCTGCAATTTTGCCTTAAAATAAAAGAAATTTCTGCAATTTTTCCTCATAATAAAAGAATTTTCTTCAATTTTGCCCCAAAATAAAGGGCATTTCTGTTTTTTGTCCCCAAATAAGGGAAATGTCTGCAATTTTGCCTTAAAATAAGGAGAATTTCTGCTTTTTGCCCCAAAATAATGGGAATTTCTGCCTTTTGCCCCCAAACAAAGAAAATTACTGCATGTTTTACCCCAAAATTAGGTGAATTTCTGCAATTGTGCTCCAAAATACGGGGAATTTCTGCCTTTTTGCCCGAAAATAAAGGGAATGTATACCTTTTTGCCATAAAAAGGGAAATTTCTTCATTTTTACCCCAAAATAAGGAAATTTTCCGCATTTTTGCCTCAAAATAAGTGCAATTTCTGACTATTCCCCAAAAATAAACGGAATTTCTGTCTTTTTGCCCCAAAATAAGGGGAATTTCTGACTTTTTGCTCTAAAATAAGTTAAATTTCTAAAATTTTTCCCCAAAATAAGGGAAATGTCTGCTTTTTGCCCCAAAATAAGGGGAATTTCTGCATTCTTGCCCCAAAATAAGGGAAATTTCAGCCTTTTTTCATCAAAATAAGGAAAATTTCTGCCTTTTGCCCCAAAGTATGGGGAATTTCTGCCTTTTTGCCCCAAAATAAGAAAAATTTCTGCAATTTTGTACCAAAATAAAAGAAATTTCTGCCTTTTTGCCCCAAAATACGAAAAATTTCTGCCTTTTTTCCCTGAAATAATTGAAATTTCTGCAATTTTGCCCCATAATAAGGGAAATTTCTGCAATTTTGCCCCAAAGTAAAGGAAATTTCTGCAATTTTGCCACAAATAAGGGGAATTTCTGAGTTTTTGCCCTTGAAAAACGGAGATATTCTTTCTTTTTGCACCAAAATAAGGAGAATTTCAGACTTTTTCCCCTAAAATTATGAGATTTTCTGCAATTTTGCTTCAAAATACGGGGAATTTCTGCCTTTTAGCTCCAAAATAAAGGGAATTTCTGCATTTTTCCTCAAAATTAGGGGAATTTCTGCATTTTACCTCTAAATAAGGGGAATTCCTGCATTTTGCTACAAAATATGGGGAATTTCTGCCTTTTTGTTCCAAAATAAGGAAATTTTCTTCAATTTTGTACCAAAATAAAAGAAATTTCTGCTTTTTGCCCCAAAATAAAAGTAATTTCTGACTTTTTGCCCTGAAATAAATGAAATTTCTGCAATTTTGCCGGAAAATAAGGGAAATTTGTGCCTTTTTGCCCCAAAATGAGGGGAATTTCTGCCTTTGAACCCCAAAATATGGGGAAATTCAGCAGTTTACTTCAAAATAAGGGGAATTTCAGCCTTTTTGCACCAAAATATGGGGAATTTCTGCCTTTTTGCCACAAAATAAGAAAAATTTCTGCAATTCTGTACCAAAATAAAAGAAATTTCTAAAATTTTGCCCCAAAATAAGGGATATTTCTGATTTTTTCCCCCAAATAAGGAGAATTTCTGTATTTTTGCCACAAAATAAAGGGAATTTCTGCCTTTTTGCCCCAAAATTAGGGGAGTTTCTGCAATTTTGCTTCAAAATACAGGGAATATCTGCCTCTTTTCCCGAAAATAAGGGGAACGTCTGCCGATTTGCCCCAAATAAAGGGAATTTCTGCATTTTTGCCCCAATATTAGGGGAATTTCTGCAATTTTGCTTCAAACTACGGGGATTTTCTTCCTTTTTGCCCCCAAAAAAGGGAAATTTCTGCAATTTTATCCCAAAATAAAATGAATTTCTGCATTTTTGCCCCCAAATAAGGGGAATTTCTGCCTTTTTGCCCTGAAATATGTGAAATGTCTGCAATTTTACCCCAAAATAAGGTGAATTTCTGCCTTTTTGCCCCAAAATAATGGGAATTTCTGCGTTTTTGCCCCAAAATAAGAAAAATTTTTGCTTTTTTTCTCTGAAATAAGTGAAATTTCTGCAATTTTGCCTTGAAATAAAGGAAATTTCTGCAATTTTTTTCCATAAAAAAGGAAATTTCTGCAATTTTGCCCCAAAATAAAGGGAATTTCTGTTTTTTGTCCCCAAATAAGGGAAATTTCTGCAATTTTTCCCTAAAATAATGGGAAATTCTGCCTTTTGTCCCAAAACAAAGAAAATTACTGCATGTTTTATCCTAAAATTAGGTGAATGTCTGCAATTTTGCTCCAAAATACAGGGATTTTCTTCTTTTTTCGCCAAAAATAAGGGGAATTTCTGCAAAATAAGTGAAATTTCTTCAGTTTTACCTCAAAATAAGGGGAATTTTTGCCCTTTTGCCCCAAAATGAGGGGAATTTCTGCCTTTTGCCCCAAAATATGAGGAATTTCAGCATTTTACCACAAAATAAGGGAAATTTCAGCCTTTTTGTTCCAAAATACTGGTCATTTCTGCCTTTTTGCCCAAAATTAAGTGGAATTTCTGCCTTTTTTTTTAGCCAAAAATTAGGGATTTCATCTTTTTGCCCCAAAATAAGGGGAATTTCTGCCATTTTGCCCTAAAATATTTGAAATTTCTGCAATTTTACCCAAAAATAAAAAGAATTTCGGCCCTTTTGCCCCAAAATAAGGGGAATTTCAGCCTTATTACCTCGAAATAAGAGAAATTTCTGCCATTTGCCCCAAAATAAGGGGCATTTCTGCCTTTTTGCCACAAAATAAAGAAAATTACTGCATGTTTTACCCCAAAATTAGGTAAATTTCTGCAATGTTGCTCCAAAATACGAGGATTTTCTGCCTTTATCGCCGAAAATGAGGGGAATGCATACCTTTTTGCCAAAAAAAGGATAATTTCATCATTTTTGCCCCAAAATAAGGGGAATTTCTACCTTTTTGCCTCTAAATAAGTGGAATTTCTGTCTTTTTCTCCCAGAACAAAGGGAATTTCTGTCTTTTTTGCCCCAAAATAAGGGGAAATTCTGACTTATTACCCTGAAATAAGTGAAATTTCTTCAATTTTGCCCCAAAATAAGGAAAATTTCTGCTTTTGCCCCCAAAAAAGGAGAATTTCAGCTTTTTTACCTCGAAATAAAGGGAATTTCTGCAATTTTGCTCCAAAATACGGGGAATTTCTGCCTTTTTGCCCGAAAATAAGGGGAATGCATACCTTTTTGCTATAAAAAAGGGAAATTTCTTCATTTTTGCCCCAAAATAAGGGGAATTTCAGCCTTTTTACCTCAAAATAAGGGGAATTTCTGCATTTTTGTCACAAAATATTAAGAATTTCTGCCTTTTTGCCCTAAAATAAAGAAAATTTCTGCCTTTTTTTCCTGAAATAAGTGAAATTTCTGCAATTTTGACCCAAAATAAGGGAAATTTCTGCAATTTGGCACCAAAATAAGGGAAATTTCTGGAATTTTGCCCCAAAATAAGTGGAATTTCTGAGTTTTGCCCCAAAATAAGGGGAATTTCTGATTTTTGGCCCAACATATAGGGAATTTCTGCCTTTTTGCCCAACAACTAGGGGAATTTCTGCAATTTTGCTCCAAAATATAGGGAATTTCTGCATTTTTGCCAGAAAATAAGGGGAATGTATACCTTTTGCCACAAAAAAAGGAAATTTCTTCATTTTTGCCCCAAAATAAGAGGAATTTCTTCCTTTTCCCCTCAAAATAAGTGAAATTTCTGTCTTTTTACCCAAAAATAAACGGAATTTCTGCCTTTTTGCCCCAAATAAGGGAAATTTTTGAATTTTTTCCCAGAAATAAGTAAAATTTCTGCAATTTTGCCCCAAAATAAGAGAAATTTCTGCCTTTTTGCCACAAAATAAGGGGAATTTCTGTCTTTTTGCCCCAAAATAAGGGGAATTTCAGCATTTTTCCTCATAATAAGGGGAATCTTTGCATTTTTGCCCCAAAATATGGGGAATTTCTGCATTTTTGCTCCAAAATAGAGAAATTTTCTGCAATTTTGTACCAAAATACAAGAAATTCCTGCCCTTTTGTCCTAAAACAAGAGAAATTCCTGTCTTCTTATTCTGAAATAATTGAAATTTCTGCAATTTTGAACAAAATAAGAAAAATTTCTGCAATTTTGCCACAAAATAAGGGATATTTCTGCAATTTTGCCCCAAAATAAGGAGAATTTCTGTCTTTTTTCCCCAAAATTATGTGTATTTCTGCATTTTCACTCTAAATTAGGGGAACTTGTGCAATTTTGCTTCAAAATAAGGGGAATTTGAGCCTTATTGCACCAAAATAAAGGGAATTTCTGCATTTTTCACCAATATAAGGGGAATTTCTGAAATTTTGCTCCAGAGTATGGGGAATTTCTGCCTTATAGCACAAAATTAAGTGGAATTTCTGCATTTTTGCCCTGAAATATTTGAAATTTCTGCAATTTTACCCCAAAATATAGGGAATTTCTGTTTTTGGCCCCAAAATTAGGGGAATTTCTGCTTTTTGCCCCAAAATAAGGCAAATTTCTGACTTTTTGCCCTGAAATAAGTGAAATTTCTGCAATTTTGCCCCAAAATAAGGGGAATATCTGCCTTTTTGCCCAGAATAAGGGGAATTTCAGGATTTTACCTCCAAATAAGGGGAATTTCTGCCTTTTTGCCACAAAATATGGGGAATATCTGCCTTATTGCCCCCAAATAAGGAAAATTTCTGCTTTTCTGCCCCAATTAACGGGAATTTCTGCCTTTTTGCTGCAAAGTAAAGGGAATTTCTGCCTTTTTGCCCCAAAATAAGAGGAATTTCATCCTTTTAACCTCAAAATAAGGGGAATTTCTGCCTTTTGCCCCAAATTATGGGGAATTTCTGCCTTTTTGTTCCAAAATAAGAAAAATTTCTTCAATTTTGTACCAAAATCGAAGAAATTTCTGCTTTTTGTCCCAAAAAAAAATTTCTGACTTTTTGTCCTGAAATAAATGAAATTTCTGCAATTTTGCCCGAAAATAAGAAAAATTTCTGCCTTTTTGCCACAAAATATAAAAAAATTTCTGCCTTCTTGCCACAAAATAAGAAAAATTTCTGCAATTCTGTACCAAAATAAAAGAAATTTCTCCAATTTTGACCCAAAATAAGGGAAATTTCTTCAATTTTGCCCCAAAATAAGGAGAATTTCTGTATTTTTGCACCAAAATAAAGGGAATTTCTGCCTTTTTGCCCCAAAATTAGGGGAGTTTCTGCAATTTTGCTTCAAAATACAGGGAATTTCTGCCTCTTTCCCCGAAAATAAGAGGAACTTCGGCCTTTTTGCCCCAAATAAAAGGAATTTCTGCATTTTTGCCCCAATATTAGGGGAATTTCTGCAATTTTGCTCCAAAATACAGGGAATTTTTGCATTTTTGCCCGAAATTAAGGGGATTTTCTGCTTTTTGCACCCAAATAAGGGAAATTTCGGCAATTTTATCCCAAAATAAGGGGAATTTCTGCTTTTTTGCCCCAAAATAAAGAAAATTTCGGCATTTTTGCCCCAAAATAAGAAAAAATTTTGCTTTTGTTCTCTGAAATAAGTGAAATTTCTGCAATTTTGCCCTAAAATAAGAGAAATTTCTGCAATTTTTCCCCATAATAAAGGAAATTTCTACAATTTTCTCCAAATTAAGGGAATTTCTGTTTTTTGCTCCCAAATATAAGAAATTTCTGCAATTTTGCCCTAAAATAAGGGGAATTTCTGACTTTTTCCCCAAAATAAGGAGAATTTCTGCCGTTTAGCCCCAAAATAAAGGGAATTTCTTAATTTTCCCCCAATATTAGGGGAATTTCTGCGTTTTACATCTAAATAAGGGGAATTTCTGGATTTTACCCCCAAAAATGGGGAATTTCTGCCTTTTTGTTCCAAAATAAAAAAAAATTTCTTAAATTTTGTACCATAATAAAAGAAATTTCTGCTTTTTGCCCCAAAATAAGGGAAATTTCTGACTTTTTACCCTGAAATAAATGAAATTTCTGCAATTTTGCCTGAAAATAAGGGAAATTTGTGCCTTTTTGCCCCAAAATGAGGGGAATTTCTGCCTTTTTGCACCAAAATATGGGGAATATCTGCCTTTTTGCTCCAAAATAAAGGAAATTTCTGCATTATTGCACCAATATTAGAGGAATTTCTGCAATGTTGCTCCAAAATACGGGTCATTTCTGCCTTTTTGCCCGAAATTAAGTGAAATTTCTGCCTTTTTGTCCCAAAATAAGTGAAATATCTGCAATTTTACCCAAAAATAAGGGATTTGATATTTTTGCCCCAAAATAAGTGGAATTTCTATCATTTTGCCATGAAATATTTGAATTTTTTTCAATTTTACCCCAAAATAATAAGAATTTCTGCCTTTTTGCCCCAAAATAAGGGGAATTTCAGCCTTATTACCTCAAAATAAGGGGAATTTCTGCCTTTTGCCACAAAATATGGGAAATTTCTGCCTTTTTGTTTCAAAATAAAGAAAATTTCTTCAATTTTGTACCAAAATAGAAGAAATTTCTGATTTTTGCCCCAAAATAAAAGGAATTTCTGACTTTTTGTCCTGAAATAAATGAAATTTCTCCAATTTTGCCTGAAAATAAGAAAAATTTCTGCCTTTTTCCACAAAATATATAAAATTTCTGCCTTCTTGCCACGAAATAAGAAATATTTCTGCAATTCTGTACCAAAATAAAAGAAATTTCTCCAATTTTGCCCCAAAATAAGAGAAATTTCTGCAATTTTGCCCCAAAATAAGGGAAATTTCTTCAATTTTGCCCCAAAATAAGGGGAATTTCTGATTTTTTCCCCGAAATAAGGAGAATTTCTGTATTTTTGCCCCAAAATAAAGGGAATTTCTGAATTTTTGCCCCAAAATTAGGGGAGTTTCTGCAATTTTGCTTCAAAATACAGGGAATTTCTGATTCTTTCCCCGAAAATAAGAGGAACTTCTGCGTTTTTAGCCCAATGAAAGGAATTTCTGCATTTTTGCCCAAATATTAGGGGAATTTCTGCAATTTTGCTCCAAAATACGGGGAATTTTTGACCTTTTACCCGAAATTAAGGGGATTTTCTGCCTTTTTGCTCCCAAAGAAGGGAAATTTCGGCAATTTTATCACAAAATAAGGGGAATTTCTGCTTTTTTGCCAAAAATAAAGGAAATTTCTGCATTTTTGCCCCAAAATAAGAAAAAATTTTGCTTTTTTTCTCTGAAATAAGTGAAATTTCTGCAATTTTGCCCTAAAATAAGAGAAATTTCTGCAATTTTTCCCCATAGTAAAAGAAATTTCTGCAATTTTCCCCAAATTAAGGGAATTTCTGATTTTTACCGCCAAATAAAAGAAATTTCTGCAATTTTGCCCTAAAATAAGGGGAATTTGTGACTTTTTCCCCAAAATAAGGGGAATGTCTGCCTTTTAGCCCCAAAATTAAGGGAATTTCTTCATTTTCCCATAATATTAGGGGAATTTCTGCGTTTTTCCTCTAAATAAGGGGAATTTCTGGATTTTACACCAAAAAATGGGGAATTTCTGACTTTTTGTTCCAAAAAAAGGAAAATTTCTTAAATTTTGTACCATAATAAAAGAAATTTCTGCTTTTTGCCCCAATATAAGGGGAATTTCTGACTTTTAACCCTGAAATAAATGAAATTTCTGCAATTTTGCCTGAAAATAAGGGAAATTTTTGCCTGTTTGCCCCAAAATGAGGGGAATTTCTGCATTTTGCCCCAAAATATGAGGAATTTCAGAATTTTACCTCAAAATGAGGGGAATTTCAGTCTTTTTGCACCAAAATATGGGGAATATCTGCCTTTTTGCTCCAAAATAAAGGGAATTTCTGCATTATTGCACCAATATTAGAGGAATTTCTGCAATTTTGCTCCGATATACAGGTCATTTCGGCCTTTTTGCCTGAAATTAAGTGGAATTTCTGCCTTTTTGTCCCAAAATAAGTGAAATATCGGCAATTTTAGCCAAAAATAAGGTATTTAATCTTTTTGCCCCAAAATAAGGGGAATTTCTGCCATTTTGCCCTGAAATATTTGAAATTTTTTTAATTTTACCCCAAAATAAAAAGAATTTCCGCCTTTTTGCCTCAAAATAAGGGGAATTTCAGCCTTTTTACCTCAAAATAAGGGGAATTTCTGCCTTTTGCCACAAAATATGGGGAATTTCTACCTTTTTGTTCCAAAATAAGGAAAATTTCTTCAATTTTGTACCAAAATAGAAGAAATTTCTGCTTTTTGCCCCAAAATAAAAGGAATTTCTGACTTTTTGTCCTGAAATAAATGAAATTTCTGCAATTTTGCCCGAAAATAAGAAAAATTTGTGCCTTTTTGCCACAAAATATAAAAAATTTCTGCCTTCTTGCCACAAATAAGAAAAATTTCTGCAATTCTGTACCAAAATAAAAGAAATTTCTCAATTTTGCCCCAAAATAAGGAAAATTTCTGCAATTTTGCCCCAAAATAAGGGAAATTTCTTCAATTTTGTCTCAAAATAAGAAGAATTTCTGTATTTTTGCCCCTAAATAAATTAAATTTCTGATTTTTTGGCCCAAAATTAGGAAAGTTTCAGCAATTTTGTTTCAAAATACAGAAAATTTTTGCCTCTTTCCCAGAAAATAAGGGGAATTTCTGCCTTTTTGCCACAAGTAAAAGGAATTTCTGCATTTTTGCCCCAATATTTGGGGAATTTCTGCAATTTTGCTCCAAAATACGGGGAATTTTTGCCTTTTTCCCCGAAATTAAAGGGATTTTATGCCTTTTTGCCTCCAAATAAGGGAAATTTCGGCAATTTTATCTCAAAATAAGGGGAATTTCTGCTTTTTTGCCAAAAAATAAAGAAAATTTCTGCATTTTTGCCCAAAAATAAAAAAAATTTTTGCTTTTTTTCTCTGAAATAAGTGAAATTTCTGCAATTTTGCCCTAAAATAACAGAAATTTCTGCAATTTTTCCCCAAATTAAGGGAATTTCTGTTTTTTATCACCAATTAAAGGAAATTTCTACAATTTTGCCCTAAAAAAAGGGGAATTTGTGACTTTTTCCCCAAAATAAGGGGAATTTCTGCCTTTTAGCCCCAAAATAAAGGGAATTTCTTCATTTTCACCCAATATTAGAGGAATTTCTGCGTTTTACCTCTAAATAAGGAGAATTTCTGGATTTTACCCTAAAAAATGGGGAATTTCTGCCTTTTTGTTCCAAAAAAAAAGAAAATTTCTTAAATTTTGTACCATAATAAAAGAAATTTCTGCTTTTTGCCCCAAAATAAGAGGAATTTCTGACTTTTTACCCTGAAATAAATGAAATTTCTGCAATTTTGCCTGAAAATAAGGGAAATTTGTGCCTTTTTGCCTCAAAATGAGGGAAATTTCTAACTTTTGCCCCAAAATATGAGGAATTTCAGCATTTTACCTCAAAATGAGGGGAATTTCAGCCTTTTTGCACCAAAATATGGGGAATATCTGCCTTTTTGTTACAAAAAAAGAAAATTTCTTAAATTTTTTACCATAATAAAAGAAATTTCTGCTTTTTGCCCCAAAATAAGGGGAATTTCTGATTTTTGCCCCGAAATAAGGAGAATTTCTGTATTTTTGCCCCAAAATAAAGGGAATTTCTGCATTTTTGCCCCAAAATTAGGGAAGTTTCTGAAAATTTGCTTCAAAATACAGGTAATTTCTGCCTCTTTCCCCAAAAATAAGTGGAACTTCTGCCTTTTTGCCCCAAATAAAAGTAATTTCTGCATTTTTGCCCCAATATTAGGGGAATTTCTGCAATTTTGCTCCAAAATACGGGGAATTTTTGCCTTTTGCCCGAAATTAAGGGGATTTTCTGCCTTTTTGCCCCCAAATAAGGGAAATTTCGGCAATTTTATCCCAAAATAAGGGGAATTTCTGCTTTTTTGCCCAAAAATAAAGGAAATTTCTGCATTTTTGCCCCAAAATAAGAAAAATTTTTGCTTTTCTTCTTTGAAATAAGTGAAATTTCTGCAATTTTTCCCTAAAATAAGAGAAATTTCTGCAATTTTTCCCCATAATAAAGGAAATTTCTGCAATTTTCCCCAAATTAAGGGATTTCTGTTTTTTACCGCCAAATAAAAGAAATTTCTGCAATTTTGCCCTAAAATAAGGGGAATGTGTGACTTTTTCCCCAAAATAAGGGAAATGTCTGCCTTTTAGCCCCAAAATAAAGGGAATTTCCTCATTTTCCCCCAATATTAGGGGAATTTCTGCGTTTTACATCTAAATAAGGGGAATTTCTGGATTTTACCCCAAAAAATGGGGAATTTCTGCCTTTTTGTTCCAAAAAAAGAAAATTTCTTAAATTTTTTACCATAATAAAACAAATTTCTGCTTTTTGCCCCAAAAGAAGGGGAATTTCCCTCTTTTTACCCTGATATAAAGGAAATTTCTGCAATTTTGCCTGAAAATAAGGAAAATTTGTGCCTTTTTGCCCCAAAATATGAGGAATTTCAGCATTTTACCTCAAAATGAGAAGAATTTCAGCCTTTTTGCACCAAAATATGGGGAATATCTGCTTTTTTGCTCCAAAATAAAGGGAATTTCTGCATTATTGCACCAATATTAGAGGAATTTCTGCAATTTTGCTCTAAATACGGGTCATTTCTGCCTTTTTGCCCGACATTAAGTGGAATTTCTGCCTTTTTGTCCCGAAATAATTGAAATATCTGCAATTTTACCCAAAAATAAAGGATTTCATCTTTTTGCCCAAAAATAAGGAGAATTTCTGCCATTTTGCCCTGAAATATTTGAAATTTCTACAATTTTACCCCAAAATAAAAGAATTTCTGCCTTTTTGCCCCAAAATAAGGGGAATTTCAGACTTATTACCTCAAAATAAGGGGAATTTCTGCCTTTTCGCCCCAAAATATAAGAAATTTCTGCCTTTTTGCTGCAAAATAAGGAAAATTTCTGCAATTTTGCCCCAAAGTAAGGGGACTTTCTCCCTTTTGGCCCCTAAATAAAGGAAATTTCAACCTTTTTACCTGAAAATAAGTGAAATTTCTGCAATTTTGCCCCAAATAAAGGAAATTTCTGCAATTTTGCCCAAAAATAAAGGAAATTTCTGGAATTTTGCCCCAAAATAAGGGGAATTTCTGATTTTTGCCCCAAAATAAAGAGAATTTCTGCCTTTTGCCCCAAATTTAGGGGAATTTCTGCAATTTTGCTCCAAAACACGGGGAATTTCTGCCTTTTTTCCCGAAAATAAGGGGAATGCAAACCTTTTTGCCATAATAAAGGGAAATTTCTTGATTTTTGCCCCAAAATGAGGGGAATTTCTTCCTTTTTGCCACTAAATAAGTGGAATTTCTGTCTTTCCCCCAAAACAAAAAGAATTTCTGTCTTTTTTTGCCCCAAAATAAGGGGAATTTCTGACTTATTACCCTCAAATAAGTGAAATTTCTTCAATTTTGCCCCAAGATAAGGGGAATTTCTGACTTTTTACCCCCAAATAAGGGGAATTTCAGACTTTTTACCTCAAAATAAGGGGAATTTCTGCATTTTTGCAACAAAATATTAGGAATTTCTGCCCTTTTGCCCTAAAATAAGGAAAATTTCTGCCTTTTATTCCTGAAATAAGGGAAATTTCTGCAATTTTGCCCCCAAAAAACGGAAATTTCTGCATTTTGCCTTAAAATAAGGGAAATTTCTGGAATTTTGCCCCAAAATAAGTGGAATTTCTGAGCTTTGCCCCAAAATAAGAATTTCTGTCTTTTTGCCCTAACATATAGGGAATTTCTGCCTTTTTGCCCCACAATTAGGGGAATTTCTAGAATTTTGCTCCAAAATACGGGGAATTGCTGCCTTTTTGCCCGAAAATTAAAAGAATGCAAACCTTTTTGCCATAAAAAAATGGAAATTTTTTCATTTTTGCCCCAAAATAAGGGGAATTTCTGCCTTTTTGCATCTAAATAAGTGGAATTTCTTTTTCCCCCAAAACAAAGGGAATTTCTGTCTATTTTGCCCCAAAATAAGGGGAATTTCTGACTTATTACCCTGAAATAAGTGAAATTTCTTCAATTTTGCCCCAAAATAAGGAAAATTTCTTCCTTTTTGCCCGCAAATAATGGGAATTTCAGCCTTTTTACCTCAAAATAAAAGGAATTTCTGAATTTTTGCCACAAAATATTAGGAATTTCTGCACTTTTGCTCTAAAATATGAAAAATTTCTGCGTTTTTTTCCTGAAATAAGGAAATTTCTGCAATTTTGACCCAAAATATGGAATTTCTGCAATTTTGCCCTAAAATAAGGGAAATTTCTGGAATATTGCCCCAAAATAAGTGGAATTTTTGAGTTTTGCCCCATAATAAGGAGAATTTCTGTCTTTTTGCCCCAACATATAGGGAATTACTGCCTTTTTGCCCCACAACTAGGGGAATTTCTGCAATTTTGCTCCAAAATACGGGGAATTTCTGCTTTTTTGCCCGAATATAAGGGGAATGTATATCTTTTGCCACAAAAAAGAGAAATTTCTTCATTTTACCCAAAATAATAGGAATTTCTGCATTTTTACCCCAAAATAAACGGAATTTCTGTATTTTTGCCCCAAAATAAGGGGAATTTTTGAATTTTGCCCTGAAATAAGTTAAATTTCTGCAATTTTGCCACAAAATAAGAGAAATTTCTGCCTTTTTGCCACAAAATAAGGGGCATTTCTGTCTTTTTGCCTCAAAATAAGGGGAATTTCAGCCTTTTTACCTCATAATATCGGGAATCTCTCCTTTTTTGCCCCAAAATATAGGGAGTTTCTGCATTTTTGCCTCAAAATAATGAAAATTTCTGCAATTTTCTACAAAAATAAAAGAAATTTCTTCCCTTTTGCCCCAAAACAAGAGAAATTCCTGTCTTCTTTCCCTGAAATAAGTGAAATTTCTGCAATTTTGCTCAAAATAAGAAAAATTTCTGCAATTTTGCCCCAAAATAAGAGGAATTTCTGAGTTTTTGCCCTGAAATAAAGAAAATTTCTGTCTTTTTGCCCCAAAGTAATGTGTATTTCTGCATTTTCCCTCAAAATTAGGAAAATTTGTGCAATTTTGCTTCAAAATACAAAGGATTTCAGCCTTATTTCACCAAAATAAAGGGAATTTCTGCATTTTTGCACCAATATAAGGGGAATTTCTGAAATTTTGCTCCAAAATACGGGAAACTTCTGCCTTATAGCCCGAAATTAAGTGGAATTTCTGCCTTTTTACCCTGAAATATTTGAAATTTCTGCTATTTTACCCCAAAATAAGGGGAATATCTGTTTTTGGCCCCAAAATTAGGGGAATTTCTGCTTTTTGCCCCAAAGTAAGGCAAATTTCTGACTTTTTGCCCTGAAATAAGTGAAATTTCTGCAATTTTGCCCCAAAATAAGGCGAATTTCTGCCTTTTTGCCAAAATAAGGAGATATTCAGCATTTTACCTCCAAATAAAAGGAATTTCTGCCTTTTTGCCACAAAATATGGCGAATTTCTGCCTTATTGCTTCCTAAGAAGGAAAATTTCTGCTTTTCTGCCCCAATTAACAGGAATTTCTGCCTTTTTGCCACAAAGTAAAGGGAGTTTCTGCCTTTTTGCCCCAAAATAAGGGGAATTTCAGCCTTTTTACCTCAAAAAAAAAAAAAAGAATTTCTGCCTTTTGCCCCAAAATATGGGGAATTTCTGCCTTTTTGTTCTAAAATAATGAAAATTTCTTCAATTTTGTACTAAAATAAAAAAAATTTCTGCTTTTTGCCCCAAAATAAAAGGAATTTCTGACTTTTTGTCCTGAAATAAATAAAATTTCTGCAATTTTGCCTGAAAATAAGAAAAATTTGTGCCTTTTTGCCACAAAATATAAAAAATTTCTGCCTTCTTGCCACAAAATAAGAAAAATTTCTGCAATTCTGTACCAAAATAAATTTCTCCAATTTTGCCCCAAAATAAGGGAAATTTCTGCAATTTTGCCCCAAAATAAGGGAAATTTCTTCAATTTTGCCCCAAAATAAGGGGAATTTCTGACTTTTTGCCCCAAAATAAGGAGAATTTCTGTATTTTTGCCCCAAAATAAAGGGAATTTCTTCCTTTTTGCCCAAAAATTAGGGGAGTTTCTGCAATTTTGCTTCAAAATACAGGGAATTTCTGCCTCTTTACCCGTAGACAAGGGGAACTTCTGCCATTTTGCCCCAAATAAAAGGAATTTCTGCATTTTTGCCCCAATATTAGGGGAATTTCTGCAATTTTGCTCCAAAATACGGGGAATTTCTGCCTTTTTGCCCGAAATTAAGGGGATTTTCTGCCTTTTTGCCCCCAAATAAGGGAAATTTCTGCAATTTTATCCCAAAATAAGGGGAATTTCTGCCTTTTTGCCCCAAAATAAGGGGAATTTCTGCTTTTTGCTTTGAAATATGTGAAATTTCTGCAATTTTATCCCAAAATAAGGGAAATTTCTGCCTTTTTGCCCCAAAATAAGGGAAATTTCTGCATTTTTGCCCCAAAATATAAAAAAAATTTGATTTTTTTCCCTGAAATAAGTGAAATTTCTGCAATTTTGCCCTAAAATAAGGGAAATTTCTGCAATTTTTCCTCATAATAAAGGAAATTTATGCAATTTTTCCCCAAAATAAGGGGAATTTCTCTTTTTTGCCCCAAAATAACTGAAATTTCTGCAATTTAGCCCTAAAATGAGGGGAATTTCTGCCTTTTGCCCCAAAATAAGGGGAATTTCTGCTTTTTTGCCCCAAAATAAAGAAAATTACTGCATGTTTTACCCCAAAATTAGGTGAATTTCTGCAATTTTGCTCAAAATATGGGGATTTTCTGCCTTTTTCAACAAAAATAAGGGGAATTTCTGCCATTTTGCCACGAAATAAGTGAAATTTCTGCAGTTTTACCCCAAAATAAGGAAAATTTCTGCCTTTTTGCCCCAAAATAAGGGGAATTTCAGCCTTTTTTCCTCAAAATAAGGGGAATTTCTGCCTTTTACCCCAAAATATGGGGAATTTCTGCCTTTTTGTTCCAAAATAAGGAAAATTTCTTCAATTTTGTACTAAAATAAAAGAAATTTCTGCTTTTTGCCCCAAAATAAAAGGAATTTTTGACTTTTTGTCCTGAAATAAATGAAATTTCTGCAATTTTGCCTGAAAATAAGAAAAATTTGTGCCTTTTTGCCACAAAATATAAAAAATTTCTGCCTTCTTACCACAAAATAAGAAAAATTTCTGCAATTCTGCACCAAAATAAATTTCTTTAATTTTGCCCCAAAATAAGGGAAATTTCTGCAATTTTGCCTCAAAATAAGGGAAATTTCTTCAATTTTGCCCCAAAATAAGGAGAATTTCTGACTTTTTGCCCCGAAATAAGGAGAATTTCTTTATTTTTGCCCAAAAATAAAGGGTATTTCTTCCTTTTTGCCCAAAAATTAGGGGAGTTTCTACAATTTTGCTACAAAATACAGGGTATTTCTGCCTCTTTACCCGAAAACAATTGGAACTTCTTCTTTTTGCCCCAAATAAAAAAAAATTTTGCATTTTTGACCCAATATTAGGGGAATTTCTGCAATTTTGCTCCACAATACAGGGAATATCTGGCTTTTTGCCCGAAATTAAGGGGATTTTCTACCTTTTTGCCCCGAAATAAGGGAAATTTCTGCAATTTTATCCCAAAATAAGGGGAATTTCTGCCTTTTTGCCCCAAAATAAGGGGAATTTCTGCATTTTTGCCCCAAAATATGAAAAAATTTTGATTTTTTTCTCGGAAATAAGTGAAATTTCTGAAATTTTGCCCTAAAATAAGGGAAATTTCTGCAATTTTTCCTCATAATAAAGGAAATTTATGCAATTTTTCCCCAAAATAAGGGGAATTTCTGTTTTTTGCCCCAAAATAACTGAAATTTCTGCAATATTGCCCTAAAATGAGGGGAATTTTTGCCTTTTGCCCCAAAATAAGGGGAATTTCTGCCTTTTTGCCCCAAAATAAGGGGAATTTCAGCCTTTTTACCTCAAAAAAAGGGAATTTCTGCCTTTTGCCCCAAAATATGGGGAATTTCTGCCTTTTTGTTCCAAAATAAGGAAAATTTCTTCAATTTTGTACTAATATAAAAGAAATTTCTGCTTTTTGCCCCAAAATAAAAGGAATTTCTGACTTTTTGTCCTGAAATAAATGAAATTTCTGCAATTTTGCCTGAAAATAAGAAAAATTTTTGCCTTTTTGCCACAAAATATAAAAAATTTCTGCCTTCTTGCCACAAAATAAGAAAAATTTCTGCAATTCTGTACCAAAATAATAGAAATTTCTCCAATTTTGCCCCAAAATAAAAAAAATTTCTTCAATTTTGCCCTAAAATAATGGGAATTTCTGACTTTTTGCTCTGAAATAAGGAGAATTTCTGTATTTTTGCCCCAAAATAAAGGGATTTTCTTCCTTTTTGCCCAAAAATTAGGGGAGTTTCTGCAATTTTGCTTCAAAATACAGGGAATTTCTGCCTCTTTACCCGAAAACAATTGGAACTTCTGCCATTTTGCCCCAAATAAAAGGAATTTCTGCATTTTTGCCCCAATATTAGGGGAATTTCTGCAATTTTGCTCCAAAATATGGGCAATTTCTGCCTTTTTGCCCGAAATTAAGGGGATTTTCTGTATTTTTGCCCCCAAATATGGAAAATTTTTGCAATTTTATCCCAAAATAAGGCGAATTTCTGCCTTTTTGCCCCAAAATAAGGGGAATTTCTGCCTTTTGCCCTGAAATATGTGAAATTTCTGCAATTTTATCCCAAAATAAGGGGAATTTCTGCCTTTTTGCCCCAAAATAAGGGAAATTTCTGCATTTTTGCCCCAAAATATGAAAAATTTTTGATTTTTTTCTCTGAAATAAGTGAAATTTCTGCAATTTTGCCCTAAAATAAAGGAAATTTCTACAATTTTTCCTCATAATAAAGGAAATTTATGCAATTTTTCCCCAAAATAAGGGGAATTTATGATTTTTGCCCCAAAATAACTGAAATTTCTGCAATTTTGCTCTAAAATGAGGGGATTTTCTGCCTTTTGCCTTAAAATAAGGGGAATTTCTGCCTTTTTGCCCCAAAATAAAGAAAATTAATGCATGTTTTACCCCAAAATTAGGTGAATTTCTGCAATTTTGCTCCAAAATATGGGGATTTTCTGCCTTTTTCAACGAAAATAAAGGGAATTTCTGCCATTTTGCCACAAAATAAGTGAAATTTCTGCAGTTTCACCCCAAAATAAGGGGAATTTCTGCCTTTTTGCCCCAAAATTAGGGGAATTTCTGCTATTTTGCTCTAAAATCCGGGGAATTTCTGCCTTTTTGCCCTAAAATAAAGGGAATGTATATGTTTTTGCCATAAAGAAGTGAAATTTCTTCACTTTTGCCCCAAAATAAGCGAATTTTCCGCCTTTTTGACTCAAAAAAGGGCAATTTCTGCCTTTTCCCTAAAAATAAACGGAATTTCTGTTTTTTTGCCCCAAAAAAGGGGAATTTCTGACTTTTTTGCCCTGAAATAAGTGAAATTTCTAAAATTTTTCCTCAAAATAAGGGAAATGTCTGCTTTTTGTCCCAAAATAAGGGGAATTTCTGTCTTTTTGCCCCAAAATAAGAGGAATTTCAGCCTTTTTTCCTCAAAATAAGGGGAATTTCTGCCTTTTGCCCCAATATATGGGGAATTTCTGCATTTTGCCCCAAAATAAGAAAAATTTCTGCAATTTTGTACCAAAATAAAAGAAATTTCTGCCTTTTTGCCCCAAAATAAGAGAAATTTCTGCCTTTTTTCCCTGAAATAAGTGAAATTTCTGCAATTATGCCCCAAAATAAGGGAAATTTCTGCAATTTTGCCCCAAAGTAAAGGAAATTTCTGCAATTTTGCCCCAAATAAGGGGAATTTCTGAATTTTGCACCCAAAAAAAGGAGATTTTCTGTCTATTTGCCCCAAAATAAGGAGAATTTCAGCCTTTTTACCCAAAAATTATGAGAATTTCTGCAATTTTTCTTCAAAATACGGAAAATTTCTGCCTTTTAGCCCCAAAATATTGGGAATTTCTGCATTTTTCCCCTATATTAGGGGAATTTCTGCATTTTACATCTAAATAAGGGGAATTTCTGCATTTTACCTCAAAATAAAAGAATTTCTGCCTTTAACCCCAAAATATAGGAAATTTCTGCATTTTTGTTCCAAAATAAAGAAAATTTCTTCAATTTTGTACCATAATCAAAGAAATTTCTCATTTTTGCCCCAAAATAAAGGGAATTTCTGACTTTTTACCCTGAAATGAATGAAATTTCTGCAATTTTGCATGAAAATATGGGAAATTATTGCCTTTTTGCCTCAAAATAAGGGGAATTTCTGCCTTTTGCCCCAAAATATGGGGAATTTCAGGATTTTACTTCAAAATAAATGGAATTTCTGCATTTTTGCCCTGATATATGTGAAATTTCTGCAATTTTACCCCCAAATAAGGTGAATTTCTGCCTTTTGGCCCCCAAATAATGGGAATTTCTGCCTCTTTGCCACAAAATAAGAAAAATTTTTGCTTTTTTTCTCTGAAATAAGTGAAATTTCTGCAATTTTGCCCTAAAATAAGGGAAATTTCTGCAATTTTTCCCCATAATAAATCAAATTTCTGAAATTTTGCTGCAGAATAATGGGATTTTCTGTTTTTTGCCCCCAAATAAGGGATATTTCTGCAATTTTGCCCTAAAATAAGGGGAATTTCTGCAATTTGCCCTAAAATAAGGGGAATTTCTGCCTTTTGGCCACAAAATAAGAAAAATTACTTCATGTTTTACCCCAAAATTATGTGATTTTCTAAAATTTTACTCCAAAATATGAGGATTTTCTGCCTTTTTCGCCGAAAATAAGGGGAATTTCTGCCATTTTGCAGCGAAATAAGTGAAATTTCTGCAGTTTTACCCCAAAATAAAAAAAATTTCTGCCTTTTTGCCCCAAAATTAAGGGAATTTCTGCAATTTTGCTTCAAAATCCGGAGAATTTCTGCTTTTTTGCCCGAAAATAAATGGAATGTATACCTTTTTGCCATAAAAAAAAGAAATTTCTTCACTTTTGCCCCAAAATAATGGGATTTTCATCCTTTTTGACTGAAAATAAGTGCAATTTTTACCTTTTCCCCAAAAATAACCGGAATTTCTGTCTTTTTGCCCCAAAATAAGGGGAATTTCTGAATTTTTGCCCTGAAGTAAGTGAAATTTCTAAAATTTTTCCCCAAAATAATGGAAATGTCTGCTTTTTGACCCAAAATAAGGGGATTTTCTGCCTTTTTGCCCCAAAATAATGGAAATTTCAGCCTTTTTTCCTCAAAATAATGGGAATTTCTTCCTTTTTGCCTAAAAATATGAAGAATTTCTGCCTTTTTGCCACAAAATAAGAAAAATTTCTGCAATTTTGTACCCAAATAAAAGAAATTTCTGCCTTTTTGCCCCAAAATAAGAGAAATTTCTGCTTTTTTTCCCTGAAATAAGTGAAATTTCTGCAGTTTTGCCCCAAAATAAGGAAAATTTCTGCAATTTTGCTCCAATGTAAAGGAATTTTTTTTTGCCCCCAAATAAGAAAATTTTCTGAATTTTAGCTCCCGAAAAAAGGGGATTTTCTAATTTTTTGCCCCAAAATAAGGAGAATTTCTTCCTTTTTGCGCGAAAACTATGAGAATTTCTGCAATTTTGCTTCAAAATACGGGTAATTTCTGCCTTTTAGCCTCAAAATAAAAGAAATTTCTGCATTTTACCTCAAAATAAAAATAATTTCTGCATTTTGCCCCAAAATATGGGGAATTTCTGCCTTTTTGTTCCAAAATAAAAAAAAAATTCTTCAAGTTTGTACCATAATAAATTTCTGCTTTTTGCCCCAAAATAAGGGGAATTTCTGACTTTTTGCCTTGAAATAAATGAAATTTCTGCAATTTTTCCCGAAAATAAAGGAAATTTGTGCCTTTTTGCCCCAAAATAAGAAGAATTTCTGCCTTTTGCCCCAAAATATGGGGAATTTCACAATTTTACCTAAAAATAAGAAAAATTTCAGCCTTTTTGCACCAAAATATGGGGAATTTCTTCCTTTTTGACTCCAAAATAAAGGGAATTTCTGCAATTTTGCACGAATATTAGGGGAATTTCTGCAATTTTGCTCCAAAATACGAGTCATTTCTGCCATTTTGCCCGAAATTAAGAAGATTTTCTGCATTTTTGCCCTCAAATAAGAGAAATTTCTGCAATTTTATTCCAAAATAAGGGGAATTTCTGCCTTTTTGCCCCAAAATAAAAAAAATTTTGCTTTTTATCCCTAAAAAAGGTGAAATTTCTGTAATTTTGCCCTAAAATAAGGGAAATTTCTGCAATTTTTCCACATAATAAACCAAATTTCTGCAATTTTGCCCCAAAATAAGGGGAATTTCTGTTTTTTGCCCTCAAATAAGGGAAATTTCTGCAATTTTGCCCTAAAATAGGGGAATTTCTGCCATTTGCCCCAAAATAAGGGGAAATTCTGCCTTTTTGCCACAAAATAAAGAAAATTACTGCATGTTTTACTTCATAATTAGGTGAATTTCTGCAATTTTGCTCCAAAATACGAGGATTTTCTGCCTTTTTCGCCGAAAATAAGGGGAATTTCTGCCATTTTGCCGATAAATAAGTGAATTTTCTGCAGTTTTACCGCAAAATACGGGGAATTTCTGCCTTTTTGTCCGAAAAGAAAGGGAATGTATACATTTTTGCCATAAAAAAGAAAATTTCTTCACTTTTGTCCCAAAATAAGGGGATTTTCCGCCTTTTTGACTCAAAATAAGTGCAATTTCTGCCTTTT